>NW_004524593.1:13634138-13640896 GCF_000260255.1 Octodon degus
AGTGTATTTTCTTGAAACTGCACTTTCGATTTGATTTGAAACTGTCTCATTGCTATATGTTTATCAATAAAACTTTGAAAAGAAAAAAAAAAGAAATTACTACAAGAAAACAGAGGCCCACACTTTAAGGCATTGGTGTAAGCCAGTGATCTGCAGCCGGGAGGCCAAAGGCCCAGCAAGAAAACCAGAAATAGACAGATGGACTTGACAAACTAAGGAGCTTCTGCCCCGCAAGGGAAGCAAGTGACAGAATTAGGGAGAAAATGTTTGCAGACTATCTGTACAAGAGACCGATAGGGGCCAAACCATTAGTTCAGTTGTTGAAGTGCCTGCTTAAACAAAGCATTTGGGCTCAGGATGCTGCGGTTCAATCCCCAGATCCACAAGCCGAACAAGACCTGCCCTGAAGGCATCATGAGGCTGCAAAAAAAAAAAAAATCCTTCAAGAGACTCATACACAGAATACAGATGGAACTGGCAAAGTTGAACATCAAAAGAAGCAAACAATCCTACTGAAAAATGGATGGAAGAACTACAGGACATTTCTCCAAAGGCGGCACACAAATGGCCAACGAGTACACAAGGGAATGGTTGGGATGCAACTCGCAGCCCCCCCCCCCCCGAGGGTGCCATCTCACTGCAGTAAGAATGACGGCTGCCAGCAAGACAGGCTTAGCAAATGCTGGTGAAGGGGTGAAGCGCGCATGGACACGGGTGGTGGGCCCATCGCCATACAGCCGCCGTGGGAAAGCAGACTGGAAATTCCTCAAAGAAATGAAACAGCTATTTGATCCAGCAATCCCAGCCCTGGTAGGTACGTGGAGGAGGCGAGACCATCACACACAGGGTTGTCTGCACTCCTGAAATTATTATGGCACTATTCAAACAGCCAGGATATGGGGTCAACCCAGGCGCCCTTGGGACAAAGAAAACGTGGTGAACACACACAACAAGATAGTATTCAGCCATGAAACGAAATTCTGTCATGTGCAGGGACATGGGAAAATGGAGGCCAATACATTAAGTGAAATAAGCGGGGTGCAGAAGGACAGCTGGCACACGCTGCACCCTGGGTGAGAACCCCAAGTTGATCTTGTAGAAACAGAATGGAACAGTGTCAGCGGAGACCAGAGGGTCAAGAGCAGAGGAATTCCACCCGATTGTCTTCAGCACAGTGGGGAACCACGTCTTTTCAAAATGACAAGAACAGGATGACATTCCAAACACGTCACATAACTCAGTTTGAGAAGACACAAACTTATTACCCCAATTTTTTTAATTTTAGGGAAGGATCTACAGGGTGTTCAGGGTCTCACTACTAAATCCAACTCATAGTGATCCGCCTGTTTACAGCCTCCCACAAGCTCGGATTACAGGTGCACATCACCACACCCAGTCTCAGCATGCTCCAGGGGCAGGGCCTGCATGGCAGGCCTGGGAGGTCAAACCCCAGGCCCATGTGCCTGCTTGCAGGTGCTTTAATCCACTGAGCTATTTGGCCAGCCCTTTATTACCCTGATTTGATCACAACACATTATATGCATATTGAATTACCACACCATAACAAAAAAAGGGCTACAAACAATTCAATTTAAAAAAACTACATAAAAAAGAACTTCTTGCCCAAGGCCAAATGGTTCATGGCCTGGATCAACTGTGCTTTGCCCACCACTCCTCACGGAACGCCCACCGTGCTGTGTGCACCTCCTGGCCACCATGAACACGGAATGCGATGAGTCCCTGTGCGATCCCGGGACTTCATACCTGACCCTGCCCTGCTGCTCTTTGAGAACAAGACCCCTGGAGCTGGAGGCTCCTCTTGGCAACACCCAGCTGAAACACACCAGGCTCAGTGTGGCCAGACAGTGACCAACTTTGGAGAGACTACAGCCCTGCCCCGTGAGGGCCTGGACAGTGGAGCCAGGGCCGAGGGTGCCAGGCAACAGGACCACTGGACAGATGGGTGCAATTGCAGGACTGCCCCATGCACTGCAGATGCCGCCTCTCCTCTGCCCTTGCTAGCTCCCCATGCAACAGCCAGATCCAGCTCACCATGGGTGTGTGAGGTGGACGTCCCCAGGAGCCCCAGGCTGACTCTTCCCTGTTAGTCCCTAACACCACTGCCAGCCCTCCCACACACACACACACCCCGGCCCACTGGCCCCATGCCAGGCAGAGGCACAGACCACTCACAGGAGTATATCAGGGCAGGAAAGATGGGCTCGTTCCTCTCCTGGGCGGTTTCCACCAGCATCCTCAGTGGCCCTTTGGGGCATAGCACTGCCACAAGATCTGGGTGGAGAGAGGCACTGTTGTTGTGTCACTTGTTCTGGAGCAGCCCCCGAGTGTGGGTGTGGCCAGCCCACTACTGCCAGGAACGCAGCTGGGCTCTCAGAATGTGCCTGGCCGCTGGGCTGGCCCCTTGATCCAGTGCTGGCCACAACTTGTGCTGTGCACTGGCCTGAGCCGTGAGTGGGGCCCCCAGTAACTGCCAACAGGAAGCGCTGTGTGCCTGCAGGCCGAGGGAGCCCCAAGTCTTTATCCTGAACACGGGAGTGGCCATACTCACAGGCATCAGACCCAGTGCACTCGGGCTGCTCTGAGTAACAAGCAGTGCAGTGTCACCGAGTACACACCCTCAGGAGTGGGACAACAGCCGCGCACAGCAAGGAGCACCCCACTGCTGGATTTCCTCCTACACCACGGCGTCCATAAAATGACCCATTTTACAAAGGACACCTCCCATCCCAAGGCAGTGACCATAACTGAGCCCCACCTACCATACACAGAGATGGCACCCAGGATGACCCACGCAGACCACTCGGGGAGGTACTTAATGAACACCAGGGCCATGAGGGCGCTGATCATGATGAGGTAGGCCTGCTGCAGCACCAGGGGGCCCTTCCAGTGGATGCACACCATGCCCACTGCCCCGAAGTTCCACACGGTCAGGAAGAGTGTGGGGTAGTCCATGGCCACGTTGTAGGTCTTGAGCACTTCCCTGCGGGTAGGGGTGGAGATGTCCCAGCCTGACCTATTTCACAGCCTCTGCCTTTCAGCCACGAGCTCCCAACTAAGTTTTCCGATCAGACCCTCTCCCCAGAGCACCCTCTCCACAGACCTGCACTACCACCAAAGACGCGCTTTTGGGATCTCACAGGAGGGCACTCCAGCACCTCCTACAAGACCCTCTACCCATAGACAAAGTTCTCAGCAATACAGCCTCTTGTGCCCCAGCCTCTCTGGGCTTTTGGCTCAGAGTGGGATCCCAAATCAAAAGGCAACAACAGGGCAGTGAGTTTTCTCCACAAACCAGGCTGTTCCAGGCCTGGCCCAAGAATGAAACTGCGTGGGCTCCACATCCCCTGGTGCTCACAGCTAGTGTCTTCCACAGAGGCTCTGACAGTTTCATATCACATGTGCAGCCCACGGTGAACCCTCCCTGCCCTGTGTCAAGGCCCAAGGAAGGGACCCGGAGGCCTGGGCTCTAGCAGCAGCTACCACTGAGAGCAGTGACTGCCCTTCTCCACCACGGTCCCTTGTGGCCATGCACTGGAGAGGGGCTCCAGGACACTGCTACTTCCAGGCGCCACTTACCCGAGGTAGATGTAGGTGAACAGGAACAGCAACATCAGGGAGGACATGATCAGCCAGCCATGGATGAACTGGACAACAGAAACAGGAGGACGTCATGAGGCCCCAGGGTGCTGACTGTGGCCTCATGCTCACTCCGCCTGGCCTCCACGTAGCAAGGATGCCCCGGGCTGCAGCTCTCGCCAGCACCAACTGTGCCAGCAAAGGCTCTGGAGAGAGCAAAGGTCTGCCCAGGAGAACATGCACCTAGGACAATGCACTGGGTGCCAGTGAGTGTTCGGTGAGGACAGGTGGTGGAGGAGACATCTCCTCGGAGACAATGGGGAAGCCCCTCCCACCCAAGCATCTACCTAGGGTCCTCAGTAAGACTGGTTCCTCCTCCCCAGCCAAGCACACTCCAGTCGAGGTCAAGGGAGGGCTGCTTCTGAACCAGACCCCTGGCCAGCTATCAGTGGTAGGGTGCTGTTCTCTCAGCCAATAGCCCCCAGCTCAGCTAGTGAGACGCCAGCAGTGACCTGGACCCTGGAGCGGGGGAAACAACGAGGCTCCACCTGCCTTCTTCATCCTGACCATCCTGGCCTCTGGGCCACTGTCAACCTCTGCTGGTGCCACAGACTTGCCAGGGAGCCTCACAGAGTGGATGAAGCAGCAGCTGACCCCATCCACTAGGGACAGGGCAGGGCTGGCCCTATAGTGCCCCGCTATCTCCAGCTGTCTGGGAGCATGACCCCTCTGCTTCAGACAAGCACCTTCCCTCTCCAATCACTCGGCCCAGAAGCTACCCCACGCCTACCTCTCCCTGCTCACACAGCGGCTGCGCAGTCCACTGTCCTGCACCTGTGCACCTAGCTTAACTTCCTTCAGTGCTGAGGGTTTCAGAGCCTTTGGCCTGCAGCCCAAATAAAAGCTGAGAATATTTGTGGGACAGATGGTGCCCATGACCCAGGACTGCTCCCTGGGGTGCAAGGCAGCTGGGGGCAGGTCCAACCCAAACACTCCCAGGGCTAAGAGATCTCAGCACAGCCTCTGAACAGTCCTATCTGGTGGGGATGGGAAAATAAAAATAAACCTAGAGGGGAAGCACTGGGGTGAAGGAAAACTGAAACAACCTCAGAAAGAGTAAAATTAAGTCAGCCTCTTCCTGGGAGAAGGGAAGATGGAACGCAGGGTCAGGTGGCCCCGGGAGGGGGAGCACAGCGGAAGGGAATAAGGACCCAAATCAGCCTGACTTGCAGAACAAGAGCCCCATTAGCTTTTTCACTGAAGTGCTTCTGGGCAGGGGCCCCGGGAGGGCGTGCGCACACCTTGTAGCAGCGGTACTTGTACAGCAGCACCAGGAAGATGGTCATGACCACAATGACGCTGATCATGATGAGGGTGTTCAGCACGGAGTTCAGCAGGCGCTGGCCCACAGAGGGCGTGTCCTCAGTGAATGGTGTGTAGATGCTGAGAAGGTTAAGAGACAGGAAGTCACAGCACCTGCAGCTCCGTAACACCCTTCCCTAAGTGACCCCCAGGCCTGTCCTGGAGCCCTGGGGCCCGCACTGCCCTGGCACTGGCTGGGCGCTGGCCCCCAGCTTCCAGCCCAGCCCTGGTGCCCTGCCCAGCTCACAGCCGATGTGGCCTCCCCTCCCCACCTGACTTCACCCCTTCTGGAAGCCCTTTCTGTCCACCCCACTTCCCAGCCATAGGCCTGCTGCACCAGCCCCTGCCCAGTGGAGCCCCCTAAGGGCAGGAAGCCGACGGGTCACAAGCACCTCACTCTGACCACCCAGGACTAATGGGAGGCTGGCAGACGAGCGCCACAGCCAGGAAGCTGAAGGTCAGCGTCACCCGGAGCTGCGGATGCAGACGCTGTGGCTGAGGCTGTCACTACCTCAAGCCCGGCCCCCCTGCCCCCTGCCAGGTGGCCCCGACTCACAGCTGACCATTCTTCTCCGTGTAGAAGCGCACAGACTTGATGGTGGCCACCACCACGACCATGCACAGCGTGACGGGCACAAAGAGCATGATCACGTGCTTCGCCCCGTACTTCAGGGTCAGCTCCTCCTCCAGGCCCGGGGGCCGCCCAGGGACCCCGCTGCAGATGTACTGGTCAGCGTCATCCTCGACATCCTCCTCATTCTCCTGGCTCCTCTGTGGGAAACGGCGTGGTGAGGGGCACACCCACATGACAATCCGTGGGTGCTACATGGGGATTTAGAGACTCGAAACGGAGCTGCTACTTTCCTGCGCTAAGAAGCAGTTTCCAAGTTATCACGTAGACTGGGGGTACTGGAATTTTAGAACCTAAGCAAAGCTTAGGAGGACAGGACACACAGCTGGATGGAACAGGCAGGGCACATTTCCAGCACACAACTCTAAGGAAGCTAAAGGACATCATATGACCTTTTTCCTTCCTAAGAGCAGGGACACAGGCTCCTCTCAGTTCTAGTCACACAACCTCCTGAGCTAGGAGAACAGGAGGAAAACAGGTCAAACTTTCGGCTGACAACCCGTTGGCCAGAATAGTCACTGAACAGGGACTTTCCTCAACCCTCAAGAGTGAATAAGACTTGGGAACTGGCACAGGGAGAGACTGCGTTGAACTTTCTGCCTCCTGAAATCAAGTGAGTAAACTTGGAGCTCTGAACTTGGTGCTGAGTGTGCACCAAGCACCTGGGAAGACCCGGCTCTGGGCAGGTGGGAGAGCCCAAAGGGCGAGTAGGGCAGAGCTACGGGGGGGGGGGGGGGGAATGCCTGCCAGATGTGGGGCAGCAGGAGCCATGCTGCAGGGACTTGCTTTGGATCAGTGGTAATGTGGGTCATTAGCTGCGTTCTTAGGATGGCAGCCAAAAAGTCAAATGAAATGCAGATTTTAAAAAAAAGACACTGACAAAAACAGCAAAATCAAAACAAAAGAGCCAGGTGTGGAGGCAGGAGGACTGATGCAGGAGGATCACTGTGAGTTCAAGGCCAGCCTGAACTGCATAGCAAGACCCTGTCTCAAAACATGAATAAGGGCTGGCCAAATAGCTCAGTGGATTAAAAGCACCTGCAAGCAGGTGCAAGGGCCAGGGGTTCAATCTCTGGGCCTGTGGTACCAGCCCCACCCCAGAGTACACTGAGACTGGGCATGGTGGTACACACCTGTAATCCCAGGTCTTGAGAGGCTATAAACAGGC
>NW_004524593.1:13640996-13651108 GCF_000260255.1 Octodon degus
AAAAAAAAAAAAAAAAAAAAAAAAAAAAAAAAAAAACCATAAATAAATAAGACACCCCTTCAGTATCTGCTCCTTGCAGATAGCTCCAGTCCAGGAGAGGAAGTTAATGGATAGGAACCAAAATAACAAAAAGCACATGCACTCCAGGCAATAAAAGAAGACAGGAGCAAGAAACAGCTGGCCAGTGACCTTGAACTGGGGAGCTTTCACCGGAGCTCAGAGGACAACAGGCTCTGCTCACAGAGGACCTGAAGAAAGGAGCTCAACTTCCAGCAAAGGGGATCGGGCACATTCAGACGCCCTCTCAACTGATGGGGAGATGGCACAGCTGATGTCACTCTGCCCCCCGGGCACTGCAGGGGGCACAGACAGTGCAGCCCCCTCCCCCCAACCCTGATGCCCTTCCCTCTCCATAGCTTTTCCTTCTGCCGTCCTACGGGGTCCCTGTTGCCTGTCACAGCATCTGGGCAGCCACATGCACTCATGTGACTGAGGGGCAGGCTCACTGCAGAGAGGGTTTGCGGCTCCTATGTGCACACTCTACTCAGAAAGCCCTCGGAGTGTGGGGCCCCCTCCCTCGCGCAGGCAGCCCAGCCCTTTGCTTAGCCCCTCTGCCTCCTGTGTGAGGAGGATGTCTGACCTTCATCCTCGCTTAGCCTTCCCTCAGGTAGCAAATACCTGAGATAAACCAATTCATAAAGACCAAAGGCTGCAATTTAGGAGAGGCCCCTTCATAACTGATGGGCCCTCCTGTTTCAGGGCCTTGGCAAGGAAAGCTGCTCAGCACAAGTGTGTGCCTGCTGACCTCACAGCCAGGCCAAGAAGGAGAGAGGACAGGGGCCCCAGTGACCTCAAGATCCCGCTGGGCTGATCGCATAGAGCTTCGGGCCCCACAGTAAGGATGGTGCCTAACACGCGCCTGGGGGAACGTGGAAGAGCCAAAGCTGACCGGACCTCTGCTGGAAGGCACCACCCCACCGCCTGGTGTACGGGCACCACCTACCCACTGAGCTGCGTTCTCCTGGTCCTCCTCGCCTCGCTGGCTCTCTCGACAGGAGCGTGGTGAGGGGCTCTCGGCCGACATCAGGGATGTCCGCTCATCACAAGCTTCTTCCTCGCTGTCAGAGGCCATGAACGTGAGCATGGCCCCACTTGGAAAGGGGGCACACCTGGAAAGGAGCACGGGGACCTCTGCCACTACCTTGGTGGAGGGCCAAGAAGAGGGCAGCCCCAACAAGCCCTTGAAATGCAGGCACCTAGGACGGCTGGAAAGCAGGAGTCCCCAGCAGCTACCACAGCGGCTGCGGCAGCCTGAGACTTGTGCCTCCCAAGCAGAGGCACTGGGGCCGCTGCAGACTGCCAGCATCTGTAAGCACGTATCTGTGGCATGACTGCTGCGTGTCAGACTGTGCTAGGCTCGGGGGGTGAAAAGAAAGAAACGCTCTGGCTGAACATGCAAAAGCACCCAGTGTGACAGACGATATAATCCACATGTTCATCAACAGGCACAAAAACACAATCTCGGAGCCTAAATTTCAGAGAATGGGTTGTTTTTAAGAATATCTGCTGGGTGGACAAGTGCTGTGGTGTATGGGGGAGGGGGTCTGACAGGCGACATCAAGGTAACCTACATCATCTCAAGGACAACCAAGACAGATCTGTGCTTACAAGGGTCATTCGGGCCACTCACTGCAAAAGGGTGGGCCGCAGTCCAGGGTGAGCAGAGCATGTGAGGCAGGCACCCGAGTGGGAGTGAGATATGGCGCCTGGGACAGCAGCATGCTGGACGAGAGCGGGGAATGGCTGTGACTCTGACCCCGGAAGCCGATGGAGGAGGCTGTCTACAAGGAGCCCGGGTCTGGGGTCTACGTGAAGGGAGATGGGAGCCATGGGTACAGCAGCAGCCACCAGCACCTGGGGACACTTTCAATGAGCCATCCAGCACTGGCAAGTGAGACAGGAAAGGCAGGACTATGCAGGGCCAGTGCTAAAGGGACCAGAGGAGCAAAGCCTGTCCTCAAGACCGCTGAGGGGTTCACATGAGGTTGCAACACAGCAACCCTCGTGGAAGCTGATGCAGCCCCAAGTCCAGAGGCACAGCCAGTTTCAAGGCTGGGGGCAGAGGGGCTTTACATGGGACAGAAGCTGAAAGTGTCTCAGAGACAGCATTCCTGTGAGTTACCTGATCTGCAAATGAAGCAGGCAGGGTTCTTCCACTAAGACAGCCAGTTTTGCTCTCCTGGTGACTGCCACTATTTTTGAAGAGAGCTACCCTGACTGCCCCGAGTTATTCCTAGGGACTTTAATAACTCCAGCCCACAGTGAAAGTCACCACACTGAGGCAACAGGCACCCTGATATCTCACGGGATTTTTAAGCAAGTAAGTTCCTCAGTCAGTACACCCTCCACATAGGACCTTGGGCAGGAACTGAGAGTAGCAGTGGGCAAGGTCAGGCAGGCGCCAGGAGGTGGGTGCAGGGACCAGGCACCGCTGGCGTTTAGAGGGCAGTCTGGCATCCAGGAGGACAGGACACAGTCTCAAAGGCTAGGAACATTTGCCAAGCGGGGACTGGAGGAGGTGGGTTGTTCTGGAAAGGGGTAACCACTCAGGCGGACACAGGGAGCCTGTAACCCACAAAACAGAACCCAGCCACACGGTTCCCCCACCAAAAGCCATGACAATGGCCAGCAGTCTTGTGTGGTAGAAGTGGGAAGCCTCACAGGTGAACCATCCCAGGGAGGGGCCAGGGACCTTGTCAGGTGTGGGAGCTTAGTTCACTAGAGGGGGCAGCCCAGGTGTCCTACAGAAGGCTGTGGACAGAAAGACACTGGACCACAGCAGGGTGAAGGCAAGGGCGGGCACCCCCATCCTCAGGTGGGACTGCTCAAGACCTGGCTCAGCCCAGGTCATAGGAGCCCAGTATGAGGGGACATGGCTTGCTGTGAGCCCCAGGAAGCCCCTAGCTTTAGCTTCTCTCTCTGCGAAGACAGAAACTAGCAGGCCAGGGTCCAGGAGAAGAGGCATGGCCTCACACAGTAAGCCCCAAAGACTGTAGGTGGGGCTGTAGACAGTGCTTGCTTAGCCTGTGCAAGGCCCTGGGTTGTTCCCAGAACCACAAAATAAAATGGGGCTGTGATTTTTTTTCAAGCTAAGTTCTCCATTTGGAAGAGCACCACAGATAGCTAACAAGCTTCTGTCTCTCCCTCGCCAGTCAGGGCTGTTGGTTCTGGGTATAAGTTAATCAGTTACCATCCCCCTCCTGGCCGTCTTGTACCTCTGGGTGCCTGTGACTTATCTCCTCAGCCACTGGAGGAGGGGGGCCGATCTGGGAGTCCTTGTCTCTGCGACATTATAGACTGTAGGACCCCCACCCCCAGCGTCGGCCACGTTTGCCCTTCAAACCCTGGAGGGCTGCAGTGCGCTGATCAGTGCGGCCCCCCCTAGACTCGCACATAGCAGTGTCCCCAGAAATGCATGAATGGAGAGCAAGGCTGCTGCCAGGAAGACAAAGGGCCTAACAGGCAGTGGCACAGAACAGCCAGGGACCTGGGGCATTTCTCCTTTCAGCAGCAAGAGCTAACAAGATGCTTCCAAGATAACACTTCTGCCTCAGCTTCCCTGATGTCTGTGAAGGACACACCGCGGAGGGTAAGTTGAAAGGAAGACAGTGATCTTTCTGTGTGACACAGCACTAGCCACCTGGTGACCACTGTCACTCGCCCTCACCAACCCATTACACAAGTCTGCTCTCACAACCTCACAGGTCCCTGGGGAGGAACATTATAAATCCCAGAAGCACACCCTGTAACCCACAAAACAGAACCCAGCCACACGGCCCCCTCACCAAAAGCCATACGCTGCCCAAGAAGATGCTCCTTCTTCCCACTTCTGAAAAGCCCCAAAGCCTCCCCTGAGCTGGGCCCAGGATGGAGAGGGCCTGGACTCCAGGCAAGCAGAGCAAAAGGGCACTGCAGCTCAGGAGGACCAGGGGGCACAGCTGGTCTTGGCTGGCAGGACAAGGGCACCATGCAATCATGGCCCATCAGCCTGATGGGCACAGGGTGACAGGTAAGAGGATCTCACTGGGTCCCGGAGCCCTCAGGCCAACTTAGCACAGGGAGACAAAGGGTCCCTCAGGATCTCTCAGGATCCCCAGGGCTCCAGGGCACCAAGCTGGCTGTGGTGGGCATCCCCTATGGAGCCCTTAGCAGGCACTGAGCCTGAGAACCTCAGCCTGGTTTTACAGCCAAGGAAACAGAGGTTTGAAAATGGATCAAACTTCTTGCGGGGAGGTGCTGGTGCTGGGGACTAGCTCGGCCTTATCATCCCCAGTGCTGCAAAACGTAAAAAGTAGCCAAGTCAAGGTCACCCTGGGCCTAGATAGCCTCTTTCCAGGCTCTTCAACACCATGCTAGGTTGTGTACTAAAAACGCAGAGCCCTGGGTTCCACCCTGACACTGGGCATTGGGCTCTACAACTGAGGCAGCCCCTGGTGACTGGTTGTGTGGCGCCCGCCAGGCTGCAGGCCAAGGCCAGACATCCCCACTGCCGGGCACCCAGGGACTGTGGAGTTGGGGAGTGAAGGGTTGAACAGCCCATTCAGGGCACCCAGTCTGCTCAGACGGCAGGTGGGGAGAAAGAAGGGGCGAAGGTTCTGAGCACCAAAGCTCTCGGGCTGAAAAAGCCTCCAACACCTGCTCTGAAGCAGCAGCGGCTGCACAGACCAGACCCAAAGCAGGAAAGCTAAACCCTGAAAAGAGTAACCCCTTCTGATCCTGAAATGCTACTTCTCAGAATCTATCCTAGGATAATATGGAAAGATTCACATAAAAATGTGTCTCACCATCCCTGAAGAACTGCGAAGGAAAAGTGAGTGAACAGCAGGCCAAAAGTACGAAATGGGAAATCCCAGAAAGCATACTCCACTGAAGCAACTTCTGTTACAGCATGCTGTTGTAATTGCTCTACTATTAGTTATTACTGTCCACCGCAGACGTGGATATACAGGAAAAGGCATACAGACACGGTTTAGATTATCCAGGGGTCCAGGCATCCGCTGGGGGGCTTGGCATGTACCGTCCTCACATTGGATGGGGACCATGAAAAACCTCACTTCAAAAGGTATTCAACAAGATCTAAAGAACTACCATGGTAAATTTAACAGAATAGAAAACTTCACATAATCATCTGAATTTTAAGGTATGTGTATACAAAAAAGCGGCACACACTATTACAAAATATTAAAGGTGGTTACCTTTGCACTGGCAGACTTGCAGAGGATTTTCACTTTGTATTTTTCAACACTTCTCAACATGTGTACAATAGAAATGGACTGCATGTTCAGTTTTGTAAGGCTACAAGTCCTTAAAGGAAAGAACTAAACATCAGCCCTCGGCTTTCTTCTACCCTTGACTTTGTCTTCCCGAATCCCCTGCCTGCACTAAGGGACAGATGGTGATCCTTGCAGCCACTCTGACATTTCCTCCCCAGTCCCTGCCATTTACCAGGCTCCAGAAGGGCGCTGGGGTGGGTCCTTTCTCTTCTTTGAATCCCTAAGAGCAGGCTCTGCAAGGCTTCTCAGTCACTACTGACTCTGATGGCGCAGAAATCCTTGGAAGGAAAAACCACCAGCCAAATGTGTCCAGATAAACAACTCTGCTGGACGTGCGTCCCAGCCTGGGGCAGTGACGCACAGAACTCCCGAGAGCCAAGCAGGCAGGTGGGGCGGGGCTCTCCAGCCCTGATATCAAACCCAGTCCACAGCAGCAACCAGCTCTCCCACCCAGCCCTCCTCTGGAGGGCACCACAGGGAGATGCTGGAGAACGATGCAGGTAGCTAAGGCAGCCTCTGAAGAGGAAACACAAACCTCCAGAGAAACCCGGCTGCTCCCCTTACACAGCAGAATGGAGTGGACACGCTTGTGGGCCAGCCCCGGGGACTGTGACCCAAAGAAGTTCCCCAGCACACTGGTGTCAGCAGTTCCCATGATTATTACAGAAACCTGGTGACCTCATTTCCTTCACCTTCTTTTCATTGCAGAGAAAAGCAACGGTTTGACCTGAACACAGAAAGCCAGCAGCGTTGGGTAGGAAATGGATTTGACAATGCCATAGCAAACCCCAGTGCCTCCTGGGAAATGATGGCCTAAGAGCAAACTAGGAATGAGTGCTCTTCCTGTGAACACTTGGGTCTGCAGGGGCTGGGACACCAGGCTGCTTACTCACACGGGCCAGCTAAACAATGCACCCCAGCTTTCACAGAGGGAGCACAGGTTTTCAGCAGGCTGCATTCAGTGGTCACAGGCATGGCTACTCCTATAATGCCATGGCTCCTAGGAAGTCCGACAGTCTTCCTCCACACTAAGGTAGGCTTGCTAAGGTCAGGGACACCCTGAGAAATCCTACAGCTTCCCCACCCACCAGTCCTCCACCCCTGAGCACCTCACTGTGTATGTGGCCCCTGCTGACCTCTGTCAGTCCATCCATCTCAGCCTCTACCAGACACACCCCACTTGCTGGATGGCGCTCCCTAGCCCTGGGAGGTGACCTCAGCCAGAGTCCCACAAGTCCTAAGCAGTCCCACAAGTATCACCCCCTTCCTCAAACCACAGGCCCCAGAGATCTGAGTACGGGGCCTCCTAAACCTTGGCCAGGCTCTCTTAAGCTCCATGGCTCCTTCCTACTCAAAAGCCTGGTCAGACCAATTCTTTCCCTTCTGAAGGAGCCTGGGAAAGAAGTTTGAGAGAAAAGTGGCAGAGGGAGCCCTAACATGCCAGCCTCAAACAGGACCTAGAAGTTTTCTTATTTTTTTTTTTTTTTAAACCGGGGATTGAACTCAGGCCCTTGTGCTTGCCAGAGAAGCACTTATTCCACTGAGCCATCTCCCCAGCCCCTCTTCTTTAATTTTTATGTATTTGGTACAGGGTCTTACTATGCAGCTTGATCCTCCTGTTCTCAGCCAGTGCAGCACGTGGTGCCCAGGACTGAACTGTGGTCCCTGGGCTTGCCTAAGCAGGTGCTTAGTCTGCTGAGCTATCTCACCAGCCCATTTTTCTTATTTTAAATAAGAAGGAGTTCCAAGCAGAGGCTCTGGAGGCTAGCAAGTCACTACTTGTATGACTTGAACCACATACTCCCTGGCTGCAGGGCCTGGAACCATTTAACCCGACAAGGCCCATTTCCTCCTCTGTGAAAGGCCGATGAGGCTGGCACACAAGAGATGACTGTGAAAACTAGAGACACTGTGTGCAGTGTCCCACCCTTATGGAGGGACAATAAATGGAGGGCAAAAGAGTGAGGGGTTACAGAAGCAGCTGGCACCCCCTTAGAAAGCGGGCGTCTGCTGAGCCACCAGACACAGGAGCCGGCTGCTGAGCCAGGCCCTGGGGAGCGATCCTGTTTCCCTCAGGCCCAGCCCACCATTCCATCTCAGACAGGGCACTTCCACGAGACGATGTCAAAGCGAGAAAGACCTTAAAGGCCATTTGGTCAGCGCTCTATTTTATAGTCATGGAAACCGCACCCCAGAGGGCTTTATTGTGAAGGCCCTGTGACCAAAGCTCTTGTTACACCACAGGTCTTCCAAGTGCTCACTGAGGAGCCATCCCTGCCCACTTAGCCCTGCATGGCTCACACTCACAGGAGCCAGGGCCCTGGCCCCACAGGCCACCTGCACCACACGTTCCTGTTCGCAAGGCCGAGGGCAGGGGTATGGTGACAGCACCCCAGTCCAGGCCAGCTAAAGTCTCTCCTGTCCCCCACCTGGCCCAGCCAAGGCTCCCCATGTTCTCTGTGTGGCAGGTCTGCACAGCATGGCAGGGAGAGGAGGGAGGTGTCCACCTATGGCCACGCGTGAGCAGATGGGCACCACTTCTGTGTGTGTGACAGCAAAATGGCTCACCTCATGGGCAGACAACAAAAGCGAAAGACACACAGGGGAAGGGGCTGGGTTGCACCACTCACTTCCCCCAAGGGCTCTCAGGCCTCCCACAAGGCCCTGGTAAAACTTTCCACTCCCTCCCCAGGGCACAGCTGCGTGGAACAAGCCCTTCCCAGAGGCCCTGGGGACCCTGCAGACCAAACAAAGCATGAACAGCTCCCTCACTGACAGGGCAACTCTCACGGTCACCAGAAGAAAACCAAGGCGCTTCATCTATAGCTTGCCTACTTCTGTGTTAATGGACGAATACACGCACGCACCTAGACAGCACCCAGGAAAGGGAATACAAGTGATTATCTCTGGGCTGCTGGCTAATGGATGACTTTTACATTTCTTCTGAAATTTTTAGAACACACAGACATTATTATCCCTTTAAAAAGAAGTTTCTGGCTAAGGCATACCAGAAAAGTGAGCACCCTTTAAATTTTTCTTCTGCTAGAACTTTAGAGAAGATAAACAGCAGCCTATTATCTCAATAAAGAGGCTACCAAACAAACACACATGTGGGCTCACCTAAAATTGTTTTCTCTACACATTCATGTGACAGTGACAATGCCAAGCCGGAGGGAGGGAAGGGGGGGCCCAACATTTGGTCTACAAGGCCTGACACCCTATCAGTGGGACTCCAAGGGTCACAAGCCCCTTCCAGGTGCTACAGTTGGGGACCAGATGACACCCTATGTTGAAACAGTTGCTCTCTTGTCCCCAACTAAAACAGAGTCCCAAACTCAAAGCAGCAGCTGAAAAACAGCCCAAGATGTTTTCATTAGGAACAAGCATGTGACCTACACACACAGCTTTGGTTTCTTTAGGGAAATAAATGAGGGTTTTTTTCTCTCTTCTTCTTCTTCTTCTTCTGGTTTCTCAGGAAGGTGGTAATGGAGACATCACAGAAACTTTCTGGGCAGCAGGGTAGAGACCCGGGTTTAGCTGAGTGCACCTGGGGTGCAGGAAAACGCAAACTATACCACCACACAGGCAGCTCTGTTCAAAGCCCAGCACTCACAGGCACTGACGCCACATAGGTGAACAACTGCTTAACCTCACAGGCCTCAGTTTTGCCTTTTGCAAAAGGATAGTACTGACGATTATCAGTGAGTTTCGTATGGTAACTATGTACAAAGCAACTTTTTACTATACATGGCCAACTCTTCAAACAAGGTACTCTATGCTCTTACTAACATCATAACTTAGAGGGCATGGTGGAGAAGTCTCTCCAGGGCAACCGTGCAGTGGGGCAGGAGCAGCCAGATAGTACTGTGGGAAGGGGCACCGGCGGACCATCTGCTCCTGCCAGCAGGCCCAGTGGGGGGCTGCCTCTGGCCAAACCCTTACTTTGTCATACACAGGGAACAAGGGGACACTAGATGCAATACCAAAGAGCAGCTTTCCTGCAAAGCCTGAACCTACCTCCATCCCATCCTACAGGGCCATCTCCTGCCCTGAAGTCAACATGTGAATCTGAGGGACAGCTCCAACCTGAAGCCAGGCCCCCTGGCCTCGTTTGCAGCGGGGATCAGAGCACACATCGGATGAGTATCTCAGGCTCCCTCCTAGCCAACTGCAGGCAGGGGAACTCAAAAGTTCACACACCTGCAGCAGCTTATGCAGACTGAGCCTTTAATTACTGCCAAAGGCCTGGCTGGCAGCTGAGAATCAGGTGTCTACAGAGAGGCCCACCAGGGCTCCAGGCAACCATCCTGGACGCTAGTCTGCAGTTGCCCCACAAAGGCTGCTCCTCCAGTGGCCAATGGGAATGCTGTTACTCCACGCCACCAGTTCGTATCTGTAAGTGGAAATTAAGCCACAGGCAAGGACACTGCATTCAGCCAGCAAGGAGCTGCGGTGGGGACAGCAGAGGCCAGGATCCTGGGTTCTACGCCCGCTTTGCCATCTCCTACCTGGGAGACCTTGGACGAAGTCACTTTAGCTCTGTGGACTCAGTTTCTTCATCAGTCGGATGCAGAATGGAGACCCACTTCTACCTTTGGGCTCCTTCAGCTTCCAACGCTGCAGTCCGGGCGGCTCCGCACAGCTGCAAACCCCAAATAAAAGAGCAAAGCTTGGCGGCGAGCTGGTCGGCCCGCAGCAGGCCCGGCTCGCACAAGCAGCGGGCGCCCGCCAGGCTCCGCTCGGCCCCGAGCGCGCGTGAGCGGCCCTTTCGCCGCTCGC
>NW_004524593.1:13651383-13658347 GCF_000260255.1 Octodon degus
GCCCCGCCCCGCGGGGGATCCCGGGCGCGCGCGGGCGGCGGGAGCGCGCCCCGGACGCGGAAAGACCGGGCCTGCGTCACCTCGCGTCGCGCGGGTGACAGCTCCACCTGGCGCTAGACACGGAGGTGACCGCCCTCCTCCGGGGTCGGCGGGCGTTTGTTTCCGTGCGCGCTCTGCCCGGGCTTTAAGTCCCGGGCCTGTCACCCCGAAGGCTTGCTGCTCTCTGGACCCTTCGTGGCCTGGTGCGCGCCGACCCGGGAGGTTGCCCCCAACTATCCCCTGCACAGCTTGAGAGCCGCCAGGCGCTCACTCAGAAATTGAACTGGGATGAAATGGGTCCTGACCGGCGACTTGAACTAGGAGGCTAGCAAGTTCTAAGGTTCATGGGCTTAGTTGGGGTGGTCAGTGATTTGCAATTGTGTCACTTCACTTTTTTCTCTAATGGTGGTAAAATTCATGTACTATACAGTAAAACTACCCGTACTAAGGCATGCAGTTCAGTGCCATTTAGTGCATCGACAGTGTTGTGCAACAATTGCTTCTGTCTAGTTCCAAGAGATTTTTGTCACTCCCAGAATAGTAACAGAAAATAAAATAAATATAATAATAGTGTGTTTAATATGTTCAGGGTGACTAGTGGCAGGGGACCTCTATGTGGCTTCAGAATAGGGACTGATTGATCCCAGAATTACCACTCCCAGAATAATAATAAAATAAGGCAGTGGTACCTTTGAGAGGGCTCTCCCCAGCTGCCACCCTCCCAGCCCCTGTTAAACACCCTTCGGCATCTGTCTCCATGGAGGCAATGCTTTTAGTTATTACATCTAAATGGAAGAATTTATGTGAAAATGGCTTCGTTGCTTAGTGCGTTGCAGAAGCCCGCTGTAGCTGGCTCCTCCTTTCTTTCTCAGGACTGAAGAACATTCCACTGCATGCACACACCACGGTTTCCTCATGCCTTCATCCCCTGGATGGACTCTGGGCTCTTTCTGCCTTTTGGCTGTTGTGGATATGCATGAACATGTTTTGGGGTACTTGTGTTCATTCTCGAGGGACACAGACCTTTAGCTGAGTTCCTGGATCACACAAATATACAGCGTGCAACTTTTTGTGCCACTGAACAGTTTCCACAGGGCCAAACCAGTCTGCAGCCCCACGCCAAGGTGTGAGGAGGGTTCCACTCTCTCTGCATCCTTACCAGCGCTGTTTTCTTTTTGTGATTTGACCCATCCAGGGCGCTTGCAGAGAGGCAGCTCCTTCTGGCTTTGGTTTGCAGCTCCATGTATGTAATTATGTGAGCGTCTTTGCCTATGCTCCTGGGCATTTGTATACCTGCTTTTGCCCTGTGGCCTCTGGGGCTGACTGCAGGTCAACAGCATTGGAAGGGAACTGGCTTGGGAGACACCAGGGGGTGTCCCAAGAATGGGAACATTGCGTGTTGGGGTGGAACACAAGCCACACACATTTGGCGGCAGAAATGTGGGAGCAGCAATTCATAGAAATGTCCCCTTATTCTATTTCTTGGTAGATCCTGAGGTTTGTTAGTGGGGTTTCTTCTCTGGTTTTGAGGGTGTTTTGTTTTGTTTTGTTTTGTTTTGAGACAGGGTCTCACGATGCAGTTCAGGCTGGCCTTGAGCTCACTTTACAGCCCAGGCTGGCCTCGAATTCGCAGTTATCCTCCTGCCTCAGCCTCCCGAGTGCTGGGGTTACAGGTGTGCACCACCACACCGGCTCTTCTGCGGTTCTGCAGACTGCCTTCTTTCCTGGGTGTCTACCTTGAGGTCTCCGCTGCTGTCTCTACAGCCAGTCTGAGGCGGCACCGACTTCCTTAGCCATCTGAAGACACTGCATAGACAACGCAAGGAAGCACTGCCGCAGACTGGCTCTGCACAGGCGCTCCTCCGCCCCTTGCTCGAGCCCCTCTTCCTCCCTGAGATTGCACCTGCCCCCCACGTGGATCCTGGAGATGGCCAACGGTGTGGGTGCAGGGCCTCCTTCCTCCGCTCTCAGCATGAGCCCAAGGCCGAGCCCTCTGCCCCTCTTCCCCAAGCCTCCCTCCCACCTTCCTCCTCATGGGTGATTCATCTGTCTGAGGCCAAGCCAGACAACTCTGGGGGGTACGTCTTCGAATGCTTTTGACACATTAAAAAAAGAGAGAGAGATAAAAAGCCAGGCATGGCTGAGGCAGGAGTTCAAGAGTTCAAGACCAGCGTGGGCAGAGCAGTAGCACTCACCACGTCCATGGAGGCCCTGGATTTAATCCCTAGCCTTAAACAGCAGGACAAAGGCACAACCACAGTGATTTGAGAACAAAGTCCCAGGACAAAGAAGCCACAGCAGGAAGCAGGCGTCTCCTGGGCTGCCACTGAGAAGGCATCAGGACGGTGACCGGTAAGCAAAGACCTGGGGGCTGCAATACACCACTGAGGTTCAGCCTCCTCCACGAAGCACGCCCCTCGCCCAGCTTGCTACATGTTTTTTAAATTAGAGCCCAGAATTCAAAACAAAAAGCCAGCTATTACTTTCTCCTGCCTAATGGTTGGCTGAGGAAGAGAGTAGATTGCTTGTTAGTTTCTTTGTTTTTTGAGACAGGGTCTTTCTGTGTTTCAGGTTGGCCTTGAGCTCACCATATAGCTCAGGGTGACCCAAAACTCACAGAGATCTTCCTGCTTCAGCCTCATGCCTGGCAGGAAGAGGCGGATTCCTGACGGACGCTTCCTAGCCTGCTGATTTCCTGGCCTTGCTCCGGAGGAGCTGCCTTTAGTCATGGGTAGAGTTGCTCCCTGACACGCTGCGCTCCCTGACCCTCCGTCTCTGCTGCGCGCCACTGGCTCAAGGCTCGGAGGACTTCTGTCTTCACTGCGCTGCTCCCCCAAGAGCAGCCATTCCCGGAGCCGCCAGGACTAACTCTCCACGGTAGTCCCCTCCCCAGAGTCCAGGATATGTGGCTAACTGCCCACGAAGTGCCCCACACATGCTCCTCAGGCCACTGTAAGTGAAGCTCTCTCATAACTTCTGGCTAATATGAGTGAAGAAGAGGCAACTCTTTCGTGTCACTCTGCTTGCCAGGCAGACTATGGAAATGATAGCTGGAGCTCAGGCAGCCATCTTAGGCCATGAAGTCCATAGGATGGAGAACCAAAGCTTATTTAGTACGCAAGGCTGGTCCTGCCCCGTTCGCCCCGCGAAATGTGCCTCCAGTGACGCCCAGCCCCAGGCAGTCCTCCCTGCGCTGTTCCTCTTCACACATTCCCCACAGGTGGTGTTGTATCGAGCAGACACCACAGCTTTCCTGGCCTTCTCTTGTCTGGTAGGTAAGGCCACAAAGATAGAGACAGGTATGTTACGTGTGCTTTCCATTTGGTCTTCTTTTGGCTCTGGGGACAACTCTGGGAGAGAAGCCTCTGAGGACTGCTCCCCTGGCCCTGGGAGATGGAGGTTTCTAGGGACAGAGCCATTTCCCCGGTGAGGCCAGGCGGCCCCTCCGTCTGTCCTGGCGCACAGTGCTGTCCATTCCTAGGCTGGGTCAGCGCAAGGCTGGGGCCTTGGGTGGCCTCTGATGGGGCCCCTCCTTCGTGGCTGCCCCGTGAAGTCATGGCTCTCAGGTGCTTTTCAGTGCTGCTTCTTGACAAGGTGAGTCAGGCCCCTCGTGGGGAGAGCCCCCTGCAGAAGGGAGGGCGGCTGCCTCAGGGCGCTGGACACTGTCTGAACGTACTTGGGACACATACCGGTGACATCGGGCCACGCGACCTGCAGGTTTGGGGCTCACATACGTCTCTTCTTCTTTGACTCTGTCTTTGCCTGGAGACCCAGGGCAGTGGCTTCTCCTGCAGGGCCTCAGTGTTTGGTCCAGGGAAGGAAAGCACAGTGTCCCTCAGAGGGTCATGGAGATGGGGACAGCAACAGGAACACAGGACAAGTTCAACTTGGGTGGCTTCCCGTCCTGTGCTGGGCCCCGTGTCACAACCCGCCTGGTCCACCCTGGCCTGTGTGGGGAACTCAGATGACAGCAGTGGAAGTACCGCGAGCCACAGAATACCTGAAATGACAGCTCCAAAACACAAATACTGCTCAGGTTCCGAAGGCTGGGCAGGCCAAGGCTGAGACCCAGGAGAGCTGGCATCTGGCGACTTCCCGCGCAGGCTACGCTGCTGTGTAGCTGTGTGTCACAGGGTACAGGAGTAAGCCAGTCTCCGGGGTCTCTTCCCAGGATATTGATCCCATTTTTACAGAATTAGGTATTTTATTTCATATTAAAATATTATATATACTCAACTAGATAATGTAACTGAATATTTGCTTAAGAATTAAAAGGGTTGGGAAATATCTCCAGTTGTAATCAAAGAAATATAAATGTAAATCTGCAGAAAGATAAACATTTTCCAAATAAAATTCTCAAATATTTTACCTAACAGAATACCGAAAATATTATTTCCGGTTGACAGGTTTTTTGTTTGTTTGTTTTTTCAATGCTAAGAAGCCACAATTTTGACTTTTTTGAAACAGGGTCTCACTATGTAGCCCAGGCTGGCCTTGATCTCACAGCAGCCCTCCTGCCTCAGCCTCTCAAGGGCTCGATCGCAGGTGTGTGCCACCACGCCCAACCAACAAATCTGATAAACAAATGTTCGTTTTCTAGATGAGTTTTACAGTATGGAGTATTAGCTCAGAATGATGCAGAAGTCTTAAAAACAGAGTGTAAGGGTGATGGGAGAGAAAGGGCTGCCAAGCCTGACGTGATTAACGAAGGGGCCGAGGGTGGGGACCGGGAGGAAGGATGCTGCCCCTCAGTAATAGAGCTAAGAATGGAGAAGCCGTGCTAATGCCCAGGCAGAGGGAGTCGTCCTGCTGCAGCTGCGGGCTTTGGGGCTTTTGTTTCGTCAAAGGCTCCAAATCCTGCAGGGCTTGCGGTTTGAGCCCCGCCTTTGTTGCTGAACTTGTGACTTCCCAGCCGCGCGCGGCCCTTGTTGCCACACTTGAGGGAAAAAATCTCACAGGCCTTCGGTTTCAGTTTCGCTAGCGAGGGAGCTAGAAATCCAGCTAGGAGAATAAAGTCGACGCCCAGATGCAAGTTAGTGATTCCGTGAAGAGCGTCCGCACCCAGGGGGTTGCTTATTCACGGGGGCGGGGTGGGGGCTGGAATTTAAGTTCTGCACGAAAGATAACTGGCAGGGGAGGGGAGGGGGGAGAAGGAAGCGAGGAGGCAAAGGCCGCCGGACCGAGGGGCCGGCGTGAGGAGCCGCTGCCGGGCTCCCCTGCTCCTGCTGGGCTGCTTGCTGGCTTGGACGGCCTGCCTGCCCCGACGGAGCGGCCGCGCGAGCACAGCGACATCCGCTCCCTCCCGCGGCAGACACAGCTCTCTGCGCACGGGGGACCCCTCTCCCAGCCGCCTGCTCTGGGCTCCTCCGCGACCTGACGACCTGACTGCAGGGAGCTTTCATTCTGGGAGTGCCCCCCCCCTTGCTCACAGACACTCCAGATGTGCCAGATGTGCGCGCTGGTGGTGGGAAAGGCGCATATGCACCCGGGGCTCAGTGCTTTTCAAGTAGAATGCATGGGGCCAACGAGAGAATGCTGCCTCAAGCTCCTGAGCCCCTGAACACCCACACACTCCAGGGGGCAGCTCTTGTGCTCCAGGCCAGAAGGGCTGTGGGTGCTGCAAAGAACTAAGAAACAAGCAAGGCGTGGTGCGCACATCTATAATCCCAGCACTCAGGAGGCTGAGCCAGGAGGATCACAGTAGGTTCAAGACCAGCCTGAGCTGTAAAGTGAGCTCAAGGCCAGCCTGAACTGTACAGCAAGAACCCGTGTCAAAAAGACAGAAAGAAAAGAAAAAGAAAAAGAAGAAAAAAACAAAAAATAATAACTCTGTAGCAAAACCAAAGGCCTATAAGACCTGACAGGATGGCCCAGCCCACTGTCACCATGAGAAATGAGGCATAGAAACACTTTCAGTGGAGGTGGAAATGTCTCCCACCATATTTTATTTTAAAAATATTTGATCAGGCTCTAAGGGCGCTGCACGCGAAGCATAGCTGCAGGCTTTCTGTGGAGGACCCTTTCTTTTGGTGTGTGACCTGACAAGAATGTGTGACCCCAGCCATTTCTCCAGCGGTGACTAACGAAGCTGTGTGACCCCCGGCAGCCACAAATGTGACCCTCCGTGGAGGCAACCCCCAGAGCCCTGAATGCGGGAGGAGGTCGCTGGCTGTGCAATCTTCAAAAAGGTAAATTGACAAATGCAAAAGTTAGTTCTCTAAAAACATCGATAAAATAGATGAACTCCTATAAGTGATTTAAAAAGAGAGAAAGAAACATCAATTATCAGTACCAGAAATAAAAAAAGGCATGTGATCACAGATCCTACACACACTAAAAAGATAAAATTAATCTTATAAATAACATCACGCCATGAAGTTCAACAACCCGCATAAAATAAGAAAATTGCTTGAAAAGTTCAAATCATCAAAATGGGTACAAAGCACATATAAAATATCAAAGGAATTTTTATAAATATTATCTATTACAGTTAATGAATTCCTAAATAAAATCCTTCCATCAAAGAAATCTAGACCTAGCTGGATTTATTGGTAAATCATAGTAAACATTTAAGGAGAAAAATAATACACGAAACATTTCAGAGAAAAAAGGAGGAAGGAATAGTTTTCAGTTTGCTTCATGCAACCAGCAATAAATAATCTTAATAGCAAAATATAACAAACCTCCTACAAGAAAAGAAAATTATATACTTTTACCCTCCAAATATGTGGATATATAAATCTTAACAAAATGGTAGTAAATTGAATCCAGAAAGATATTAAAAAAAAAAAAAAACAGCATGGGGCCGGGGAGATGGCTCAGCAGAATAAGTGCTTCCTTGGCAAGCACAAGGGTCTGAGGGTTTTTTGTTTGTTTGTTTGTTTTTTTAATTTTGTGTGTGTGTGTGTGTGTGTGTGTGTGTGTG
>NW_004524593.1:13658750-13670169 GCF_000260255.1 Octodon degus
AAAAAAAAAAAAAAAAAACTAAGAATACAAGGAAGTTTCCTCATTCTGACAGGCTATTTATGAAAAATGTATAGTTTACTTCATACTTAAAATATTGAATGTATTTCCTCTGGGGAAAAGGCAAGAATTTGTACTCTATTTCACATCTATTCAGCATTGTGCTCTAACTCCTAACACGTGTAATCAGGCAAAGAAAAATAAAAGGCAAAGAGATCGGAAGGGTATGGAGGGCCACCTGGGTGACTCTCCTTGAAAGAAGAGTGATTGTCTCCATTTTGGCTGAGCCTGCCTCTATTTCCATGTATTAACGTCTACGGAGCGGAACGGGCTAGGACTTCTCCTTATGCCTTTGATTGGCTTTAAGCACTGCATATTGGTCTAGCCAAGGTGCTGGGGGTAGTCTTTGAAGACGGCATGCGTGTTTCCCTCATAACCCACACCTGCTGCTCTTTAATCTGAGCTGGTCGAGACAGGACAAAAAGCCAGCGCTCCACGCTGTCGGCTGGGATCTGAGCCACGAGATAGAGGCTGTGACTTCCTGGGGCTTGAAAGATTCCACATCAGAGCTGAAGCACCAACCCCAAAACATTAGATACTGTCTCAACAGTATAATGCAAGTTATTTTTCTGCATATAGCAGAGGCAAATGCAGGCCTCCTACCCAGGCCAGCTAATGTCACCCAAGCTATTCCCACCACTCTCAGTCACTCGTCCTCAAGCCACTGCCTGATTCACAAGTGAATAAAAGCTGGGTTAGGTTTTGAATAAGGGCCTTTGTTCCAGCTAGCCATCTTTGTGGCTGGACTTAGGACCCCTTGGATGCCCATAATTATAAATATGCTTTAGTGTCTTTATTCTTGCCATGGGTTGCAATGGAATTGGTAGATTGGAATTAACTTGATGGGATTCCAGTAACTTACTTTGGGATTACAAATAAAACTTCTTGGACTGAGATGAGGACCAGGAAGGGCTCTGAACAGAAGAAAGAAAAGCTGCCTTTATTTGTGTCTGATATAACCATCTATAAATTAACTATAATATTGAAAAGTGAATTCAGTAAGTTCACAGAATGCAAACTTGATATTAAAAATTAAATGTATTTCTATGTAGTAGAAGGAAACAATTTGAAAATGAATGCTTAAAATCTTTAATAGCATTAAAACCAAAAACACTTGGGAAAAATTTGTCAAAAGATACACAACATGAAAATTATAAGAAAATCATGAAGAAATTAAAGAAAGCCTAAATGGAGAAAAATGCACATTTATAGATTTTTAAATGCCAGTTTTCTCTATATTTATCCATAAATTTAAGTCATACGAGTTAAAACTACAAAGTGTTCGTGACAGAAATTGACAAGCAGATTGAAAATGTGTAATGAAATATAAAGAACCTAGACTAGCCAAAATAGTCTTGAAATAGTTGGAGGATTCTCAGACCTGATTTTGAGATTATTATAAGGCCAGGGTAATCAGGGCAGCATGTGTTACAGGTAAATAGATCAAGGATGAAAAGAGAGTCCGTGGATAGATGGATCAAAGGTGCTCAAATAATTTAGTGAGGAAAGAGAAGTGCTCTTCACAAACCATTGGACGAATTCTGAAAAAAATGGAACTTGTTCACACCCCGTAAATCAAAATGCAAATTTTGGGCGCTGTCATTTTCCTGGAAAAATTTAGATGCGTGGTCTTATGACATTGCAATAGGGGAAGTTTTCTTAGAACAGATGTTTTGGCTAATTCAGAATTTTAAACATCTATGTATTAAAAGATACTATTAATAAAATAAGCAAGTCAAGTTATTAAAAACATTTGCAATGAATATATAAGGCAATAGTCTTGGGCCCGAATATATAAATGACTCTTGCAAGTAAATAGCAAAGGCAAGCCACAGATTTTTTAAAACTTAAGCAGATATTTTGAAAAGGAAGCTATATATCACTAAAAGGAACAGGAAAGTTCAACAGGGAAGCACAACTTAAAGTAACAACGAAATATGATTTCTCACTATAATGAATTTCCAATTCCAGATAAGTGAAAGTCTCCTACCAGGAGTATAAAATGACCCAATCCCTTTAGAAATCATTACACGTACATCTACCTTATGACCCAACGGTTCTTCTCGTAGGTTTGTTTGGGTTCTTTTCATCTTTTATTTATAGTTATTTATCTGACATAGGGTCTCGCTATTCAGCTTAGACCCAGTGATCCTCCTGTCTCAGCCTCCCCAGTGCTAGGATTACAGTCGTGCACCTCCACACCCAGTTTTGGTGGCTGGCACAGCATGCGGTATCGGGATTGAACCCAGGTCCTTGTGCTTGCCAGGCAGGTGCTTAGACCACCAAGCTATCCCCCCATCCCTCATAGGTTTTTGTACAAGAGGAATAAGACAAATGGTCCAGAAGAAGTCTTGGATGAGAATCTTCTCAGTAATATGATGAATAATTGCCAGAATCTGAAAACAAGTCCCATGTCTGTCAGTAGGAAACTAGGTAAGGTATGGTGTGACGGAGATGGCTGTGTACCAACCCTGAGCAGGACTTAAATTAACCAACTGGTTTTCCACGTTTACTCAACAGTCTGTCCAACGCCTAGGCCACTGGCAAACTCATAAGAAGTGAGCCTCTGTGCGTCACTGGTCCCAGCTGATGCCTCAAAGGATGAGACAAGGACACCTGCCTCCAGCCTCAGTAAAGCAGATGAAGACTGTAACTGCAGGCATCTCAGCCCTGGGCGGAGACCTTCCTAGAGCCGGCGCAGTCTCCTAAGCCAGCAGGATGCCTTTACAGGAAGTCCTCGAGCAGTTTCTGCCCTTCTTGAGCATGAATCCCCTCCCTTGTTCTGATAACTAAATAGTATGTGCTTCCCAGAGAAGATCTTTGTATGAGCCCCCAAAGAATCTCAAATTCTATTAGCGGTTTTGATTCTCTTTCTAGAGCCCTAAAATCACACCATTTGACTCATTTATTTAAGCCTTTGCTGTCCGCCATTTGGGAGGCTGTGGCCCAATCACTCCACACCAACCAGGGGATAATATGAACGCAATAGTGGCCCGCTTACACAACACAGTGAAGTTGTCTTCACCCTCATTTAAAATACAACGTAGACTTTTCCACGTGACCAGCAGGGCCCAGCCCTCGCTACACAGTTCCCAGGTCTGCAGCCCTCTCGCAGCTCCTCCTGTGCCTGATCCACCTGTCTGTTCTCACGGCAATTACTTGGGGACTGCAACATGGGACACCTTGGGACAGTGAGGTGCAGCCTACCCAGCCCCTCAGGGTTGCTCCAACTGCCCCCAACTCTGGCCTGTTTATTCAAACCCCAATGAAGGCTCCTCATGGGACACCTGTTGGTATAATTCCCTGGACTCAAAAAAGGCTCATCTCCCTCTTCTCCCCACCCCTTCCCTCCCTCCATCCCCCTCCCTCTGTCTCCCTCTCTCTCTCACTCTCTCCCCACATGTCCCTCTTCTCCATATGTACGGCCCTCAGGTCATAAGAAAGAAAGACCTTATTTCCATTTTATGCCTCTTCTAATCAGTGAAGGGTTACTTTACCTTAAGACTCCAAATCCACCAGGAATATAGCTCAGTGCTGTGCAAGGCCTGCCTGGCAAGTGCGAGGTCCTGAATTTGAATTCTGGTACACCCCTCAAAAAGAGATTCAAAATCTATTTTAAAACCCTAAATGAAAACACATGCAAACACACAAGAACATTTCAAAAAACTCTATACTTTAAAAAATCGGTGCAAACAAATACCCTGGGCTGGCACTCAGTGGTAGAGTAAGCACTTGGTGTAACACAAGGCTCTGGGTTGACCCCAACATCTCCTTCCCAAAACCCTGCATCATCCTGTAGACATGAAGGTTTCTTTCTTTCCTTTTTTTTTTTTTTTAATGTATTTGGTACAGGGTCTCACTATGTAGCTCAGACTCAGAGTGATCCTCCTTTTTTTAGCTTCCCCAGCACTGGGATTACAGGTGTGCGCCACCACGCCTGGACCATCACCAGCTCAGTGTACCATGGGGGTGGAGCCAGCGTGGCATGTGGAACCAGGGATTGAACCCCGGTCCCTGCACTTGCCAAAGCAGGAGCTTAGTCCACTGAGCTATCTCGCTGTCCCACATGAAGGTTTCTCGTAAGTGCTGAGGATCAAAGCCCAGGCCTCCACACGTGCCAGGCAAGCTTTTTCACCACTGAGCTACATCCAGGCTCTTAGATGGGGGTTAGAAACAGGCAAAATTAATCTATATATGTAACAGGATTCAGACTGGTGGTTTCCTGGGGAGAGGGCCAACACTGATGCCAGGGGAAACTCAGAAACTCAGAGGGATGCAGCTGCCTATTTTGTCAGGATAGAAGTTATGGAGGATCGAAACTCACTAATCCAAATTCATTGAAGCATATTCTTGAGATTTATGTATTTTCCTGTACGTAAATTCTAGTTTTCTGTAGATATTATACATAATATAGGTTTATATTCATGACAGGAATTTCAACAACTTAAAAATACATGCTACCAAAAGAGAAGAAAAGTGAAATAAAATACATTTAACTTAGCCTGACATGGTGGCGCAAACTTCTAATCCCAGCCAGCACTCTGGAGGCTGAGACAGGAGGATTGCCCCGAGTTTGAGGCCAGCTTGGGCTAAAGTGTAAGTCCTGGCTCAACTACATAGCAAACCCTGCCTCAAGGGGAAAAAAAGGTGTGGTTTTTTTCTCCTAATTTCTTGACAATAATAAACTATAACACCTTAAATTAAAGTAAGCAAAAATTATTTTTAAATGTTTTACATAATCTTTTTTTAAAAAACCATGTTTCCTCTGTGCAATCTAGAAGAGGTTTTGCCCAGCTAGAAATTTGGGGGAAATAATATTTAACTTGTTTCTCCTTATGGTCCCACTCTTTTTTTTTTTTTTTTTTTTTGGCAGAACCAGGGATTGAACTCAGGCCCTTGCACTTGCCAGGGAAGTGCTTATTCCACTGAGCCATCTCCCCGGCCCCTCACTCTTTTCTTTCTCCTTACTCTATCCAGAGTCCGTCTGGCAGGGAGGATGCTTGCTTGCTTCCGTGGCCGCGGAGAGCACTCCTCTCACCTCAACTCCTCAGAGCTTGGTGCTGCCGGATTTCTGGCCAGGGGAGAAGAACCGATTGCAAAGCCAGGCAGCACTTCTCCTGGGAGCTTGAGATGGCGTCTATCCTCCACCAGAGGGCGCCTGTGCCTTTTCTGAACCTATCTCTAAACGGCTTCATTTTCTGCTCGATACAGCTTGAAATTAGTCTGTTTCCTTGAAATTAAAACAAATTATTATTCTAAAAAAAAGTAAAGGCTGGTGTGGTGGTGTACACATGTAATCCCAGCACTGGGGCGTGGGGAAAGCTGAGGCAGGAGGATCCTTGTGAGTTCAAGAACAGCCTGGACTACAAAGTAAACTCAAGGTGAGCCTGGACTAGGAAAATACTCCGAATTTGCCAGCGCAATCATTTTGTGATACCTAGAAAGAGTTGTTCCTTGATACCTAAGGGACCTTGGGGGAAATGATCAGAGGACGACTGGCTCTGGTCTTTAGTGTGCCAAAAAACGGGGCTGGAGGAAGCCTATGCAGAAAGTGTGTGACTTCAGTGGTTACTGAAGTGCTATGCTTAATGGTTCCTTTTGTTTGTTTTGTTTTGTTTTTCTTTTGTTTTGAGATAGGGTCTCACTCTGTAGTTCAGACTGGCCTCACTACAGCATCCTCTTGCCTCAGCCTCCAGAGCACTGGGATTATATGTGTGTGTCATGCCCAGTGATTCCTATGGTTGATCTCTGGGCTAAATTACAACACGGGGTCTTGGCATAAGATGAGGAGAATCCCAGTGTCCCAGAGCCTTTGGAAAGCCAGGTCTCCACGACAAGCACTGCTCAAGTGTGGATCTGGACCGTTCCCCAGGCCCCTGTGTTGAGACTTGGTGCTCAACTTGCCACTGCTGGGGGAGGGGAGGCTTTTAGGAGGTGGGGCTCCTGGGAGGGCGTTAGGTCCTGGAGCCTTGACCCAGCCCTTTCCATCCTTCTCTCTTCGTGGTTACTGGGAACTCAGCTGGTCCTCCTGACACAGCCTCCCCACCACAGTGCACCACTGCACCCCAACACAACAGGGCCATGAGACTGCGGAGCCAGCTGAGTTCCCACCTCTGCAGCTGGAGCCCCAACAAAACTTTCTTCCTTTTGAAGGAATTTTGTGGTGCAAAACTAGGGAATGCAACCACTGTAAGTAATGCCAACATCTTCAAACACAAAAAGCAACTGGGCAAATGTCATTTTTCATAGAGCTTGAGGGCACTTCCTTCAGAATTACCTGGATTTGTGAATGCCGTGAACTATCATACAATGAAGCTGTGTGAAAAGCTATTTACAATTCACAAAGCTGCTGTGCTGCTATCCCATTTCATCCACCTGGGAGCCTCTCCCAGTGCCTGGCTTAGAAAACTTTTTGGATTTTGTCTGTTAAAACTGCTGTCAGAACAACATACAATACAAGAAGAAAACCAGCTGCATTTTCTTAGTGCGTAGAAGTTGATTCTGATGACCTTAGGCTGTTTGCAAAACCCACTCAGGAAAACACAGAAACTTGTCGTAGGTGGACGTGTTAAAGAAATGTGTTCACATTTTCTAATACTTAGCCAGCTACACATTAGGGCAAGGGTGCAGTGGCAGCATTTGGGGTCAGGGTTAGTGTTAGGTGCTGCCCATACTGGGAGTCTTCTGCCTCTCCAAACTTTGGTCGGTTCTCAACCCTTCTCCTCAGCCCACCAGTGCATTTGCTTGTAAAGCCCAGTTTAGCAAAGAACTCTCGCTAGTCAGTAACAAGACCGCCCCCAACCCAGTCACCTGGGTGTCTAATGGGGACCCTCCTCCCCCATTTCCTGGGTGATGGCTGAGCTGGCCTATCTCCAGCAAGAATTTTGTTGGATCAGTGTGACAGTGTAAGTCGTGTCATCTGTCACTTTGGGCACGTGTCATGTGTGTCATTTCTGTTGATACAGGGAGAAAAACTGATCTTGTTGCAGACAGCCGAGTTAGATAGAAATGTTATAGGGGGCCAGGGAGATAGCTCAGTAGAATAAGTGCCTGCCTGGGAAGCGCAAGGTCCTGAGTTCAATCCCCAGTACTGAAAAAAAAAAAAAAATCATAGGCCGTCAGACAGGGTCAGGCCCTCAAAGGAGATAACAAAAACCAGGCACCTTACAACTGAAGGAGGGACAATGCTCCTGCTGTGAGCCAGACTTAAAGAGCAAACAAATGCTAACCTCCCTAAAGACTGGCATCTAGGATTGCTCATTACTCAGGAAGAATCACTGTCTGAAGGCCCCCAGATAAGGTCCTGTTCTGTATTCATGCCCACTTGTTATGTGACTCGCTACCCCATTTGGTCCCGGGCCTAATCAACTTTACCTTGTAATCTCATTGGTTGACCATAGTTTTGTCCCACCTCTTGTCCACCTAAGTGCATTCCCATTCTCTCCACCTTAGCCCTGCGTGGTTTTACACTATAAAAATCCCTGGAAGAGACAGCTTCCTGGGGGACAACCCCCTTGGGCCCCCCTCCTGTCCCTCTCTTGGACAGGAGCTTTCTTTCCCTCAATAAATATATTCTACTCAAAACCTCTGTTTGTTCCTAAAATTCATTCTTTGGGGGTTTTTTTGTTTTTGTTTTTGTTTTTTCTCTGAATGCCTTCAGGGCAGGTTTGGCTGGCTTGAGTTGTGGGGATCGAACCCCAGCAACCTGAGCCTGACTGCTTTGTTGAAGCAGCCACTTAAAGAACTAAGCTAAGGGGCAGGCCCCCCCCCCCCATTCTTTGGTTTTAGAGAACACGAACTCGTCCAGGTCAGGTCGGGAGATCTGATTTTTCTCTCTGTCATTTGGAGGTCCCCTGTATCGTTTGGAGGTCACTCACCCAAGATCAGTTTTTCTCCCTGTATCAGTCTCAGGTGGGTGACCTCCAAACGATACAGGGAACCTCCAAATAACAGAGGGAAAAATGAAATCTCCCGATCTGACCTGGACGAGTTTGTGTTCTCTAAAACCGAAGAATGAATTTTAGGAACAAACGGAGGTTATGAGTGGAATATATTTATTGAGGGAAAGAAAGCTCCTGTCCAAGAGAGGCACAGGAGGGGGACCCGAAGGGGTTGTTCTCCGGGAAGCTGTCTCTTCCAGGGATTTTTATAGTGTAAAACCATGCGGGGCTACGGTGGAGAGAATGGGAAAGCGCTTAGGTGGATATGGGGTGGGAGAAAGCTATGTTCAACCAATGGGATTACAAGCACCATTGCTCAGGTACAATTGATTAAGTCCGGGACCAAATGGGGAAGGCAGTCAGGTAGCAAGGGGGCATGAAAGTAAAACAGGACCTTATCTGGCAGCCATCAGATAAGGATTCTTTCTGACTCTCTCAATGTAATGATCAATCTGGGATGCTAATCTTTAGGGAGGTTAGCATTTGTGTGGTCTCTGGCTCACAGCAGGAGCATGCGCCCCTCTGACAGTTGTAAGGCATCTCATCTTCTGAGTTATCTCCTTCGAGGGCCTGACCCGGTCTGACCGCCTATAATATTTCTATCTAATTTGGCTGCCTGAAACACTGTCATGTGGCGTCTGTGTTGCTTTTACTATTTCACCCTGCTTTCCTCCTATTTGCGTGTTGTCTGAGCAGAACTCCACTCTAATCCTTTCTATAGCTCTGATATTTGAGTCCCTTTTCTCCCTCTGGTTACTTTCAAGATTTTCTCCATTTTCTTTCATTGTGCAGCAGTCTGAGCAGGATGTCTGACTTGGCGGCACATAGCCTCACCCTGAGTTTCCTGGATCCGGGGAGCAGGGGATTAAGCGCGCCCAGCACCCCCTCACAAGCCCGGGCTGGGCCTAAGCTGCATCTGGGCAGTGGGGCCCCAGCTCCCTGGGACTCTGCATCTTCCACAGAGCAAAGCAGAAGCCACAGAGCTGGGACGGGCTGAGTCCAGGCCTGTGGCTCACTCACGTGGCTCTGTGGGGCTCGGCAGGAAAGGCTGGGCGCTTCCTCCGGGGGCCAAGGGACTCCAAAGTAGGGTGAATTGTCAATGTAGGGTACGAGCACAGGAACCCCAATTATTTTTCTGGGAGCTTTGGGATGGGGGTAGGGAAGATACAAAATAGTTTTTGAAATCTTGAAGAATAGACGAGGAAACCAAAGCATAGCAGCGGACATACTTGAGGCTAAACGTTGAGAAGAGCCAGGCCTCGAGGGCAGTCGCATGGCTTTCCCTGCACACACACGTGGTCCTGCTACTTGCCAGTGCTGTCCTGGCCACCACCCCAGCACCGCCACTTGGCCTGCGCATCAGCAGGCTGGTGACAGGTGGTGACGGGGCCAGATTTCCAAAGGGGAAGGTGAGGAATAAAGCCATCTCCGAGGTGTGGTGGCCTCCCTAGCCAGAGCGGCACCTGCCCAGGCAGCTCCCCCACCTCAGGCCACCCTAGTGGGAGGCAGCTGGGCATCGTGGACCCCACCGCCAGAGGCCATAGAAAGCAAGGCCAGAACTGGGGCCCCACTCTGGCATCCTCACATGCCTTCGGGGACATTCTGGGCACACGTGTTTCTGTCCTGGGGAGAAGAGAACCGAAGAGAGGAGGCTGCAGAATGTTCTAGTTGAGCTGAGCACGTGTGGTATAGCCAGCGCTCCGCATGTAAGTGCATATGGTGAATTCCTTGGGAATTGGCCTCACAAACATGCAGGACCTCAGCCACAACACAGAGCCAGAAAACTGCAAGGCCTGGACTCCCGGTCCCGCCCAGCACTTTCCACTGCTGCCCCCTGCTTGTGGCTCTTGGGAGGGGTGTGTTTGTCTGTCTGTTGAGACAAGGTCTTGATTGGTATTCACTGTGCAGCCCAGGCTGGTCTTGAACTCAACATCTTAGTGCACAAGGGCCACCTAAACTGAAATCTGACCCTACTGCTTGCGTGGGTTGTGGTTGCTGTACTGAGGAGCTCAGGACCTTCTCATTGAGCTATATCCTCAGCCTTTTTATTTTATGTATTTAGAACAGGGTCTAGAGGGTTTACACTACACAGATCAGACTCTGTAGTGATTCTCCTGTTTTCAGCCTCCCAAGCATTGCGATTACAGGCCCACCACTATGCCCAGACTCAGTCACTGTCTCTGCATGGATCAAACCACGGTCCTTTTGTCTGCCTAAGCAGGCGCTTTAATCCGCTGAGCTATCTGGTTGGGCCTTTTTTTCTTTTTTCGCGGAACCGGGTATTGAACCAGGCAAGCACTTATTCTACTGAGCCATCTACCCGGCCCCCCTTTTTTTTCTTTTTTAAGCTACCTTCTAACCACATTCCCCAGGCCGGACTAGAATTTAGAATCCTCGGGCCTCAGCTCCTAAAGTGCTAGGTAACAGGCATGAGCCACTGCACATTATTTAATCCTTTGTGCCAAGGCAGCTTCCTGTTCCTCGTCCTCTGCGTCCTCTGCGGGGCTGTAGAGGAACTGAAAAGCGCTTCACTCTACACCGGAGCCGAGAGCCAGGCCCCTGCTGTGCACCTCCATCTCGAAACAGCTCCCCGGGGAGGCTGAAAGACCTTCAAGCTGGGCAGAGAAACGGAAGCCGGGAAAGGAAGAGAAGACTGGGGATGGAGCCCTCCGAACAGGCTGTCCGCCCGCTATCTAGACCTTGTTACTGGAAATAAAACCAGCCAGGGCGCTAGCTCCTGACATCCCTTCTCTCCCCTTTGCAAACGCTAATTCAGAGAGTTCCGTTGGGCCTCACCGCGCCCGCCCGGTGGACCCTTCATCCCCATGACAACTGAACTTCCTAGCCGCTGGGTCCTGGCAGGGTGGGGATTCCAGGCGCGTGCCAGATGGGGCGGCCTTGATCACTCGCAGAGGAAGAAGACCTCAGGGGCCGCGGCACACACAGCAAGGCCTATTCCAGAGGTGGTGCAGAGCAGAGAGAACCCCAGCACCTGTCAGCGCAGGGCCCAGGCGCAGCTGCGGTGCAGGGCGAGAGGCTTGGGGCTCTGCTTCTGGCGGCCTCACTACCCCACACTCCTGCAAGCCCGATCGTGGGCTCCTGAACGGGTGTCTTTATCTCAGAATCCTACATTTATCCTCAATGTTGTGAATCAGTTCTTTCTGTGTAAAGAAAGTCCTAAAAGCCTGAGGCCTGTGGACCAAAGTGTGGAGGGGTACAGCTGAGGGCGGCTTGGCATTCGAGCCCCACCCCACACACGCTTGCCCTGGGCATCAGCCTAGAGCAAGGTTCTCTCCATCCATGGTTACCCCCCGTGGGCTCCACATCCGTCCTGGCACGATTTTCTTACTGCCTGGGTTTGGGATGATGATCTACGAGTAAGAAAAGAAACAACCGCTGGTTCCTGCCAGCCACGGGAGGAG
>NW_004524593.1:13670389-13684177 GCF_000260255.1 Octodon degus
GGGGGGGGGGCGGCACTGACGAAGGTGCGAAGTCAGTAGTTGGGTTGCAGCCAGTGTCTCCAGATTCCAGAGGCGGCGGGGTGACCCGAGCCCCTGCTCCGCCCGCCCGCCTGCCTGTGAAGTGGGCAGGAGGAGGTCGATCATCGACATGACCGCGGCCTTGGCATTTGCTAAGCGCACCACCCTGGGCACCAAGGGAGAGGAAGGCTCAAGCTAAATCCTTCCCTGTCCGGGTGTCACCTAAGGACCTGGCATGACTCTTGCCCTGGCTGGTGCCCTTCCCAAGGGCACAGCCTGGCCGAGGTCTCTGGCAGGGCTGTGGGTGTCTCATGCCGGGAAGGAGAGATTAATCATTAGTCTGCAGGTTAACGGGGCAGTTGGGGGGTCACAGAGGTGCGGAGAGCTGGGCTGCGGTGCTACCTGCTCAGTGGCCGCGGGCCTCCCACCCCCACAGCAGGGGCCACCTGGGCAGCAGGCTGGGGTTCGTAAACCCTCCCTGCTGAGGTCACACACACACACACACACACACACACACACACACATGCTGTTGTGGAAGGCGGGCCGCTTGGTTATTCAAGGTGCCAAGTCCAGGAGGCCCAGCCCTTGTCTGAGAAAGGTCTGATAATGAACTGACAGTGATCCTAGCCCTCTGAGAGGCTGAAGCAGGAAAGTCACAAGGCCCAGCACAGTCTAGCAAACCAAGTGAGACCCTGTTTCAAAACAAACCAAAACAAAAATTACAAAAGGTTTGGGGATTTAGCTCAAGGTAGAAAAGCTAGGTTCAATTCCCACTACCAGAAAAGGAAAAAAAAACAGGAAAAGAATCTGATGACACTTTGCAAAATACCGTTGTCTGTCCTTCCTCCGGGAGGTCGAGGGCCACAGCAACCACAGAGGCTCAGGCCACAGAGGAGGCTGCCAAGGCAGCCCACAGGGTCCTCTCTTGCTGTGTGTTCCCCCAAGCTGGCTTCACTGAGCCCCAAGAAGAAGCTGGGGGCTCTGGTAGGTGACAGAGACCAGCCGTGGTCACTGCAGCAGAAGCAGGGGTCCTGGGTGTGGGATATGAGTCCCCGACGCTGTACTCTTCCAGGTGGCACTGAGTTGGGCCCATTGTTCACCTGCTCCTCGCTGTAAGTGGCGCTGATGGTCACCATGCAGGCTGGAGCCGAGGGCTAAAGTGTGCAGGTTGGGAGACACCGCCTTACACGGAGCATCCCTTCAGCGGGCTCTCAGACCTTCCTTGGGGTGGGGTGTAGCACAGCTTGGCACGTGAAAAGTCTGGAGATTGATCCCAGGCCTGAAAACATGGTACTCCTCCTCAAAGTCAGCAGAAAAATCATGAAAGCCCCTGTGGACGCCCTGTCCGGGTACTGCCAACCCACTTCAGGACTCCCTTACTACAGCCAGAGCTTTGCATAGCGCGGAGCAGGAAGTCCCAGAGTGGGGGAGGGGTGCGCTGCAGGGGAGGAAGTACGGAGCCAGGGCTTCACCCCTATGGCTCACTGAACCCCATGACCTCACGGCTGTGCCCAGTTTCTCTCAGCTCCTGGATTGTGTTTTGTTTTGGGGCAGGGTTTCAATGTGCACTTCGGGCTGAACTTGAGCTCACTGTACAGCCCAGGCTTCTCTTCAACTCAAATGCTTCCACCTGCCTCAGCTTCTTGAGTGCTGGGATTACAAGCAAGTGCTGGGACAATTCCTGGCTCATTGAGCAGGGTGTGATTCCGACCTACACACCCATCCCGCGTGCCCAGCCAGGTATGGGGCTCCCAGCCCTGACTCCTCAGGTCTTGCTTTCTACCTACCTGCTCACAGAGAGAGTGTGGGATGCAGGCCTTGAGCACCAGTAGCACCTGATGGTGGCCTCCAGGCAGACAAGGGGCTGGCCAGTGAGAAGGGGCCCTTGTCACTCCTGGGTGAGGTACCTAAGGAGCTGGGTGAGGTGACCAACAAGAGCCAGGACCACAGAAGCTGGGGTGACAGGTGGCAAGGCAGAGCTGGAGCTGGCCAGCTAGGTGATAGCTAAGTGGTAACTCACACTAAGGAGCTCACCACGCTGTGCCCTGAAAGAAACTGACAGATGTTCCCTGTCCAGATGTGACTTCTCCCACCAGCTGGGAGAATTCAGCTCCCCATGATCCTTACAGCTGAGTCAGGGCCCCGGGCCCTCCTACTGGGGTGGGAACATGGCTGGCTGGGCCAGTCCAGGCCCTGGTTCTACCAGTTACCAAGCTTGGATTCCTGCGTGTGCTATGCCCTGGAAGCTCAAGGACAATGAGGAGGGGAGAGAGAAGGGGAGGGGAGGGGAGGATCTCAGCCGAGGGAGACACAGAGGGAAGGACAGGGCAGCTGGAGAGGGTACGGCCAGGAACAAAGCAGAGGACATTGCGGTGCAAGTGCAGGAAGGGAGAGTTAGCATCTTGAGCCAGAAGCAGCGGGAAGTCAGGTCCATGAGTTTTGTCTTTACCCTGAGAACACAAGGAAACCTCTAAAGTCTCTCCAGGTGGTTGGGTGTGTGTGGCAGGACTGGACCTGTGTTCTGTACAGACTGAAGGACAGCACTATGAGGGAGGGGTTGCATAGGTCTGAGACAGACTCAAGGGAAAAAAGCTACATAGATGGCTATTACAGTAAGGAAGCGCTGGGCTGGGGACGTAGCTCAGCAGTGAAGTGCTTACCTAGCATGCATAAGGACGACCTGGACTCAATCCCCCAGCACTCAAAGTGTTTTGCTTTAGGTGTGTGGTGTCCTACAGGAGGGTTGGACCGAAGCTCTGCGCAGCTCGAACGTTCTCTGAACCTGTGAGCACACGGGGATGCATTGCACAAACACTCCTGAGCCCGCACCCCCAGGCCAGAGAAAGACTTTCCCTGGTGTGAGACGTTGTTGGCTTGTCCTTCTTGTGATCCTGTTTTCCCTTCCCGCAGCAGACTGTAGGCCATCCAGCGCATCCCAAAGTCGTCCTCATGAGTGGGAAGCCCAGCCTCTTATGGCTGATGGGAGGCAGGGAAGCCATCCAGGCCAGGAGGGGCACTGGAGGCATGGGCCATGGAGCAGGCCGTCTCTTGCTACCCACTGCCCACTATCCGGGGTTCTCCCCCAAGGTCTTCCACGTATCACGATTCCCGTCCTTCCCTGGCCCTGGCCCAAGCTCCCCTAAACCTCCTTTTTTGTACTCTTCCAAAAAAAATGTGCTGCAGGTGTCCTGGCACTGTTCACTTATTTCACAGATGCCCCCAATCCTGAGGGTGCCCCAGGTTCCTCAGCAGAGCAGCCCATGGAACAGTATCTCCCTCACACCGCAGCCCAGCACCCAGGCCTCTGTGGGTCTTACCTGGGCGGCCAGGCTCACCACTTGGGACCTGCTGAGTGCTAGACACCAGACAAGAGCAAAGCCCAACTGCCCAGCACCGGAGAAACCTCCCCAAAGGCTGGGAGTGTGACATGAACCACGACCACCCTCCACAGACCCTGGCTAAAGCCTCTCTGGGGCTCACTCGTGTCCGAGTTGTCCTGAGGATCATCCATGCTAGTGGTTGCCATTTATGGGCGGCCCACGATGCCCTGCTGTTGATAGAAGCACACCCTCCTATCCTTCATCTAGTTCAGTCTTGAGGACACCCTGTGAAGGATGTCCCACCAGCTCCTGGCCCAGAAGGACCACATACTTTCCCTCCTGGACATCAGGTGTGTGCAAAAAATTGCAGCGAGGTAAGAAATTGGAGCAAGGCCAGGAGTGGTGATACACAACCGTAATCCCAGCACTTGGGAGGCTGAGGCAGGAGGATCACTCTGAGTTTGAGGCCAGTCTGGGCTACATAGTGAGTTCAGGGCCAACTTGAACTATATAAGAAGACCCAGGAAAGAAAGGAGAGAGAGAGAGAGAGAGAGAGAGAGAGAGAGAGACTGGAGAGAAGAGACACCCACTGACCAATGAAACCCAAAGTTGAAGGCCCTGGCTCATGATTCCTACTGCACCCACTGCAGTAAAGGAAGGTGGCAGAAGCAGGTTCTTGGTTCCACCTTTCTAGAATAAAGCCAGTTGCACCTGAACTGCCTGAAGAACAAGGTTGCCCAAAAGGGGAGAGCTACTCCAAGAGCCTCTGGAAGACTCGAGATTGCTCTTCAAAAGCAAGACAATGCGCCACAATAGGAAGCCTGGAAATCTGAGCTGCTCCTCATCTTTGGGCTAACAGTGAGGGTCAGTGGTCATGAACTCTGTTCTGATTGTCTCCTGAGAGATTTTCCTTCCTTCAGCCCAGCCAGGGAGCCACAAGGCCCCAAAGAGCGCATGATGCCCTGGAGGCAGGGTCTGCAACCCCTGAGCTGGAAAAACTTAGACCAAGCTCTCCACTCCCGCAGCACCCCATAAAGAATTTGGGGATTTGTGTCTCTCAGGAGGAAATGATATAGGTGAGGGTAGGGCAAGGCTGTCTGGGGAAAGCAGGCACGACCAAGCGATGGCCACGATCCTGGAACGCGTGCTCAGTCAGCACAGTCCCCGAAGCCCTGAATGTGGACTTCTCTCAGAACTCCCTCAGGTTTTCACAAGATGGCCTGGACCTGACATCAGCCTGAGGCTGGGATCACAGCACCGTCTCTCAGGCCCCAGATGTAGAAGTTCTCATGGCTTTCCTCCAGATGTGGACAGCATAAAAGGACACAGACACCAAGAAGAGTTTTCGACTGTGGCCTTCCTCCTGGTAGCCCACCTTGTCCTCTAATATTGCGTGTTCTTCTTTTACTCAGCCCGAGCTTGCTCTCTGGAGCCCTTTTCTCCCTCTTCACTTTTACTCTCTTGAATAAACTTGGCCACTGCTTTAAAAAAAAAAAAAAAAAAGAATCCTCTGTAAAGTAAGCACACTTCACTCCACTTCACTCCTGGAAAGAGATTAAGTCACTTGGGTGAGTTCAGACAGCTGGGATTCAAACTCTGGTTTTGTCTGACTGGAGGATGCCAGACTTTGGGAGAGATGCCCAAGCCTTGCCTGAGAAATTGGCCAGAGCCACAAAATACTAGATTCATTAGAATCGAGGGTATAGAAAGCTATTTGTCCCTAACCCCAAAATTTGGCATAGTTCCTGGAAAATATTTGTTGAATCCAATTGGAATGAATGAAACATTTTGGAAACCTTCCTTCCCTCCCGCCAATCCCTGAGCATGGCTTGAAAACCTATGACATGCAGTGTTAAACATATTGATAATCTGGGGAGGGTGACTCTTGAGTTGGAGCGCTTGGGATTGAAAGACCCAGGGAAGAACTCTGTTAAGAACTTTGCTAAGCCATTATAAAGGGAAGCTATTTATTTACCTTTCTCAGGTATGTTTGAATTTTGAAAAGATGAAGGTTGCTTATGAAACCATGAAGCAATTACTTTAGAGAAGAAAACAGCAAACTGAAGCAGAATTCATCTTTTTCCCAAATGTGCTCTTCTGTTGGGAATTCAGAGGTTGGCAGGGCTCTCCTCGGAGGTTCCCAGTGCTTCAGGGCAGAGGTTGTAGTCCATCCCATTCCTTCCTCCTGGGCTTTCTCTGGCCTCTGAGTCATTGTCCTTGCCACCAGCACCTTGGCTGTGGTCACCTTTCCCTTCATCCTTGCCTGGGTGAATTTTATTCATTCTTCAGATTCTAGGACACCTCCTGAAGTGCCTCCTCTGCCTGCCTCCGCCTCTGGGTCGGGCACCTCTTTTCTATATTCCCAGGGGTGCCAGCAACCTCACCCCGCACTCTTTTCTAGGCCTGTTTCCCACTTTCGTTTTTCCACCCACACCCAGGCGCTCCATGCGTCTTGGTCTCCCCAGCGCAGTCCACACGCCTGGCCCGTGCTAGGTATCAGGAGCTAGCCCTGAGGCTGATAAGGCTTGAAACCTTATCAGCTAGTCGGGGAATCATTATCTACGTGCCTGGCTTCCAGGGCATATTCCTTGCTAAGCTTTGCGACATCCTTGCAGAGAGGTCTGGTCACTGGGACTGCAAAAATCAATGTGCCACAGCTCAGAGAGGTTTGGTAGCTTGTCAGAGGGCACACGTGGGGGAAGAGGCTGAGCCCAGATGTCAGCTCAGACCCAAGTCACCTAACTCTGTCATCTGCAAATTCCAAGCTCTGTCACTCAGGAGAAATTTTGCTTATTAGATGTTTGACCTTAGATAAGTGCTGGAACCTACTCGGCATCAGTTGGGTCACATGTGAAATGCGAGGGAGGGGTGGGTGCGCTGTATGAACTCCGAGCTGACGTGGTTGCATGCTTAGGGCAAGATGGGACATAGCCCACAGGAAAAGGACCCTAAAGAATGAAGCTAAGAAGTCCCTGGGCTGGGGAGATAGCTCAGTGGCATGTGCCTGCCTGGCAAGCTCAAGGTCATGAGTTCAATCCCTGGTATCAATCAATCAATCAATAGAAGTCCCCAACTACCGTAGTTGGATTTAAGATTCTCTCTCTCTCTCTCTCTCTCTCTCTCTCTCTCTCTCTCTCTCTCTCTCTCTCCTTATGATGATGCAAAAAGAACCTATCAGGAATGGTATTTCAAAATCTGCACTTTGATCTTTTCCTATGCTCACAATATGCACTAGAATACCATAGCAGGGTGAATATTTGAGCCTGTACCAGATGTGGTTTGGTTGTTAAATTCTATTCCTTTTTTTTTTTTTTTTTTCTTTTTTTTGAGACAGAGTCTCACTATGCAATTCAGGTTGGTCTTGAACTCACTGTCTATCTTGGACTGACCTCAAACTTGCAGTGACCCTCCTGTCTCAGCCTCACAGTGTTGAGATTATAGGCATGCACCACCACTGGCTCCCATGCATTTTCGAGGTAGGGTCTTTTCATCTTATGATGTGCTTTCCACACAAGTGGAAAGCCCCACACAAGTCCATGAGCACCCAGAGTCTGCTGTGCTTTCCAATCTGCGCATGCTCACAGAGCTGGCACGGGCTCAGATCTGATGGGTATGGCTGGGTTTGTGAGTGTTCTCATCCTTGTGTGTGTAGAGAAGGCTTGGGTGTGTGGAACCTGTAGTGCTCCAGGCCCTGGCCTTTCATCTTCTGACCCAGGCACGTGGGCAACTCTCCCTAGGCTTGGCTGGGCCCTTTCTGCTCACTGGGGTCTGAAGGCCTCACTAGGATGCCAAGTCCTCCCCACTGGCACCAGCTTTCCTCCTGCTGCTAGCAGAAGGCAGTGCTCCTTGGGGCAGAGCATGGATCATCCCGTTCCTCTGGGCACCACCCCAGCCGCAGCACCCTGGTCTGCCCTGCTCCCACCACAGAGCTTGAGGAAGCAGCACTGGGGGATACAGGGTCTCTGGGAAATGCCTGGAAAGGCTGTCAGAGCTTAGGGGTCAAACCATGTTCTTCATAATATCATTAAAGCATATGGGTGACAAGAGAGTGAGCAGAGGAAACTGAGTCCTAAAGAAAAGGTGAAAGGAGGTGGGACTTCCCCAAATGGAAGTGAGGACGGCTTCCTCTCAGGTGACTTAGAGCCTGCATACACCTGGAGCACTCTGGGAGTATCCACTCTGACCAATCAGAAGCCAGTATGAGGTTCCTGGCCGATCAGGAACCCAGGCCCAGCCAACAATGTTGAGCAAAAGGATCAGAGACCCTGTTTCTATGGGATCATCATGAGGCCTATGTATGAGCCCTGTGAGCCAAGAGGAGGGGTACAGAGTCCTAGCCAGAGGAGGACTGGGACTGGGAAAAGGCTGCTGGGTGGAGGTACAGGGTCCCTGGGAAAGAAACACGTTTGATGTCAGAAGCCTGCAGTGTGGCAGGAAGCAGAAGTTCACAAGGACTCAGAGGAGGCACCTCACTGGCTTCCTTCCTTCCGGACTGGCCCACAGAAAAGCCAGAGCCAGAGAATCCTGGTCCCAGGCTCCTGCACCCCCCATACTTCACTCCCTGCTGTCCACACCTCTGCAACCCCCACTGGGCTTGCCTACCCTGTGTACCAGGCAGGGACCGGGCCTGGGCCATTGCCTGGAGCCCTGCTGTAGACCACCTAGGAGCAAAAAGAGCTAGCAAAGTTGGGCATCTTCCACCTAGCTTTCCTCTGCCCACCCCTCCCTCAGGGGGCCATGGGACCCCACAGGCCATCCCGCACAAAACAGGAAGGGAGGCTTTCTGCATTCCCCATGCAACGGCTTTTAGTGTGTCAATCCCTGATTCTCCCTACCGCACCCAGAGCCTGACATTTTGTTTGATTTTTGAGACCAGGTCTTACTGTGTAGCCCAGGGTAGCCTGGAACTCATAGTGATCCTCCTGCCTCAGCTTCCTGAGGTAATCCCTCAGTGCTAGGATTACCAGCTGTATTACCAGGCCTGGCTCCAGAGCCAGACTCTGTCCATAGCACTTTGCCCACCTCCTAAATCCAGACCTTGAAACAGTGAGGAAGGCAGCCATGGTAGTGCACACCTGGAATCCCAGCAGTGTGGGAGGCTGAAGCAGAAGGAGCACAATTTCGAACCCAGCCTGGGCAATTTATTTTATTTTTTGTTACTGGCTCAGCCCACCCTGGGGGCGGGGCTGGCCCTGTATGTGGTGCTGGTCCCAGTGCTTGCCTAAGCTTGCCCAAACTTGCCTAAGCAGGCACTTTAGACCGCTGAGCTATCTCTCCATCCCAGCCAGGGCAATTTAGCAAGCTAACAAGACCCTATCTCAAAAACCACAGTGTTGGGGACATAGCTCAGTGTCAAGGCCTTGGTTTCAGTCCTGAATATCAGAAAAACAAAACACTGGGGGAGGGGGGGCCAGCATGGCAGTATTCAGCTTGCCTGGGAATCCACCAACCCTGATGCCTTGGCACCCTGACACGAGGGGCAAAGAGCCTGGGGGAGCGCTGAGGCCACAAGCCAACTTCAGCCCCTGAGCAGGTTCACAAACAACAGGACCGCCTCCTGCCTCGGGTGCTGCCTCAGGGGCTGCCTCAGGGCTCGGGCGCCCAGAGAAGTTCTGGGCCCCCCCCCCCCCCAAGGGCTAGTCTGGGTGCATCTGCCTCTGCACTAGTGGCTGACTCCAGGCTGCACTGCAGGCCAGCCCAGCCCCTTCCCTGGCCTGGGAGGAAGCCCCACACCCACTGCCCCCCCCCCCAAGCTTGGCCCAGACTCACACAGGCCTAACCACAGCTCCTGGGGAAGAGAGGAAGCCAGGGTCCTCAAGCAAGCGACTCTGCCCAGGACAGGAAAGGCTTGGGCCACTTTCAAAGGAACAGTCGCCAAGGGAAGGAAGCCTCATGGGGTGGGTCCCTGGGGCAGGCCAAGGCTTTCCAGGAGGAAAGCAGCAGGAAGGCCAGGCCTGGAGCCCTGGAGAGAGGCCAGTTTATGGCCCTGCAGCTACTGCGTAAGATTTTTATTTATTCTCAGCAGAGAAAATCCTGCGCCTCAAAGTGATTATGAGAAAAGTCATGCATGTGGTCATGGCCACTGCAAGTGCCGCCTCCTGTGTCACCCTAGACAGCAGCAGATCCCAGGGCCAGCTGGCCTCCTCCCTGCCCCTGACGACCTGCGCGTGTGCGCCCTACGTGTTTGCCAGTGGCATGAGGTGTGTTGGCACCCCAAGAGGGCACACTCTTCCTGGCCCCAATTTATAGGCGCAGAGACTACTGCTTAGCAACTGCAGGCTCTTGCTCAACCTCACAGTGATAAAGGGCAGGGCCAGGACCAGAACCCGGGAATGGAACATCCCTAGAGGCTGCCTTCGGCCTCCGGTGATTTAGCCCTTGCCAGCATGGCCCGCAGGGTCACAGGGCATAGGTGAGCCACAGCAAGAAAGACATCGGCCTGGCCTTCATTTTCTTTTTCCTTCCCCTTCCTTTCCCTTCCCTCTCCTCCCCTTCTCTGCCCTCCGTTCCTTGCCCCTCCCTGTCCTTCCCTCCCCCTGCCCTCCCTTCCCTTCCCTTCTCTTCCCTCCCCTCCCCTGCCCTCCCTTACCTTCTGCTTCCTGCCTTTCCCTCCCCCTCCCCTTTCCTCCCTTTCCTGTCCAGTCCTTGGTTTTTTGTTCCTTTTCTTCCCTTTCCTTCCCCTCCCTTCTTTTCCTCCCCACTCTCCTCTCCTTCCATCCCCTCCCTTCCTTTCTCTTCTTTTTCCTTCCCCTCCCCTCCTTTTCCTTTCTTTTCATTTCCTTTCCTGGTCTTTTCTTTCCTTTTCTTCCTTTCCCTTCCCCTCCTCTCCCTTCCCTTCTCTTCCCTTCCCCTGCCCTCGCCTCCCCTCTCCTCTCCTTATCTTCCCTTTCCTTCCCCTTCCCTGCCCTCCCCTCCCCTCTCCTTCCCTTTCCTTTTTACCGTGGTCATATTACAGATTCAGCACTGGCACCAATGAGCTCAGTGTCTCTGCGGGATACCTCATCAAGTTTGGTGGCAAGGGGCCCTTCCCTTCTCCCTCCTCTGCACCCTCCACAAGCCTCACTAAGATTGGGAGACCGCTGTCCTTCCAGCGGGGCAAGCCTCACCCTGGGCTACCAGTCCTCTGCCCCAGCTTCTCGAGCCAATTTGCAGTTCTCACAGGAGGGAGGAAGTTGGAGGGGAGTGGAGAACTCGGCAAGAGGAGCAGGCCCAGGCTGCTTTGTAGGCCAAGCCTCCACTCAGCCATTCACTCCAGGATAAACAGCCCCGCCCACCTCTCATGTGTGGACAGATTAGAGGTGTCAGTGTGACACCAGTACCACTCACTGGAACACTATGGATCAGCTTCCTGCGCGCCTGGACTGTCTCCCCAGACCTGTGGAAAAGCCCTGCGCCCCACAGACCCTTGCCTCAGCCAACCCTGACTCCCACCAGGTCCACAAGGAATCCCAGACACCTGAGGTCTGTGAGATTTCACTCAGGCACACACAGCGGGGCTCAGATACCCCGCTGTATTCTCAGATACCCAGTATTCCAGTCTGCCGGGTGGGAAATGCGCAGGAAGTCTGGAGGGGGTGAATGCCCTATTCCTGACCTTCCAAATCCTCCAGATGCTCCTGCATTGCCGTAGAAGGGTACGCTGGTACCACTGGAAAGGAGTTTTGCTGCTCTAGCAGGGCTCACCCCAGCCCTTACCAGAAGGGCCACTCCTGGGATGAAATCAACAGAAGGTAGTGCTTTTGCTCTACCACAGATGCCTGCAGGAGAGGTGCTGCAGTTAGGGCTTGCGAGGGAAACAGCACAGGACACTAGTTTACAGGTTCATTTTACAGTAGTCACACAGAGCACAGGAGAAGACCAAAGAATCCAGCTGAGGCCTGGATCCCCTGGTAATGCCAAGCGTGAGTCCAGATGAAGACCCAGAGCCCATGGCTAAGCCCCCCGCGAGTCTAACTGGAGGCCTAGAGCCCACGAGCACGGCTCATGCAGGCCTGCTTCATGGATCCGTGCGAAGAAGGCCCACAGGTCAGCGGCAGGAGCTAGGAGGTGTGCACCGGCGGGATGAAGGCTCTGTGCCAGCAGGCTGAGGGATCTGCACCTGGTAAGAAGCTGAGCTCCCCCAAAAGTGCCAAAGCTATCCTCAGTGACAACGGGGTCCTGAGCTCCCCCCGCACGAGAACAGCTGAGTTCATATCAGATGGAAAGCCAGCATGACAAGCTCCCCCAGGAGGATCAACATCACTTCTTCCCCTCCAGTTCTCCTTTGTACGCTGTTGGCAACAACCCACACCCAGTACCGCGCCGACTCAGTTCAACTGGGTGTTGCAAGTTGACCACCAGCTGTCCATCGACCACAAGTGGCCGCAGCAAATTTGCTCAAAACAGCTCCAAACAGAAACCAACCCAACACCCATCATTCAAAGGATGAATTAATGAGCTGATTATATATATTTTATGCAGCAATAAAAAAATAATAAACTGGCCCATACAGCCATAAACACGAACCTCCAGACATACCATTGGGCAAGAAAAGCCAGACAAAGGGTACTTGCTGCAGAATCTTCTTTCTAGGAAGGTGGAGCCCAGGCAGATGGAACTGTGGCCACAACTTCTGCCACAGAGCGGCATAATTTGGGGGGTGAGTATGTGAAAACCCCTCTGCTGGAATGCTCTGCTTTTTGGTGTGGGTTGAGGTTTTAAAAGTGTGTGTGTGGGCTGGTGAGATGGCTCAGTGGTCTAAAGCACCTACTTAGAACAAGCTTAGCAAAGCACAGGGACCACGGTTCAATCCCCCAGCACCACACGCCAGCCAGCCCCGCCCCCTGGTGGGCTGAGCTGGCCACACACACACACACACACACACACACACAAATAAATAAATAAAATTTAAAAAAAAAGTGTGTGTGTGTGTGTGTGTGTGTGTGTGTGTGTGTGATGTGATATTGGTCAGTTTTCTTATTGCTGGTACAAAATACAGACATCCAGTTTTATAATAGGGATTTCTATTTGGCTCACACTCTCCAAGGATCCTGTCCATGGCTGCCCCAAGGCAGAAGCGCCATGGGGGCAGAGTGTGGCACAGCAAAAGTTCTCAATTTGTGGCAGCTAAGAAACAGCACAGAAGAGCGCCATGGAAGGATACGCCATCTTCAGGCACACCCCAGGGACCCCCCAACCTGGGCCCCACCTTCTCACAGCAGGGCCTTCATACACTCGTGAGGACAGTGCCCCAGGACGCAGCCTCTTCATCCACTGAATTGCCCATTGCCGTGCCCTGCGTGGCCAGGCACAGCGCAGCACACCTGGGATCCCAGCACGCTAGCACTCTGGAGCAGGAGCATGGTGAGTGTGAGCCCAGTCCAGGCAGTTTGGTGACTTAGTCTCAAAATAAACAAGCAAACAAACAAGTAAAGGCCTGGGATCTGGCTCATGCAAAGTCCCTGGGTTCAATCCCCATGCTGCAAAAAACTCAGTTGGCGCAAGGTGTACAACTCCATCTGGCTGCATACTGGAGGTTTGCAAACTTCAGTTTGTGTGCCATCCACCCATCTACAAAAAAGAAGGCAAAAAATATTAGACGGTTTAGTCTGCTTTTGCATCTAATTTGTTTCACTGCTGGAAGAGAGGTACTGGCCTGCTGAAGGGTATCTTGTCGGAGATGAACACTGCTTCCTCACATGTGGGGCAGCTACAGAACAGCTGATGGTTTTCATCCTTGGCCCCAATGCCTCTTCTCCGTGTTGCTCTGGGCAGGTCCCTACACCTCCTAAGCCTTCTTTTTCCTCATCTGTAAATGACAGGGTCTCTCTCAAACACAGATGCATGGAGTGAATGAAATGGACCAGAGCTGCTGAATGCTCAGCAGTTGTTGAAACACACAGTAGCTATTAGGATTAACTGGAGAGACAGAGGGACGCATGCAAATCGTGTTACTCATCACCTCCCCCTCCCATCGAAAGTATGTGGGTCCCTATTTCCTCCGCCTTCATAGCTCTTCAAACTCCTACACCCTCTGCCAACCAGGATGCTTCCCACCTTCCTCAGCCAGCGTCCCTGCCCGGTATCAGCAAAGCCCTCAGTCCTCGCCCCCATCCATGCTGCCCGTAGAAGGCTCCTCCCGCACTTGACTCTGTGGTCCTCATCACCAGCCTCAAGCCAGCTCATCAGACCCTGCTGAGGATGCAACTACACAGTAGCCCTTCCTGCGGGACCTGCAGAGCCAGTCCACTCCACACTCCTGAGTGATCCAGAGCCTAGCTGAGGACAAGCAAGGGGACCACTGGTCCTCAGAGAGCTCAGAGTCCCTGAGGCATGGGCAGGCACAGTGCTGCTCCTGCTGGACTGGTAGCATTTTTCTCTGTGCCTGGTGCAGGGAAGTGCCATAAATACTTGAATGAACAAAAGGATGGATGGATGGATGGATGGATGGATGGATGGATGGATGGGTGGG
>NW_004524593.1:13684365-13700504 GCF_000260255.1 Octodon degus
TGGATGGATGGATGGATGGATGGATGGATGGATGGATGGATGGGTTGATGAGTGCATGGATGGCTAGATGGCTGGCTGGAGCTTCCCACCATGCTCTGCTCCACACATATCTGCCCACAGAATGCCTGGTGAGGACCGACAAAACTCTGTTTCCAATTGTGACATACTTCTTTACTTTGTCTTTGTGACATGTTTCTTCCCAGGCATTCCCCAGGATGAGGCCAACACCCCAGGCTCCCTGGTGGGCAGAAGAGGGGCACACCTGACCGCACAGCCTGGGGTTAACACCCCCTCCCTCGCTCGCTGCTTTCATGAAGCACACCGGCAGCCTGGGAACGTGCCTGAAGGATACCCACTCCAGATCCAGGGAGCAGCCCCCAGTCATGCTGGAGCTGACCTCATCCCCCACAGAGTCCCCCACTTTGCAGAGATCTGACAGGCGAGGTCCCCATGAAAGCCTCAGGCACTGGCCAAGACCTGTATGTGCTGCAGGGAGGGTAATGGGGAGGAACCCTGTAGGGGACTGCTGGGTCCCAGCTGCTGTGATGATATGGTGCTAGCACAGAGCAGGGGCTGAGCATGAGGGACACCACATGGGACAAATGACACCCAGGAGAGGAGCAGCTGCCAGGGTCACGGGGACAGAGGCTGTGTAAGAACCAGTGCCCAGGAAACTAGGCCATCAGACAGTGCTGCTGCCCTGAGCTGTCTGGCCTTGAGCAAGCTGCTCAACCACGCAGTGCTGTGCCGTGTAAGAGCCACTGGGAGGAACAGAGGAGCGGGCGTGCAGGAAGTGCGTGGCAGAGTTATGGCCATTTCATCTTTAAAGTAGATTAAGCACAAGAATTCCAGGCTCTGTGTTAGGCACAGGGAATACAGCAGGAGCCAAAGTGGACAGAGAACTCTGCCTGTGTCTGGGAGCCTGCATTCTGGAAGCAGAGAGCCGAAGCCAACAGAGCACAGCGCTGGTACATAGGGGGAGGAAGAGGCAGACGCAGTGTCGAGTGCTCTGGGGACAGGAAGGGGTTGCTCAGAGGGAAGGCAAGAGGCCCAGCGCCAGAGGAGCAAGAAGGCCTGACATCAGTCAGTGGGAGGACAGTGGTCCAAACAGAGGGAATCAGCTGGGAGAGGAGCCGCCTCCCTGAAATTCCAGTCCTCCAAAGTGGAGGCAGGAGAATCACCTGGAGTTCAAGGCCAGCCTGAGCTACATAGTAAAGCCCTGTCTCAAAAAAATAAAAAACAAAGGGATAGCAGAGCCTGTGTGTGTGACCGTCAATACACCTGTAGCTGCAGCACTGAGAAGTTTCAGTGAGGATAACAGGTGACAAACACCTACCACATTCTAGACACTGAAAATCATGAGCTGCTGTCAGTCACCAGGCGGGGCTGGGGACCAGGGGTCTCAAGCTCCTGTGTGGAGGCTGCCCTTGACCTGGCATCTTCTTGCTAGGGGACCTCAGCTATGACCACTAATGATCATCATTAGTGGGCACTGATCATGTGACCCTTGAGGCCAGTGAGAACTCTCTGGAGCCTCAGGAAGGGCCACAGGGCAAGAAGGGAGGAAAACTGGGCCCCCACCCTGGGTAGAGTTGCCACACTGACCGAAAACCAACAAACACAAGCAGAACCAGGGCACCCCTGAACCTGAATTTCAGACAAACCACCAGGGCCCTGGCCAGGCGTGGGCAGGGCTCCCCTAGCAGGCAGGCTATGGATCCCTGCTCTAGGAGAGCTTGTAGATGGACCAGATCTGATCTTCCTCTGGCCCAGCCCCAACCCAACCTGGGGAAGGCATCGTCACAGTCGAGGGGCACTCACACCACCTCCCAACCTGATCCCCTTCAGCCCTAGGCCTCCCGCCTCATCCCAGTGTTGCTTTCTCTGAGGGCGTTGGCCCAGGATGGGCTGCGGAGGTGGACTCGGGCTGCTGTGGGCTGGGAAGGTGTGTGAGGGCCAGCCGCAAGGGTTGCTGGGAGCTGGGGAGCCCCTCCTATGCAGGGAGAACCCAGACTCCCCTGGAAGAGCTTGTCCCCAAGACTGAGAGCCCCTGAACACGAGCTGCCCCAGGGCCATGGAGCTGGGACGGGGCCTCCTCTCTTTTCACCATGGAAGTGCCTAAAGCAGCGCCTGCCGCAGGTGAGCTCCTGCCTTCGCCTTCCTGGGTTGAGGCCATGCACCCCTCGCCTGTTTCTCTTGCCCTGTGGGTGGCAGCTTCCTGGGCGTGGGAGCCGTGTTTGTTCCTGTTAGCTGTCTTGGTGTCTGGTGTGGACAGACAGGCACTCCCTGGTGCCAGGCCCAGAGAATGTGCGGGTGCCCTCCATCACGTCTGATCTGCTGCGCCCCCATCCTTCCAGGCTAGGGGTACAGAGGGGTCCTGATCAGGTGCCACCTGCCAGGCCTGTCACCCTAGCACTCTGGGAGGCCAAGGCAGGAAAACTGCTAGTTCAACCCCAGCCCAGGCAGTTTAGCAACTTAGTGAGACCCTGTCTCAAAATAAAAACCAAAAGCCGGGTGTGTTGGCACATGCCTGCAATCCTAGTACTTAGGAGGCTGAAGCAGGAGGATCATTGTGAGTTCAAGACTAGTCTGGGCTACAAAGTGAGCTCCAGGCCAGCCTGAACTGCATAGTGAGACCCTGTCTCAAAAAGAAAAAAAAAATAATTAATTAATTAATTAAGATTTGTTTTGTACCTGAACCAGCTCCGCAGAAGGAATGTCACCACTATGTGCTACTAAGAAAATTACACACTAGTAACAATAACAATATAAAAGGATTAAAGAATTATGCAAAAAAGATATTGCTGCCATCTGTCTTGGGCTAGCCCCTCCCCTCATTCCTCTCTTAACACCCAGCTTGTTACAAGAGGAGCCTCCCAACCCCCATCCGCACCCCCAGATCCGGACACTGGCCCCAGCCCTGCTCCGCACCTGAGAGCTGGTCCCTGCCCAGCACTGTCAGGACCAGGCGAGTCCTCCTTGCCCGCCGCCGCCGCCACATGGCTGCCTTTGCTCCCTGCGCCAGTGCGCACCCCACCAGACAATGTCCAGGAAGGCGTTGTCCCTGTCTCCTCTGCTGCCATCAGCCTGGAACCTCACGCCTCCCGTGACTCTGCGTGGGAGGCTGCTCAGGGCTCAGGCTATATTTTCTTAGCTGAGTGACCCGAGAACAAGGAAAAGAGGCCTTAGAAAGCCGGGAAACTGCTGGGGAGAGGTTAGCACTGCAGCCAAAAGAGAAAACGAAATGAAACCACCTCTCAGGTTGGGCTGAGCTCTATGTTTTGGTTTGATCATTTTCTTAATGAATGTATTTGTTTGTTTTTGTTTATTTGTTGGGGACAATGACTTCCCTTCACTGTGTAGAACAGGCTGACCAGACACCTGAGGCGATCCTCCTGCCTCAGCCTCCCAAGTGCTAAATCTCAGGCTAGCTGAGCTCTCTGGGTAGAGCGGAGACTTTTGCTTACAGTCTCCTCCTTCTTTCCCCGACCCAAACCAGTGGGCCGGGCTGAGCTGCTCACCAAACCTGCCCAGGGCTCTGAGCCTGCAGCACGTGCTCACCACCCACGCCAGCCTGTGTCCTGGGCAGGAGAGGCCGGCCTAGCTCCGCACAGCTAGAAGGCCAAAACCTCAAGTCAAAAAGACTTTAAAGACTGCGCTTGCACAGCACCTAGCATGGCATCTGGCACAGAGGGACAGCTGGGGAGGGAAATTCTTAAAAACCAGTGCGAAGCAACCAGCGTGCCCCCCTCGCCAGGTGGGTAGCAAGGTGGGAACACCTGTGGGCCACAGAGTCAAGATGAAAAGGGCAACCAGGAAGTGCTGCTGGAATTCTGCCTGGGGCAGGGCAATCAGGGAGAAGGTCCCCCGAAGCTCTCCCTTTTTTATGTTTTTTTTTTTGTGGAACCAGGGATTGAACTCAGGTCCTTGTGCTTGCCAAGGAAGCACTTATTCCACTGAGCCATCTCCCTGGCCCCTTTCTTGTTTTTTTTTGTTTTTGTTTTTGTTTTTTTTGTTTTTTTTGTATTTGGTACAGAGTCTCACTACACAGCTCAGACTCACTGTGATCCTCCTGTTTTCAGGCTCCCCAGTGCTGGGATTACAGGCATGTGCCACCATGCCCGGTCTCCATGGCTGGCTCAGTGTGCCCAGGGCAGGGTTGGCACACGATGTAGTGCCGGACATCAAACCCCAGTCCCTGTATTTGCCTAAGCACACACTTACTCTGCTGAATTATCTCACTGCCCCCCTTTTTTTTGTGGTACCAGGGATTGAACTCAGAACCTTGTGCTTGTCAGACAGGTACTTACACTGCTGAGCTATATCCTCAGCCCTCCAAAAAACCCTTTTCTGTTTGTTCATTTTGTTTTGGGTACTGGGGATTGAATCCAGGCCTGTGCTCAAACTTCAGATCCTCCCACCTCAGCTTTCCAGAGTGCTGGTGATTACAGACATGCACCACACCAGGCTCCAAATGTCTTCATAAAAACCACCTGACAGTCAAGAGTCCCAAAGGTTTTTGAGCAAACAAAAGAAGAACATGGGCCGGGGAGATGGCTCAGTAGAATGAGCTCTTCCCTGGCAAGTGCAAGGGCCTGAGTTCAATCCCTGGTTCCACCAAAAAAAAAAAAAAAAAAAAGAAGAAGAAGAAGAACAGATGAGCTCCTCCCTGGTCCAGAGAAAGCCAGGGAAGCTAAGCCACTCATCCTCCTGGCCTGGATTCCACAACTGCTTCGCCCACCCACATCCAAGGTGCACATTTAAATCACACATTTCAATATTCATATTTTTGCACAAGCTAGACTAGCATCCAAACTTTGTCATGCCTCCCAAGGCTTACCAAAATTTTCATATTGCATAGGAAAATTGATTTTGAAAAACGCTTTTTCTTTTCTTTATCTTTTTGAGACAGGATATTGCTATATAGTTCCAGCTGGTCTTGAGCTCACTTTGTAGTCCAGGCTGGTCTCAAACTCACAAAGGTCCTCCTGCACCTCATTTTCCTAAACCATTGGCTGCATCTTCTCAGTGTCCTTCACTACCTCCTGGTTCTTCTGACCCTGGGAGCCCCCAGCACCCTGCACTCACCCCTTTTCTCTCCATCCTCCCAGGCATGTGTATGGAGTTTGCCAAGTGAGCAGCTAACATAAAAGCTTTTTTTTTCTTTTTGGGGTACCGGGGATTGAACTCAGGACCCTGCGCTTGCCAGGCAAGCACTTATTCTACTGAGCTATCTCCCCAGCCAATGTAAAAGCATTAATTGACCAGGCCCAGTGCTCTCGACAGCTCCTCTGGTGGGCTATGCTCCTCCCCGTGTATCTCCAGCCAGAGCATCTCCTGAAACTCCCACGTGAACCCCCAAATGCCCCTTCCACTTGTCTTCTGGGCTGCATGGACATCGCCTCCACCCTCACACAGCACACAGCGAGCTCTCTGCCTTCCCACACCTACTTCTCACCTCCTAGAAGGATCACTGTGTTTCTGGCTGTGGGGCCAGACAGGCTGGCATCTTCCCTTTGCCTGTTTCCCAAATACTCACATCCAGTCCATCAGGCCCTCAAGCTCCATCAAGCGTCTGGAAGCTGCCAACCTGTCACTCATCCCACTGGCAGTGTGGCCCCTACCTGTCACCTCTCTGATCGCTGCAGTGTCCCCTTCCCTCATCCCCGGTTGCTCTTGTTGCCTGCACTGAGCCATCACTCAGAGGCCAGGGAGGATGCACTCAGGGAGTCCAGCTCTGTCACCACCCTCCCTCCCATCAAAGCCCCTGTGAGCAGGCTGGCACTCCTCAATCAGGTCTTCTCTCTCCTGCCTTCTTGGCAGTACCAGCCCCCCCACATCTGACCACCAAAGCCCTGGGCAGCCCCCCTGATCCTGGCCCAATCATCTCTGACATCTGGCTGGCCCCTTCTCTTTCTTTTTCCTTTGAGCTTTTGAGACAGTCTTGCTGTGCCATTCAGGCTGGCCTCAAGCTCACTGTGTAGCCTAAGCTGGCTCGGAGCTCATGGCCTCAGCCCCCCAAGGGTAGCGATCACCCCACAAGCAGCACGCCGGCTTCGGTTCTCTTCTTTCATGTCTTCACTTAAATGGCACATTGCTGGCAGTGTGTGCTTTGCTCGCCCTTTTAAAACAGGGACCCCTTTCCTTTCCCTGTCGTACTTTGTCCTTAGTGCTCTTTGCCACCTGACTCACATATCTCCCCTGTCCCCCATTAGAATGTGAGCCCCACAGGACAAGGACTCCACATAGCTGACCCAGGTGACCTAAAAGGGGCGATGTCAGTGGGTGTTGTGAGTCCAAGCCCATCTGCGGTTCATTCAGAGGTGGGTGTGGCATCACAGGAGACCAAAGGGGCCCAGCCAGCCCAGCAGGCCCTGCGGGTCTTGCCACACATCAGGGGAGGGCTGCTGTGGTCACAGCTGTGGTGGAAAAGTCCCTGCTTTGGGAGGGAGAACCCTCTTCACCAGGGCAACTGTGACATCTGTGGTGGAGCTGGGTGTGGGGAGCGCTGAGGCTGCATTTTGTAGAAAGTTCTCTCCCTCTAGAAGCAGGAGGAGGGCATTCTGGCCAGGTGGCCTCTTCCTTTGACAGGACTTAGAGCCATTCAGCCTGTAATTCAAGCTTCTCAGCCCATGCCTCTGCCCCTGACACCCTGGCATGCCCTTCATGGTGACAGGTGACAGCGTCCTCCACCCTGGACTTCCCTGCAGCACCTGCTCCTCCTCATGGGGTCCTCTCTGCTCCAGAAAGAGCTCTGGACACTGAGCTCTAGGAGCTCAGAAGATGTGACGTCTCTACCTTCCTGTCACCCAGCCTCTCTACACCTTTCCCTCCTGCTCTCCTCACAGGTCCCAGGGGCTTTCCAAATGACATTTGCCTTCTACAGATTCCTTGAGGATTGTCATTACCAGTGAGAACAACAGTCCAGGGCTACTCACCCAGAAGTCAATCAAGCAAGGGGGAAGCACAGTCCATGGCCACACCCTTTGGAACTTCACTGCAGAACCCAGTGAATCCAGGCTGTGTGGCTGGGAATCACCGAATCACAGAGCTTTCCAAAGGAAGCTGGAGGGAACTGCAGCGAGCAGGAAGCAGGCTCCATCCCTAGGTTCCCAGAGTCAGTGCCTTCCTGCTGCTCACATGCTGGCTTTTGGGACCTCCCTGCCAGGCATGTGCTATGTCCCAGAGCCTGCTTGGGCCAGGAGTGGCCGGATTTACTCTGTCACCACTGACCCCAGGTCATCCAACCCTATTTCCAATAGCAGGGCTGCTGGTCACAAGGGGTCTAGGTAGGAGCAGCCCCTGGAGATCTGGACTTGGGAATTAGGCATATGGGTGGAAATTGGTCCCTTTCCCCCTTTCCAGGTCCACCCCACCCCAGTTGTCACCTCCAGCCACCATCTCCCCTTTCCTGACCTGAGGAAAAAGGAAAGTTCCCCAGCTCCTATCTGTGAAAAACCTAAATATGTTAACTCCCAGTTTTGGGGGTTTCAACTCCTGTTCCTGTGGCTCCATCGCTTTGGGCCTGTGGCCAGGCAGCAAACTGTGGGGTGGGTGTGCAGGGCAGAGCAGAGGCCTCCTCCTCTCTCGGCTAGGGGTCTCACATCCCCTTTCAGGCAGCCCTCCAATGACATAAGACTCCGAGGCCCTGCCTCCGAAAGTGCTACACCTCCCAGTGGTGCCTGGCTGGGCTCTGGACCTTCAATACCAAGTCCCGAGGTAACACTTGAGATCCAGATGAGCGCATTCCACTCGCATCAGAAGGCTCAAGTCCACCTTTCAGTGCAAAAGACTTTCAGTCCATCTCAGCGGCCCCCAGTCTTAACTCTTCCAAAAGTCCAAGTACGTGTGCCCCTCAGAGGCTCTGGGCAAACTCAGCTGTAAAATAAAACAGCAGGTGTATCCTTCCGAGATGCAATGACCCTCGCGAGCATTCCCGTTCGGAAAGGAGGGATGAGGCAGCAGAAAGGGGGCGGGCTGGGCCCCAAGCAAGACCAAAGCCCAGCAGGACAAATACTGCAACTGTCCGCCCTGCCACGGCACACAGACAGGATGTGGTTAGTGGGCATGGAAGGGTGCCTGGCCCCGCAGTTGCCAGGGAGATGCAGATCTGGCCACAAGGGACAACCATCGTGCACACCCGTGAGCGTGACCACCATCTAAGCCACGGAGAGCAGCAAGCGCTAGCTGGAAGGGCGACGTGGGCCCTGCCTGCGTGGCCAGGGCTGTGAACGGTGCTGACTGGGAAGCCACACGATGGCTCTCAGCGCTCCCGGAGACAGCCGCACGGCTTCTGCCCAGTAACCTCTCCAGGCAGACAGCAGAAAAAGCCAAGCAAAGACCCAGGCAGGCACTCAAGCCAGTGTCCGTAATGGCGGCATCATTCAAGGAGCTAAATGCCGAAGGCACCTCAGTGTCCTTCGGTGGATAAATGGCTAACAACGCAGTGCGTGCCTGTGCTGCGGCGTTAGCTGTCCCAGAACAGAAGGCAATTCTAACACAGACCACACCACGGGAGAACCTGGAAGACACTGTGCTACCTTGAGGAGCCAGGCATGACAGGACAAGTAGTGCCCGAGTCCACCCTCATGAGCCAGCTGGAGTAGGCAAGCGCATAGACGCGAAGCTGAGTGCATCACCAGGCTGTGGGGAGGACTGGTGGGGAGGGAGGGTTAGCACAAGGCGTTTGGGCTTGGAGTGGATGGAGGTGACGGATGGTAGTATAACAAAGTAAGTGTACTTCATGCGGCTGAACTGGCCACTTCAGATTTTAATATATATATATATATGATTAAAAATAAATCAATTTTAAAGATATCAGCACGACCAAGTCCATATCTTGAAACCTCAGCTACTCAGGAGGCTGAGGCATGAGGATCTCAAATTCAAGACCAGTTTAGGGAACTTAGTGAGACCACGAGAAAGGGCTGAGGGTGTAGAGTCGAGGTAGAGTGCTCGCCTAGCATGTGCAAGGCCTTAGATTCAATCTCCAGCACCACCAAATGTATATGTGCGTGTGCGTGCACCTGTGTGTAGACAGATATGCATACATGTGTGAGTGTGCACTTGTGTATACACACACACATATCAACACTAACAGGAGCACAGCAGACTGAGAGAAGACAAAGACACGCCAGAGTTCCTATCTTATGTAACGGGCTTAATAACTAGACATTGTAGCCAAGAATGGAAGCACATACCTGTAATTCCAGCACTCAGGAGGCTGAGGCAGGAGGATTGCCATGAGTTTGAGGCCTGCCTAAGCTACATAGGGAGACCTTGTCTTGAAAAATAAAAGAGAGAGAGAGAAAAAAAGAAGAGTACATATGAAATCTGTAAGGATTTAGCCAAATCAGTAACCAGAATATGTATAAACTTACACACTAAGTCATTATAAAGTTAAAAAAATGAGTTGAATTTTTAATAAAAGGTGGTGACAGAGGAGAAAAAAAAAATGAACCCAATAGAAATAGAATGAAGAAACTCATGAAACAAAATTATGGCCTTAAAATTTTGAATTGCTCTCTAAAACTTCATTAGGGCTCTTAGCAAAGTTCAGTGTAATTTCCCTTTGACAAATATTTTCAGAGAGAAAAGACAATGAAAACAAAAACACAAAAGATTTTCTGTTTTGTCTCAAAAAGACAAAAAAAAAGGTGAAATTTATTGTATTGAGGAAATTAAAGAAAAAAAAATCACATCAATACATAAGAGATTTTAATAATTCTAAGGCAAGCTCTAGCCCGATCTGCAAAAAAATAAAAACAAAACGAAACGAAAAACCCCAAACAGTATATAGTTTACAAAACTTCTCCAACAGCATAGAAAAGTGGTGGAAAAGCTACTGAACTTACTTTAAGGACTTTGTGACACCGACTCTTGTAGCAAAGAAGTGTGTCCCAAGAACTCTAGAAGCCACTCTCATGCTTCACACAGATGCAGCGATCTTAAAGAAAATGTTGGGAATCAAGACAGCAGTATATTGAAAGACAAGGTATGCACTGAACCAAAACTTCAAAGATGATTCTGCACTTAAAAATCTATGGGCTGGTGGATGTGCCCGCACACATGCCTGTGACTGCAGCACTTGGGAGGCTGAGGGAGGAGGATTGCTGTGAGTTTAAGGCCAGCTGGAGCTACAAAATGAGTTTAAGGTCAGCCTAAACTGCCTAGTGAGACCTGTCTCAAAAAGACAAAAAAAAAAAAAAAAAAAAAAAAAAAGTGAAATTTATTGTATTGAGGAAATTAAAGAAAATAAACCACATCAATACATAAAAAGCAGCTGGGCATAGTGGTACACACCTGTAATCCCAGCACTTGGGAGGCTGAGGCAGAAGGATCACCAAGAATTCAAGGCCAGCCTAGGCTACATAGTGAATTCAAGGTCAGCCTGAGCTACACAGTGAGACCCTGTCTCAAAAAAATAAGGTAAAATAATAAGACACCAAAAAACCCCAAAACAAATAAACAAATAAACCCCCCCAAAATAAGAAATGACTAGCAATAAATTTAAACTCCTTTCTTGATTTTTAAAATAAAATAGAAAACCAAGAGGCCAGCTTTCTAAACTTGATCAGGGTATTAACCCAAAGATATACAATAGTAGCACTGGTGGTTCCTAATTATAATCCTCACTACTCAGGAGGTGGAGGCAGAATTGTAAATTCAGGTCAGCGAGCTAGCTCAGTGGACTAAAGCACCTGCTTAAGCAAGCTCAGGCAAGCACAGGGACCTTGGCTTAATCCCTAGCACTACATGCCTCGCCAGCCCCGGCCTCAGGGCTGGCTGAGCCACCCACAGTCCAGACATAGTGGTGCCCACCTGTAATCCCAGCGCTGGGGAGGCTGAAAACAGGAGGATCACGAAGAGTCCGAGCTGCGTACTGAGACCCTGTAACAACCAAATACAAGGAGGAGGAGGAAGAAGGAGGAGGAAGAGGAAGAGGAGGAGGAGAAGGAGGAAGAGGAGGAGGAGGAGGAAGAGGAGGAGGAGGGGGAGGAGTTGAAGAATTGTAACTTCGAGCCAAGCTTGGGTAACATGGGAAGACCCTGTCCCAAAAAATAAATATAAAAGTAAAAATGGGCTAGAGATGCAGCTCAGGAACAGAGAGCTTGTTTATTTATTTATTTATTTATTTTTTTGGCAGAACTAGGGATTGAACTCAGGCCCTTGCACTTGCCAGGCCAGCGCTTATTCTACGGAGCCATCTCCCCACCCATCCCCCCTTTTCCCCCTTATCTCCTTGCATACATAAGGACTTTAGTATAATTGCAGGCACCAAAAGAAAACAGTAAAATAAAAACCATAAAAATAAAATATGTAGTAACACACATCTACATCCCCACTCTTGCAGGCAGAGGCAGGAGGACTTCCAGTAGGAGCCCAGCCTGAACCATTTAACAGCAACTGTCTCAAAATCTGGGTGGCAGGAGGGAGGTGTAGGTCAGGCCCCCCTGGGCTTAGCATTCAGTACTGAAAGGAGGACAGGAGAAAAGGAGAGAAGGAGGGAGAGAACTAATTAGTTTATCTACATGGAAAGTAGACAAGAAACTTCTGCATGTAAAAAGATACCAGAAACAGGGCAGCAGATATAGCTCAGCAGCACAGTGCCCGCCTGGCAAGTGCAAAGGCCTGCGTTCCATACCTAGTACCAAAAATAAATAAATAAATAAAATAATTAATTACAAATAATAATAATAATAGGATGGTACCAGAAATAAAGTTAAAATATGAGCAATGGCTTCAGAAGGACAAGTATTTAATATGCAGATATATATTTAAAGCGTTTACAAGTTAGTAAGAAAGATTTAAAACAAAAAAATCCAAATAACAAACCTTTACAGAGACCACAATGCAGAAACTCCTCGCAGGGGTGAGTAGTGCAGCTCGGCCTTGTGCTGCTGGGCCAGCGCTCCACGTCGTTTCCATCCCTAGGACGCCTGGCGCGGGAGGTCCCCCCAAGGAATCTCCGTGGCCCAAACCCAAAAAAAGAGGCTCCGCTCTTCCGGTGTTGAGTTAGGCAGATTGAAACAAAACCACAGACTTTTGGCAAGAATCTTCCATTTAACAATATGAGCAGCCCCAAGGGCTCTCTGCGCTCTTGACGGCTCTTTGCAGTGGCTGTTAAATCTAATTGCACGGACGCAACGATGCTTAAAATCAGCCTCCTAAAAGGGCGGCTCCTGTGCACAGGGGCACGGTGTCCACCAGTAGGAGCCTGATCAGATACATTTACCACTAGGGGACGTGGGCAGTGGGGACCAGTGGAATGGTGGTTCTCTGTTTTGTTCAACAACTGCTCGAGGGGCCAGGGAGATGGCTCGGTAGAATGAGCGCTTCCCTGGCAAGCACAAGGGCCTGAGTTCAATTCCCGATTCCGCCAAAATGAATAAATAAAAAATAAAAATAAACAACTGCTTTAAATCCCCACGTGGAGGTGAATCACTACGACCACCCAGAGGGCTTCAGACCAGGGAGGCCGCTGGGGTTCTGGTTTCCATGCCTGCTATGTGTCCCTTAAACTGCTGTGGCAAGCGCGGACTCTGACTGCAGAGAGTTACGGCCTCTAGCCTGCGATTCTCCTGCCTCAGCCTCCAAGATGTTGAAATTATAGGCTTGTGCCACTGTGCGTGGCTTGATTTTTGAACTCTTAAAACACCTACCTGGGGGTCAGCGAGATACCTCAGTGGTTTAAAGTGCCTGCTTAGGCAAGCTTAGGCAAGCCCAGGGTCTGAGGTTCAATCCCTGGCACCACATGTCACGTCAGCCAGGCTGAGCTGGCCACAAAGGAAAGCAATAAAGCAAGCACCAAGAAAGCAAGCCACACCACACAGATCTTCCTGAAACAATGCTCCCTGCTTAGGACAGGTTTCAGTCAACTGAATCTGTAAATGACGTAACTCTGAAATGACACAAAGAAAATGCCACACCCTGGGGCCAGGTAGGAACGATCCCCAGGCTCTGCTCTACCTGGGCAGCCAGGCAGAAGTTGATGGAACTCTGCCGACTTATCCACTGTGGTTCCACCTCCGTCCCTGCTGAGCTCCTCAGTACAGCACAGCCCGCTGCCAGCTGGATCCCGGAAGTCGTGGGTACCGATCAGCCTCCCACCACTGGGACAAATATCTGATGCCCACAACTTAACAGAAGAAAGGCTGCTCACCTCCGAGCACCCCTGAAGCAGCAAGCAAGAGACACCCAGAGGCAGGGGCAGGGAGCAGACACCCAGAGGCAGGGGCAGGCTACAGCCCTGGCCCACCCAGACATATCCGGAGGGCGTTTTACTGATCTCCAAGGCATCTCTCAAGCCAATCAGTCTGATGATCAAGATTAACCAGCAGTCTTCAGACCGCAGTCCATCCACATCCAGCTGAAGAAGAAGAGGAAGGGATGGGACAGCCTCATGTCTGCTCCGCAGCTCCAGGGAATGGGAACCACCGCAGTGGTGGCTCACAGAGCTTCTGCCGAGTGCCAGCCCTTGAATCCCTGCTCACTTGTCCTGTTTTCCCAGTTCACTAGCTGGCTCACAGTCATATACCTCACCAATGCCAATGTGAGCACAAAACTTCTCTGGTTCCAAAGTCCCTGTCTTCCCTCACCTCCGCAGCAGCAGCAGCAGCAGCAGCAGCAGCAGCAGCAGCAGCAGCAGCAGCAGCAGCAGCAGCAGGTGTCCTTTTCCAGTAGGGGCAAAATTGAGCTAACAATAATGCCTCATTTTTCAATCAAACTGAAAAGCTTCAAAAGTCCAGGGAGCCAGGCATTGGTGAGAAAGCCAGGCTTGGTGAAATGGCCCTGTGGGCTGCCCTTTGAGCACCAAGCACGGGCCTTGGGGCAAGAGTTTGTCACCACTGGGCTGGCTTTCGTCCCCACAGTCCTGCTGAGTTATCAGGACCGTCACTGTCATTGCACAACTAGTAGAAGGCTGCAAAGCCAGCCCTGCCCCTGGGTTGCCTCCTCCCTGGGCCTCAGAGGCAGGTGCAGTGAAAATCCAGAAGAGGCCATCTGCTCCAGGACCTTGGCCTTATTTGCAGAACTCGGACCTTCCCCAACAACAATTGCTCCTCCTGGTCACAGAGCTGGTGGCTGGCATCTGGGGCCTTTGTCCCTTGTTCCTTCCCAGGGGCTCCTTCCCCAGAAATCCTGGAGACAGGGGAGGTTGCTTTCCTACTTCTTCCATATCTGCTTAAATCCCCTCTCTCAGTTACCCCGGCTTTCCAGCTTTTCTCTAAAACAACAGCACCTCTGTCCTCTGTTCCGCATCACCTGCTCACTCGGTATCTTTCTCTCCTTGCAATTTATCACTGCTTCATCTGCTCTACTTCTGATATCTGTATCTTGCCGTCTCTGCCCTTCTGGACTATGGGTTTCACTAGGGCAGGGATGGTGTCTGTGTTCACTACAGCCAGTGCCTGCTGCCTCAATAAATATTTGGTGAAGGAGTAGACAGATCCCTGTTCCAGAGGGGATCAGCAACATCTTAGAGAAACCCTCCTACAGGGTTAAAGAGTGGCGGCAATTAACGCTAAAAGCAAGAGCTTTGCAGGCGGTGGTTTGGCTCTAGGCCCGGCCAGGTGAGCCGTACTTCATCTCACCCAGCCTCGTTTTGTGGTTGGCCACAGAGGGATACTGTTTACTGACTCGGACCACCGTGAATGGGCCAGGAAGAATTGATGAAGCGTTTATTTATGGATTCCTCTGAGGGAAAGCCCTATGGATCCACAACCTCCAGCCGCCTGCTCTTGGAGGTGCACTGGAATTTCTTATAGTGGCAGCTCTGGGAAGGCAGTGGTTATGTGTTCCTACAGCATATGCCCAGTATACTTGGTGATTACGGAAGAAAGAAAGGAGAAAAGGAAGGAAGGGAGAGAGGAAGGGGGGAGAGAGGGAGAGGCGGAGGGAGGAAGGAAGGAGAAAGAAAGGAAAGGAAGAAGAAAGGAAGGAAGCAAAGGGAAGGAAAGGCAGGAGGGAGGGCAGCAAGGGAGGGAGATGAGAATCAGAGAAGAAGGAGAAAGGAGGAAGAGAGGAACTTGCAAAGAGCAGGCATGGCCAACCACTGGGGGCCCACGTAGAAGGCAGCTCCTGTCACGGTTCCTAGAGAAAGAAAATGCAGGAACACAGGTGACATTTCAGTGGGAGAACTGTGCTTACCATCTCGCATCTACTGTAGGAAACAAGGACAGGTGGCACCTACACAACCTCACAGGGAAGGTCCTGCCCACTGTGTTCTGTCCCCTGGTTTCCCTGTTGTTTCTTAACACCAGCAATGACCTGGGTGGATGGACCTGGGCTGGGACTCCGGCTCTGGCTGTGTTTCCTGCCTGGCTGTACCCTTTGTGTTTCTACCCTCTGGGATGCAATGGTGGGCGACAGGTGAGGGATGATGGGTTGAGGAGGCTGCCGGGTAAACCCAGGGCAAAGAGGAAAGGACCTGGGGTGGGAGTGAGAGGAAGGTGTGCAGTAGACAGGAGACAAGAGGTGCTGAGGCCATGTCTACGTGTCCCCAAAGTTCACATGTCACAGCGTGGTCCCTAGTCCTTGGCACTGTTGGAAGCTGGGGTGGCCATTATGAGGCAGGGCCTAGTGGGAGGCCTTTTGGTCTTGGGATGCTCTTGAAGGGACAGTGGGGCCTTGGCCCGTCCTCTTGCTCCCTTTCCTGCTCCTGGCTATGCCACAAGCAGTCGTACTCCAGCACACGCTCCTGCTATGGTCTGGGCCTCACCACAAGCCTCAAAGCAACAGGGCCCAAAGAACATGGACTGGACCCCGGGCAACAGCGAGTCCAGGAAGCTTTTCTCTTTATGAGTCGACGGTATCAGCTACTGCTTGTCGTAACAGAAAGCTGGCTGGCACAGGAGGGTGGATGGAGAGAATGGGGCGCTCCAGTGGCACACTGCACCCTGAGCCACTAGGGATCCTTCGATCACAGGAAGGTGTTGCTCTGTGTCTTGGTTATCTTTCTCTCTTTGCTGTGACAAAATACCAACACCCAAAATTAAGGAAGGCAAGGTTCATTTGGCTCATGGTTTGTGGAGGTTTCAGTCTACACTAAGCTGGCTCCAAGGCAGAGTGGCACATGACAGAGGGCAGCAGTTCATGGCAGCAGAAAACAGCAAAAGAGCAAGAACAGAAAGGGAGGGGGC
>NW_004524593.1:13700664-13715157 GCF_000260255.1 Octodon degus
AAAGTAGAAAGGGAGGAGCAGAGGCAGCGGCAACAGCAGAGGGAGCTGGCTTCTCCCATCCTTACACTGCACCCAGGCCATCTGCCCCAGGCACATGTGGTACTCACAGCCATAACCCCAACACTGGACCATGAATTAATCACAAACTCTAGAAGTCTGCCCCATGATTGCATGAGGCTTTAGAGGGACAACTAGACACAAACCGTAACATTCTGGCTCTTGAAGGATTTGGCTGGGTGGCAGTGGAGCTGCCGAGAGCCGTCTGCACAGAGCAGACAGTACGTGTGAAGCAATGGAGTCCTGATGCAGCACATCCCTGGGGGACGCACATCCCTGGGGGACGCATCTGTGCATCAGGAACAATGAAGGGGGAAGCTGGTGACAATAGTTGAGCTGTCAGCAGGATCTTACGCACTGGCAGTGGGGAGCCACCACGGGACCTGAAGCAGAAGCACACGTGGGAACCCGGCACCTGAACAGCACACAGCACCACAGAGCAGCTTGAGACACATTTCTTAAAAGAGTGGCTCAGGCTGATGCTGTGGAAAGATCATCCTGCAGGAGTTTAGGGGTGGAGCACAGAGGGCCCAGGGGATCAGGAGACTGGCTATCCGTCCTAGTATTCCAATATGGCCAAGGGGGATGGGCTAGAAGAGAGAGCCACAGGGCAGATTTACATATATTCTGAGCAAAAGTAGACCAGAACTTTTTTTTTTTTTTTACAGTACTGGGGATTGAACTCAGGACCTTGTGCTTGCCAAGCAAGCACTTGTTCTACTGAGCTAGCTCTCCAGGCCCTGAGCAAAATTAGGGATTGTCGTGGTCCAGGACAAATCTGAGAAAAATTGATGAAGACCACAGAAACACAAATTTGTTTGCACTATCCTTGCACTGTTAGCGTTTAGCATTGTGTGTGTGTGTGTGTGTGTGTGTGTGTGTGTGTGTGTGTGTGTGTTTGAGACAGGGTCTGGCCTTGAACTCACTTTGTAGCCAGGCTGGTCTTGAACCTGCAACAATCCTCCTGCCTCAGCCTCCAGAGTGCTGGGATTACAGGCGTGTGCCTGGTTTGTAGTGAGGTGCTCAATTTGGAACCTGAGTGATAAGCACAGTGGTATGACTCTTAAAAGCCATGTCTAGTCCCTTTTAACACCTAATGCAGAGCACAGTTTGCTTCTTTATTCCTTGAATAGGAAGCAATCAATCAAAAGCTGCCATCTCCTCAGGCCCCAAGGGCCTGACAGCCTCTCCATGACCATGCCTCTGGGATATAAAGGTCTGGAGGACTTTATATTTGTAATCTCAGGGGAAAGTTATTGGGATGCCAATAAGTAAATTCCAACCTGCCCCTTCTAGTGCAACCCACAGCAAGAGTAAAGAGACAAACACGTATCTGTAGCTGTGGGCAACCAGGGGACTCTAAATCCAGTCAGAACAATGGCTGACAGGAACAATGGCTTTTGTGTGTGTGTGTGTGTGTGTGTGTGTGTGTGTGTGTGTGTGTGTGTGGTACTGGAGATCAAACTCCTGACCTTGCACTTGCCTGGCAGGCGCTTATGCTGCTGGGCTATCTCCCCAGCCCTGGAACAATGGCTGACTAGAACAATGGCTGACTGGAACAAAGGCCAAGACCCAGGCCCCAACCCAGGTTTTATTAATTCATGAAGAGGGGAGTGGCTTGGGGTTAAGGGACTGAGGATTGTGGCAAGTGCATGCTGTAAGCTGGGCTAGATAGGAGGCCTTGATAGCATCTCTGCATTGGCAAGAGAGGCCTGCAGAAAGAGCACCAGATTCCCACAACAGGGGGCCTCTCTAAGTTTGGAGGAATCTGCATAACACAGTTTGAGGAAGTATCCTGTGTTTGGGGGTGGGTTGCCTCAGCTTTGATGGCTGACCTTCACTCCCCCAGTATCAGCTCGTCACCACATTATTCTGGAGGCGCAGTCCTAGCAGACAGTGGCGTCTCTAGGCCTACCTCAGGCCTAGCAGCATGGAGCTTAAGGTGGGCGTCACCTCAGCTAGACCCATTTGCATTTCTTAAAGCCAAATGAGGGGGTAGAGTTATCCTAGCCAGCTCTGTTCATATCAATACACGAATTAGGGCCAGGTTTAGCCAACATGGAGACAAATGGTCTTTCAAGGAGAGCCAGCCCGGAGGTCCTCCACAGTGGGTGGCTGAGAGCTGTGGAACAGAGTTCTGCCACACCCTAGAGTTGAGAATCCAGCCCCTCATTTTCCAGAGGGAGAAATGGCCCTAAGACCACAGCCACCTGGTGCCAGCTGCAGTCACTCAGAGAAGGGGGTAAGACCAGAACCCAGACCTCTGGGTGTCCGGCCTAGTAGGTGTGCCCCGGCCCCTGGCAGGGACTGCGCATTCAGTCCTGCCCCAACTGGGATGACCCAAGATGCCACCACATCCACACTCTGCCCTCAGCAGAAATCACAGCAGGGGGCCCCTGCGGCACCACACAGGCAGTGCACACCCAGAGGCCACCATCAGCCTTGGGGACACCTCACTGCCCACTCCCACTGCACCCTACACACAGTCAGAGAGGTCCTTCTCGTTTCGGGCCTCAGGGCTTCTCCAGAGGCAGCGAGCTCCCACCTCTCCTCCCCAGCCCTTTGCCTGCTGAAGCCTGGCCTGGATCAGCAGGTAAAGACCTGCTTGCCCTCTGCCTCTCTGAGCAGGTAGTGTTTGTGACCAGAGGGACCTGGAGGGCAGGGTCAACAGGCTGAGCCCAGGGGTGAGGGGTCCATCGAGGTCTTAAGAATCACTCATTAGGGCTAGGGGAGCAGGCGAGGAGGGGAGAAAAGAAGAGAGGGGAAAGGAAGAAGGGGGAGGATAAATACGGCTCATGTTTGTCAAGCACTTCAAGAGCAAGCCCTGTGCTCTGCTTACAGTGACTTGTTTAACTTTGGGGGCAATCCTCTAGGGAAAACATTAGCATTCTCTTCCTTTTCAGGGAAGGAAACCAAGTCCGCGGTGTCGGCCTCAGACCGGGAGGTCTGGCTCCCGGCTGCCTGTGGGTGGGGCTGAGGCCCAGGTGGGAGAGAAGGGCACAGCGCCGGATTAAAGGAAAGAGAGGAAGAAGGAGGGGAGGAGCGAGGGGCTCTGGGAACCAGAGGAGGGACAGGGAGCAGCAGGAGGAGGCAGTAGCGCTCTGAAGAAGCCCAGGGAGGCCTTAGGGTTAGCCTTAATCCGAGGAGATAGCCTCCCTGTGAGCTCTCCTTTTGTTCAAGCTCATTCCTTTTATAACGCAGGAGGGAGTTTGGACTCACGCCAAATCCCTTAAGGAATGATTTACCCCTTAAGCTTGACAACTCAGCACACAAAAGAGGTGCAGGTGTAGTTACGGAAAATTCCCATCACGCTGCACATATAACATGTCCTCTCCTTCCTACCTTAGAGCCACGGATCCATGTTATATAAATTTACTTATCCAGCATAAATTATTGTTACATAAACATTAAGCAAAAAGTTAGAGCTGGGGAGATAGCTCAGTGGTTCAAGTGCCTGTCTGGCAAGTGCAATGTCAGTTCGATTCCTGGGACCAAAAATAAAATAAAAAATTACATCATCATTCAGTGCGGCCAACATTTTTGTGAGAAAATTTTTATTTATGACTTAGTCTACAATGTAAATTCAATAAGGTAAAGTCTTTGTAATCACAAATACAGCTAGTTCACATAGGCAGGATAGTGCTTAAGCCCTTATCAGTGTGTATTCGTTTCTTAGTGCTGGTGCAGCAACTTCGGACACAGGATTTTACCATTCTGGAGGTAATAAATCCAAATAGACACAGATGTCAGCAAAGCTTGGCTCCTTCTGGAGGCCCTCAAATGGGACAAAGAAAGGAACGGTAAGGAGGGAAAAAAAACAAAAACAAAAACAACTGCCTTGGATGGTGAATGACACTGTCTACAGTGAGTGCTTCACCTTTTTGAGCTGCAGAGGCCACCTGCCTTCTTGGCCAATGGCGCCTTCCGCCATCTTTAAATCTAGCCAGGCGTAATGGTACATACCTGTGATCCCAGCACTCAGCAGGCTGAGGCAGGAGGATCATGGTGAATTCAAGGCCAGACTGGGCTACATAGTGGGTTCAAGGCTACCCTGGGCTGTATAGAGTTTTTTTGTCTCAAAAACTAAGAAAACAAAAATCTGGTGGATCCTTCTCCCTCTCCCTCTCTCCCCCTCCTCACAATCCCTGCCTCTAACTTCACTCTCTCACTCAGCCAGGACATCTTCTCTAACTCTCCTGCCTCCTCTTTCAAGGACCCCCATGGTTATATTGGGTCCGCCTGGGTTACCCCAATAATCTCCCCTTCTTGAGCTCTATAATGATGTCTTCAAAGTCCTTTGCCCTAAAAGGTACTCACAGGTTCTGAGGATTAATTAGAATGTGGACATCTTTGGGGGTGCGCATTATTCTGTCTGCCCAGTATGCTACCTAATTTTCCTAGCTTATTAATGTATTTAGACAGGGTCTCTATAGACAGTTCAAGCTGGTCTTCAACTCATGTAGCCTCGAACTCACAGCAATCTTCCAGCCTCAGCCTCCAGAGTGCCAAGATTGTAAGAAAGTATCACCACACCCAGCTGAATTTCTATACTCTGGTAATAGTTACTAAGACGGCCATGGTGGCACACATCTGTAATTCCAGCACTGTAAGCCCAGCAGTTGGGAGACAGAGCAGGATTGTGGCAAGTGTGAGGCCAGCCTAGGCTATGTAGTAAGTATAATTCCAGCCTGAACTACATAGCAAAACCATATCTCAAAACAAACGAAAGCAAGCATATACATCTGAGCCCCAGGGGATTGAGCAAAGCATACTGTATCACCACAAGCACCTCCCAGAGGAATCTAAAATCTGATAGAAGAGCCGGGCGCAGGTCACCAAAGGTCACCCTCGCTCCCGGGTACGAAGGGCTCTGATAAACTTTGCCTGATGTGGCCCTCCACCTCTTCACCACTTGAAGTCACAGCCAGCTCTTCTAGATTTTGATGTGGTAGTTGAATGTGAATTATAGTAAAAAGATGTTGGTTTTGAACCCTTTCTACACTGCTGGAAACCCATTTTTTTACCGTACACTTCACAAGAGCTCCCATGACCAGCTCTGCCGACCACAGTTGCACTCTTGGGCAGTTACTTTTATCAAGGGTCACCCCTGTCAAGCACACTCAGCCTCAGAAATCAACCCTTCACATGTCTGAAGTATAATTTCTGGACTGAAGGGTGAACGTGATGTTCATACAAAATGTCAGGGATCTATGCCAAAGGAGGGGCAGGATGTACTGTGTGTGTGTGTGTGGACTGCTCAGCCCACCCCGGTGACAGGTCTGGTGCGGCATGTGGTGCCTGGGATCTAACCGCGCTTTGCCGAAGCTTGCCAAGCAGGTGCCTTAGACAGCTGAGCTACGTCTCTGGCCCCCGGATGTACTCTTTGGGTCCTTTGGGTAAACCTCAGCTCCAAGAAGCCCCACAGGAGAGGTGTCCTGGCATTGGGCTGGAGGAGGCGTCTACAGGGGCATGCACATGCCTAGGGGAGCCCAGAGTGGCCCAGCCGCTCTGCGCATGGAGGGTTCTACACTGGAACTGTCACACTCAGAAGTGCTCCTGCCTGGTCCAACACCAGTCTCCTTGGTCTCTTCACCTGTGTGTCCCTCCCTTACCCTTCCTTCTTGCGCAGCACAATCCTGAGAAGAGGGAAGCCACGATTATCCTGCTGCAGTAGTTTTTCACGCCCAACTACAGATTTAGTTTAAGTGAAAATATTCCTACTTTGTAAAGATTCACACTGTCCACATGGCTGGATTAAAACCAAGAGATTTAAATCTGACTGTTATTTTTCTACCCCGCATAACTCAAAATAAAACCGATGCTAAACCAAGTCTAAATTAGGCATAAAGATTCTGATTTTTTCAGTTGGTGACTTTGATTTTTAAAGATAAATATTAAATGCTTTAAAAATTATTTTTCCTGGGGTCACACCCACGATCCCAGCACTCTGGAGGCTGAGGCAGGTTGATAGTAAGTTCAAGCCTAGCTTGGACCATTTGGTGACTTAATGAGTCCCTGTCTCAAACACTTTTAAAAATTTCAAAGGCTGGGGACCAAGTTCAGTACAAAGGCCCTGGGTTCAATCCCCAGTACCCGACCCCAACCTTCTTTCTGTGCTGGTTTTGCCACTGTTCAGGACATAAATTGTTTTTACCAGTGTTCAGTGGATGAAAATGAGAAGGAACTCTATTCTGAATTCATAATGCGGTTGGTGAGTGTCACACAGTACAAAGTGAAGGGCAAACAGGCTCCTTGCTCCGGTCCAGGTCTGGCTGAGTTCTCAAAGTTAGCAGCAAGGTACCTTTGGGTAAGGTGAATTACCACTTCCATCTTTCTGTAAAGTAGAAACAATGGGATGTGCCTCGTAGCTCCTAAGGACTGAAGACAATGTGCTTTGCACGTGACAGGCACTCAGGGCATCTCAGCTTCTGCGGTATCTCTCACCATTCCTTCAATTCCTCATCGTCCAGGCAAACACCTTTAAATAGCTACACAGTACAAGCCTGAGCAGAGGTGGAAAAACAGTCCTGGCCTCAGGGTTCACGATCTAGAAGGAAACTGGTTTCCAAACAAGCCCGAGTGTCACAAATTACTAATTTCTATGGGACAAGGCTGTCATCATGGAACTGGGGTAAAAATGAGTGTCAGCTCTGAAGACTCATAAATGTCTATGAAATTTCTTTAAAAGTAGTGTTACTTGGTCTCCTCAGTGTGTCTTTGTCTTTTTTTTTTTAAGCAATCTTTTTATTTTTTTTCAAAGTTTTATTGATTTTTTTTTTCAAAGTTTTATTGATAGTGTGTCTTTGTCTACTCCAGCACCAACACCTCTCACTAGCACCAACACCTCTCACTCAAATGTGCAATCCTTTCTACAACCACAGAATGATTTAGAGAAAGTTAGGAGACACTTTTTGAAAAATATACCAGCAGGGAATTTTTTTTCCTTTTTGACATATCCAAGAAAAAATAAAATAAAACCAGGCCAACAGCACTTCGATATCCTTGGTTGCAGCAACGGCATCCTGAGCAGAGAAATGCTTTGTGTGGCTTTGGATAAAATGTGGTGTATGTGAATGTGGATGTTCGGGAACTGGTTCAGTAACTGGGGGGACGGACATGCCTCTCAGCGCCTCTGGCCCACCCAACGTGTCCGGTGCTGTGCCGTCCACCTGCTCACAGGAGTGTCCTCCCCACCTTCTACCTCAGCCCCAGCTCTTCCTTCTCATGAGTACCTGCGCCGCAACCCCCAGCATCATCCCCGAAGAATGTCAACCACCCTGCTTGGTAATACCTCCTGCAGGGAGAAACTTCTACCTACTACTATTTTTCCAAGATTCTTCAACTCTCTCTGCCAGCCAGTTCAAGTTCCTGAAATTATGATACTAAATTTGTGATAGTCCCAAGGGTCACCTAATCACATGAATTTACTAACTTCTAGCACATAGTTTCATGTACGTACATACGTACAAAATACCTAATGATCCTATTCTTCCTCCAAACCCAGCTTCCAACTGCAATCTTCCTTCCAATCCCTGAAACCCACTTCTTTTGCATAACCCAGCCTAGCAGAGGGGAGGCCATGTGCACAAAACAAAGTGGGTATTAAAACTAGTTTATTTTTCTACTTAACTTTTAATAAATGAGAAGAAACAATAGTAGTCTGTCTCATATAGAACATTTATAACACATAACAATCCATAAAGCCTCGTGGTGAGGTAGGAACAGCTTTGGAAAATAACATAGTCATAAAACATACAAAAAGGTAAACTGTTGCAGCACTAAGACATTTTCTCTGCATCTGCATTTAATGAGATGATAACTGCATTTAACTGTGCCAGGTCTGACCCAAAAGGCAGGCAAGAGCAGACACAAGATCAACACATTATTGAAGTCTCATAAAGAGTCACACAAGACACTGATACATTTCATTGTGCTGTTTCAAGGCAGAACCATAGCATGGCATTGTGTGTCATATATATATATATATATATATACATATATATATATATATATATATATTCATTGTATGTTACATTCCCTTCAGCATCTTTTGGGCAAAGTCACTGAAGCATACAATTTTTGGTTTAAAAGTTTAAATTGAATAACATACAAAAGGCTTTTGTGCCAGTGAAACGACTGCTAAATATTCGAGAGCTTGTTAGTAAAACAAAGAGCGTCGCCACATTATCGGTAGAGCAACATCAAAATAGTGCTATTACAACTGCCATTTCTGAAGACGGTGAAACACTGTGTGACAGTTTCAGCTTAACAAACAACAACAAAAACCCTTCCACCTTTTTCCAAGAGTTTTAACACTGTTTTGTCAACTGTAAGTCAGTATTAAAATAAATATTTCTATAGCGTAGAATTACTCTGCAAAATGAAGTATGTGTGAATATCTTAAGACAGCAGGTTAATGACATGTTCATCATTCAAACTTGTTTTACAAAGTAGAACTCTTCACCCCAATACCACTTAGCCTACTAAATACTTCACATTAGGTTCCGTAGGTCTTTGCTCTCAAAACTTTCCAAAACAACAAGACACAAGCATGTTAACAGTCTTCTACACACTGTGATTTTTTTGCAAGGTGCATCTGGAAATTTTCCCTATACAAATTATACACTCTAGGATAGTTACTCAGCATTTTAATTTCAGCAAAATGATGATTTTATCAGGTTCTAGTCCACATTTCTATAATATAATAATCTTCAGGAAGAACAAAAGGATCACACAAGAGAAAAGTTAACGATGGGGAATGAATTTTCTCATCAGTCAGGCTGCGCTTAGCTGGCAAACTTTTCCAGTTGGTTTTAACTCAGTCGTGTGCAGCACGTCCTTTTCACTAATGGGACACCACGGACAAGTTTCTCAACACATTCTACGCTGCCCTTGCTCACATGGAAGGGCCAGCGGGAGGGATGCAACCCTCAACCTGGTGCAGTGCATGGAGCGGCATACTTAAATAATGGGCTTACGTCTCCTAATGATTCAGGGTAGTTCCCTCATATTCTTTTAGGAATAAGCTATTGTGAAAGTCACTTAAATCCCACAACATTTAAATAAAAACATGTCTTTCTTTCTTAAGGATAATGCTAATATAGCTAAAAATGGGTTAGAAAGTGCATTATAAAGAAATAAATAATTGCTAAAACTCAAAAGGTGAGTCAGTGCCCACTGATTTTGCTGACCAAGTCTGTTGAAAAAAAAAAAAAAAAAATCCTACGGTACCACTGTTACGGCCTAAGCTACTTACAAAGTATGAAAAATGAAATAACTAAAACCTGAAGTCTACAACCTTTGAAAGCACTTTTGAAAAACTAGCCACGGCCCTTGTTCCATGCTTACCGCCCTTCACTGCCCTCTCCTGAGTGACATCTTCATACCTAGGCAACACAGCACCTTTCAGACAGCCCAGAGAGCATCTGCAAAGAAAAACCCACCGAGTGCAATGTATCCTGCCAGACATCCTGGCACAGTGTTGCCGAGATTTTATATGAAAAATTGTTCTAGGATTCTACTAAAGTGTTAAACCAGGCATTACATGACAGTACGATTTGCAGCTTTTTCTCCTCTCAGGGACAATCCTCAATTTCATGTTTAAAAAAAAAAAAAAAACCAAACAGACCCAATCTTTTTTGCAAACATTCAAAGTAACTTACCAGTGAAAGAGCTGAATTACACAATATCAGATACAAACATTAAGATATATTGCAAATTGGCAGGTGATGGTTTTGGCCCATTATAATAAATGTGAATTTACAAACTATGTTCTTAAATTACCTCACTGTCATTGGAAAAAAAAAATCAGCTCATCTTAAATAGGCCCATTGCCAGCAATAGGCTTAGATTAGGGGAAAAACACACCATCTAACCACAAAAGACTATCCCTTTTAAAAGAGTTAACTGTCGTATCCCAATAGTTTTATCTTAAGACCTATTAAGCAATGAATTATTTCAAATCCCAAAAAGGTAACCATCTCAAAAGTCATCAGCTATAAAAGTTACTGAAGTAGTCAGAATACCTCATTTCTAGAAAAATAGAGCTATACATAACTGATATCAGTATTCATTCTTTTGAGAACAAAATCTACATTTTCTTTACAAAGCATAACTCTCAAAGAAAAATATAACTTAACATCCTTAAATACGTGTTGAATCTGAAATCTACAGCAGTAATGAAATAGCCAAGAACAATTTTTGGGTGGTTATTATGACATCTTACAAGGTCAGCCCTGGGGGGTGGGAGGGGAATTAAGTAATGTCAGGATTCTTCATCTTTTCAAATTATCTTACTAAAAATATAATATGCAAACTGATCAACCATCTGAATTTCTTCTCTCAAGTCAGCTCTCAGCAAATGCACAGCCATCACTGGTTGTGCTCTAAGCTGTTCAAATCCATTATTACAAAAAAAAAAAAAGACTAAGGTTTTTTGGTTTTTTTTTAACAGCACAACTTGAAAGGTTAACAGCCTGCATTATATTTTGTGAGTACACTTTCAGTTCGTTTTGTTTCTAATACCAATCTCTGGAAAAAGTAATGCTGGTGAATATGTCCATGTCTCAGATGAACTTTGGTAAAACAAGACGAACTGCAGTTCTCAGAATTTAGAGATGCAGTCTGAATGCTATACTGATCTCAACATTGTTGGTAAACTTTCTCTCTTCCCCTTATCCCCTTCAAGCCCTACTATGTGTAAACTATAATTGCGTCTGTTAATTATTACGCTGCTTATTACTCAGCAACACAGAAAACAGAATAGTAACTGATCTTATTTCCTGCTAACACTCATGAGTCACTCTCAAAGTACGGTGCCATTATGCTATGTAATGATATCAAAGGGCAAAAAGACATTCCTTAAAACGTCAAAGGAAACATTCGTAGATTTTAAAGATCTAGCAATTATAATTCTAACAAAATCCAACAATGGGGGAAAGAAAACCAGAGAAATTCCAGTAACAATTTTATTTATCCCCCTCATTTTGTCATGAGAAAACTGGAAATCCAAAGTCATTGTTATATAAGGGTTATACTTTCAACAAAAATGTAACATAGTGTTCAAACTGGCTTTCAATGGTACTGTGCGCTAACAATCACAAAGTTATAATATAGAACTCTGTTCTGCAGTCCCAGTATGTTCTTACAAAAATAGAATTAATTGTGACCAGACAAGGACTTTAGGTACACTGCTTGGCAAACTTAGAATTTCAATGGTCTTTTTCCTCTTGCAGTTTAAAGCAAAAGTCAACCACCTGCTTTTCAGAACTCACAAAGATGATTCGGGTTTGTTTGGCACTTTCTTAACCTCTACCACCACCGCTGGGCTGTTTTCACCTTTAGTCCTCTTGGGTTTCTTCTCTAGATTGTCACTAAGTTCTAAACAAGAAATGCTAACTGACCGGACCTTTTCCGTATCCTTGCCAGAGTGCGCTGGTGGCCGCGTCCCGCAACACTGCTTCAAAGCACACTGAGTTCTGCAGGCCAGTTCACACGGGACCACGCTTGACTTAGAGCCTACACTAGCAAATTCAGGCTGAATGGTGGTAGCGTGAATTCCGTGATTATGGAAAACGTCCTTAATGGTTTTAGCCACCTGCATGTAGGATGTCGGGTCTTCACATTTTATGTGAGCAGTGGCAATGATTCTGCTTCCAGCAAGCTGCCAAACATGCAATTCATGAACTTCCTCAACTCCTTCAACATCTCGTAGTTCTTTTATCAAATTTCTGATATCAATTTGTTTAGGAACAGTTTGCAGAAGAATAAGAGCAGATTCCTTAAGCAATGGGTAAGTTGTGTAAAAAAGTATACAAACCATGACAACACAAAGACTTGGGTCTAAATACAGCACCCAGCAAGGCCACGCCTCAGAATCTGGTGCAGCACGCGTACTGTTAACCAGTTCTACAAATGGTCTTTTGCAGGGGTCAGGTAAACACGGGTTCACACAGAAATCCCCTTCAGGACCTTTCCAATAAAGGTAAAACAGAATTGCATTTACTATGACAATCACAGACCCCATGGCGTCTCCCAGCACGTGCAGAAACACGCCTCGCATGTTGAGCTGGCCGGCGGCGTCATCCTCCTCCTTGGCATCCAGGTGCTCGGGCTCGCGGATCAGATTCCCGTTCACCTGCACTTCCACTGCCTCCTCACTCCTGGGTTTCTCTGGATCTACAGGGAAATAGAAGTTAGTCATCAGATCAGCTCAAGGGTTTCTCTAAGTATTCCCGCCGGATGCCTCTAAGTGGTGGTGAAGGTGCAAACCGGTTCTTGGAGCAAGTGCGTGGGGAGCACCTGGACGTGAGCTGACACCCTGGGAGCGAGCCAGGACCTGGTGGCCAGGCCTGAATGAAGACAGTATAGTACGGCTGGCTCGATGGATCCTCCCAGCACTCCCAAGGCTCCCAGGGTGTCCTCCCCCCAGGCCTGTGTGCATCCTGCTGGGCTTGGGACAAGCCAAAGACTATCAGGGAAGCTGTACCTAAACGATCAATGCCCTAAAACCTGTAGGACTTTCAAGTCCAAAGTGTTGGTCTTTCAAAGGAATTAAACACCAGAGTAGCTTAATTTTCTTTGGAGTAACACTGTGCCACGCAGAATGAGAAGAAAGCCAGTATCAAATCTTTTCAACACACAACATCAACTCTGCTAATGTCCCAAACTTGGAAAGAAAAGCTGGCTCTCTGCATGACACAACTAGTTAAGTAAGCATCAATGGAAAACAGCAGAAGGAAACAGACTGACTTGTTAACATCTTTGAACCTGGGTAGCAGGAGTTGATTCTTGGGTTTTTTTTTTTGTTCCCCCAACATTTTCCAAATTTTTTGCAAGAACAAGTGTTTGAAAGGAAAAGTTTCCATTAAAAACATAAGATAATACCCAGCAGTGTGGCACATGCCTATAATCCCAGCACCCTGGGAGGCTGAGGCAGGAGGATCACAAGTTCCAGCTCAGCCTGGACAATTTTGTAGACTCTGTGACACCTGTCTCAAGAAAGTAAGTACATAGACGTTGGGGGGTGGGGTAACCCAGAGGTAGAAGGCCCTGGCTTTAATCCTCGGTACTACAGAACAAGAAGAAAGGTAACTCCATGCTGGGTGTGGAGGCTGACGTGCCAGGACAGTTGGGAGAACATGGGCAACAAAGTGAGCTCAAGGCCGGAGACCCTGTCTCAAAAAGAGCAAGAACAGAAAAGATAACTCCACTACAACCACTTTTGTTAGTGCCCCCAGGAAAGTCCTAAGTGAAGTAAATCTTGAGCATGCCCAGACAGGTCCTTCAGCCTGTGATTTTCATATTAGGGGCCAATTAACTGAAACATACACTGCCGTTCATAAACCAAGCCTGAACTAGAATTCATACGCACCGAGTGCATCATTATGAAAGTCCTTCAATAGGCCTAACTACCACTTGGGCAAAGGGAGGCTTCCCACACTCAACAGCTAAGGAGTTGGGGAAACCTGGGGGCTTCCTCTGTTTCCCAAGAGGCCGAAGGAACCAAATTAGGAAACACTCTGACCGGAAAAGTCCCGAGTGACAGCCAAGCGGGGAGCTGAGTGCAGAGCGCAGCGCGATGACAGTCACCTGTGCGCCCGGCCCTACTCGCAGACCCACGATGCACCCAGCTCTTCTCCGCGCGCCCGAGGCTCCACCGCCCGCCCGGCGACAAGGGTCCCGCTCGGCCGACTACCTGCAGCGCGGCCGCCCGCGCCTACCTGCCGTGTCCAGCTTCAGCCCGTTGGAGTTGCTGCTGTTGGCCACCAGGGTGTTGGTCTCCTCCTGCTCGTGCTCCTGCTCCGGGCCCGGCTCGCCCGGGGCCGCGCCGGCGGGACCGGCGCCGGCGCCGAGGCGCGCGTTCCTGGCGCGGGCCCCCTTGGCGTGGCTGTGGCCCCCATGCGCGTGGCCGTGGCCGTGGCCGTGGCGGCCCAGGCCGCTGTGGTGGTGGAAGAGGCACAAGCCCAGCAGGTTCACCAGCAGCCCGGCCACGCCAACACCGAGCACCACGAGCGGCTGCTGCATCTCGTGCGGCTCCACGAAGCGCTCGATGGCCTCCAGCAGGATGGCGAAGCACAGCCCGGTGAGGAAGATGGCGTTCACCAGGGCGCCCATCACCTCGGCGCGGATCCAGCCGAACGTGTTCTTCTGCGTGGCGTGGGTCCGCCGGGCGAAGCGCTCGGCCACCAGAGCCACGACGAGCGCCAGCACGTCCGACAGCATGTGGAACGAGTCGGAGAGCATGGCCAGCGACGCGGTCACGCGGCTCACCACCACTTCTAGCACCATGAACATGAAGGTCAGCAGCAACATGCACAGCAGCCGCCCGCGGTTGCGGCCCCAGCACCCCATGGCGGCGGCGGGGCGAGAGCGGGGGCGAGGGCGCGGGTCAGGCCGCCGAGGCCCGGCTCAACCCCGGGACCCCGCACGCCGCGG
>NW_004524593.1:13715854-13723962 GCF_000260255.1 Octodon degus
GACTTTGGTCCTCCGAGCCGCCCGGGGCCACGTGGGGGCGGGCACCGGGCATCCCTGAGACTCCCGGGCGACACGGCCGGGACAGTCCCGCGCGAGGCCCGGCGGTGCCTGACACCGGAGCCTGAGAGGCCGCGTAGTGCCGCGCGTCGCTTGGGCAGGCTCCCGGGGCGCCGGGATCCCTGAATGTCCCCGAAGGCGCCGGATCCCGTCGCTGCCTCCCTGAGCCCGGTGCGACGCTGGAGCTTATGTCCTGGATACCTGAGGACAATTAGCCGACTTCGTGCCTCTCCTGTCACGCTGGGAGAGCCCCAGCCACCCACCCACACCTGTGTCTCCAGCTGCCCGGCAAAGGGTCGGGTGGTGACCCCACACCCGGGTGATTTTACTCTATTCACAGCCCCCGTAGGGAGCCCCGCGCAGGGTGCTAGGAAGTGGGGAGGCCCGAAAGAATACAAAAGAAAGCTGTCTAGGTGGAGTAAAATACGCTTTAAATTACCGCCAAACTGAGGTAGGAGGTTGGCTTTGAGGCAGGAGAATTTGAGTCTGGCCTAGGCTACAAATACACGTTATTTCGGACTACACAGCCGGACCCTGTCTCCAAAATATAAAATAAAATAGGATGAGATGCTTGAGAAACTGTGCAAACGCTAGGTTGCATGCTTGCGCAGTGTTCCTAGTGGAGTAAGCCTGGACGTGGAGACTTCCTGAGGAAGGTGGGGTGGTGGATGGAATTCCTGAGCAGGACCCCAAAAAAGACTCCTGTTGCTTCAAGACAAGTGAGAAGCCAGCCTTTGCCTTAAGATGTTCTTGTTAGACTTGCAGGGAGTTCTGGTTTTTGTTTGTTAGGTTGGTTTGGTTTTTTTGAGCTGCCTCCCTGTGTATTTCAAACTGGCTAGAATTCATGGCAAGACTCCTGCCTCAGCCTGCCAAGTGCTGGGATTATAAGCATGTGCCACTATGCACACTTTAAATTGGGAGGTGGTCAGACCCATACAGAGCAAGCATTCAGGTTCTGCGCAGTAGACCCTCCTGAGAACCTATTTGGAACACTCTAATTTCCCAGAACACAAACTTTATCCCCTGGGACCAGACGGGCTGGGCATATATGCCAGTTTGTAGAAAAGTCATCATGAGAGGAATAACACTTATTTCTGTAGCAGTAGGAATACCAGGCATGGTGGTACACACCTGTAATCCCACCACTCAGAAAGCTGAGTCAGGAGGATCGCCACAAGTTAGGGGCCAGCCTGGGCAGCAAAGTGAGTTCAAAGCCAGCCTGAATTGCATATGGATACCCTGTCTCAAGAAGGCAGTAAGTAAGGCCAGCCAGATAGCTCAGCGGACTAAAGCACCTGCTTAGGCAGAGCACAGGGATCAGGGTTCGATCCCAGGCACCGCAAACTATGCTGGCCCTGCCCCTGGGAGCACACTAAGATGGTAACTGAGACTGGGAATGGTGGCACGCGCCTGTAATCCCAGCACTTGGGAGACTGAAAACAGGAGGATCACTACAAGTCATCTGTAGCCCATGCACTAAAAACACAAAAAAGCAATAAATAAATACATACATTTACACATACATACATACATACATACATACAAAATAGTAGCAGGATGTCTGAGTCAGAGAAACTTCCCCTAAGCTGGGTAGGCACAGTGGGGCTGGATTCAGCCATGTCCCTGTCACCTGGTTGCATTACTTGGCTTCTTGTGGCCCAGGGAAGACTAAAGTGACTGCTATCGCTCACTGACACTTGATAACCTGAAGAAGGTCTAGAACATCAGGAAACCTGGCTCTGGGTGTCCAGGGTCACGGGCTGTACCCTGAGGATGGTGTCTGCCCTCCTCTCAGGCTCTCTGTCCCTGCAACACTGTATTTCAGGGCTCTCCCATCCTGGTGTCTTGTCTTGGGCCAGCTGCCCACAGGCAGAAACGTCTGGAACCTGTGAGCCTGAGTAACTCCATTGACCCATAGCTTGTGCATGTGAGGAAGCATTTTGTCCCAGAATTGGGAAGGGCTGGAGAAACCATTGTAAAATTCACCATCCCCTGAGAACCTGTGGCCCGAGGATCAGTGAAGTCACTGGGCCTTTTCTTTCTAATTTTTGAGAGGTCTTGAGTAAGAGTAGCTGAGTCTAGCATACTTTAAAGATGAGAAAAGCGAACAGCTCCTCTGCAAGGAGGCTGCCAATTTGAAGGTGAGTCACGCACGGCCTCGGGTCTCAGCCCTCCGGGCCTCTGCTTGCTCACTCAGTCAAAGCCTTAAGCGTTCTTGCTGTATTCTTGGAAAACCCACAAATCACAAACACACCTCAATTTTGGTGAGCAAAACTTAAAGAGTGGATAGAGCTGTGCCGTGCCTGCAAATGACAGAACAAAGGCAGATGATGCCACCCTGGGCTTGCCTTCTGATGTCAAGCTCAGTCTTTTGGGACATGTAGGAATCACTGCCAGAAATATGAATGGAAATCTCTAGCCAAAATATGGGGCCAAGATTTTTTTTTTTTTTTTTTTTAAAAGCCGGTCCCAGCAGGACAAGCATCAGGACAAACTAGGAACAGCACAGGAATAAAAGCAGAGCCGGTGCAGGAGGACTCGGTGGTTCAAGGGAAGCTGAGCAAAAAAGCCAGCAGGTGTGGGAAGAGGGACTTCAGCCAGGCCCCCAGGAGGAGGCTGCCCAGGAGGGCGCAGCTTTCCTACAGCTGCAGAAGCACAGCCTTGGGCAGGGCCAGCAGCAGCAGGAGATGCCTTTCTCTCAGAGACTCAAAACTGGGTGGAAGGTGAGGGCCACATGTAGTACAAACCAGGTGTAGTGGACACACCTGTAATCCCAGCACTTCTGGGGCCAGGGTAGGAGGATGGTGAGATTGTGCCCAGCCTGGGCAGTTCAGTGAGACCTGTTGTGAAAAAAAAAATTATTTTTTTTGGTTGTCTCACTATGTAGTTGTGGCTGACCTTGAACTCACAGCCATCCTTTGCCTCAGTCTCCTGAGTGCTGAGTTACAGGTGTATACCACCATACCTGGCCCTGTCCCAAAATTAAAAAAAAAAAAAAAAAGAGTGAGGGTCTAGAAGTATAGCTCATACATGTGAAGGCTCTGGGTCCAGTCCAAGGCGAGCCTGAACTATATCACAAGCAGTGATGCCTCAAAATCGACAACACATTGGAACAGAGGGGCTGGGGATACAGTTTAGTGGCGCAGCACCTGTCTGACAAGTGGGAGGTTATAAGTACAATTCCTGGCACATACACACAAAAATTCAACTGAAAAGCATGTTTTTATGATGTTTTTACCCCTATTTGTCTATAAAGGTAACACTAACCAGTGCAGCACACCCCATGAGCTGCAGGAAGAGGGAAGTTCGGGGACCAGCCTACAAGGCTTAATCTCAATCGTCAACTCAACCAGCCTGAGAGACACCCAGGGACACTTCTGAGTATGTCTGGGGGACTTGGGGGCTGTCACCTTGCAGATAGTGTCTGGTCCTCGGCCTCTTTCTCCCTGGCTCTTCCCCTCCTGTTTCCCAGGTGACATGAGACGGGCCGTTCTGCCCCGCCCCCCATGCCCTCTGCCATGATGGTCCCGCCTTGGAGGAGCTGGTCGTGGATTGCACCCTCAAGAAGTGTGAGGTACATGAAGTCGTGTATGACTGCATCGGGAAGCTGGGTAATGCATGACTTTAAAGTTACTGTGTAAAAATACAGACTTGTTATGTACATGAGCCAGCTCCCAGGGAAGAATATGGTTATGGACGACAAACATACACTAATAAAAATAAAAATAAAGTGTTTTACACATACAAAAGGATTACTTTGTACTTCTGGACAAACTACTATTAAACCTGTCTGTGTATGGTATATGCCACCTTGGGCTCACTGTGAATTCAGGGCTGAGTTCTAAACTGGAAAATTCAGGAACCATTTTTTGTTTATTTGATCAATTTTTTGAGACAAAGTCCTGATTAGTAGCCCTGGCTAGCCTCAAACTTAGCAATCCTGCCTCAGCCTCCAGAATGCTGGGATTACAGGTTTGTGGTGTTACACTGGGCAGAAACAGCCCAGTAAGAGGCCTCGTGAAGCTGGAGCCACCCTTGGGGTGGGCCTTCTGCAGGGAAGGGCTCCTCCTCCTGCCGGCTGCAACATGCACGCTGGTGCCTCTCAGGGATGCCCTTGCCTCCTCCTCCCTTTCCAAGTCCTTGCCTGTCCTCAGCACTCAGATCAAGGGTCACTTCCTCTGGAAGTCTCTGGGCCCTGGCCACCAGGCTGGCGGCTGCCGGGCATACTGTCCACTCTTTGCCCTGCCCTTTTGTGGCTCTGGGCCTGGATCTGTTCTGCATTAGACCAAGCAGCTGGTTCAGGGGGCTCCTGAAGGGCCGCTGTCCCCAGCCAGCCTGGCACCTGGGCACAGCCCTCTCTTCCAGCTTCATGGGGCAACCTCGAAGTTGCCCGGGCAGCTTCTACAGATGGGAATTGAGACCCATGGAGCTGAGAACTTCACTTCTGGACCTCCCGGCTGTGAGCTCAAGTCCCACACTGCAACCAGAATATATTTTGTTTAGTTTAGTTTGAGACAGGACCTCACTAGGCTGGTCTTGAATTCACTGTGTAGCCCAGGCGGTCCTCTTGCCTCAGCCTCCAGGGGCTGGGCTCACGGCTGTGCACCGTCACGCCTGCCCAGGGCGTGTTCATCTTGAGCTTCATACCCAGAGTCACAGGGCACAAACCCGGCCTGAGCATCTAGACCCATGTGCACTGCTGCAAATCCTGCAGCTCACTGAGCCCTGACAGCTGCCCTGTCCAGGATTCTCTCATTCATTTGTAATTATGATGAGGACCGAGGGGAGGTGGCCTACTTGCGAGTGATGCCTCTTTAACAGGTCACTCCAAGGGCTGATTCTCTAGCGATGTGCTCGCAAACTGGGTCCTGTTCACATACAAGTCAGGAGGGTGAATTAGTTCATTGTTTTGCCTGTTGCTTTCTTCTGTTTGCTTAACACCCCAGGTGTCGTCCGAAAGACCTAGGAAAACGCGGTCTCTGCTTGTTGTCCAAGGCTTTTCATTCTTCCACAAGCACCAGCGTCATGCAGAGAATGGCCAGAGTACAGACTGATTCGGCAGCTCTGCAGCTCCGCATGTCGGCGAGCTCCAAGGCTGCTGCTGGTAACCCCCGGCCGCCTGTGGATTTCCAAAGCAGTGTGAGCTGGCACTTATTTATTTTTTAAGCAGGGCCTTGCTGTGTTTCCTGAGCTCGTCTTGAACTACTAGGCTCAAGTGATCCTCCTGCCTTGGCCTTCCCAGCTGCTGGGGTAGAAGTACATGCCCTTACCCCACTCAAAACTTACACTTTCCAGGGCTGGTGAGATAGCTCAGTGGACTAAACTCCTGCTTGGCAAGTGCAGCGACCAGAGTCTGGTCCCCAGCACCACATGCTGTGCGGGCCCCATCCTCAGATGTGCTGAGCCCGCCACCAAATCCGGGCATGGTGGCACATGCCCGTAATCCCAGCGCTGGGGAGGCTGAAAACTGGAGGATCACTGTGAGTCTAAGATGCATAGTGAGACCCTGTAACTCATACATAAAAAATGAATAAATAAAACCTTACACTTTCCAACCCAAGAAAGAGGTTATTAAATGGAATTAAGATATTCCTGGGCCAGGGGAAGTTAGCCTTAAAACTTTGTTAATTTTCCTTTTTATTTATTCATTTATTTAGAGACAGAGTCTCACTATGCAGTTCAGGTTGGTCTTGAGCTTGCTTTGTAGCCCAGACTGGTCTCAAACTCATAACGATCCTCCTGTTTCAGCCTCCTAAGTGCTGGTATTATAAGCATGGACCACCAGCCCAGGCCTCCTTTTTTTGTTTTTATAATCCTCTGCCTTGTTTGGATTTTATTCTAACATGAGTAGATGTATCTATTACTGTGAAGATAAGGATTCTCATTTTTGTTTATATTGGGTGAGGAAAAAATATTCACCTTTCAACTTTCCCATACATTTTTATGGCCAGGCATGGTGGTACAGGCCTGTAATCCCAGCACTTGGGAGGCTGAGGCAGGAAAATCACCAGTGAGTTTGAGACTTGTCTGGGCAACATAGTAAGTTCAAGGGTAGGCTGGACCACATAGCAAGACCCTGTGTCATAAAAACCACAAAAGAACTTTTTGCTGATCCTCCGGGGTCTCTTGCCTGCAGCCCTCCCTTGTTTAATAGGAGTCCTCTGAGGTGCCACTGGTCACACCTTCCAAGGACCCTGAATGGCTGTGCGCTACGCAGCGAGCTGGGGTGACAGCGACATCTCTGTCCTGTCTGCTGCTTTTCACCATCACAGTGGAGCTGCAAGCCCCATGGCTCCCCTCCAGCCGTCTTCCCAGCCCTTGACCGTGACCAGCTTCTGTCTGGCTTTGTGGTTGCTTCACCACGAGGTCACAGCTGACTGTCACGTACCCTCAGGAGGGACATCACCTGATCCCTAGTGTGCCACTGCCCTCCAAGTAACCACAGTCAAAACAGTATAGAGAGCTGCGTTGCTAGGAGTGCTGCCTACAGCACCCTCCAAATCCCCATGGCAGTTCGTTAAGGGGAGACTTTTCGTCTGCTGAAGGGGCCAGCGGAGCCCGACTCACTTCTCAACCAAAAGAGCAAAGCCTAATTGAAAGACTCGGGCTCCGTGTATGGCGGTGAGGAGATGGGCGAGCTATTAGTGTCCTCTTCCTCCCAGGCCGCGCCTGCATCACCGGGCATAGCCGTCTGTGAGCTGTGCTGGGCAGCCCTGCCAGTCTGTTTTCCACAGCACTTCCTGATCAGATTCCCAGGTCGGCGGCCCACCTGCTGCTCTGAATCGAAAACACCACAAGTGCCCATTGCTTACAGAATAATGCACAGTACTACATCCAGGTATTCAGAGTATTGTGAATGTGGCTGGGCATGCTGTCACACACCTGTACCCAGCACTCGGGAAGCCGAGGGCAAGGACAGCCTGGGCTACATGGCGAGTTCAAGGCCAATCTGAACTACAAAGTGGGTTCCTGTCTCAAAACCCAAAATAAGGGCCAGTGAGATAGCTCAGTGGACTAAGCACCTGCTTAGGCAAGTGCAGGGACTGGGGTTCAATCCATGGCACCACATGCTGCCCCAGCCCCACCCCTGGTGCTCTGAGCAGGCCACCAAGACCAGGTGTGGTGGCTCATGCCTGTAATCCCAGGGCGGGGGAGGCTGAAAACAAGAAGATCACTAGGAGTCCAAGCTGTGTAGTGAACCCTGTACCAAATACATAATCCCCCCCACTAAAAAATAAAACCCCAAAATAACAGCCACACATGGTGATGCATGACTATAATTCCAGCACTTGAGAGACTGAGGCAGAGGATCATTGGGAGTTCAAGACCATGCTGGGCTAAAAAGTGAGCTCAAGGCCAGCCTGACCTGCAAGTGAGACCCTGTCTCAAAACAGAGCCTGGCAAACATGAGGTCATGAGTTCGATTGCTAGTCTAATAATAATAATAACAACCATAATAATAATAAATAATGTAGCCTGAATGTCACTTTAATTCATTTTTCCAAACTCCTCTCACAACTCCTCCATCCTAACTCTCCACCCAAGTCAGATTCTCCTGACTGTTCACATGACCTATGGCACTCTATCCCCATGTTCTCAACAGGGACTAAAATAACAGCTTATCTCCTTGAGTTGTGGTGAGTTAGAGAGGTCAAACTAGATAAACAGAGTCAGGCATGGAGGTGCACACCCATGATTCCAGCACGCGGGAGGCTGAGGCATGAGGGTTTCCATGAGTTTCAAGTCAACCTGGCCTATATAGTGAGACCTGGCCTCAAAAATATAAATAAATCAAGTGTTTAGGATGGTACCTGGCAAATGGAAAGAGGCTATGACAGGTCGAATGGTGACACCCCTGCCCCACATGTGTCTCTGCCCTTACTCCTAGAAAATGTAAGCATTACTTTATTTGTAGCATCTTCTGCAGATCTAATTGAAGATATTCTCTCTCTCTCTCTCTCTCTCTCTCTCTCTCTCTCTCTCTCTCTCTCTCTCTCTCTCTCTGAGACAGGGTCCCATTCTGCAGCTCAGGCTGGCCTTGAGCTCACTTG
>NW_004524593.1:13724062-13724880 GCF_000260255.1 Octodon degus
TGGCCCAGGTTGGTCTCAAGCGCACAATGATCCTCCTGCCCCAGCCCCCTGCGTGCTGGGGTCCAGGCTTGTACCACCAGGCATAGCTCTCATAGAGGATCTTGCAATGAGGAGATTGTCCTAGATTGTCTAGGTGGGCCCACAGTCTGATAGCACATGTCCCTGGATGCACAGGGGACCCTAGAAAGAAGGCTGAACTCAGGGTGACACAGCACAAGCCTGCGAGTGCCTCGCACCCAGGAACAGGACAACAAAGGCTGATACCCTCCTCGGCTGTCTTCACGCTTCCTGTTTGTGTGTTTCTATCTCTGTCCCCAAACCTTCCTAAGGATCGGAGTGTCGCTTGTAACCGTTTACCCTGGGGCCTTGCCACGGGTGGGACTTGAGGCGTTGTTACCCACCTGCTCCCAGACCCGAGCCTGTATTGGGTGCCCTGCTTCAGCTGCCCTCCCTGCCGCCCCAAATGGTGCCAGCTGGGGCCCCTCAGCTGTGTGCTGCAGAAACAGGCAGCTCTTCCCCGGGGAGCGAGCGGGTGAGCTACCAGGAGCAGGGGGTTTTCCTGGTGCTTCCGTGCCGTTTGTTCACTGGTGAACTCGTGTCCTCTGCGATCCAGGTCCCCACGATGGCGGGTGAACTGCTAAACACCAGGCACACTTCCCCGGGATGATCATTCCCATGGCTCCACACTGCTCATTCTTCCCATTCCAGTTCAAGAAGTCAGCATCTGCCAGACACGGGGGCGCACGCCTGTGATCCCAGGACTCGGGAGGCTGAGGCAGGAGGGTCACTACGAGTTCAAACCAGCCCAAGATACACAG
>NW_004524593.1:13725460-13726698 GCF_000260255.1 Octodon degus
TTTGTTTCTTGAGATAGAATTACTACACAGTTCAGTCTGATGTATAACTCATTATGTAGTCCAGGCTGCCTTCAAACTCACAGTGATCCTCCTGCCTCAGCCTCCCAAGGGCTGGAATAATAGACATGTACCACCACACCCAGCAGCTTTTACACTATTTCTCTTTTTGTACATGGGGGTAAGTTACATATATAATGATCCTATATCTTTAAATAACTTACTGTTTATTTCATAAATATAGGAGCATTCTTTCATATAAGCACAGGGCATGGTGGCCACTGTAATCTCAGCACTCGGGAGGCTGAGGCAGAAGGATCACTGTGGCCCCGTCTCAGAAAAAACCATGGCAGCATGGCCCTCGTACCGCATGCGTGCCAGCCCCACTGTCGGGTGCTGAGCCAGCCAAGTCCTGGTGTGGTGGCACATGCCTATAATCCCAACACTGGGGAGGCTGAAAACAGGAGGCTCACTATGAGTCCGGGCTGCGTAGTGAGACCCTGTACCAAACACATAAATGAAAAAAAACAACCGGGGGGTGGGGGCGGGGGTCTGGGGATGTGGCTCAGTGGGTGAGTGCCTGCCTAGCATGCACAAGGCCCTGACTTCAGTCCCCAGTACCACACAGCCACACACACACACACACACACACACAGAGTAACTCATATAACCATAGCCTGTGATCACCTGGGCACAGCTGCAGTCCATGTTCTGCCCTATTCTAATGCTAGTCACCCTGAGGACATTTGTCACAGTATCCTCTACCTCCCTGTCGGAACAGCACCAAGGCTATGGGCAGGTGGGTCCCGGTCACTGCATTTAGTCCAAGATGCTCCCACAGCCTTCCTCTGCACATGGTGGTGGTGGCAATTCTTTTACTTTTTTATTATAAAGAGAAAAAAAAATGATACAGAATTACAAAGCAACATGATAGGAAATTAACAGTTGTTACTATATAGCATACTGTTATCTTCAGAGTAGTTCTTCAGATGACCAGACATTGGCATGCAAAACTCATTAACATTTACGCACTAATTGTTTCTTTAAATAAACCAATAGAAATTAATAGGACAAGTATTGTAGCTATCTTGTGTATATTTTTCCCCATTCCTTCTTTTTTCCTTCCCCACATCTCAGTTATTTTTTCCACTTGAGTAGTTTCTTTCCCTTTCACGGTATCTATTGTACATTTCTTTCTCCTTTCTTTCTTTCTTTCTTTCTTTCTTTCTTTCTTTCTTTCT
>NW_004524593.1:13731278-13737617 GCF_000260255.1 Octodon degus
CATTCCTATAATTCATCTGGAGCCAGAAGGAACCTGGAAAAACAAAGGCAATCCTGGGCAACAAAGGCAAGACAGGAGGCATCACAAACCCTGACTTGAAATCATACTACAAAGCTACTGCGATAACATCAGCACGGTACTGTAAAAAAGCAGACCTGGGAATCAGTGAAGCAGACAAGAAGATGCAGATACAGCTACAAACACAGCCAGCCACCTTATCTTTGACAAAGGGGCCAAACATGTTCCCTGGAAGAAAGATAGCCTCTTTAATAAATGGTGCTGGAAAAACTGGCTCTCTACATGCCAAACGCTAAAACTAGACCCATGTCTGTCACCATGCACTAAACCAAAGTCAAAATGGATCAAAGACTTAAATATTAAAACAGAAGCACTGAATGCACTAGAAGAGAAAGTAGGTAGAGATCTTGCAGACATAGGGGTAGGCAGAGTTCATGAACAAAAACCAAACTGCCTGGGAAATACTTCAAAGAATCAGCAACTGTGATCTTATCTTATTGAAAAGTATTTGTACATCAAAGAAATCACCAACAGAGTAAAAAGAAAACCCACAAATTGGGGAAAAAATTTAGCCAACTGTCCCTTAGACAAAGGACCTCTATGTAGAACATATAAAGAATTTTTGAAAATCAGGCCCCCGAAATTCAAAGACTGAACCTGAAAATGAGTATGCGAGGTGAATAGACACTTCTCAGATGAAGAAATACAAATGGCAAATAAATATATGAAACAATGTTCAACATCATTGGTCATTTGGGAAATGCAAATTAAAACAACACCGAGAGTCCATCTCACCCCAGAAAGAATGGCTAACATCCAGTAGTCAAACAACAACAAATGCTGGTGTGGTTGTGGGGAAAGAGGAACCCTTCCCCACTGTTGGTGGGAGTGTAGAATGGCACAGCTACTGTGGAATCAGTGTGGAGATTCCTCAGAAACCTAGGATTAGAGGTCCCTTTTGACCTAGTTATCCCCTCCCTGGGTATTTTTCCAGAAGAATTGAAAACATCATACCACAGAGCTATATGTGTCCCCATGTTTGTAGGAGCACAATTTGCAATAGCCAGATCTTGGAAACGGCAAACCCAAATGCCCATCAATTGAAGAATGGATAAAAAAGATGCTGTATTTCTATAGAATGGAGTATTATTCAGCTATAAAGAAAGAGAAACTTGAAGCCTTTGTAGGTAATTGGGTGTAACTCAGGACCTTACTCATAAGACAAATGAATCAGACCTGCTTATGTAAACATTGTATTATGCCCCTAGTGTAAGAAATTGACAGTAAATAAGATCCAAAAGGTACAATAGATACTGTGAAAGAGAAAGAAAATACTCGGGGGCCAGGGAGATGGCTCAGTGGAATAAGCACTTCTCTGGCAAGCACAAGGGCCTGAGTTCAATCCCCGGTTCCGCAAAAATAAATAAATAAATAAAATAAGTAAGTACTAATATCCAACATTAGTAAAGACTTAGAGAAAGAAAATACTCAAAAAGAGAAAACCACTGGGTTGGGGGAAAGGAGAAAGGAAAGAAAGAAAAATGGCGGAAATACACACACACACACACACACACACACACACACACACTACACAAGATAGCTAATGTACTTGTAGTACTAATTTATATTGGTTTATTTCAAGGAACAATTAATGCTTAATTGTTTCATCAGCTCTGCATGCCTATATCTAGTCATCTGAACAACTACTTTGATGATAACAATATGCTACATAACAACTTTTGGTAATTTCCTGCCATCTTGTTTTCAAATTGTATATCTTTTTTTTTTTTTTTTTTTTTTTTTTTTGCAGAACTGGGGATTGAACTCAAGACCTTGTGCTTGCCAGGCAAGCGCTTACTCTATTGAGCTATCTCCCCAGCCCCTTATTTGTATTATTTTTTAAAATCCTCTTTAAAAGGGGCCAGGGAGATGGCTCAGTACAATAAGTGCTTCCCTGGCAAGCACAAGTGACTGAGTTCAACCCCTGGCTCCACCAAAATAAATAAATAAATAAAGTTACTCATTACGTTTAAAAAAAAATTCTCTTTAAAATAAGAAAAACATTTTCCCCTCAGTTTTTTGTTTGTTTGATTTCTGTTTTGTTTTTGGTGGTAGTGGTGTTTTTGTTTTTTGTCTTTTTGAGACAGGGTCTCGCTGTGCAGTTCAGCCTAGCCTTGAGCTCACTTTATAGTCCAGATTGGTCTCCAACTCTCAATGATCCTCCTGCTTCAGCCTGCAGAGGGCTGGGATTAGCGGCATGTGCCACAATGCCTGGCTCCACCTCTGATTTAGCATCCAGTGATAATTCCTGCCTCGTCTCCTCGCTCATGACCATTACCTGATGGTGTTCCGGTTCCCATGACCCTCTGTCTGGAGTGGACTTTGTGTGCCCTGCTGTACAAGGGAGGCCCCTCCTCCTGTCACTTACCAGCAAGAGGTTGTAAATTGCTGTTTCCTCAAGAGTTTATAATTCACTGCTACACTTAACTTTGGTGTTGAACAATGAGAACCCCTTTGAGATGGCTCCTATGTCAAATAGCCACTTCATGAAAATCCCTGGATTTCAATTGCATAAAGTACAAGCTGATTGTAGTATTTTTTGCAGGCTGGCATAATATAACATGTGGCAGTGCACAAAGGTTAGGAATTTAGTTTTTTGATGGTCTGTTAGTTTAGTGACAGGATCTTACAGTGTAGTTCAGCTGGCCTCAAAGTCTCTGCATCATCCAGACTGGCCTCAAACTTACAGGGATGCTCCTGCCTCAGCCTCCCAATCGGGGAGAGTTCCAGCGTGTCCCACCACACCCGCCTCTGTCTCAGCTGTTAATGCTGTCCAAAAGTCACCCCCCATCCCTACATGCTGCGCTCTCGCAGAGGTTTCCATCACCATCCTCGTCTCCGAGGCCACAGAGACCACAGGGCAGGATGCTCTTTTGCTGAGGTGCTGAGAAGTGAAACAGCTTGCTCCAGGGCAGTGGGGAAGAGAGGCTGACCCAGTAGGGGTCCCTGCGCCGGTGCTCCTATGCAGTGTCCCCTCTTCCTCCCCACCGGGCAACATCCTCCTGGCCCTGTGCCTGGCCCAGGGCATCCTCCGGCTGTCAGTGGAAAAGGATCTCCGCAGTTTATGACTCATCCTCATTCCTAGATTAATGAACTCCACTTTTGGCCGGCCTCCCACGGGGTTTCACCTCTCCGCGGATCAGATCGTCCGATCCTCCCTGCCTCTGCTCTCCATGTGGCCTACGCCCGCCCTACTGTGCTTTTCCTGGGGGCCCCAGGCTGGGTGGCAGCCTCTGATCTGAGGTCAGGTGTGGGCTCCTGACAGCACCCTGCGATCCGTGCTGAAAGCCGACGCCCGCCCCAAGCATCAGCGGGTGCCTCGGTGCCTGGAGCGCAGGAGGACACGCGCACTCCTTTGCAGTATATGCCCAGAGCACCCTAGAGACCTTCCGAGCTAGCGGGCTGCTGTGGAGCGCAGCAGAGCTGGGGGAGCTGAGCCGTTGGCTCAGGCTTGGCCGATGTTTTTATGGTGCCAAGATTTTCAGTTTTGTGCTGTTGTGTTGTTTTGTTTTTTTGCAAACACGCTCTGACCTGTATAACGTGATGTTGTGTGCATCAAAATGCTAGTAAAATACTGAAGTATTTACAGATGGGGTGATAGGATGTCTGGGATTTGCTTCATATAATCCAGGAGAGGGAGGAAAGCAGGAAAGGCGTAGATGTGGACAGTGCTGGAGGGGCCCTGAATTGATGGAGGGAGAGGGGACATAGGGCTCTGTAACCCTTTATGTGATCAAATGTTTTACGATTTTAGAAGTCTCAAAATGCTGCTTTAGCTTTTCCTAATTCTCACATTCCTTCTTTGGTTCCCTTCTGTTTGCTTGCTTTTTTCCCTGCCTCTCCAAAACCTCAAGCCTGTTAGGCTACACACCCACTGGTGAGAGAGGCCGGACCACTCCTTTGATCCACAAACCGCAGGATTCTGTTGGCTTCAGGCCACTCGGTGCAGCTGGAACCTAAGTGTACCTTACAGCCTCTGACTGGCCTTGGGTTACTTCCGGTGGGCTAGCCCTAGGTCCCCACCAGCCTGAACGCTTTTAAGGGCGCAAGATTAAACCTTGGACTTTAGGAAATAAACACTTGCTAGCTGATGGAGCGCAACTGGTGGAAGACACGGGCGGAAAGTGTCCCCAAAGCGTTGATGTCCCGCAGCTCATCGCTGTGCCATACCTCTTTCTTCAAAGCGCTTTACACCAAATTTGAAGCATCACATTTTACCATCTTCTCCCAATGGAAGCAGTGCGTGTTAGGCCGCAATTCCGGAGCCGTGGATGCGATTGCCGCAGCGTACTTTACCCCCCAAGGAGACGTAACAAACTGAGATCTTGCGATGGGAATAATCACACAGCTCCGCATCTCTTCCCACCGCCTGTGTAATTAAAGGAGGCGGGAGAGCGGGAAAAGGCGAGAAGAAAATGTAGGCTGTTAGTTGTTCCCGCTTCCCTCCGGGGAGCCGTGGGGGAAACTGTCTCATTTTAGGCTTGTCCATACTGGCTTAATGCGGGGTGAGAGCCGGATTCAAAGGGAATCTCATGTGGTGGGACTCGCTCATTAGCGTCCTCACACAGCGCTCTTTCGAAATGTTTAGCGTCGATGCTGCAGGAAAATTTCCTCATGAACCCTCCTTAGGGTGAGAATTCCCTACCTGAAAGTCCTCCTGGGGAAAAAAGCAACACAGCTTTTCTCTGGATCACGACCCATTAAAGCAAGAGCGCCCAAACCAGACTACCCTATACTTGCACCCTGCAATTTGTATACTCATGAATACTTGTCCCCCATACCTTCTTTTATGCTGTCTTTTATGTTCTTGCTACATATCCAGATTGGCCTTGAACTCACTATGTAGCCCGGGCTGGCCCTCAGACTTGTGTGATGCTCCTGCCTCAGCCTCCTGAAGCCCTCACACCTGGCTTTACTCTCTTCTTGCTGCATTCCTCCGCTGACTTTCAGCTCTCTCCAAAGCAAATAATACCCAGAGGGTGCAGCGCCCACAAACGCCATCATCCAGCACAGTGGCAGAGCAGAAGAGAGCGAGGGCTCGCCAGGCTCTTACGACAGAGCGCTAGACTTCTCTGAAGGCCCCACACTGGCAGAGCACCAGGGTCACCAGGCCAGAGGGAGTGTGGTGACACTGCAGGAAGACGTCCTGGAGGCGGGGACAAGAGGCTGGGCCTTGGGAGTGCGCATTCAGGGATCACCAGCCCCGCCCCAGGGAAGCGAGTGAACCAGGTGACCCGCTCATGTCCCCTCTGTTCCAGTAGCCTTTGACTCCAGATGCCCAGCCAGCTTCCCTTCTGCTCTGGTGGGCTCTGAACTACACAGCAGTGACCTTGACCAGGCTTTAGTTATTCAGCCCTTTGATTTCCTCAACTGTAAAACACTACGATGGGTCCAAGTCCAAGTGTCCCAGACGCTGCAAGGTTTGCAGTAGCCAGAACTCTGCTTAAAAAGGAGACACTTTAGAGATGGTTGAGACTGCTGTGTGGCCGAGCTAATAAAGATAAACCTGTCTTGCAGAGGTTAGACTGAAGTTTGCCAGAGACCTGGCATGGTGGCACACGCCTGTAATCCTCGCACTCAGGAGGCTGAGGCAGGAGGATCACTGTGAGTTCAAGGCCAGCTTGACCTACATAGTTAGTTTGAAGATTGCCTGGAATACATAGACCTTGTCTCTTAAAAATTTGTCCCCCCTCAAAAAAAACTTTTGTCCCAGCATATCCAAAGGAGTCATGAACTTTAGATTCCTCCGCATAACCTGTGAATAAGGAAACTGTCTTTCCCAAATAGGAATTCCTTATCTCCAACATTTCCTCCCCAGTACCATGAAATATCTTTTTTCTTTTTTCTTTTTCTTTTTCATTTTCTTTCATTCATTCATTCATTCATTCTTTCATTCTTTTTTTTTTTTTTTTTGAGACTGGGTCTCACTATGCACTTCAGGCTGGTCTTGAACTCATTCTGTAACCCAGGTTGGCCTCAAACTCACAGCAATTCTCCTTCCTTAGTCTCCTAAGGGCTGGGATTCCAGGCACACGCCACCATGCCTGGCTCTCCTAAAATGCCTTCTAACAAGAGCTTGATTAAACTTTGGCACAATGCTATTAAGTATTATTCAGCAAATGCTTATTTCTTTTTTTTATGTTTTTTATTTATTTATTTTATTTTATGTGTGTGTGTGTGTGTGTGTGTGTGTGTGTGTGTGGCCAGCTCAGCCCACAAGGGGGTGGGGCTGGCTGGCATGTGGTGCTGGGGGATTGAACC
>NW_004524593.1:13737717-13747504 GCF_000260255.1 Octodon degus
GGGGCTGGCTGGCATGTGGTGCTGGGGGATTGAACCGTGGTCCCTGTGCTTTGCTAAGGTTGTTCTAAGTAGGTGCTTTAGACCACTGAGCCATCTCGCCAGTCCCAAATGCTTATTTCCTGACTGGTATTATGGGCTGTGTCTCCTGCTTGCTTTTTTAAAGGAACATATCACTATTGACCACTGCTCACCATTATTTACACTAACTAATCAATAATGCATAATCAGTAACACGGTAGGATAACCCTCACACCACTGCAAAGACGTCTTCCTGGCTTCTGCTAAAACAGTAATCTGAATGCTGAAAAGATTGAGCCTCCATGTAAGGTATAAGTTGAATTTAAAAAGAAAAAAGCCATGAAGGTCAGTAATTTCGACTACAAAAATTTGTTCACTCATTTATTCCAGCAGGTCCTTAACTATGGACGAATCCAGCCACCTCAGTGGGTTTCCATGGGCCAGGTCTTAGACATCCACAAATCATGACTTTTGAACACACAGATTGCAGCTTATTGTAAAGGAATGAATCAGGAGGAATCTTTATTCTTTAAAAATTTATTTTATTGCTACATTTTAGATAGACATAAGGATGTCATTCACCAGAGGGAGTTTGCACCTGTCTGTGACATAGCCTGATTCTTCTTCATCCCCAATCCCCTCCCCCCTTTCAACCTCTTTTCCCCTCTACTCACAGAAGTTTTGTGTCCATTATTTTCTTATATTCTTTTTTTCCTTTCCCTTCCTTCCCTTTTCCCTCCTCCCTCCCTCATTTCCCTTCCTATTTGAACCTTTTCTTCCTAATTCCCAGAGGAAACTTTGAGTATTTCTTAACAAGTCTTGCTTAGCTAACTCAGACAACCAGGCCTTGGCCAGTTTCCTCACTTGGGTGGGAAACTGGTGGTGATGGTATAATTTTTCTTTTGAGGAATTTTGTAAGTAAACTGCTGTGGCTTTGTGACTGAAGATACCAGAATGGATTCTGATATGACTGCTTTAAAAATACTCACTATAAACTGTCTAACCATGGAATCAAGCACCTATTTAACTTGAAAGATTATGGCTTCAGGAGAACTTTCAGTTTAACTGGAAGTGATTTATTAGGTTAGTCCAAAGGTTGGCATCCCAGTAATTAGGCCTTTCTGCCAGTCATTTTTCCTTTTGTTGAATGTTTAAAAACAAAACAAAATCATTGACATAAGTATTTTATTTATAAACACACAAAAAAGAATGAGTCAGACATGGTGGCACTCACCTGTGATCCCAGCACCCAGGAGGCTGAGGCAGGAGGATTGTTGTAAGTTCAAGCCCAGCCTGGGCTACAAAGTAAGCTCAAGGTCAGCCTGGAATGTATAGCAAGACTCTGTCCCAAAAAGACAAAAAAACAAAACAAAACCTCAGAGTGGCCCTTAGGCATGTGATCTAAAATCAGAACTCATTTTCAGCTATGACTACGTACAATTTCCCCAACATTTAGGAAAGCAGAGAAAATACATTAGGCTGTCAAGTAATCTTTTCTGATAAAGGAAATAACTACAAAAGCTTTTATTTTTTCAAAGTAACCAGTGCTACTGATGCAAGCCCAAACCCAAGCCATTGCCCTGAGTCCAGCACTACTTTCAAAACCAACGTGTTAAACTCGATTTTCATAATTATTGAAACTGTCCCACCAATTTGGTTTGAAACTGTCTCATTGCTATTTGTTTCTCAATAAAATTATGGGGGAAAAAGCCCTTCGATTTTCAGTAGAGTGTAGCTTTTTTCACACAAGTAAACTGAAAACCAAGACCAGCCTCACATCATGAAAAACAGTCACCATCTGAGGACATTTTACATTCACCTTGTTCGCCCGCACCCAGTCAGTGTCACCCAGATCTTCCAACCTGTTGAGAAATGACCCCACTTTCTCTACCACAAGTCCTCCAGGCTCTGCACCTCCATGTCTTTTAATGCGTGTTTTCTTCTCTTTGCAGTTTGTAGTTCTGCTGGAGGCCAGCTTTGAGCGCGGGCCTAAGAGCTAGTCTTGGTTGTTCAGCCTCGGCCTGCCCACCCCCAGCCCCACTTGTACCTGCAGGGAGGCCCTGTTCTGGGTGACAGAGTTGGATTCATGGCTGAGGCAGGAGCCAGCAGAGGGGACAGCAGCGGAGAGGCTGGCTCTCCAAGGAGCCAGGGCCCCTGTGCTGCGTTCTGTATCAGCAAAAGCTTTGGGTTGTCGGAGACTTCGAGTCAGGTTTATAAGCAGACAACAATAACCACAGACCGCAGGATCTGAAGAGTGTGTGTTCAGAAAACCGGGATGTGTGTCACACGTTTCTGCAGCTTGTGGGCTACTATGGCTGGGGACAGGACAGAGGAGTACAGGACAGAGGCGGTGACAGCTGCTGTCCTCAGCAGGCTTGTGTGGCCCTTCAGAGCTGAGCTCACAGCCACACCCCGTCCTCAGGGAGGGCCCTGGGGTCACAGAGGAGGAGCGTGGTGACTGAGCAGAGCACTGTGTTCACCCTTGTGTGGGACCAGAGGCAGGAAAGGTCCCCGCACAGGGTCCTACACCTGGCTCCTTCCCAAATGACTTTTGTTACTTTAGACGAATTGCATTCTCCCTCTGGGGCCCAGGTCTCCATCTGCTTCAGCACGGACTGTCCAGGTTAGGGACCTCAGCAGGCCCACTGGGATATCTCCAAAGGTGAGGGAAGGGCAGGGAAGTCTGCAGAAGGTCTCAGGAAGTTCTGCCAAGACCAGGACCCAGGAGTAAGAGGCTGCCGAACTCTTTTTTTCTTTTTGAGTCAGGTCTGCCTTTGTGGTCTAGGCTGGCCTCAACCTCACAGCAATCCTCCTGCCTCAGCCTCCTGAAGGTAACAGGGGTGCTCAGCAGGCCCTGCTGAGGTTGCTGAATTCTCTCGTGTCTTCGCTCAGGACCTTTCCGAGAGCAACCTCAGGCAGCTGACAGCTCACCCTGGCCCCAGCTTGTGCTCCAGGGTGGTCTGGGACTCTGCTCACTTGGGCAGTTCCACCAGGTACTTTCTGGACTTGCTCTGGAAAGTTTATACTGTAGAGTGCTCCTGCCAGTGTACTTGGGCCTGAACTACATTGATAAATAATTAAGATAATTCTGTAATCACCAGACATGACCTCATGAGCTTCCCTTATCCTAAAGGAATCTGCTGAAGAAGCTTATTTTCCCTTTCTGGGGATGTGAGCTACAACCTCAAAAATCCTCCCAGAGGAACTGGGGGAGCTACTGCCCCCAGGCCCGCTGACAGGGCCACGCTGCAACGCCTTGCCAAGCCTCCACCACGTCTGCAGGTTGGCAATGGCTGTGAAGTCACGGTGGCATTAGATGGGGTGTCCAGGAAGGCCCAGACTCCGTCCTTGGCCAGCAGCCCTCTCCACAAGTCCTTGGGGGAGAGCAGGACCAGGAGGATGGGGGCCGCACACGTGGGTCCAGCAGCCTCCTTGCCTTCCACCCTTGACTGTGAGTCCAACGCCCAGCTTGAGCCCATTATGCCCAGGGCAGAGGAAAGTCCTGGCTGCAAGAATATGCGAGGAGCCAGGGCGACAGCGCCTTCGAGTCACTCTAGGAGCAGAGCTTGGCCAAGGACTGCCAGCTGCAGCCTTCCTTTCTTCAGTGAGAGCGGAGAGAGCCCGAGAGGGCCGAGCATGAGAGAGCAACCTGCAACTATCCAGGAGAAAGTGTCTAAGAGAGAAGGTCACAGCAGCCTTCGAGGAAAAAAAAGACAACAGGAAGTAGCGAGAGTTGATCCAAAAGGGAAGGGGACTGAGGTGGTGGGAGAGGTGCGAGAGGAGGAGGAGACAGAAAGGGCACTGAGTTGTGACCCATTCATGTACCACTCCACAGGAGGAGTGGAAACTGCACAGTACACGCGTACTGGCTATAAACAAAAAAGCACAGAGGCGTTAAAAGAAGTTGGAAACTGAAAATCAAAGGGTGTCTTAGTCTCGATCAGGATGCTTAATTTTACGAGATAGGCTTATCCGATACCATCTCTTAAGAAATAAATATTATTTTCGTTCTGCTTATATAGTGACACCTCAGTTCACACCCTTAAGTCTTTCCACAATTGTGGTTGCACACTGAAGCAGACAAGAAGCAATCGAATGCAAGAGTGTCGGCTTCACGGGGAAATTTTGATTTGGTTCTCATCCAGTTCGGTTTGTGTCCAAAATCATGCAAAGAATTAAGTTCACGAACTGAGGAACCCCTGTAAGTGATATCTAAACTTTTTCCAGAAAATACAGCAAGGTATGGAGCAGAGAATACTCATCTCTCGTTATCCCCCCAAATTAATTCCTAACATTTTTTCTATAACTTTTCAGATTGTTTTTCTACGTGTGCTTGTATCATATACTGTGAGATCTGTTTTGTGGATTTGCCTGTGTGTGTGTTGTGTGTGTGTGCTAGGGATGGACTCCAAAGCCTTATATGGTAGGCAGGCTCTCTTCCACTGACCTACACCCCTAGCTTTTGTGGAATGTGTCACTTGTCCGTGGTACTAGAGATTGAACCCAGGAGTGCTAAGCTACATCCCTAGCGCGTTATACACTGGATTTTTATTTTGAGACATAAGCTCCCTCAGGTGCTCTGGTAGCCTTTGAGTGTGTAATCCTCCTTCAGTAGCCTCCAGACTAGCTGGGGTTGTAGGCATGCACCGCCATGCCTGGAGTGGAATGTATTTTAAAGAACATATTTGAACACTGAGCGCTGCTCTATATTTATAAATATTGAAATAATTACTTAATAACTGCACGGAATTGTAATAATTTAACCCATGGCGGTCCTTGAGGTTGCTTTCAGTTTTTCACTCCCACGGCCTTAAAACACCTATTTAGTCATGCCTGTGGGCTTATGGGTCTAGGATACGTTCTCAGAAAAATGCAGAGACACGTCAGAAATCTAATTTGATAGAGTGTAGGACGAAATTGACTATCTTTTGCCCATTTTTTCTATTTTGACTAAGGAAAGCTATGTACATATTAAAGATATTATCTTAGGTTAAGTTCCCTAGAAATAAAGCGGGAGACAGATGCCCACGTGGAGGTTTACTGGAGGGCGGAAGGCACTGCGGGGAAGTGCACATGAAAGGCAGGCCAGGGAGCAGAGTTGGCTCGGAGCAGGGTCTCCTCTGAAGCCTGCCCTGGTCTGTCTCTGACTAGGGACACCCAGGCCCGAATATGAATGACCTCAGGCAAAGTGGCTCTCTTGCCAGCACATGGTGGCATACACACACATAATGCCAGCACTCAGGAGGCTAAGACAGGAGGATTACTGTGAGTTTGAGACCAGCCTGGGCTCCATAGTGTGTGGAAGACCACCTGAGCAACTCTCCTTGAAAGAAGAGCGACTGTCTCCATTTTGACTGAGCCTGACCCTATTTGCTGTGTGTAGAGCTGACCGGGACTTCTGTTTATCAGTCGGCCTTAGGTAAATGTAGGCCACCCACCTAGCTCAGCTCACAATGGTCACCTGCTTCCCACGATTCTCAGTCAATCCTCCTCCAGCCACTCCCCCACTGAATAAAAACTGGATGAGGCCCTGGGTTGCTCTCTTGGTTCCCGAAAGCCATCTTCGTGGCTGGACTTAGAGCCCCTTGACTCCCTGATGATTGAAACGATAATTTAGTGTCTTTATTTTCAGCATGAGTTGCATTGAAAGTGGGAGGTTGGAATCAACTTGATGGGATTCCAATAACGTAACTTTGGGATTACAAATACTGGCTTCTTGGACTGAGGTGAGGACCTGGAAGTGTCTCCTACAATAGTGAGTTGAAGGCCAGGCTGAACCACAGAGAGGCTGGCTCTCTTCAGCCTAGACAGTTACAGGAGAGACCTCAGTGGAGCTCCACCTCCCCGCAGCTGGGGGATTAACCGATGATGGTGAAGGAAAGCTCCAGGCTCCCCAGGCTCCGCCATGGCTATCTCTATCATGTGTACTGTAGATCTTTTTCCCAGGTTTTTTTGCCAACTTAAGAGCTACTTTCTGTTTAAAATATTTTAGTCACCGAGTATGGTGCTGCATGCCTCTAATCCCAGCACTGAGGCTGAGGCAGGAGGACTGCCATGTGAATCTTTGTTTTTGTTTTTGTTTTTTTGGTGGAACCGGGGATTGAACTCAGGGCACTGCGCTTGCCAGGCAGGCACTTATTCCACTGAACTATCTCCCCGGCACTATTTTTTTTAAAAAATTTTTAATTCATTTTTTTCTTTATGATGTGTGGCTTTATCATTCTTTTAAAAAATCCCAGTCCAAGATGATTAGAAAATCTGTGTTTTCAACCAGTATTTCTTTTTCTTTTTTCTTTTTCTTTCTGAGACAGTCTCGCTAAGCAGTTCAGTCACTTAGTTCCCCAGGCTGGGCTTGAACTTTGACCCTTCTGCCTCAGTCACCCAGATAGCTGGGATTGCAGGTGAGCACCACCACCACGCCCAGTGGACAGCCACTGCCTTGATGTCTTGATAGTGACAGACCCAGAGACAATTGCTGGCTAGAGCTAAACCACGGTTAGCCCCAATCTCTCATTCTCCAACTGATTTCCCTCTGGTTTTGCTGTGAGCGCTAAGTGAGCCTCTCAGCCAAGGCGCTCAGACCCAGGAGGGTCCACTTCCTCCACATCACACACACGTGTGAAGCCAGGGCGAAGAGAGCCCTGGAATGAGGTGGCAGAAAAGCCAGGTGGCCCTGGGCACCAGCAACAACGGTTCTACCAAGCACCATAGGTCCGTGCAGGGAGACACAGGGCGGGCTGTTGGGAAGAAGGCCTCGCTGGGAGCCCAGGTCCCATTTTTAGCAGATGAGTAGCCCTCGCCCTGTTTCCTTCAGCAGCTACTTCAGTTCTGTCTCCATTCTCTCCATCTGGATGTCAAACCAAAGTTTAAATGCATTTCCCCCGCAGCCCTGGCTCTGAGATGACATTAGCAAACTCTTGCCAAACGAGAACGACTTGTTCCAAGCCTGCCCTCCCCCACCCCCCATCAGGCGGTTCCAATTAGGTTGTTTATCCACTGAGGCACGGGAGTGGCAGCTGCTTCTGGGACTTCCTTTTAATTTGTTTGTCCCCTTTTGTTAATTGGATCAGCTATGTGAAATGAAGTGGCTCTTGTGGCAGTGCCTAAGAAGATCTCCTCAGAGTCACCAGGATGTTGCAGTGGCAGTGGTCGCAGACTGTCCACACTGCCTGTCCACTCTGACCCTGGTGGAGCCCGAGGCTGCTCTGCCCTGCCCAGGGCCAAAGGGAGCCGTCTCCCTGCAGGACTCCCACATGCCCTTCCCCACCGTCTGCAGCCTTGGTGGGGACCAAGTCACAGCATGGTCTTCCGGAAAGACCTGGAGCTTCTGTCCAGCAGCTGCGCTTCCAGGACGTGGAGACAGGAGGTTGGGGCCTTCATCTGCTAGAAACCCCGGCTTGGAGGTTAGGAACAGGGGCAGGGGCATTGTACCTGAAGTCCAATGGGGAGAAATTTGGCTTTTGTAGGGAACTGCAGTTCACAGGTTTAGGGTTTAGGGAGCTTATTTAAGAAAAAAGTGTGAAATGTTATTAGCCATGGTAGGGAAGGACCCTGAAATCTTCACTCATTACTTTCTCAGAAAATCCCCTTCCACACCAGGCTCAGGAAGGTGGTGGTGATGGTTGGTGGTGTTTCCTCTCCCCCGACCCCTTCTTCCACCCTGGCTTCCCCTTCCCCTCTCTTTCACCTTCCTCCTCCTTTTGTGGTACTGGGCTTTGAACCCAGGCTTTCTGCATATTTTCATTTTGAGACAGGGTCCTGCTTATCATCCTGTTGCCCCCATGGCCTAATTTGTAATCCTCTTGCCTCAGTCTCCCAGAGCACTGGGATTACAGATGTACATCACCAACTCAGCTTATGAAAAGGTTTAAATCTCAGCCGTGTGACCTCAGGCAACTGACACACCTGCCCTCAGCTTAGTGCCCTCGTGTCCGAGGTGAGAAAGCCAGAGATGACAGAACACGCTCTGGGTGCCTGGAAGCCTCGGAAGCTGAAGATGCAAAGCATTTGTAGCTGCACACTGCTGGACATGGTAGGTTCATGGTCAGCAGTGCTTTTTAGCTGGGTGTCATTACTGCAGTGGGCTTGGACCCTGGAAGAGTCCCCACAAGCCCAGCCTCCTGAGCAGAGGTCAGGACTGAAAAGAGGGCAGAGTCCGTGTTCACGCAGCTGTGTGTACGGCACACATCGGGGTGACCAGGAGACTCGGCCCCCGTGTGACACCCATGCCACGTGCAGGGAATGGCAAGTGTCTTGTTAGCCACAATAAATGTTTCCGTAGCCCGAGAGATGATTCATTCTGAGGTCATAGAGCGCTTATCTTCAAACGCTGCTGTGGTGAGCCCACACCCACCGAGTTCTGCCTTCCTTGAATGAAATGCATTTGTTTAGCATAAGTGAGAAAGGAAAATAAAAACTAGTCTTTTTGTTTCATATGCATGGAGTGAGTCGGTGATAGTAAGACCAGAAATGCCATTTGGATGGACTGACACGCCTTGTGCTTGCGTAGCATGTTCCTGTTGTGATGGCCTTGGGTAAGCGGAGCATGTGCCCCCATGGTGCACATTTGCAGATTTGAAACTTACTGTTCTAACAGTTGTCTTGGCTTTTCTTTCAAGGCCAAAAGCCAGTGACAGAGACAGAGATGGTGAGGGGGGTGGGGAAAAGAAAAAAAAGAATGAAGGAGAAAGGAAGGGAGGAAAGAAAGAGATGCAATTCTCCTGTACGTTCTGCCACAGACATCAGCCCTGACAGTTGGCTTCTGTTTGTGTTTCCTCTGAAAGAGGACAGAGAAATTGGAAAATAAATGGAGCTGCTTACTCACTTCGAAATTTTCTTGGATTCTGAAGCCTGCGAATCTGAAAGTCAATAAACAAGATGTGATTATGTTTCACCATGCTAGGGTCACTGGCTGCTCCGAGGGTGGCAGGGAGGGAGGAAGGCCTGAATCTCCCCTCATCTCCACTGCCCTTCACCCCCAGTGGCCGTCTAGGACTAGCTGGCTGTGAGGACTTGGCCACAAGAGGAGCTCCAGCCTCCCTAAGGTCCCATGGAGATGCCCTGACTAGCAGAGCAGCTGGGGGGCTCTGGTAATAGGAGCTCATTGAATTCTCCCAGGGTAACTGGCAAAACCCATCTGCTCGCATCCTTGAGGAGAGCTCCGTTCTTATGAGGTCTTGCTTAGGCTCCTGCCTCAGCACCGAGGACAGCCCCACCCAGGGTGAACTTGGGCCACTGCCAAGGCTCACAGCCCCTCCTGGCTGCGAACTCTAGCCCTGTGCTGGCTCCTTCACCATTGCTTCCCCTTCTGTGTGCTCAGTGAGTATCTATTGAATCAAACTGAGGAGAGCCACAAAGGGAGGAGGAGGGCTGGGAGTCTCAGCAGAGTAGGGTCACAGTAGGGACCCAGCCTCGCAGCCTGGCACAGGGCGGCCCCGACCAGACTCAGAGCCTCTCTATCAAGCACCAGCTGTCTTTCCACCCTTTATCTGTATTCAGGGTGGCTGATGTAGGATGTAACTTTAGGTGACCATGAGCAAGACAAAAATGCAGGGGGTGTAGAAAGAATTCGGATGCGTCATGTACACAAACTGACTCTCCTCGGTGGATGGTGTTGTCATGAACTGCAAACATGGACGCTTAAACACTTAGAAGAAAAACCCTTGCCTGTCCAATTGCTGTGTGTTCCGAGCTTTCTGAGGGTTTTTCAGCATTTAAGTTCATTGGAAGTCATTCTTCAATAAGTAGTCATCCTTCATCGGGCATGAGA
>NW_004524593.1:13748524-13768881 GCF_000260255.1 Octodon degus
ATTTTTACAATACCAAAAAGAAGCTAGCAAAGTATAACTCATTCCTCACCTCCCCACCCCCTCCCTCTTCCTCTCTGGAGATTGAATGCCTAGAAATCTAGTTCTTCAGGAAGCTGAGGCAGGAGGATTGCAGGCTTAAGCCCAACCCAGGCAACTTAGCAAACCCTTGTCTCAAAAATATGCAAAGGGCTACAGGGGCAGTTCTGTGGTAGAATGCTTGCCTAGCAGGTGCAAGGTTGGGGTTCAGCTTCTCCCATGTGTATACAAAAAGCCAGTGCCTCCCAGGCCCAAGAACAGGAAGTGCCCCTTATAGCTAACAGGCCTCAGCCTGTCTGCACCTGCTTCCGGCCTCTCCTGGTTGCACATTGCCGTGGTGTGGCCCGTCTGTCCACGTGGCAGAGCTGGGTCTTGGCTGGGTCACCAGCCGGGGCAACCATATCACCTTGTGGTGTCAGTCCCAGACCGGGAAGGCATTCTGAGCCATCCACAATGGGTCTGGGTCCCTGGGCAAGGGCTGGTGACAATTCAGTGGCCTCCACAGTCACCAGGCTGGGCAGGTATAGGGGGCGTTTTCCAGAAGAGAAGAAAGGTCCATGAGCAGAAAGGGAGGTGAGTCAGGCTGTCAAAGCTGTGGGCACCAGGAGCCCGCCCTGCCGTGGGCCTTGGGGTGGCTGAGCCTGTGGGACAGCAGCCCTGTCACTGCTCCTTTCACCACATTCTCCTTGCCACAGTCCCCATTGCGCCCTCTGCCCTTCCCGGCTTTCCCAGCTCTGCTGCTCCTTCCTGTTGGCTGGGCCTCCCCGAAAGATCCCTGCCCGCCTGTGCAGCTTCTCATCCCGAAACCCTGGCTGCCTGGAGAATGAAGTCCCCGCCCTCCAGCTGGCTTGTCTGTCCTGGCTCCCCATGCCCAGCCTCTCTGGGCTCCCCGGACAGGAGCTCAGCACAGGTGCAAGGACTGCTGCCCCCTGCACCCGCTTCCCCAGCCCAGCAGCAGGTCCTTGCCACCGCAGCATCTCCAGGCCACTGTCATTGGGTGGCATGGGAGCCCAGGGGATGCACAGAAGGAGCCTGAAGCCCCTCCTCCCCTCCCCTTCCCCCTTTTCTCCCTCTCCCCTCCCCCATCCATAGAGAAGCCTGTGGTCCAGGCTGGTGCTGCCAACCATTATGTTCTCAAGAATTGCTGGAAGCAGGGCAATTGGCCTAAAAACAGCTTTCTTTCTGAAGCCAGCTTCTGAATCCAGTTTAGAATATAAGTACATTCTTGGAGTGTTTTAAAAAAGAATATTCCTGAAACCATGTTTTTGGCAAGCCAGTCACCTGGTAGACAGGCTGGAAGCCAGGAAGGCCGAGTCAGGACAAAGCCTTCATCAGAAGAGTGGGGGGAGGCAAATGGGGGCATTCCGTGTGTCTCTGCACTCGGGGTCACCCCGGTCAGGAGCCGGTCATGGTTCCTGACTTTCCTGCATGTGCGCAGGCTGGTCTTCCCAGTGCCACCCAAGCGGGGTTGGGTTCCCTGTGGCCTCTGCAGCCAGACACCATCCACGGATTTCCACGTCCCCACCGGCACCCAGCCAGGACACTCTCATTTGCCCAGATCGGCCTTGTGCTTCTCCATGGTACAGTGGCTCCTCCAACCCTTTCCTGGCCCTTGTCCCCAGCCCCTGGCCCATGTGTCCTCCCCAGTGAGGTTCCTGAGTCCACCCCCCACACACATAGCCTGGCTTCCTCGGTCACCAGGATGGTGACCCATGGCAGTTCCCCGGAGGCGGTCAGGAGCTCTGGGTCATCCAGCCATGCCATTCTCTGTCCCTCTGGGTCCACTCTGAGGATAGCGGTCTCCTATCAGCCTGGAGTCTCACAACAGCTTCCACCCCAGCCTGTCCCTGGGTCCCACCAGACGCAGTCTGTGGGCAGCCAGAGGCAGGGTCAGGTGCTCACCCTTTGCCAGACCTGCGGAGGCGGCCGTGGTGACCCTTTGGCACTGTCCCCCAGCTGCAAGCTGCCATGTTGGGCTGTTTATTTCCTAAATGTTCACATTTATTTCTTATCTGCTCACCTGGAACAGTAGACCTGGTGGCCTTAAGTGTCTCTAATAAAGTGATACAGGGTCACCCACACTTGCTGTGTAGCAGGGATCATTCTGTGGGCTTCACTGATACCCCACAGCATGAGCCTGGCCTGCAGCCCCTGCACTGGCCTGTGACAGAGGTGAGGCCGAGTTGCAGAGTTCTGAGCCCTGATGTCACACTCCTTGGCTGCCGAGCTGGGGGACCCACTGCGCTCGGTGTCACATTCGTTCTCACTGTACTTCCTTCCCTGAATACTTGTCCTGGCAGAAAGCCTTTCTGGCCAGAAGATTGGAGACAATACAGGAGCGGGGGCAGCCCTTCCCAGCCCCTGAGCCACAGCCCACCCCCCTCAGGCCTGTGGAGATCTCCAGCCAGGAGCCACGGCATGGTGGCATCCATGGGCCCTCGCAATAGCTGCATGCACTCGAGGGCCCTGTGCCAGCCCCAAGTCCTCTGGCTGACCCTGCCTTCCATGCCAGTTTGAGAGGGGTGGGGGGCTCTAGGCATCCTGGAGCTGGACACCTGAAGCCCCTGAGCCCAGGTCCCCAGTGACACCCTGGCAGGGACAGCTGCGCTTCTCTTCCCCCTCCCTTGGCCAGGCTGCACAGGGACAGTGGAGCCCTAAGCAAGAGGGTCACTCAAAGAAGGAGCTAAAGACCCGGGCGTGGTGGCACTTGTTGCAATCCCAGCACTCTGGGAGGCTGAGGCAGGAGGATCATGAGTCACAGCCCAGCCAGGGCAACTTCGCAACTTTGCTAGACCCTGTTTCGCAAAAGCAAACATGAGGGTGGGCAGAGAATCTCTGGGGCCAGGCAGGTCTGGGCGGCTGTCCCAGGCTGAGCGCGAGGACACTCTGCTTATGGCCAGCTGGGTGAGGTCTCTTCCTCTTCCAGCCCCAGGGGTCTCCTCTCCCTGCTGTCCTTCCCACCACCTGCCCACAGCCCCGGCCTTCTGGGTCCCCTTGCCACCTGGGAGCCTTCTGAACCATGTGGGCTCCTCAGGAGTCACTGGTGCTGAGGGAAATGGGGACAGCAACAGAGGCTGGCTGAGCACCTCAGGGTGTGCTGGATGCCACTGGGGATGGAGGGCAGCCTTCCAGTGTTGCAAGGTCCTGCTAGGGAGAAAGCTGCCAATGAAAGGGAGACTCTGGCAGGAACAGAAGAGCCCCCCACCTCTCTCTCACCTCCAGCTGCTGTCTGGCTCCTCCCGGACAAAGCATTTTCTGAACAGGCATGAGAGGTCAGAGGACTAGACCTACATCTTATCCAACATTGTGTGTGTATGTGTGTGCGTGTGTGTGTGTGTGTGTGTGTGTGCGCGCTCGCTTCCCAGGGATGAAACCCAGGGCCTGGCACATGCTAGGCAAGTGTACCCCTGAGCCACACATCCCCAGCTTCAAATCCTACCTTTTCTCTTTTCGAGACAGGGTCTCACTAAGTAGTTTCAGCTGGACTTGAACTCACTATGGAGCCAAGGTTGGCCTCCAACTGGCAGCAGTCCTGCCTCAGCCTCCCAGGTACTTGAATCACAGGCATGTGACACCAGACTCGGCAACCCCAATGCTATCTTTTCATAATTGAGAAAACTGAGCCCCCCAGTTGGAGCATGCCTTGATCAAAGTGACATGGTGACAAAGGAATGATAAAGCTGAGATAAGAAAACAGTGTTCTTTGTACTACAAAAAACTGCCTCTTATTCACCCATCCACATGAAGACACCCACGGAGAACTGCAGGTCCTGTCCCCAACATGGTGACCAAGTCTGCTCAGGGTGCTGCACTGCGCGCTGTCATGGACCCGCCTTTATCTGGTGGTGGTGCTCTGAAGCAAACCCTTCCCTGAGTGGCCTGGTCACACAGCACTGGAGGCTTCTCCGATCGGCAGCCTTTGCCACAGCAACTCTCCTGATCTTCACGTGAGCAGAAGCTTAGGCTCAAAGAGCTGTTTCCCCCCCAGGCCCAGCCACCCTAGCAGGTGCTGGTGCTTTCTGTCCCTGAGTGGGGCACCTTCATTCCTTCCAGGTCAAGGGGCATTTCTGAGGGTTTGTTCTGCACCCTCTGCCTCACACCCACAGCTTCCCGTCTGCCATTGTGCAGAGGTTCTTTTGGGCCCCTCCGGGAATACCATGAAAAGGCTTTTGCCCTCATGCTGGCCCTGACTAAGGTGAACTAGCTACCATTTTGAAATCCCAAGTGTAGAATTGACACCATAGAAACTCCAGAACTTGCCAGAACCTTCCAGGCACTGGTCATTGCCCAGAGTTGTGAGTTCTCAGTCTCCATGAACAGAGAGCTGAAGTGGGAGGAGGCTGAGGAGTAGGGCCTCAGGCTTGCTTTCAAACCAGAGGAGAGTCAAGTTTGTGAGGAAGGGCTACTCCTAGACCGCCACATACACTTTGCCTCCCAGGCCAAGCAGCGTGAGGATGAATCAGCAGACTGAGAGGCACCTCTGAGGCAGGGGAAGCTGAGCTCTGACTCTGCACTTTCGAGCAACGTCTGGTCCCTCCCCCCTTTGAGAATCCAACCTGTCTTTTCAGCAGTGCATTAGCAATGTTGTAAATTCTAATCTGAAACCAGAATTTATCTTGTTTTATTTATATTTTGATATTGGAGATTGAACTCAGGACCTTACTGAGCCACAATCCCCTGCCCTTTTTATATTTTATTTTGAGACAGGCTCTCACTAAACAGCTAAGTTGGCCAAACTGGACTTGAACTTGGGATCCTCCTGCCTCAGCCTCTCAGAGTGCTAGGATTATAGGTAATGCCACCATGCCTGGCTCTGAAACTAGAATTTAAAGCTGCAATAACATCGAGAAAGACCTTCCTCCTACTTCCTCTCTGACGCTCTTTCTTTGCTGACTCAGTCGAGCAGTGGAGAAGGGGCTGTGTCCCTGCACAGCCTGGCCAGGGCTGGCAATGGCTTCGTGTGCACCCAACCACGGCCTGCTTCCAGGGACGAACTCAGTGCAGATCAGACACAAGAATGGGGCAGGGCCATGTGGCTGGCACTTTGCGTTTCCTTCTCACAATCCCCCCGAGGCCAGTACTGATATCTCATGGAAGAAGAACCAAGGCCAAAGGCATCCAGATTCTTGCCCAGGAAGCTGCGCCTGCTGTCATCCATCAGCATCTAACTATGCCAGGGGCTGTGCAATTTCTCTAAGACAAAGATGTTCACTGTGTAAGCGAGGAAACTGAGGCACAGAGGGACAGGCAGCTCCAGGGATGGCAGCGCCTGACGCCGTCTAAGCCTTCTCTGGGCCACTGGCCGGCAGGGACTCCAGCCACACCCTTGCCCCATGTCGCCCACATCCTCTGCTTTGAGGAAAGGAAACCCGTGCGGCCTCCCCCCCCACCACCACCACAAGGACACCTGTGCACCTTCTCCTGCAAAAGGGAGGGGTCAGGTGGGGCTCAAAATCTCAAGGTCAGGAGAACAAAACTTAAGTGACTGAAAGGGGCCACTTTTCTGAGCAGGTCACACTGCCAGCCCCAGGTTAGACTGCCGTGCGTTAGAAGTGACAGATGTGGCACTTCCCTGCTCATTTGCAGCATGTCACAGACGCTCTGGGGCTCAAGCTGGGAACCCGAACACTGACCTCCCAGAAAGTAGGATACAGAGCAGGCGTGCGGGGTCCCCCCAGGGAGCTCCAGTGGTGCACTGTAACCTCTGCTTCTAAGCTGCTGCAAATGGCTGGGACCTTGAGAAAGCTCAGGACATTTCTAACACCAGGGACAGAGGTGATACGTCTTCCTGAATATTACTCCAGTCACTCTATTTAAGACAGCCTGTCCTCCACCGGTCTTTACTCTGCTTTAAGTTTGGTTGTTCTTTTCATATCCCTTTTCTTTGACTAGAATTAAATGCTATTGTGTAACCACCCTGTCCCCCCATAAGAGTGCAAGCTCTACAAAGGTAGAGAATCCTGTTTCCTGCTTACAGCGCACTGTCCCCGGGTGTAGAACATGTAGCCACCCTCGCTTGAAAGGATGAGTGAATGGCTGTCATGTAGCCACTCAGCATCTCCAGGAAGTGGCTGTTAGAGTGCAGAGTCCTCTGAACCTGCGCTTCTGACTCAGTGCGGGCCACATGGAGAATCTTCCGAGCTCTTCCCTCTGGGGAGGGCACTGGGTCAGTGTCATGACATTCCACCCCCTTGAGACTTGTTGAACCCCGACCATTGATGGAGGAAACACAATTCCCTCCTCAGCCCTCAGGGATTCCATTTTTGAGTTTCCTGACAGGAATAGGCCAGGTTACAGCCAGTTGTAGAGGACAAGGAATTTTCTGGGAAGGACCAGCCCTGGTGATTCTAGGCCATCCAGTCGCCTGGTCCCAGCCTAAGGCCCCAGCCCTGTTTGACTCGTCATTCCCAGAGAGCAGCAGAGCCACATACTCAAGGATACCAAGACAGTTAGTGTATTCAGAAGAAAAGGGGCTCTCCCCGAGGTGGGCTGCCTTGCCGACCCAGTGGGCTGTTCAGAACAGAAAACCAGACTCTGAACTCATGATTACCACTGTTGTGGAGATTAAAGACTTCCTGTTGGAGAGAGCTGTCCTGCGCCAAACAGCACTGAAGGCTGGCCAGCGGCCATCTTGTTTTGATGGCTCTTGGCAGCCGGGCCAGGCGAGCCTGGCTCTCTCTTCATCTAACCTACTTGAGGCAAAGTCAAGATATCCAGGCCAAAAACAATCCCTCGGGAGAGCATGGTGCCATGACCTGAGCGCTTTCCCGTCTGAGCCTGGCGCACCTTAGTGCAGCAGCTGCTCTGGCACATCCAGTGGGAGCAGCCTGAAGCCTCACTGCTGTCCCCAAGGCTGAGTTTCTGAGGTGCATTAGTGGATGAAAGAAGGCACCTCAGGGAAGGGCTGCCTGAAGCCTGAGGAGGGTAAGGCCTCCCTGCATTAGCCATGTTTGTTCCACCACTGATCCAAGCCAGTCAGGACCCGGACTCCTGGCCTAGTGACCCCATGCTGGATAGAAAGCAAAAACATCTGGAGTTATTCGGATAAAAGCAAACCCCAGGGCTCCCCCCTGGGACGTCTGGCTCAGTACACCTGTTGTGGGGCCTAGAAATTGGAGTCTAATGCCTTGTCCAGTGCAGCTCGCAAAAACTGCCTGGGTCAGGGAGGACCATGATGAAGGCAAGAGTGAAATGAAGGAAGTTGAGATCAGGTGGATCTCCCTCCTGGTGGGGGAAAGAACCGCCCAGCAATGGAAGCCTATTTATTTATATGCTTGGCTGCCTGGTGGCAGGTGAAACTCCTCTACCTAACAACTTATTCTCCTAGCTCGCCTCAGTTGCCCCGTGTTCTTGGGGCTGGAACAACTTGTTCATCTGGCTCGCCTCAGGCGAGGCTCTGTGTTCTCGGGGCTGGCCTTGCTGTAGCCCCATGTGGCTGCTCCCCACAGTCTAAGAAGCCCCGGAGCATCTTGATGCTCTGCTCTGGAGCCTGCAGCTAAAGGAGATGGGGAGGCAGGATTCTGCCCTTGATTCTGCCCACATGACCTGGGGAACTCACTTCGCTGCTCTGGGCCTAAGCGTCCCCATACAGAGTTTGACGGTTTGTCCCCATCCTCAGAATGTGGCTCAAGGCAGGGTGTCACCAGAGCTTTCAGGCAGCAGCCATGGCCACCATTCCCAGGAATGCCCTGACCTTGTGGCTGGCCTCAGCTGGGAGGAGGCCCCCTCGGGAGGCTCTGGTAATAACAGGGACAGCTGGGGCTGTGGCTTCCCGGCCAGGCTGAGCTAAGCACTTGGCGTGTGTAGCCTCATCTTATCTTTACAGCAACCCCGCAAGGTGGTGCTCACCCTCCCAGCTTTCTGAAATGGAGGAAATAATATCTGGCCCTGGCCACGTGCAGCTACAGAGCACCCGAAGTGCGCCCAGCACAGCTGAGAAGACGGACTGCTACATCATGATGAGATTGAAATAGCGGCACGTGCAGCCAGGCCTGCTGGAGCACGCCTGTAACCCAGCCCTCGAGAGACTTAGGCAGGAGGGTTGCTGTGAGCTCTAGGCCAGCCTCAACTGTGGAGTGAGAGCCTGTCTCAAAAATCATAAGTAACTGAAAGAGTGAATGCAAGCTACACGAGGCTGCAGCTAGCCTACCATCAAGCACACCTCCAAGGTGGGCCTAGCATTGTTTTCTTAGGGAGAAGGTAGGGTTAGAGAGGAAAGTCGCTGGTGAGAGCTGGATCTGAATCTACCAGATCTGAGGGGCTCCAGAAGCCACACTTGGGGCATCTGGAGCGTTTGCCAGATTACGTGTCACCAGTCACGCAGGCAGGACCCAGTCCCATGCTGCCTCTGGGAAGCTGGCTGGGAACTCTCAGCTGGAAACTCAGCCTCTGCTTCCACTGCTGTTGGCCCTGGGGGTCAGCAAGACTCCTGCAAGGGCCCTACTGGACCTCTCACACACCGTTTCACATGCCCAAACACCTGCTGTGGTGGGTGACTCCTGTTTTCTCACGTGCACGTCCACAGCCTCAGCCACACAATCTATATGCTTACCCACCTACAGGCATGCTCACACACATCTACATTCACCAGTACACATCACAAGACTCAGCCTGGTTCTGAGCCAGGGTCAGGCTTTGTCCCTTTGTTGTCCCCAGGGGCCTGGGGAAGGCAGGCCCTGGCCCTCCCACTCTGCACACAGCCAAGACAAAGGGAGGAGGCGCAGTGTCCGGCTTACACGCGGGGAGGTCCTGACCTTGGCCTGTTGGCCCAGGCCATGCCGGAAATCTCAGGAGACTCTGCTGCTGTCCCTGCCCCTGGGCTCAAGCTCAGGTCAGGGTTGGACACCCCTACCATCCCAGTCTGGGCTGAAGCTGTGGGCAGTTGCTAATGAGGGAGAGACAGGGGGAGGGACAGACCCAGAGTCCTGAACATGCCATGTTTTGGATTCTCAGGGATTGTGCCAGATGCGCAGATGGAAGATCCTTACCAAGACAGTGCTCTCTCCAGCACAGGCCTGGGCAGGCTTTCTCCTGTGCTCCCTGAATATCAGGCAGCCCAGATTTAACAAGAGCCTGGGAAGTTTTTCCAGCTGACCAACGTGAGATCCTGAACCCCCTGGGGTCTTGCAAACCACAAACAGCCTCTCCTGCTGCTCCACCAGCCTGGGAAGCCTCCTGCCCCCTCCTGGCCTCTCAGCTCAGCCTCCAGATGGGAACTGAAGTCCAGGGCTGTGGGTGCTCTGGGCGGCTGGGAGGCAGCCGGGCCTCTAGGCCCTGCCAGTCCCCTCCAGACCTCCCAGAGCCCTGAGCCAGCAGTTCTCGTCCTGAATGGGCCTTCTTCCCACCCTGCCTGATGGTCCAGGCTGCTTTGAGCACAGGTCCAGCAGCGTGACGTGGGGAAATGCTAGCATTCAAATACACCGAGTTTGTGTTCCCTGAAGTCAAAGAATGAATTCAAAGGAACAGTGGAGGTTAAGAGTAGGAAAATTTATTAGAGAAGAGGAGTGAGGAATAGGAATAGCTCCTGAGAGACAGGAGGGGTCCGGAATGGAGGGCCAACAAGCTCACTTCTGAAAGGAAGCAAAATCATGAGGCGGATACAACACAGGTCAGTCAAAAAGATAGCAAGTATAGTTGCTTACATACTATGCATCCAATAGTGGCAAGGGGACATGAGTGACATCATTAACCTTGGTTGATAATCTATAGCCTTGGCCTTCTCTTCAATCATAGCAGGCTTAGGCTTAGTCTTAGTGTGTGGGAGAGGGTGACCCACTCCTAACAAGACACTGGGAAATCCCAGGAGGGTGACACCAATAATCCCGGAGAGAAGTATGTAAGCCTGACCACTCCGTGTGGCTTCAAGCTTCGCACACTCCTCCAGCCACAGTCCTGATGGCACTCGTATCATCAGTGCTCCTGGATCCCCTTGGGGCAGTGTCCTAACCCTGGACTCCCCACTGTCTGCTCGCTGACATCCTCACACCTTGTCCCTGCTCCTGCCTGATGGTGCTCATGGGAAGAGCCTGGGGGAGTGGGCAAGAAGCCTCTATGAACACTCCCAGGCCCTGCAGCTCCCCGCACTGCCTGCTCTGGATCCCTTCATGGGACTCCAAGTCTACCTCCGGTCAACCCTAACTGCTTAACTTAAGCATGGGGGCTGCTGGCCTCTGAGTTGGGGAGTATGAGGAAGGAGCCAGACTCTGACAGGAAGCCAGAGGGGAAGGCAGGAAAATGAGGCCTTCTAGAGTCCCCACACCTAGCTCCTCAGGAGGCTGAGGAGGGAGGATCACCAAGGGTTTGAGGCCAGCCTGGGCACATAGTGAATTCGAGGCCAGCCTGAACTGTATAGTAAGACCCTGTCTCTAAGTGACAGGAGACCCTGAGGAAGGCCAGGACTTCTTGCACCCACCACCATCCCAGCTTCCATTCAGCAGAGTCATCAAATTCTTCCCAAGACCACTATTACTCTCAAGCTCCTGCTCAGCAGGTCTGGAACCCAAGTGTCCCCTACTAAACAAGACTGGCCTATTGTGAAACTCTTCAGGGAAACAGCAACTCCTACACCATAAGGACAGGAGAGGTCTGTCACCGCCAGTACCCCACAGAGACACAGACCAGGGCTCCAGGGAAGGAATCTGAACCACATGCTGAACATGCACAGATTTCAAAAACCAAAAAAATTAAGCCAGGCAGGATTATGTATGTGTGTGATCCCAGCCTTCTGGAGGTGGAGGCAGGAGGATCGCCATGAATGCAAGACTGGCAGGGGGCTGGGGAGATGGCTCAGTGGAATAAGCACTTCCCTGGCAAGCGCAAGGGCCTGAGTTCAACCCCCGGTTCTGCAAAAAAAAAAAAAAAAAAAGACTGGCAGCATAGGCTGCAGTGTTCAAAGCCAGCTGAAAAGCCTAACAAGACTCTCAAAAGCAAAAAACAAACAAACTGACAAAAAACCCCAGAAACATAAAATAACAAAAATCAGAGTGTAGCCACCTAAGAAAAGAAACTGAAACCAGTGACCCAAAAGAAGTGGAGTTAATTCAGGAAACTGCAATATAATTTTCATTTTTTAAAAAATGTATTTGACGCAGGGTCTCACTATGCAACTTGAACTCGAATTATCCTCCTGTTTTTAGCCTCCCCAGTGCTGTTATTAAAGGGGTGTGGCACCACGTCCAGATTTGGTGGCCAGCTCAGCACACTAGGGGGACAGGACCGGCACGTATGGGGTGCTGGGGATCAAATCTGGGTCCCTGCGCTTATCTAAGTAGGCACTTAGTTCGCTGAGCTATCTCACCGGCCCTTAATTTTCATTTTGACTTAAGGGAGACCCAAGATGATATGGATTGTTTCTAATAACTAAAAATAGGTTGATGGGAAAAGAGACAGCTAAAGAAGAAAAAGGTCTTAGGAACTGAAATGATCATTATTGAAATAAAACACTTAATACAAAGACCAGGACAAGAAGATGGCTCAATCTTCTGGATCAAGTGGGGTTTGTGGTTGTTGTTGTTTTACTGGTGCTTGGAATTGAACTCAGGACCTCGTGCTTCCCAGGCAGGAGCCTGTGCCGCTGAGCTATGTCCCTGGCCCTCTCCTAGAATACATGCCCGAAAGGAAGAAATAGAGACAGAGAATCAGTCTAAGAAAAGCCCAACATCCAACATAGAAAATAAAGGAAAAGAAATAATGAAAGTTTCCCACAGCTGAAAAAAAAAAAAAAGACTCAAACCTCTCAGGTTAAAAGGGTCTAGCAGAACCAAGCAAGGTAGCACACACCAGTAACACTAGCACCCAGGAGGCTGAGGCAGGAAGATTGCTGTGAGTTCAGTGCAAGGATAGGACACTTAAGGCCAACCTGAATACATATCAGGAACTTGTCTCAAAAAAAAATAAATAAATAAAAAATAAGTAAAACACCAATCAAGTACCCTGCAGGATGAATGGGGGTGGGGCAAAAAGTCCCCTCCACTAAATTACTTTCCTCTGCAAATTCTAAGGGTCCTGGCTGCAGATCATTAGCGGCCCCCAGCTGCTGGATTTCTAATGATGGGTGGCTTGCCTGAACCGGGTGGGCCTCTCCGCTGGCCTGGTAGGGCAGACACAGGCTTGTCGAGACAGCATTCTCCCCGGGGCTTGCTCTTTCTAAGGGCAAGAAAAGCAGATAGGCCGCAGCTTGCTGGTGAATTTATATCCCCGCTGCCATTCCCCGGCCGCTGCCCCCCACACTGAGTAAGTGCCTTTATAACCTTCTACGGGGAAGATTAAAAACACAGATGGAGCCGTGCTGTCTGGGTTAGGATTCTGGTTGGGCCTTTTACTAGCGTGGGCAGCTCACAAAACCTCAGCGCCGCCTCGGCTTTCCCATACGTGAAGTAGGGACGTCAACAGCGCCTACCTCCAAGCGGTATCTGCAGAACTCAATGTTGGGCGTCTCCGAAGGACTCACGACAGCGCCTGCTCTGAGAATGAGTGCAGGACCAGCGGCGGCGCTCGTGTGTCAGCACTACGTAAAGGCACGAAAGCACGAGAAGAGACGCGAAGTTGCTCCCACGTGATCAGCAGGTGAAAGAGTGGCTGCGTGGGGTGAGCGGGGTGCCTGTGGCCAGCGGGAGGCTGAAGGGGACGGGATCCATGCAGAGTTTCTCTGGGGTGGGCTGAGGGTACCGGGCTGACCCCACTCTGAGGCGCTCGCTCTTGCTGGCCCCAGCATGCGTGTGCTTTACTCAGGTCCTGCACACATATGTAGCCATTCTTTGTTTTTTTCCTCCTCCCCTTCCTCCTCCCCTTCCTCTTCCTCCTCCTCTCCCCACCTCTCCTCCTCCCACAGAGTCTCACTGTGCAGTTCAGGCTGGCCTTGGGCTCACTTTGTAGCCCAGGCTAGTCTCAAACTCGCAGTGATCCTCCTGCCTCTGCCTCCTAAGTGCTGGGGTTACAGGCGTGCACCACCATGCCTGGCCTTATGTCGCCATTCTAAACATGGGGTCGCCCAGGCCTGCTGGGCCAGGCTTGGCTCCATGATGTTGGTTAGCGCTCCTGTCATCTGCTAAAAGTGCCAAAGAACAGACGGATGGGGAGAGCCCTCCATACCTGTGCTCTTTTTGAGACTTGGGGGGTAGTAAACTCTCCCCCTCTGTGCCTCAGAATGCTTCAGTGAGCCTGAGCCTGCCACAGTCCTTCAGGATTCAGCTGGGGCTATAGCTGAGCCAGTGCTGTCCTGATGAAAGTGCGCTTCTGACTCAGTAAAGGAGACTGGGGAGGGGCTCTGGCTGTCCTTTATTTATTTATTTGGAGCCTGAGGCAGGAGAATCCATGTGAGTTCCAGGCCAGCCTTGGCTACATAGCAAATTCAAGCCCAGCTTAAAATACATAGCAAGATCCAGTATTAAAAAAAAAAAAAAAAGTCTAGAAATTTCCGGGAAGATGGAAGAGAGGTGAGCAGCATATGAAAAGCCTTTCCGGGGCTGGTGAGATGGCTCAGTGGTCTAAAGCACCTACTTAGAACAAGCTTAGCAAAAGCACAGGGACCGCGGTTCAATCCCCCAGCACCACATGCCAGCCAGCCCCGCCCCCAGGTGGGCTGTAGCTGGCCCCCCCCCCACACACACACACATACATACATACATACATACATAAAATAAAATAAAAAGAAAAGCCTTTCCAAGATTTGGGATCCAGGCACTAGAACACAGCAATGTAGCAGAAAAGGAGGAATGTGGATCCCCAAGACTCAGCGAGAATCTGAAGTGAGCACTGAAGTCCATGGGAGGACTGACGAGGGAGGCCTCAGTGCAGGAGGAGGGGCCAAGCAGCAGTTTCTCCCTGAGCCCTGACTCATTGCGTGGAAGGGGTGACCCAAGCCTGCAGTGACTGTTGGCAACCCCAGAAGCCTCCCCGGAGAGCCAGAGCAGTGGAACCGAGCAGTGAAGGCAACAGACTACAGTGGGGGGAGAGTTACTAGGCTTCAGGTGTTGCACTGGAGAGGGTAATTAGCTGGTAGACATCTTGCGGAGGGGCCAACGGAGCTCCTAACTCAGAGCAGCTGGGGTTGGCTCCATCTAGTGGCTCCCAGTGTCACGGTGAGTGAAACTGAGTTCAAGTCATGGTGGGGATCAAGGAGCCGAGTTCAAGTCAGCAGGAGGCACGTGGAGCATTGCAGGCTGAACAAATCAGATCCCAGCCTCACTCCCAGAAACCAGCCTGAACTTCAGTGGAACTAGTGCAGGCTAGCTGGGTGGGGTGGCATCTCCTCCCCTGTAATAAAAGAACTTGGGAGGCTGAGGAAGAAGGACCACTGTGAGTTTGAGGTCAACCTGGCTACTTAGGGAGTTCAAAGCCAGTGTGAACTCCATAGTAAGTCTCTGGTTCAAATCAAAAATCAAAATAAATCAATAAAGCATAAATAAATAATGGTGAAAATGAGGTATAAAAAGTAAAGCCATATTAATATGCTAAGCTGTAAAAGGCTCAAGTCAACAACTTCTGACACTGCCAGTTCTATAGATAACCCACTACTATTATGGACTACTGGACTATATTGGATTATTTTGCTGAATTCATGCACCTACAATATTTGAATGACAATGGAATACTCATTTCTGACAAAACTAAACAAAAAAGGGGGGATATAAATGAAGGAAAGTTTTGTAGTGAAAAAAATATATATAGATATATATCTATATAAAAATATATATACAAAATAGAATAGATATACAACTACTTTCTCTTAGTTCAATGAGAAAGATTTTTACTAATATTGTTTAGACAAGTTATCAGGTCTGCATCTTGTACTATGAATAACTACTACAAAGACAACAATATGCAATGTATTAATTATTGTACCTGTCCTACTAATCTGTTTTGAAACTACTGTCTCATTGCTACTTCTTCCTTAATAAAATTAATTTTAAAAATAAATAAAGGTACACTCTTCTTGGGATTATTCACTACCCTGTCAAAAATGAGATTTATCAGCCCACTTTGTCTACCAGTGACAGCTCAGAATCACAGCAGACTTCTCAACACAAATCCTCAAGTCAAGGAGAGCTTGGAGTAAAGTATCTCAGGCCATGATAGAAAGCAACCTTCAACCCAGATTGATTTATCCTACAAAAAATCGTTCAAATTGGGAGCCTGGCCCTTCAGTCCTTTAAGTGGCTGCTTCCACAAAGCTGTCAGCCTCAGGTTGCTGGAGTTCGAACCTCACAACTCTCCCGTTGGCCAAAAGTGCCCTGAAGGCATTCGAGGACCAAAAAAAATCTTTCAAATTGATTGAAAAATAAACTACTTCCACGACAAACAACAGCTGAAGAAACTCCTGACGACCAAATGAGCATCCAAAATGCACTGGAGGACATTCAAAAAAGAGATGATGAGGACTCTAACTCCATGAACCCTATTATAGTTGGGGTTTTCAAATATATTTACTATGGGGTGCATAATTTATAGGGTTATATTACAATATTAACTCCAAAAGTCACATGAAGAGAGCAGATTAATCCATGCACTAGAGACTCAAAGAGTTCAGCTGAAGACCTAGAGCCCATGGCAGTGTCATCCACGAGTCCAGTTGGAGGCCAAAAACCCACAGCAGTCTTTTTTTTTTTTTTTTGCCCACAGCAGTCTTATATGGGGCTGTATCAAGAATCTGACCTGAGGGCTAGTGAGATAGCTCAGCTGACTAAAGTGCCTGCTTAGGCAAGCTTAGGCAAGGTTGGGGACTGCGGCTCCATCCCCACCACCACATGCCATACCAGCCCGATCCCCAGGGCAGGCTGAGTTGGCCAGAGTCTGGGCATGGGGGTGCCACCTGCAATCCCAGAGCTGAGGAGGCTGAAAGCAGGAAGGTCACCATGAGTCCAAGCTACATAGTGAGACCCTACAACAACCAAATATATTTAAAAAAAAAAAACAAAAAACCCTGCATTAGGAAGGCCCAAAGGTTAGTGGTGGAAGCTAGAAATTCTTCATTCAGTGAGATGAAGGATCTGTACAAGCAGGCTGAGGGATCTGCACTACAGCAAGATAAGGACAAGAGCTCCCCTGAAAAGAACTACAGCCATCTTCACCTATAGCAAGGACCCAAGCTCTTCCAGTGATGAGGACAGCTTACTTCTCTCATAAAAGTCAGCATGACTAGCTTCTCCAGGAGAATCAACAGCACTACCTTTCTCCCACCAGTTGTCATTTTATGCAATTGGAAACAATCCATACCCAAGGCCAAGTTGATTCAGTTCAACTAGGTGTTACAAATAGACAATTAGTTAATCCACCACAAACCCAAACAGAATAAATCCACCAAGCAAGGCAAGGAATTAAACAGAGGGGGGGAAAAGGGGAACCAAAATGGGAAAATAACATGACAAGGATAAGTCAATACATACCCATTATAACCATCAAAGTAAATGGGCTCAATGCACCAATCAAAAGAAACAGACTGGAAGAATAGATCAAGAAGCAAGATCCAACAGTATGCTGAATATGAGAAATACATTTCATTCAAAAGTAAATTCTGAATGTTGAAGAATGAAAAATAATACTCCATGCCATAGGAACCCAGAAAAATGGAGGGATAGCTATTGTATTTGCAGACAAAGTGGATTTCAAACCAAGACTGATTAAGAGAAACAATTGTTCCCTTATAAATGGAACAATGTAAGAGGTAGAGATAATCATAAATATATATATGCACTAAATACCAGTATACCAAATCATATAAAATGAACATTACTTGGCATGAAAATCAAATAAGCATGAATTCAGTTATAATGGGGGAACTCAATATACCCTTGTCACAAATAGATGAATCAACTGCACAAAAAAAATCAACAAAAAATATTAGAATTGAACCAAAGTTTTGAAAAAATGGACTTTGTAGATGCCTTCAGAATGTTCCACCCCATAACATCAGAATGCATATTCTTTCAAGCTGCACACAGGGTGTTCCCCAAAATAGACCACATACTAGCTCATAGAACATACTTAAGTAAGTGCAAAGGAATAGAAATTAACCCATGCATATTATCAGACCATAGTTCAATTCTATTGGAAATCTATGACAAAACAGACTACAAAACTTTATTAGCATATAGAAATTAAGTAACACCCTTCTGAACAACCAATGGGACACAAATAAAATTAAAGTATAATTTGAATCATTTCTACAATTAAACAATAATGCTAATATAACCTATTGGAATTTTTGGGATGCATCGAAAGCAGGCCTGTGAAGGAAATTTATAGCGATAGATTCTCATAGCAGGAAAACAGAGTAAGCTCTAGGAAACAACCTAATGCTGAGCACAAGCTTCTCCAAAAAGAATAGAACAGTAAAGTCCATCCTTGTTTCAGTGGGAAAACAACAAAGATCAGAGCAGAACTTTATGCAATGGAGACTAAGAAACCAAAAATGCTAAGAATCAATGAGTCAAAGAGTTGGTCCTTTGAAAGATTAAATAAAATTGACAAGCCTTTCCCAACATTATCCCTCGCCCTCCGCCTTCAAGAAAAGCCTCAAATCCATGCAATTAGGAATGAAAAGTGCAAAATCACAACAGATCCTTCAGCAATCCAGAAGATCATAAATTCCTACTTTAAGGACTTGAATTCTAAGATGGACAACACAGACGAGTTGGAAAGATTTCTAGATTCTTTATAATATTTTTATCATCTTTAGTAATAAGAATTACCAAAGGTGAATCAAGAAGATATAAAAAATCTAAGTAAACTAACATTAGTCAATCAAATTGAAGATATAATTAAAAACTTACAAACAAAGAAAAGCCCAGGCACTGATGAATTCATACTGAATTCTGTAAAAAATTTAAAGACCTAATGCCACTAAATGTTAAATTCTTTAATGAAATGCAATACTCCCAAATTCATTCCTGGAAGCAAGCTTTATGTTGATACCAAAACCATAGTCAGATTCAACCAAAAAAGAAACTACAGGTCAATCTCCCTAATGAACATGGATTTTAAAATCCTCAATAAGATACTAGTAAACAAAATGCAGCAAACCAGCAAGAAGATTGTGCACCAGGACCAGACAGGATTCAATCCCAGGGATACAAGGATTGTTCAACATATGAAAATAAATAAATGTAATATACCACATTAACACAGCCATTGACAAAGCCATAAGAAAATCTCAATAAGTGCAAAATAAGTGCTTGACAAAATATAATACTCATTCATGATAAAAATTCTATAGTAAGTTGGGATAAGAAATAGTCTTTATTTAAATCTAATAAAGGTCATCTATGACAAACCAACAGTCAACATAATAAGTGGACAAAAACTGATAGCTTTCACTCTAAAATCAGGAACAAGACAAGGATATCCACTATCACCACTCTTATTCAACATAGTTTTTGAAACTTTAGCTAGGGTGATTAGATAAGTGAAAGCAATAAAAAGGAATAAAGATAGGAAATGAAGAATTTAAATTATTATGTGCAGATGATATGATACTCTACATAGAAATACCCCCAAAATGCCACCAAAAATCTTCTAGATTTAATAACCAAATTCAGTAGCATAGCTAGATACAAAGTAAGTGCTCAAAAATCAGTATCATTCCCATACACAAATAACAAATTTGCTGAGAAAGAAGTTAGGGAAAGTACATCCTTCACAATAGCATCCAACATAATGAAATGCTTAGGAATCAATCTAAGGATGGAATTAAAAGACCTTTACATTAAAAACTACCATAACTCTGAAAAAAGAGATCCAAGAGGCTTTCAGAAAGGGAAAGATCTCCTTTATTCTTATTTTTTTTCTTTTAAAGAGAACAAAAAATTATACACAATTTCAAAGCAATATGATAGGAAATTAACAATGGTTATTATATTGCATTTTTTGTTGTTGTTGCTCCGAATGCCTTCACGGCAGGTTTGGCTGACTTGAGTTGTGGAGATCGAACCCCAGCAACCTGAGCCTGACTGCTTTGTTGAAGCAGGCACTTAAAGAGCTGAGCTAAGAAGCAGGCCCCCTATATTATATATTATTATCTTCAAAGTAGTTGCTCAAATTACCAGATATAGGCATGCAAAATTGACAAAATAATATAAGCACTAACTATTCCTTTGAATGGATTAATAGCAATTAGTAGTACAATTATCTTAGCTATTGTGTGTGTGTGTTTGTGTGTTTGTGTGTATTCCTTCCTTTTCCCCCATCCTAGTTTTTTTTTTTCACTGAAATTTTCTTGCTTTATTTTACATAGTATTTTTTTCAAAGTTTTATTGATAAACAGCAATGAGACAGTTTCAAATCAAATCGGAAGTACAGTTTCAACAAATAATACACTGCATATATTCTTCTTAGTGGTTAATTGCTGTACAAGATGCGGACCCCCCATCCTAGTTGATCTTTCCTTTTGAACAGGTTTTTTCCTTTCATCACATCTACTGTATCTTTTGGATCTTATTTACTCCTTCTCTCTCTCTCTTCCTTTTCTTCTTTCTCTCTTTTGTGAGACAGGGTTTTGCTTTGCACATCAGGCTGGACTTGAGCTCACTCTGTAGCTCAGGCTGATCTCAAACCCACAACAATCCTGCCTCAGCCTCTCAAATACTGGGATTACAGCCATGCACCACCACACCCAGCTGCTCTTTCTATTTCTTACACTAGGGAGACTATATGATGTTTACATATGCCACTGTGATTTATTTTCTTTAGGGGTGTGGCCTTTAGTTGCATCCATTTACCTATAAAAGCCTCAAGTTTATCTTTCTTATAGCCAAATAATACTCCATTGTATTAAAATACCACATCTTTTCTTATCTATTCCTCAGTTGATGGGCATTTGGGCTGTTTCCAGGTGACTATGACAAATTATGCTTCTATAAACATGGGTGCATATATATCACTGTGGTATGATGTTTTCAATCCTTCTGGAAAAATACCCAGAAAGGGAATAGCTGAGTCGAATGGAACCTCTAGTCCTCACTTTTTTTTTATCCATCAATTTTTTTTTCTTTTCTTTTCTTTTATCTTTCTATCTTTATTTTTTATTTTTCCCATAATTTTATTGATAAACAAATAGCAATGAGACAGTTTCAAATCAAATTGGTAGGACAGTTTCAATAATTCACACATTGGGGCTGGGGAAATGGCTCAGTGGAATAAGCGCTTCCCTGGCAAGCGCAAGGACCTGAGTTCAATCCCTGGTTCCACACACACACATACACATAAAAAAATAATAATAATAATTCATACATTACATACATTCTTCCTAGTGGTTAATTGCTGTACAAGATGCGGACATGATATCCTATTTACAAACACTATTAGAACAAATCCCTCTATTCATTAAG
>NW_004524593.1:13769906-13778720 GCF_000260255.1 Octodon degus
AAAAAAAAACATTTGAAAATTAGAATATATTTTAAAAATAGGCATAATAGTCCTCACTTTTTAAGGAATCTTCACACTGATTTCCAGAGTGGTTATGACAGTCTCCATTCCCTTTAACAATGAAAAAGGGTTCCTATTTCCTCACAGCCCCACCAGCATTTGTTATTAGATGATTTCTTCATGATAGCCATCCTTTCTCAGGTGAGATAGAATCTTAGTGTTTTCTTTTTTTAATTTTATTTATTTATTTGTGTGTGTGTGTGTGTGTGTGTGTGTGTGTGTGTGGCCAGCTCAGCCCACCAGGGCATGCCTCACAGATCTAGAGAAAATATTCCTACAATTCATCTGGAACCAGAAGAGACCCAGAATAACAAAGGCAATCAAGGCAAGGCAGAAGACAGGACAATCCCTGACTTGAAATTATACTACAAAGTTACTGTGATAACATCAGCATGGTACTGGAAAAAACAAAAGAAACAAACAAAAAAATAAAAGAAAAACAGATCTGAGGATCAATGGAACAGATTAGAAGATGCAAGCACAACTACAAACACAGTCAGCCACCTTATTTTTGACAAAGGGGCCAAATATGTTCCTTGGAAGAAAGTTAGCCTCTTTAATAAATGGCACTGGAAAAACTGGTTCTCCACATGCCAAAGGCTAAAACTAGACTCATGTCTATCACCATGCAGTAAACTAAATGGATCAAAGACTTAAATATTAAAACAGAAACACTGAATAGACTGGAAGAGAAAAGTAGGTGGAGATCTTACAAACATAGGGGTAGGTAGAGAGTCCATGAACAAAAACCAAACTGCAGGGGAAATACGTCAAAAAATGAACAACTGAGATATTATCTTATTAAAAAGCTTTTGCATATCCAAGAAACCACCACTGAGCCATCTCCCCGGCCCCTGAGTTGGTTTTTTGAAAGAATAAAATTGATAAACCCTTAGCTAACCTTATCACAAAAAAGAAAGAAAACTCAAATTCGTGCAATGAGGAGTAAAAAGGCACAAGTACAAGGCCCTGCACCAGATCCAGCAGGGCAACACTAAGCAGCACATTGATGAGTTCGAGGCCATCTGGAAACCAGGGCAGTGCATTGGGAATCTGGAACAGGGCTCTGCCAGAGGGCCAGGGCAGCCTGGGCACACTGGCTCTTTAGTACTCTAACTCTAGAAACCCCCTCACCATGTTCCAGGTCCCTTAAAGAGCACATACTTACTGGTAGACATACTCTGGGCCAGGCACCACCCTGGTTATTTTCCCCAGCTGTATCATAGTGCCAAAAGGCCTGATTTTTATAATTATCAAATCATTTCCTGTTGCATCCTTGGAGCAGGACCGATGGAATTACTGTGCCCATAGAATCCAAGTACAGACTTCACACTGGCAGATGTGCCAGGTTCAGTATCATTAAAGAAACCACATCATGGCTTACATTTGTGCCATACTTTTAAATAAGCTTACACTGATTGATTGTTCTTGATTTCTATGAAGGATTCATCTCTGTCTATTATATACATGTTTTGAGAGGTATAAAATTAAGCCCTGTATAAATAAAACCCTGTTGCACATGCAATGACTTCTTTCCTCCATATGTCCTGCTCAGCTGGCAGAATCTGCCATAGTCATTTGGGATGGATGATATGGGAGGACTCTGATACTTTTGATTTTTTGCTTAAACAGTTAGAAGAATACATTGTTGGACTTACACCTAATAATCAATTGAAGTATTTATATATAAGTGATAATATGGGTTTGTAACATTAGTTTTAAAAAGGGAAAGTTTTATTCTGTATATTTTGTTACCTTTTACAGAATAAAAGAATTGCATATTTAAAATCCACATAAAAAAGAATAAAAAGGAAGAAATTACTAAAGATCCTGTAGAAATTCAGAAGAACATCAATACCTACTTTGAAAATCTTTACTCTAATAGGATGGAAAACTCAAAAGAAAGGGACAGATTGGTAGAAATACATGAAACAATATATATTTATGATTATTCTCTCTTTCTCTTGAAGTTTTCCCTTAACAAATACATAGTGATCTTGTTTGTCTCTTTTGTTCATTCTTGGTTTGAAGTTTACATTGTCTCAAAATAGCATAGTAATCCCTGCTTTTTTCTGGATCTCTGTCACCTGAAGTATTATTTTCTACCCTTTGGCTTTCAGGCTATGAATTTCCCTTTGAATTAAATGTATTTCTTGTATACAGCATATTGTTGGGTTTTGTTTCTTGATCCACTATGCTGGTCTATTTCTTTTAATTGGTGAATTGAGGCTATTTACATTGATAGCTAAAACTGATATGCATTGGTTTATCTTTATCACGTTACTTTTTTGCTTCTGGTTCCCTATGTTTATTCTGTTTGATTGTTTGCCCTGCTTGGTGATTTCTACCTGTTATTGTTCTTAGAGTTGTGGTTATTTTTATCTCCTTCTAGAATATGTTTCAGTACTCTGTAGGGTTGGCTTGGTGGTCATGAATTTCTTCAGTTGTTCTTTATCATGGAAGGGTTTTTTTTTGTGTGTGTGGAATTGGGGATTGAACTCAGGCCCTTGTGCTTGCCAGGCAAGCACTTATTCTACTGAGTCATCTCCCAAGCTATCATGGAAGTATCTTATTTCCTCATTAATTTTGATAGATAATTTTTCAGGGTACATCAATCTGGGTTGAAATCTGTTTTCTTTTATGACTTAAAATTCTTCACTTCAAGTTCTTCTTGACTTGAGGACTTGTGTAGAGAACTCTGCCATGATTCTGGTGATCTTTCCTTTATAGATGTTTGGTTTGCTTTCTCTGACAGATTTTATTATTCTGTTCTTGTGTTGAATTTCTGGGATCTTGATTAGTGTATGTCAGAGTGTAGATTTATTTTAGTTGTGGCTAGTCAGAGTTCTATATGCCTCACTTAACTGTTTGTCAGATTCTTTTCCCATACTTCAGAAATTTTCTGCTATTCTTTCTGCAGATAGCCTTTTTATGTCATTTATGTTGACTCATGCTTTTTCATTGACACTGATCAGCTTTATATTGTTTTTCTTTGCATCCTCTTGTAGCTGTTGAATAGTTATTTCCTCATTCCTTCTTATATTTAAGAGATCTTTCCTTTTGTGATTGCTAGACACAATCCTGTTTTCACGGTCTGAAAGTCTACCTTCAGGTTTGCTCAAGCTGTTTTGTGAGCTTTCAAGGGAATTTTTAACTTCCTCAATATTTTTTCAAATCTGTTTCATGCATTTTAATTCTTTCCTACATTGTTCATTTAAGGTTTTTACCATTTCCCCATGTTCCTCTATTTTTTTTATCTATGTCTTTAGATATGATGAGCAATTCTTTCATTATGGTTGTCATTTCTTTTTTTTTACATAAGAGATTACTTCTGATCTAATTTCTGCTATAGTTTCATGTTGTTTCTTTAGTTCTGTTGCTATCATTTTAGAAATTTCAGGTATGTGGCTTCCAATTTCTTCTATGCTGTTATCTCTTGGACTTGTTCTGGGTAGCCTGGAGGTCTGCAATTTTATTTTGCTCCTTCATCTTGTCATTTTCTACTTAAAAAATTATTTTGTTTTCTGTGATGATGTATGTGCATTTTTATGTTAGTAGCTATTTCACTAGTATCAAGGTCTCACTAGAAAAGTCTGTTTTTCAGGGATATCTTTTGTGTGAAGGAGATTCTTTGTTTTTATCTGTCCCATGATCCCACCTTCCCAATAATTAAATTGAGAGTGTGATGTTGATTTCTGTTTGGCTCAGTCCCCAGGTTTTTGTTATATAACTGTGGTGTAGGTTATTGCCCTACAGCTTCCCAATATTGTTATACAAAGGAGAAGAGCTGATTAAAACAGATATGGCATCCTAGCTCAAGTAGTACAATTAATAATAATGATATCATCAAGCACAATTTAGAAACTGACAAACTGAGGTAACTTTTGATTTTGTACTTTAGACCATAGCAGCAAAGTCTATTATGACATAACAGTACCAATCATAAATTAGGAGTTTGTATGCAAAGTGTTTCCCCTTGTTAGAGTGGGTTTACCCTGGGTTCCCCTGGATGGGCAAGTTACCAAGTCCCCGGAGTTTTCCACATTGGCTGGCCAGCCCATGGTGCTGGGCCCCAGCATCACCTGGCAGCTTGTGAAGTGCAGGTGACAGAGAGTTTCTAATTCAGTAGAAATTGCAGGTGTGGCCAGAAGATGCTCATTTCTAACAAATTCCCAAGCTAATGCTTGCACTGCTGTGTGGGGGCTGAGCTGGGAGATTCCACACTGGATGGGGGCTCCCCAAGGCAGGAGCCCACCTTCCCACTGGTCCGTGCTGAGCTGTACCTGCTTCCTGAGTCTCCTCCCTGTGGCAGCCAAGAGTTCAGGGGCTGAGCCCTGTGCCCAGTGTGGAGCAGACTACGATGTGCTTGTGAAACACATGCACACGAACTTGTGTGCTGCCAAGGCCAGGACATTGGGACAGCACCCTGTCATCTTCAGCTGCACAGGCTGGCTGAGAGCTGTGGTCTCGAAGTCTGGACCAGACCCTTCCTCCTCCTCTCCTTTCTCTTCTTCCTCCTCTCCTTCCTCCTTTTCTCCCTCTAGCTCCTCCCTACCCTCTCTTTTCGTCCGCAACAGCTGTTCCATTCAGGCAGAGAACTTGGAACCTCAAGTGTTCCCACTGGAAGAACAGAGAGCTTAGGAATTCCAGATGGGGCTCTGCTCAGAGATTTCCTTTCTCGGAAATAGGTATTTTTATTTTTTTCAAACATTTATTTATTTATGTGTGTGTGTGTGTGTGTGTGTGTGTGTGTGTGTGTGTGGCCAGCTCAGCCCACCAGGGGGCGGGGCTGGCTGGCATGTGGTGCTGGGGGATCGAACCGCGGTCCCTGTGTTTTGCCAAGCTTGTTCCAAGTAGGTGCTTTAGACCACTGAGCCATCTCTCCAGCCCCCTGAAATAGGTATTTTTAGATAAAAGAGAGTAGGAATAGGAGAAACATGGCTTGAGGATGGGTCTGTATGTGCATCCTTACTACCTATTCCTAAAAGCCATATTCTGTAAAAGAGGGTTTTTTGTTGTTTGTTTGTCTTTTTGAGACAGAGTCTTGCTATGCACTTCAGACTGGCCTTGAGCTTACTTTGTAGCACAGGCTGGTCTTAAACTCACAATGATTCTCCTGCCTCAGCCTCCCAAGTGATGGGATTACAGGCATGCACCATCACACCTGGCCTGCAAAAGAGGTTTCAAACCAGGCTAAATGGGGCTGGGGAGATAGCACAGCAGTCTAAGCACCTGACTGGCAAGTGCAAGGACCCAGGTTTGAGTCCTGGTACCACATGCTGTGCTGGTCCCACCCCAGCACACCATGCCAGCCAGTGGAACTCAGCATGGTGGCACGTGCCTGTAATCCCAGTGCTGGGGAGGCAGAACCAGGAGGCTCACTACAAGAGCTATAGAGTGAGACCCTGTACCAAATAAATAAATAAATAAATAAATAAATAAATAAATAAATAAAATTTTAAAAATACATAAAAGAAAAACCAAAGCTAAATGATGCACATCTGTAAGCCCAGATCTTGGGAAGCTTAGGTAGGAGGACTGCCTTGAGTTCCAGACCAGCCTGGGCCACACAGAGCGTTCAAGGCCATCCTAAACCGTCTCAAGACACTGTCTCAAAAAGCAGATGATTTTGCATCTGTATATTCAAAATAGTTAGGACAGATATACAGCTGCATTCTCTTAATTCAATGAATACAGAAATATGTTCTAATAGAGTTTGTGGAGAGGATATCATGTCTGCATGTTGTACAATGAATAACCACTAAGACGACAATATGCAATATGTTAATTATTGAAACTGTGCTAGTAATCGGTTTTTGAAACTATCTCATTGCTATTTGTTTCTCAATAAAATTATTTTTTTTTAAAAAAAGCAAATGAATAGTAGAAACACCAAGGTGGTGGAGAAGTAAGCAGCACAGAAAGAACCTCCCTGAGAGTTGCCGTCCAGACACTGGAATACAGCAACTCGAGGAAGACAGAGGGAAGAGGGTCTCCTGGACCCAGGAAGGATCTTAAGCACAAATCACAGCCCACAGAGAGTATGAAGAGAAAAACTTCAGTGAAGAAGGTGTGGGGAGCTGGCAGTGCCTTCTCCCTGAGACAGGACTCACTGCTCGAGAGCAGTGATTCACACCTGCAGACACACAGTGGCTGCTGGGACCCCAGAGACCTCCACAGAGCGATGCGGCAGGGAGGGGGAGCTGCAGAAGGGAAGGACTACACTAGCTGGCGGTGAGTGCTGAGGGCTCAGTCTTCCAGGACAAGAGAGCGATTGGCTGGGAGCCCACTGAGCTCAGAACTTAGAGCAGCTGCTGGCTCCACCTAGCAGCTCCTAGCTGAGCTCAGGCTCACGGAAGCTGTGCTGCCATCTTCAGGCCAAATGAATCTGGTCCTGACCAGAAGGTGCAGGCTCACTGAGACTATTCCCTACTCCCTGCCCCCTCCGCCCCCAAGAAAGCTATGCTGGCTTGCTGGGATAAATCAACATGGATTGGGACTCTGTCTCCACACACTGCCTACCAGTGACAGCAGAGACAAACCTGGAAGTAGACTTTTTTCTTTTATTTGTTTTTGTTGTGGTGGTAGTTTTGTTATTGTTTATTGTTTTTGTTTTTTTAATTCTTGGTTCGAATTTATATGAGTATGAACATGGTATCTAGACTCTTTGTGGTTGTGGTTCTCTTCTGTTCTTCTTTTTAGCTCTTCTCTTTCCCTCCAGTCATCTGTACTAGTTTCCCAAAGATAGTGTGAGCTCCTTTTGTCCTCCGGCCTTACTTCTAATCTCTTCCTCTTCTCCCACTCCTCTATTTTCTCCCTCACCCATTTTAAGTTTTAACCCCTGAGGGTATAACTGGCATATTTAAGGACCCATATACACACTGCCATGAGATTTACTTCCACAAGAAGGTGAGCGAGCCTTAGGGAGCAGATGACTCCCAGGTACTGTGAGCTGTGGCCAAGCCCCATGCCAAGGCCTATGTATCTCTGTGACCTAGAGTTTGGATGACATCATTAGCCTAACATCAGGCACCTTCCCCAGGACCACAAGCAGCTCAGCCACCCATGTGGGGGACTCTGAGGAACAAAAGAACTGATGGCTGCTGGGGTGGCACTCATCTGTCATCCCAGCACTGGGGAGGCTGAGGCAGGAGGATGAGGCCAACCTGGCCTACATAGTGAATTCATGGGTAGCCTGGACTACATAGTGAGACACTGCCTCAAAACAAAACAAAACACAATACAGGCCTTGGCTGCTGCCACTGTGGTGCTTAGTGACCCTCACTGCCAGCCAGAGCTGACTGGTCAGCACGTCCTCTCTCACTTCAGCTAGGGCCCCACCCCCGGTCCAAGCCCCCATCAACCTCCTGGCCTGGCCGCGTACCTGCCCTCCTCTGGCATCCATCCTCCCTCACAGGCCTGGGCCTTGAGAAGCAGCTTCGCCTCTTGAAGCTTTGATAAGCACCTCCAGTGCCAGTGTGGTGACAACACAGCTGCTCCCAGGGTCAGGGCCTGCACCGAGCCAGCCCACGTGACCTGACCTTTGTCCTCCTCACAAAAGCACAACCCCTCTGGAATCCAAATCTTTCATTCAAGGTGGCCCTGGAAAGTCTGCAGTGACAGGAATGAAGGGCACTGCCTAGCAGGTGCCTGAGTCTTGCCCAAGCTAAGAGATGCTGTGGTCCCTCGTCTTACTCTGTAGCCCAGGCTGCCCTTGAACTCTGGGATTTCAGAGTTCTCCTGAGTTCTGGGATTACAGGCATGCACCACCATGTCCAGATAAATAAAGCTAGTTTTTTAAAAAAACAAGCTAATGACACAGGCCCATAATTCTAGCACTCTGGAAGTCTGGGCCCAGCCTACACAGTTTCGTGACGCCTTGTCCCAAAATAAAAAATGTAATAAGGGCAAGGTCCAGCGGCGGTGGATTTCCTAGTCATGAATTTACATAAAGACAGGAAACAAACACCACATTGCCCCTATGCAGTCCAGGCTGGCCTTGAATTCATGGAAATACTCCTGCCTCAGCTTCCTAAGTGCTGGAGTCACAGGCATGCACCACCACACCCGGCCTGGCCATGTTGTTTGTGAAAGACACTATCGAGTGATGACAGGTAAGAACACCTCACACTCGCCCAGGTTTGTTCATTTCCTTACCCTCTAGGGTAGACGCAAGTGACTCCATTTTGATTCTGACAAATTGTACTTCTTTCACAGCATTAGAAAACCCATTTTACAGATGTGGAAACAGAGGCCCAGAGAAGTAACTTTCCTCTGGATTCCTGGATCACTCAGCCAACAAGGAACCCAAGGCCAGTTCACATCATTTTCCCACCAAATGGTACCAAAGCTCAGGGAACACCAACAAGCTCCAACCAGCAACCCATCTGAAGGCTGAGGTGAATAGGCATGTTAGTTCCCTGCACATGCTTTGAATCTGGTTTTCGGAACCAAGATTAGGGGCACTTGGGAGGCTGGAACAGGAGGCTTGCTGTGAGTCCACCGCCAGCCTGGGCTGCATAGCAAGTGCAGCCTCAACTGCACAGTGGGGACCTCAGAAAGCAAACAGTACTGCCGTTCTCCATCTCTACATTGCTACAGTGTTCAGTCAGGGAAAGTGTAAGAAAACTCACACCTTTTTTTCAGTCTCTTTTTTCTTCAGGGGGAGGCATGGAAGCGCATATGGAACCCAGGCTCCCACACGGAGCCACATCCTCAGTCTATTTCTTATTCTTTTTTTTTTTTTTTTTTTTT
>NW_004524593.1:13780120-13785494 GCF_000260255.1 Octodon degus
CACAGCCTGGATGGCCACATACATGGCTGGGGTGTTGAAGGTCTCAAACATGATCTGGGTCATCTTTTCACGGTTAGCCTTGGGGTTCAGGGGAGCCTCGGTCAGCAGCACGGGGTGCTCCTCGGGAGCCACACGCAACTCGTTGTAGAAGGTGTGGTGCCAGATCTTCTCCATGTCGTCCCAGTTGGTGACAATACTGTGCTCAATGGGTACTTCAGGGTCAGGATGCCTCTCTTGCTCTGGGCTTCGTCTCCCACGTAGGAGTCCTTCTGACCCATGCCTACCATGACGCCCTGGTGCCTTGGGCGCCCCACGATGGAGGGGAAGACGGCGCGGGGGGCATCATCTCCCGCGAAGCCGGCCTTGCACATGCCGGAGCCGTTGTCGACAACGAGCGCAGCGATATCGTCATCCATGGCGAGCTGGTAGCGGTGTGGACCGGCGGCAGAGAAGCACAAGAGGATGTTCTCGCGAGCTGGACGCGGACTCGGCCTATTTCTTATTCTTGAGCTAGGGTCTTGCTTAATTGCCTAGGCTGAACTGACCACTCAATCCTCCTGCCTCAGCCTCCCAGCGTGATAAGTTGACAGGCGTGTGCCACTATGCCAAGCTTCTCTGTAAATCTTTTTTTGTGTGTGTGGTACCAGGGATCGAACTTAGGATGCGGCACTTGCCAGGCAGGCACTTATGCCACTGAGCTATATCACCAGCCCCTTGTAAGTCTTCCTTTAAGGGTTAAAAGAAAGGATTCCTGAGGCCAGGGAGATGGCTCAGTAGAATAAGAGCACAAGGGCTTGAGTCCAATTCCCGGTTCTGCCCAAAAAAAAAAAAAAAAAAGAAGAAGAAGGGATTTCTGACATGCGCTAGCTGTCGTCTTCTTGCCCTCTGAACGTTAGTCACCCGCAGGCACCAGCGAGGCAGCTTGCGTAATTACAGAAGCTAAGCCTTGTTCAAAATGTGTTGCAAATGTCTTCCCAGCATTTGTGTCAGCAAAAATATTTTCCACTTTTTTGTGGTTGCTCATTTTTATTTCCTTTTGCAATTCTGCAGTTTGAGGACATCAGGAGATGCCTCGGTTACAGGGCTTAGAGCTGTAAGAAACTGACACTCGAGTCAACAATGAAGAAGTACATTGTTCTGGGATCCGCCAACCTAGGGGACCTGGGTCTCCAGGTCACCAGCTCAGCCCCGCTTCAGGAACCAGAAGTTGGAAGCCACCCATGTCCACCTGGAATGAATGGATAAACGAAAGATGACTGTAGTGGATTTCTAACTGGTGGTCGGCTTATTACACCCAGCTGAATTAAACTAGTGTGGTGCGGAAGGCCCACCTGAGGGCTGTCGCCAGCAGCATAAAGGCAGAACAGGAGCTGCTGGAACACTGTTAGGGGTGCTGTTTGGAGAAGCTGTGGGAGCTGTTGGACGCTGCTAGTTCTCTTGGGCTGCTCTGCTGGAGGACTTTGTCATGCTGGCTTCCCCAGTGAACTTTGGAGGAGCTCTGGTCCTCATCTTGAGCATCCCTTCCTTGCCCCAGAGGGGAAGGTGGTGCACTGCTCAGCCTCACAGAGAAGCTTGTTGCATTGGCTTTCCTGATGGGAGCTCAGCTTTCCTCATTGCTGGAGGAGCTCGGGACCTCACTGTTGCTGAGGATGGCTGTGTACTTTGTGTGTGTATATTTAGTGCAGGGTCGACAGGGTCTCACTACACAGCTTGAATTCTGTAGTGATTCTCCTGTTGTCAGCCCCCCAAGTACTGGGATTACAGGCATGCAACCACCACTTCCCATCCCAACTGCCATTTCATTTCAGTGCACCCTGGGGGCAGGGCCAGCACAGCTTGTGGTGCAAGGGATCAAACCCTGGTTCCTCTGCTCTGCCTAAGCAGGCGCTTTAGTCCGCTGAGCTATCTGGCAGGCCTGGCTGTGGTACTTTTGGGAGAGCTCTGGTGCTTACCTTGAGCATTGCTTCCTAGTTCAGATCCCTCAGCCTGCTAGCACAGGCCCTTCATCCCACTGGCATAGACTTCCTAGCTTCCCCCACTGACCCTTGAGCCTTTCCTGCACAGACTCATGAAGCAGGCCTGCATGAGACTTTCTCATGGGCTCAAGGATTCCAGTTGGACTTGTGGGAGGCATCATTGTGAGCCCTAGACCCTCAGCTGGATTCTTTAGTGTTGAGTGTGTGGATAGGTTTCCTGCACTTGTTATATATAATTCTTTGAGTGATTCATTATAAAGTATTATAAAATGTGCCCTGTATTATATTGTTTCTCTTGCAAAAAACCCAGAACCATGACAGTGATGAATAGGATCAACCCTGGAGCATCAGAGAGACTAAAGAATGATGAGAGCTTGACCCAGTGGCATTTGCCTCTTGCTCTGGCACTCTAAGAGGCTGAGGCGGGAGGACCAGGCTTGAGCCCAGCCTGTGCTACTGAGTGACTTAGCAGGACCCTGTCTCAAAATAAAAAGTAAAAATGGGCTAAGATGTAGCTTAGCGAGAAGGGCCCTAGATTCAGCCCCAAAGAGAGAGGGAAGGAGTGAGGCAGAGAGGGATGATGCTGTTTCCTTGTGAATGAGCAAGGACTTTTGCAACATGGAACTCATTTATTGGGGAGACAGAGGCACATTCAGAGGGGCGGGCTGAGAGGGGAGGCAGAACAAGGAGTGCAGCAGAGTTATTTGGACACAAGAATCTTTGCTGACAAGGTTGGCAGCTATTGTCCTTGTGGAAGCACTCTTAGTGCCACGGACTGGGGCCTTGTGCCTGGTCATCTTTGGATCACTCTTCCTCCGGTGCTTGTTATCAGGCATACTTTCCCACATTCCCAACCTGCCACCTGTTGTCTATCTGTCTATCGCTAGGCCTTGACCCAGGCCACTTCCTTTTGATTTTGATAATTTTCACTGTATATACTTTGGAATATTATGCACCCTTTAAAGGGAAGAAAATTCTGACAGGTGTGACAACATGGCTGACTCTCATAGACATTATGCTGAGTGAAGCCAGTCAGAAAAGGACAGACACCGTGCAACCTCTGCTTCCAGAAGGATCTCGAGTCGGGTTCATGAGCCAGGAAGGACAACACTGGCTTTCCAGAGCACGGGAGAGGGAAGGACGAGGAGTTCTTACTTAATGGGCCTCAATTTGAGTTAGGTAAATGGAAAACATCCTGGAGATAGATGGCAGCAACGGTCGTGCAATAGTATGAAGGAATTCAATCCCACTGAACTGTGCGCTTAAAACAGCTAAAAAGATAAAGTTCGTGTTACATGTGTTACCACAAAGGTAAACATGGCTGCTGTGGCCCACAGTTCCCACCACAGGTGCTCCCTCAAGGGAAAGAATGCTCTGGCACAAGCCAGGCTCTCATTAGGCTCATGTTCTCTCATTCCTAAATCATCCCTGTGGCCAGGAAAATTACTCCTTACTGATTTGTCAGAGTCTTGGGTGCCCAACCCTGTCCCTTGGACAAAGAGCTTGGGGTCACCCTCAGACCAAGGCGGACAAACCTTTGTGGTAGGGTGAGGTCAACCTCCCCAGGCCTCTGAATTAGTGGGAGAGGCAGGAGGAGCAAAGGGGGACCCCAGTGTGGCATACACTGCTGGCCACCTTCCAGCATGCAGTCCTGGCTCTCCTGGATTCAAAGCAGGCCCCCCGTCTCCCTCTGGGCCTGTGCTCTGAGGAGTGGCCCCCTCCACCCAGCTCTGACTTCCTGTTGTGGACACAGTGGACCTTCAGGAGTGAGGCCTTGCCAGAGGAAGTCAGGCTCTGGGGGCCTCCTCATGGGGGTGTCACACCCTAAAGCCTTCTTCCTCTCCACCCCATGCAGCCACCATAATGCTCTGTGCCCAGGCCCAAGCAACCAGATGAAAACTGGAAGTGAGCCAAAGTTGACCCTTCCTCTTTTTAAGCTGATCTATCCCAGGCATTTGTTATAGCAGCAGAAAGCTGACTGACCCCTTGGAGAAGGACAGAGTCTGGCAGTCTTGAGAGGATTTCAAGTGGCCCAGGCATAACCACTGCCCACTGCTACACTGACCACTGAATGTGCACTCCAGGAACGAGGAAGCCAAGGCCTGGCTACGGGCGCTCCAAGTGCCAAGTCATCTCCTGATGCTATCGTGCTGATGGAGCACCTGCATGCCGGCCTTGGGACCTCCCGCAGTAACTCCCTTTTCTTCCTCAGTCGCCATGCATCCCACGGTGCCCAAAGAGATCCTATGGCAGGGCATGGAGACAGGAGGATCACTGTGAGTTTGAGGCCATCCTGGTCTACATAGAAAGATTCTGCCTCAACACACCTTCCCAAAGAAAAGAGACGGGGAAAGAGGGTGCAGACCACACAGCTGGACCTAGACTAGGAGTCTCTTTGCAGCCCTGCACTGCTGTAGGCATATCCAGAGGGTGGTGCTGCTAGACCTGAGGCCCTGTCAGAGCCCACAAGGGTGAAGCAACTGGCTGCCAAGCCCCGCCTCCACGGCCACCTTGGGAACCAGCACTTGGACCTGTCACCAGGGAGCACCCCAGCTCTTCCACAAGCTAACCTGTACCTTGAACCAACCACTGCTCCTGGTGGTGGGACCATGGCTACAGTGACATCTGAGAGGCCTCCTTCCACTGTGAGGGCCTCAGCAAGCTCTACCACGGGAACCATGACACGGATCTTGGAGGACGAGGCCAGGCTCACTGCTGTTGCTATAGGGCCCCCAGTCTGGGTGAGCTGGGGTCTCTGAGACAGGCACCAAGGCCATGCCATCCACTCCAGAGGCTAAAGGGGTGACTTCTGGACCCAGGGCTGCAGAAGTCAGCTGGTCCCTGTCCAGAAGCCACCCCGTGAAGACTGCCATTGGTGTCACTAGTACTTGGGACCTTAACTTCAGCATCAATTTGGTTTGAAAAAAAATAAAAAAAAATAGGACAGATATACAGCTACATTCTCTTAATTCATTGAATAAGATTTGTTTGAATAGTGTTTGTGGATGGGATGTCACGTCTGAATCTTATACAACGAATAACCACTGAGACAATGTGCAATGTATTTATTATTGAAACTGTTCTAACGATTGATTTTAAAATTGTCTCATTGCTATTTGTTTCTCAATAAAATTATTAAAATATTTTAAAGGAAAAAAAAAGAAGAAAAACAAAAGAAAAAGAAGAAAAGCACATGATGCCTTTGCCCCCAAAGGAGTCAAATTTCTTGGGCTTTTCTTGGACCAAGTATAAGTTTGGTTCAAATTGACAGGCTTGTGTTTTGTGAGGAGCACTGCCGAAGCTTTAGAGTGAGTGAGCCAGTCTCCCAACAAGCAGGCAGATCTCAGCATCCGAGGACCCCCAACCTCCCTCATCCTCCCCTGAAGGGCTGCACTCTT
>NW_004524593.1:13786744-13788769 GCF_000260255.1 Octodon degus
AATGTTTTCTCTCCATGTGACTCTCCAAAGCCTTTATATTGAAGTGGATGCCACTTGAAGATATATTCATAAGTGAAATAAACCAGACTTGGCTCTATCTGACCAGCTGCACAATGGCCTCTTTTGCTAGCCTGTTGAGTGACAGGCTAGCCCTGTCAAGCACACTAAATCTTACCCACTTTCCCAGGCCCTGACTACCCCAGATCTTCCTTGATCATAGTAAACACCCCGCTGTAATTAAACCTGCCCAGATACATCTGCCTGACAATCTGTATAACCCATTATAAATTAACCCTGTATCCATTTTGTACTTCCTGCTTACAAAGTGTGTAAAAATTGCTAATTTACTCTAAGCTGAGGCTGGTGAGTGGTTCCTACCAACCTGCTGGCATAAATAAAAGTTGCCTCTCAACTCCTTGGTGCACTGTTTTCCAACCATTTTGATATGGATTTCTACAACATTCTTGGTGTTCCAGTTGGCAAAACACAGTGCTGACCATTTGGGTCACTGGTGGAGGCCTGCTGGTGGCAGTGGGGACTTGCCCTTTGTTATGATTTGTGTCTAGTTGTTCCCCCAAAGCCTCACGTAAGTCATGGGGGTGGCTTAAGGAGCAGCGAGTGGCTTGAGGGGTGGAGCCAGAGGACCAGGGCAGGGCTCGAGGGGTGCGGCCAGAGAGATGCCAACCATTAAACTGGCCCCATGCACTCGGCACCCTGCCCCCCAAGCCTGCCCTGCAGTCTCTTGGAGGTGTGGAGAGGGTCATCCTGGACACAGCAGCACCTCAGCCTCTCCTCCAGACCCTGTAGCATGGGGCAGCAGTGTCTGTGATTGAGGCCACCTGTGATTAAGTCTCCAAGATCTTGCTATGTAATTCAGGCTGTTTTAAACTATGAAACCTCCAGTAACTGTGAGCTAAATAAACCTTTCCTTCCTTCGTTTTGAGCATTGGGTATTTGTCCCAGCAACGAGAGAAGAGTAACGATGACACCCTCCAACCTGCAGACAAGAAGGCACACCCTCTGGTTCATTTCAGAATCTCCTCCTGGATTGGGAACCCCTGTGTGACAGCAGAGACCTTGCAGGACTGATGGCAGGAGGCACAGAAGGACCAGTTTTGGGATTTCAATGCTGCAGCAAGGCCTCAACACTCCAACACCATATTTCAAGGCTCTTCTGGAAGGAGTAAAGGAGGGAGGTAAGAAGTCTATTAACACATTCAAGGTTGGTGAAGTTATCCAAGAATCTAATGAAAGTCCTGCTAAATTTTATGACTATGTGAAGCAAGCCAAACTTATTCCCCACTTGACTTGAGATCCTCCCAAAATCAGCAGATGGTGAATTCAGTCTTTGTGATACAGCATGCCTTTGACATCCACAAAAGATTCAAAAAGTTGATGAGCTGGCCCATATGAATTCCATGCAGCTACTTCAGGTAGGCCAGAAAGTTTTTACAAACCAAGAGAAAAAAAAGAAAGAACATAAATGTGAGGCAGACTGCAGGGCCCACCTCTTGGCTGTGAACATGGGAAGCCTGCTCCCAGAGGAGCCCCAGACAAATCAAGCCTGTTACTGGGGCCAAGACAATAACGAGGTCTCACAGGGTCCTCAATTCACAACAGGTGGTTATCCCTACACTTTGGCTTCAAACTAGTATGGCCGATGTAAGCACCTGGGGCACTGGAAAGACAACATCACTTCCCATAAGGCTTTCAAAATTCTCCCACACTGACTGTTAAGTTTTTGCTGCCACCCTGGTCAAGCTCCTCATCAGGAAATTCAACAGCACACTTCTGCAGTATGTTGATGACATTCTGATTGGCAGCCCCACCAGGCAAGACTGCTGGGAGGGAACCCAAGCCCTCCTCCACCAACTGAATGATACCAGGTACAAAGCTTCCTGGACAAAGGCTCAATTATGTAAATAAGAGGTCAGATACTTGGGGATTGACTTAGAGAAGGGGCTCCGAAACTGAAACCCAGAAAAAAAGGAAGTCTTTTGCTCCATTCTTCAGCCTGACTGCAAA
>NW_004524593.1:13788912-13796271 GCF_000260255.1 Octodon degus
AAAAAAAAAAAAAAAGAGGAAGCTTATAGAACTCTTGGCAGCAGCTGGTGTCTGCCAGATCGGGATACCTAGGAGCACTGAAAGGGCAAAAACCTCTTTATAATATGTTTTGAAGGCCCACAACCAAAACAGAGCTAATCAGATGGACTCTGCTGGACACCAAGGCCTTCAAACAAAAGAGCTCTCACTTCAGCTCCAGCATTAGGAATCCCAATGTGATTCCTTCCACCTTACATCAGTGAGAGACATGTTGCCTCGAGAGTCCTAAGGCAAAAAGTGTGACCCTGGGAGAGACCAGTCACCTACTTGAGTCCCAGTCCAAGACTTAGGACTCAGTGTCAGAAGCGTAGCCCCTTTGTTTGCAGGCCCTCGCTACTGCAGCTCTCCTGGTCAAGGAGGCAAACAAATTGACTCTGGGACAAAATCTGCCTGTCCAAAATGTCTGCCTGGACATTTCAAAAAAAATGTGGCCTGTTTTTTGAAACCAGAACAGCCACATGCTGTTCCCGAATAGTCGCTCCTCAATAGTCAGAGACACTGTTAGCTCTCATACAACCCCATCATCACTCAGTACCAAGCACTGCTGGTCAGAAATCCCTGACTCACATTGAAGTCAGTCAAAGCTTTAAGTTCAGGCATCTCGTTGCCCACAGAGTTTGCACAGGCAGGTCATGGCGCCCTTACGCTGACTGGTGAGCCGCTCGCCAGCCAAGCTCACCTGCAGATGGAGCCCCTGACGGATGCTGAGCATACCCTGTTCACAGATGGCAGCAGCTCAGTGAAACACGGGAAACATCAAGATGGCTCTACAGTCATCACCACCAAAGAGGTGCTCTTAGCCGGACCTCTTCCCCAGGAATGATCAGCTCAATGGACTGAACTGCGGGCTGTAATACGAGCCTTCAGCTGGATAAAAGACAAAATGTACACCTTTACACAGATTCCAGGAATGTTTTAACCAAAGTTCACATCATAGGATGCTATACAAGGAATGTGCCCTTTGGGGGCTGAAGGAAAACAAATCAAAAATAAAGATGAAATCTTACAACTTTAGGTTGCTATATGAAAACCCAAAAAAGGTGGCTGCCATTCATTACAAAGGATATCAAAAGGTAAAAGACACTGTCTTGGAAACCAAAAAGCAGATGAAGCCTTAAGATGATTGGCTCCAGGGCTCTCCTTGGGGACACAATTACTTAGTCCAAAACTTAGAAGCAGTACATGAAATACTTCCCAAAACCATCTTCAGTCTTTGACAGGGAGCTCTTCACTATACTCACGAGGAAATAAAATGGGCACAAGAAGGGGCTCGTGTGGAACCAAATGGTGCCTGGGTCCTGCTGGATGATCAAATGGTCATCCCAAAGGAGTTAGCTTGCACGGGGTGAAACACCACCATGACACCATCTATGGAGGAAAGGCTGCTATGGTTCAGCTCCTGAGTTGATGTCACTGTCTCTCAAAGTTAACAGCACTCTGCAGGTGTTGGCCAAAGAGGTCAAACTTGTGAAAACACTGAGGCCTCAACAGGCCCTTGATTCCAACATTAGGGCTGTCCCCTTTTGAGGACCTCCAGGTAGATTTCAGCTGAGATTACACCATGCCAGAACCACAACATTTGTTAGTCCTTGTCTGCACTTATTCTGGGTGGCCAGAGGCTTCCCCTACCAGAACTGAAAAGGCCTCTGATATGTGCAGAGCACTGGTAGGAGAAATCACCCCTGGGTGATGGTGGGCTGCCACTGACCATAGGCAGTAACAATGGGCTGTCATTTGTGGCAAAAATTAGCCAAGGAACTGAAGATTAAATGGAATCTTCACACTGCCTATAGACCTCAGAGTTCTGGCAAGTTGAATGGATGAACAGAACTATGAAATCAATATTAACTAAATACTATAAAGAGACTCAGACACCTTAGGTGGACTTGCTCCCAGCGGCCCTCCTAAAAGTCAGAACATTGCCTGGACCCCCTGGGTATATCCCTTTTGCAGGCCTATTTGGAAGACCCTCACCTTTAATAAAGGGCCTCAAGGAGACTTACTCCAGTTGGGAAACATTTCCCTACAGGAACAATTTGCTCAATTAGGGAAGACTTTCTCCCAGATACATAAAAATATATCAGAAAGGGCACCACTTCTCACTGATACTCCTGTTCATACCCATAAGCCAGGTGACATGGTCTGGGGTATACACTGGAAAAAAGACTCCTTGTCTTCTGGTCGGAAGGGCCCCTGTTTAATTATTTTGACCACTCCCACTGCAATGATTCACTCTGCATGCATCACTCCAGAATCAAGTGGGCTCATCCCAGTGACTGCTGGGCTTCCCTGATGAGTTGGCCCCCTTGAAGACCACCTTGAAAAGACAATACACTCAGAGCCCTGCCCTTATCTCTCAGGACGCTGGCAAATGAATGCACAGCTGAGGATGGATCGAATACCATACCCCAGAACATCCACCCTAAAACTCATACTGCTATTCCATTTGGTTTGTAGCCCCTTTCCTTTTGTTAATCTGTGTGTTTGCCTTGGGACTCTGGGCTATAGCCCTAGGAGACTGGAGAGTTCCCCAAAAAGTTGTTGTTGTCCTTTTCTACATTTGTACAACTACCGGACTGCCCACCGTCCAGTATCTCTGACTTGGAACTGAAATGACTTTCCTTCGGGTAATATATGTAAGCCTCTTAGGTATTTATGGGAAGGGAGGATACTGGGAATTCTAAGCCCATCTGAGTGGTACTCAAAGTCTCCTTAATCATACCATGTGGGAACTCCACCAACCTAAGGGTCCTTGTACCTTGATCCCTGTCCCATAAAGAGACCAATAGTTACTACACAGGATATGGTGACCTGCACTGGGAACAAACTTACTGAACCAACAATAAGTATGTTTGTCAAGGTTGGCAGGGGAGCCCCCTTTCACAACAGGTGGTCAAAATGCTTTTGATATGCCTAACAACATCCACTCCTGGTACTGTGGTGGCTGGAAATGTGCCAATATGTATTAGCCTGGAGAAGAGAAGCACTGGAATTGGTATATAAGACAGGTCTGGGTAAGTCCTCCCTGCGACGGAAGGCCTCCCCTTACTTAGGCTCTAGGGGGGCCTGCCCTTAGCTCAGTTATGTAAGTGCCTGCTCATGCAAAGGCAGTCAGGAGCAGGATACTACGGATCAATCCCCAGCTCCACCTGCCTTACCAGACCTGCCCTTCAGGCAGCCTAAGCCACAAAAAAAAAAAAAAAAAAAAAAAATCCTTTAAGGGTCAGGGAGGTAGCTCAGTAGAATAAGCACTTGCCTGGCAAGCACAGGATCCTGAGTACAATCCCCAGTGCTGCAAAAACAAACAAACTCAGGCTCTAGCCCCCTCTGATTGCAAGAAGGGCACCTGAAATCCCATTCTGTATCCTGTGTATGCCCCACTGACACTGTCTGGGTAATGAGACACTTGTTAGGTGTCCCAGTAGATGGAATAAGGGAAGATCCTGCAATGTTGGTTCACATTCCAGAAGTCTTTATCCCCAACATTTGAGCCCACACCATCCCCTGCTTCAGTTTTCACACACTTCAAACCTGGGCACACCAAAAATGACATTAGATTAGAGACCTCTCCCCACTGGCTGCAGACCTGTTACGGTTGGCTGATGGGACTCCAGCAGAAGACTGCTGGCTCCAGGTGCCGCCCACCACCCTCCCACAGTGGGCTTTAGGGTTAGCTCCAAATGCTCCCTTTTCTGTGTTGTTCATTCCCCAGCAATCCCACTGCCAGCTTCTGAAACTCAAATAATGGGAAGCTCCACTTGCTTCCTGGAAACAAGGTTTTTTCCAAATGTGTCAGCTGACTGTGCCTCCATAACCCGACCCAGCTCAGGCAAATAACGGAACTTTCTTCGCGTGCTCTGACAAGGTCAGCTGTGCTTTCCCCACAACACAGGAGCCTCTGCAGTGTTGCCTTCCTGGTCCTGGATCTAAGCATCTACCCTGGTGACTGCAGCCCTCTTGCTCACCCTGAATCACACTGGAAGTGGGGACCTCGTATTCCTGCCCATCCTGGTTGGCATAGCAATAGTAGGTGGAATAGTCCTTGGGTTAGGACAGAGCCAGTCTGCACAACCGATGAACTAAAGACTTTAAAAGCATTCAGAAGTCCATCGAGAGACCCTCAAAAAGGAATCTTTGACTTGACTGTCTTACAAAATCAAGGGCTTTAGACCTCCTCACAGCCCAACAAGGGAGGAGTGTTATTACACTAACAAGTCAGGAATAATTAAAGGAAACTCCAGCCAGTAGTGAAAGCTCCTCAAACACAGGGCCAAAGAGAGATTGGGTGTCTCTTCTTCCTGGAGTTCCCTGGACTACTCCTGTGATGGGCAGGAGCCCTATGTGGGCCTTTAATGGCCCTTCTGTGATTCACATCCTAACCCAATTCCGTCAGAGCGTTTTGAGGCCATACACTGCCAACTCCTCCTAAGGCCCACCCCCTCCTATCAACTTGTTAAAACTGAGGGAGAATCTTCCTTATTTAAAAAACAAAAATGGAATGTAATAGAAAAAAATTAAACCTATAGTTTCATAATTGGGCCATTGGACTCAGCCAGCCTTGCCTAACTCCCCAGCTGCAGCTCAGAGATAGTTTGACTCGGCTCCCCTGGCCAGCTGCACAATGGCCTGAACACGTATCCTCTTTCACCAGGCCATTCCAAGGACTGTCTACCAGGGACAGGATAGTCCCATCAAGGACATACTAAATCTTACCTGCTTGCCTGGACCCTCACTTCCCCAGCCCTTCCTGCCTCCCAGTAAATGACCCCTTTAACTAAACCTGCCCAGACACATCTGCCTAACAATGTGGGACCAAATATATGTAACCAGTCATAGACTAACCCGTTATGCACTCTGTCCTTCCTGCTTACAAAATGCACATAAGTTGCTATTGTACTCTAAGCTGAGGCTGCTGATGTGGACCTGGCTTTCACCAACCCGCTGGTGCAGAGCATTTTCCATCTGGTTTGGTATAGATTTCTGCAACAAGAAGAGCTAATAATCTTTGAGAGCACACACACACACCCAGAGACTGTATGACCAGGAAATCCTCAACTCTTTACTCATGGGCACTTTATAGGACAAGTCCTGGGCTACCTGGTCACTGGATCTCTCTGTTAGAGCAGCCTGGCCTTCCCTTAGCTAATGCAGGACACAGCCTGCACCCGAGTGACCCTGAGTGTGTGTACTCCAAGGAAAGAGCCACTGAGGACAGCCCACCACAGGCGACTCTCAGCTTCTGACTTGGTGACCCAAGCAGCCTTCAGGAAAAACCTCAGTGGGAAGAAGCAGGCCACCCCGAGGTACCTGCTTTATTCCTCCTCCGAGACCTTGCTGTCTCTGGCAGAAGCGGAAGCAGCTTCCAGTCCCAGTCATGCAAAGAGACGTTTGCGGAAACTGAGTTAACTCAGAGGTATCCAGTCCTGTGACCTGCCAGGAACCGGGCCACACCACAGCAGTGGGAGAAGCAGTGAGTCACGGTTGAACAGACGAAGCTCCAACTGCGCATGCCCCGGTGCTGGGGATTTCCCCACCACCACCACCCGGTGAACTGCGGGGGCCAGAGAGCTGGGCCACACCTCCGGGTGAGAATCTAATCCTGATGATCTGAGATGCAGCTGAGGCTGGGATGCTGGCGTTGGAGAGCAGCTGCAAACACAGGTGAATATCAACAGAGAGATTGGAGTCCGCAGGGCACAGGGCTCATAATAAGTTGTTTGCAGACCATTGTCTCGGTTACTTTTCACATGAAAGCAGTTCACGGTGGCAGAAAATAAGGAAGAGCAGCGGAGAAGCAGCACCTGCGGCCTTTCTCTCTTTTCGCGGACTGTGAAGGCCGGTGCTCCACCACCCGGACTGGCACGGCTGTGAGGAGGCGCAGATCAGAACTCCTAGGAAGTAGGGCACAGAAGCCCTCCTCAACTCCTTTATATACCCTCTTTTTAATGAGTCACTCTGGGGTGCGTCCTGCTCACCCTATGGCGGGGCCGCCCAAGTCCCAGGGCATGGAATCCACAAGCGAATCCAGCCCAAGCTTTCCACATCTCAAGTTGACACAGTGTATCAACCACCACCCCCTTATCAGTGAACGTCAAGTGACTTTGAAACTACATCTGGTGGCCACAAAGAAGATCCTGGGGTAGACAGGAACACACGCTCACCTCAGGTGTCACTGCATCCCATTCTCACCACAGAGAATCACCTAGCTGTGGCTAAACAAGCTCAGAAACTCCCACTGACTCTGCTGTATAGTGAGCCCTATGGTTATTTCACTATTATTGCACTGTAATAATAAAGTGCACAGTAAATGTAATGTGCTTGAATCATCCAGAATAAAATGTCTCCCACAGGATCAGTCCCTGGTGCTGAAAAGTTGAGGGCCAGTGAATTAACTGGTCTCACCCCACTTCACTTGTGTTCTCAGCCCATCGAGGCTGGCACCCCTGGAAGCAGTGGCCTGGTCCCACCAAAGCCCGGGCACTGTGTGGTGCTTCTTCCAGCTTGGATTTTGCCCACCTCACCCAGCTGTGGCTGTCAGGAGTCCTGGGGCTCAGAGCCAGAGTCCTGCTGGGCTTGCACTCTCTCAGGACACAGGAAGGACCCTATGTACTCTCCGTGGGGACAATTCTGACATCAGTTACATGACAGCCTTGGACTCTGTGGATCTGTAAGTCAGAAAGGAAGCTCCCAGGAGCCATGAGACTTGAGACTGAGGCTAGATGGGCACACAGAGGTACTGAGCCCTGGGCCACCTGCAGCGCATTCACCTGCCAGGGCTGCTGAGGGTCAGGCAGTGAGGTCTCAACCCTGAGCACCCAGCGCCTGGTGTGGAGTGATCTCAGCCTCTACGTGTGCTCCTGTGTGACGCAGGTGAGTCCTTCCTCTGCTCTGGGCTCAGCAGCAACAGCAGCAGGACCCCACCTGGACATGTCATGGACGTGGCCTGAGGTCCTGCCAAACAAAGGCTTTGGTGCCCGGGTTCGCTGCAAGTTCTGAAGGCCAATCACAGTAATCCAAGCACACAGTGCTGGAGGCCTTGGTGAGAAGCCGCCAGCGGGAGGTGACACCTGGCAGCATTGGGATTCCTGCATCCCTCACAGTAGAGCCTGGAGTCTGCCATGTGGGAAGGGGGAGGTGGGGAAAGGGAGATGACAGCGCTGTCCTGAGGCTTCCTGGCCTGGCAGTGGGTGACTGGCCCCAGGGGAGTAATTGCAGGCATCATCTGTATTTGAACCTTGAGCTTCTTTTTTAAAGTCATTCTTTAAAAAAAAAAAAATTAAAAAAAAGGGCTGGAGAGATGGCTCAGTGGTCTAAAGCACC
>NW_004524593.1:13796401-13803083 GCF_000260255.1 Octodon degus
CTCTCTCTCTCTCTCTCTCTCTCTCTCTCTCTCTCTCAAATAAAAAAAAAATTAAAGTCATTCTTACTGGGGTAAGGTTGACAAAAAGATGACAGATTTAAAGTATATACCTTGCGGTTGTGATATACATACACATTGTAAAATGGTCAGAGGAACCTAATTAACATCCTTCACATCACACAGTTACCATGTTTTTGCGTGCATGCTTGTGTGCGTGTGTGTGCATGCTTGTGTGCGTGTGTGCTTGTGTGTGTGTGTAAGAACAGTTGAGATCCACCCTGATAGCAAAGTCACTGTAATACAGCAGTGCTAGCACCGCTCGACACATTGTGCCCTAGACCTGCAAAACCTACTGAGCTCCCATAACTGCAATTTTTTGTCCTTTGAACACCTTCTCTACCCCATCTTCTCCACACCAGAAATCACTTCTCTACTCTCTACTTTCTGTTTGTTTTTTTGAGATGGGATCTCACTATGTAGTTTAGGCTGGCCTTGAACTAACCATGCTGCTTAGGCTGGCCTCAGCTTCATGGGGACACTCCTGTCTCGGCCTCCTGAGTGCTGGGCACGCACCATTGCACCCCACTCTACTCTCTACTCCTACGAGTCCACCTTTTTTTACAATTCCACGTGTTAATGAAACCATGTGTCTTCCTGTGCCTGGCCTACTTCACTTAGCGTCCTTGTGGGTTTATCCACATGGGCCATCCTCAGCTCTATTCATGCAGTCAAAATGGCAGGATTCCCTTCTTTTTAAAGACCAAATAATATTCCATTGTATCTGTATAACATATCTTTTTTTTTTCCATAATTTCACATCTTTTGAAAAAGCCATTCATTGGGCTTAGACATATGAATGATTTATTCTCTTAACCAAGGGGAATTCTCTACTCTGACTCGGCTTCTAGAAAACCCCATCAGAAGCTACCCAGAAGGGCCTGGCTATACCCGTCTGTCCCTGAGGCCAGGCCTGGGCTCCATTCTATCCTGGCCCTGCTCCCTCACACCCAGGTGTCCCCACTAGGAGTGTAGCACACAGATGTCTGTCTGTTCCTGTAACTCATTAAGTGTGCTGAACGCTAGCTCCATGTGCTACTCATTTACTCTGCATCTCACGGGGCTGTCCAGGCTGGGCAAGCTCGTGTCCCCAGGCCCCCTGGCCCCTCTTGGTAGCCCATGACACACCTGCTCTGCAGAGCTTCCCTAACCAGTGAATATCACACTGCATCTGTCTGATGGATGGAGAGGCCCTGGGGCCAGGAATCTAAAGTCCTATACCAGGCGCTTCCTACCTACTTTGCCAACTCTGAGCACAGCCCTGGCTCTGGTCAGCCTCCCAGGGCCCAGGGAGGGCTATACAACCCTGCGCTGTGGCACACTCCACATGTTGCCCCGCCAGGCACCAAAGAAAGCTTGTTCAGATCTTTGGTTCAGTGTAGGAAAAAACCACCACTAACAGCAACCCAGAGAAGATGCCACCCTCCTGCACTTCCACCCTCTCCATCAGCGGTGGCTCCTGGTTCATTTGTACTTCAGGGCCAAGTGTGGTCAGGGCATCACTCACACAGAGAAGGAAACTGAAAGGACAGAGGGAGAGAGACCTGGGCTGAGAAAGGCCCACACCAGCGGTCACCGGTGTGGAGGGCTGGGGGAACCCCAGGAAATCTCCCCAGACAACAGCTCTCGACTTTGGGGCCCCACAGCTAGGCCGGTGAGTTTCATTCAGCTCCTGCCAGAAGGGCAAGGTGGCTTTGGCACCTTGCTGTGACAGTGGGGAAGGGAACTGGGAAACACAGACACTGAGCTCCACTTCCCACAAGTCACAGTGAGCCCTGCAGGAGAGTGGCCCAACATCGGCCACTTTGTTGTGGTTGGCTGGGGCAGGACAGCCAGGAACCACAGACCACCAGCAGCCCGGCTGGGAATGTGGCCCCTGCCTTCTCTAGCTGGCCACTAGGAGAAAACGCAGGATGGCGGGGGGAGGCTGGGGTCAGGGTTTTCAGTTTATCTCTAGCCAGGCATAGGGATACACAACTGTAACCCCAGCATTCAGGAGGCTGAGGCAAGAGCATCAGTGAGAGTTTGAGGCCAGCCTGGGCTCCACAGTGAGTTCACGGCCAATGTCAACTACACAGGGAGACCCTGTCTCAGAAAAAAAAAAAATTCTTGGAGATTAAAGCAGGTTTCAGGACCAGTGAGATGGCTCAGCACGCTAAGCTCCTGCTTAGGCAAGTGCAGGAACCAGGGTTCGATCCCCTATACCACAGGCCATGTGGGCCCTGTCCCCAGGTGCGCTGAGTGGGCTACTGAGACCAGGTTGGTGGTGCACACCTGTAATCCCAACTCTGGGGATGCTGAAAGCAGGAGGAGGGTCACTATGAGCTTGAGCTGCATAGTGAGACCCTGTACCAAATACATTTTAAAAATAAATTAAATAAATAACATAGATTTCAGAATCCACCTGGATTTTCAGCTAACCTCCCCAGAGGGGGTCAAGGGTCCCCAACAGGGAGGGGTACGAGAGCTCAGCTGTGTAGCCCTTCTCCCACCACCCCAGCTGGATTTCCTCTGGGAGAGCCATGAATCTGAGGCACCAAAGGTTCTAGAACAGAACTGAGCCCCTTCGCGTCCTTCACCGTCACCTGTGGATTTGCGAATACTGCGGTTTCCCGTGCAGTAGCTATTGTGAGTTTTGTTTTCTAACTAATTTCACACTGCTATGGAAGCAATCCACGAGACAGGTGTTACTATTTCTCATTTACAGTTAAAGAAATGGCAATTCAGGACACAGCTTCCTACGAGACTCTAGTGGAGCTTGGAGATACCCAGAGGGACCCTTGGTGCTGGACTGTGCATGCATGACACCACTGTCCCTGGCCCCCAAAGGCAAGGTGTTTTCAGATTCAGCCTGGTGTTGTAGTCTGGAAAGTTCCAGGTGCCAGGGGAGCCACACTGTCAGGGTAGCCCAGGGCCGCCCGGCCAAGCTGCCAACCGTGCTGGTGCCCGGCAAGCCAGGAGCCCACCCCGGCGGCACCCACAGGTGGGTGCAGCTACGAGGAATAGCGCAGGAGACTTGGCGAGCGCTGTGAGAGCAGTTGCTCTTCCTGTTTGGGGTGAGAGATGGAGGCGCTCTCTGAACCTGTTCACCCCTAGGCCAGGGGTGGCACTGATTAGGAAGCCACTGAGATCGAGTGTGTGACCGGCTGTGATAAGCAACTATGCAAAAGCCAGTGGCAACTCGCTGGGAGAAGACCACGCCCAGGCCGTGCCCTGGCAAGCGTGGGTTCCTAGAAAGTGTTATCAGTCTCGGCTGCCTCCCTCCTCACTGACCAGGCCTTCACCCAGGTACAGCCGATAAGGCCTCTCGTCTCTGCACACCAAGGTACCTGCCCGCCCTGCTGACCCAGCAGAAACTGGAATTAGGCAGCCGGATGATGGAAGAGAAACGTGGGGCCTTGTGGTTCACAGGTGCCAGCCTCCAGGCTTTCGTGAAAATTAAAGATGAATCCTTCTCTGCACGCTGCACAAGAACAGCTTGGAGCCATTGAGGGACTGGGCACAGGGACAGCCAGCAGGGGCTGGAGCCCTGGCTCCACAGACCACACACAGCTGCCTGTCTTCGTTACTTTGTCCTTGTGGAGACACAACATCTGATGCCCACAAATTAAAGAAGGAAGGCTTACTTTAGCTCAGAGTGCACAGAGGTTTCAGCTGGTTTACAACCAGATGTCCCCAAGGCAGGAAGCAGAGCAAGGGAGGAGGAGGAGGGAGACTGGCCTTTCTCGGCCACGCCCCCAACAACCCCTCCCCCCCCAGGATCCACCTCCTAGCGCCACACTGAACTGTAAATTCCTCAGTGGAATTCATAGGTGAATAGCCCATCCCCACAGTCCGGCCACCTCCCAAACCCCCACCCACGAAGCCCGCGAGGCTTGGAGGACACCAGCTATAAACCATACCAGCACTCTCCTCTCTGCTCTAGGACCCCACTATAAGATGACGGGCTATGCCTGATGAAGGGGAATCTGCAACTGAAAATTTACGAGTCACGACAAAAAAGGCCATTTCAAAAGGACTTCAAAAGCCATCCACATTGTCCTCCTCCTGCTCCCCGCATCTGATTCCACCTGTCCTCCTGACTTGTGAATGAAGGGTTGTAGACATACACGTCTGTGAGTGTGTGTGTGTGTGTGTGTGTGCACGCCAAGCATATGTATGGCATGGGTGGGCTGAGAGAAGAGGGCACGGAGCACATTGCTGGGAGTCTCATTTTATTTTATTTCATTTTATCTTGAGATGGGGTCTCACCACATAGCCCAGGTTGGCCCTGGACTCACAGTGCTCCTCCTGCCTCAGCACTCCCAGTGGTGGGATGACAGGTGTGCACACCACACCCGGCAGGGTTTTGCTCCTTAGTGTTAGGGAAGGCAGGCAGCAGGGCCTTGCGAGCTAGCCAAGCATTGCCTCAGGGTGGCCCCAGGCCACACCACAGCCCTGGTCAGCACCACAGCCCCGAGCCACCGCTGATAGCCACTTCACTCCAACTCTGCCTGCATTCACCAGGTCTCCTCTTCTGAGCACTGCTGCTGACCCCAGCCCTGTCCTCTTGACTTTGGGAAGTCACCAGGAAGCAGCCCAGGTGTCCGCCCTGCTCTACAGCAGCAGGAGGGTCCATTGTGCAGAGGAGAGATTCACTGGGCTACAGTAGCTTGTAAGAGTGCACATTGACCCCTGGCCACAGGTATAAATCGGCTCAGGGCCAAGGTGCCGTGATTTTTGCCTGTGCAGTGGGAGAGGCCTCAGCAGGTGAACTGACTGGCCCACGGAGGTGAACGTTCAGTTGGCCAAAGTTCAGCTCTAATGAGCCACCCACCCTGCCCTAGTTTCCAGGTGAGGTAGCTTGGAAAGCTAGATGTCCCCGTGGTGCTATTGAGTGTGAAAGGATGGGTCCCTAGGTCTTTCTGCAGGTAACTGTCTGGTCCCCAAGCTGAGCTGGCCCCTGGCCATCCAGAGTGTGAGCTCTGCCTGGTGCTCTGGATAAAGACAATATATTAGCCACCTGCTCTGTTCCCAAACACTCTTGCCCTCCCAGAAGGGCAGCTGTGACCCTAGTTGGCCCCAGTGGGCTCGTACTAGAAAGCCCAGGACACAACCAGGGATCTGGGCTCCCCCTTTTCTGTCCAATGCCCACAGGGACATCCTCTGAGGGGCAAATTCTCCAGCCCACCCTGGACCTGCACACTGGGGGTTTGCATTCTAACCAGAGGCCCTGGTGACCCCAGATCACATTAAGATTCCCCCAAGGAGCAGCACTGGCTCTGTCACACCCTGGGGCTTTGTCCCTTCCCACCCTCAGTGCCTCCATCTGCTCCTAAAGGCCTGGTTCTTGGTGAGGGATTCGAGTCTATGTGTTGGGCTTATTCCTGCTCTTGCCTTAGGTTCTCATCTTCTTCATCTTCTTGTTTTTTGTTTTGTTTTGTTGTTGTTGTTTTTTAATCTTACCGGGTCTTGCTACACAGTTTGGACTCACAGTGATCCTCCTGTCTCAGCCTCCCCAGTGCTGGGATTACAGGCATGTGCCACCATGCCCAGTTTCTCTTCTTGGTTTTTTAACACAGGGTCTTGCTCTATAGACCGGGCAGGTGTGAAACTCACTGTAATCCTGCCTCAGCCTCCCAAGTGGAGGGCTGGAATGACAGATGTACACCACCTCACCTGGCCTCACTGTGTGCTTTCACAAGCCACTCTGAATCCCTCCTGAGGCCAGGAAAGAGAAAGTCCACAGGCAGGGAGTGTCCCAGGTCCTGGGATACAGCTGATTCCACTCCTTTCCAGGGTCTCTGTCCCAGCTTTACAGACCAGGAATCCAAAGGCAGAGGCCACCCCTGGGGCACCTATGGCAAATCTGAGCCAGGGTCTCGACACCTGTAACCCTTGTCCAGAGCCAGCAGAAAACCTGGACATTGTCCTTGTGGCCGGCAGCAACTGCTGTGCTGAGGTGGCAGGGGATTTGCCCAGCACAAACCAGGCAACGTCAGCAGGCTGGGGTCTTCTTTTTCTTTTCTTTTTTTTTTTTCTTTCTTTCTTTCAAGACAGGTTCTTAGTATATAAACAAATGAATTCAGATATATGTACATGCACGCACACATACACAAGCACACACACACACGTGCGCACACACACACATACACACACCTGCATGCACAGAGACACCCTTGCCCATAAGCTCTAAAGCTTCAAGTCTACAAAATAGACATCACACAGCTTCTAAGTTATACATTGAATTTATTTTGGCCCCATGGCTACAAAAGCATACATACTTTACTTAGTGTGCTTATTCACTGCTATTAAATCAGAAGGATGCTCTTAAACTACCCATTATATTTGGGGAAACACCTCAGAATAGAAGTTAATCCCAGTGCCAGGGAGGCTGCAAACAGGAGGATCACTACAAGTCCGATCTGTACAGTGAGACTCTGTACCAAATACATAAAATGAAAAATAAGAAAATAAACAAATAAATAGAAGTTAATATGAAAGACAAGAGAGTTTATCCTAGCACTTGGGAGGCTGAGCTAGGAGGATCACTGCGAGTTCAAGGCCAGCGTGGTCTAAATTCTCTCCCTCTCTGTCTCCCTCTCTGTCTCTGTCTCCCTCTCCAACTCTGTCTCTCCTTCTCTCT
>NW_004524593.1:13803508-13805046 GCF_000260255.1 Octodon degus
CCGCTCCTCTCCCCAGCTCCACCTGAAGCAGTTGTAAGAGGAGAAACCCTTGGCCTTTCTGCACCCCTTAAGAATAAAGGGTCAAAGTCTGGGGGTGGAGTGAGGTTGGATAGAAGAAATAAAAGTTAGTAGAAAGGAGACAAGGAAAATAACTAAAAAAACAGTGTACTATTTCTCTGGAGATAAGTTAGGAGTGTGTTCTCTGGAGGCAAGAGGAAGCAAAACAGCTCCAGGCGCGTACTAATGAAGAAAATGATAGGGGAAAAGGAAAGAAGAAACTAGCTCCCGGATTTCCATGAGAGGTCCCAGATGGGTAGTCACATGCGCCCTCATGCCAAAGCACCTCCTCCTCCTCATCTTCCTTCTCCTCCTCCTCTTCTTGATTTTAGCAGTGGCAGTGTTTACTTGAAAAAGAGGACAATGAGAGAAAAAGTGGCTCTGCAGAGCGTGCTTGGGGTGCGGAGAAGCCACGCCAGCCGCTCGGTGCTTTCCTCTGCTGATGGAGCTGGGGGACGGTCCTGCTGCCTGTCACAGGTGGCTCTGGGGGTTTAAAATGACTACACAACTCAAGCTTCTAACCCACTACTCAGCATGCAGGCCTTAAAGGATACTGGAATTTTAAAGAGAAACTGAGCCCTCGGGAGGCTGAGGCAGGAGGACTACTGTGATTTTGAGGCCAGCGTGGGCTACACAGTAAGTTCAAGGCCAGCCACTGTATAGTAAGAGCCTGCCTCAAGGGGGGGGCAGGGAGAAGGCTGCAACTCGAGGACACAGTCACCCAACATCACCCATATCAGTATTGCTGAGCTAGTTTATGCCTCTTTTCTTATAAGCCCATCACACCCCAAACTTTCTTTCCACAAAGACGCTGTAAATCATAAATCAGTTTAGTTGTTCAAAGAATGCCCCCCCCTTATATATTTGGTACAGGTCTCACTACGCAGCTCAGACTCATAGTGATCCTCCTATTTTCAGCCTCCCCAGTGCTGGCATTACAGCCATGTGCCACCATTCCTGAACACAGCTGCCAGTTCAGCACGCCCCAAGGATCAAACCCTGGTCCCTGCACTTGCCTAAACAGGCACCTGGTCCGCTGAGCTATCTTGCTGGCCCTCAAAGAATGTTTTTAAGCAAAATATCTTAGATTGCCCATCTTAAAGAAAATTGTTGGGGTTCACTCCTTCACCTGTAACATGGGCCATTCTCTTCCTATGGACCAAATGGAGCTTCCTGTAGGAGGGGTTCCCAGCACCACACACAGAAAGACCCCCAGCCCCACACTGCAGCAGGCCTGCACTCTCTCTGAGCATGTACAGCAATTTTAAGTTGCTTCCTAATGTCCTTTAAGAAAAAGGTCTGAAAAGAAACATCAAAAGCCAGTGTTATCAGCTCCTTCAAGAAAGAGACAGCAGGGCTAGTGAGATGGCTCAGTGGTCTAAAGTACCTACTTAGAACAAGCTAAGCTAAGCAAAGCACAGGGGCCACGGTTCAATCCCCCAGCACCACATGCCAGCCAGCCCCGCCCCCTGGTGGGCTGA
>NW_004524593.1:13805250-13820911 GCF_000260255.1 Octodon degus
TAAAATATATATATTATAAAAACAAAATGTTTTTTGAGACAGGGTCTTGCTGTGTAGTTGAGTCTGGCCTTGCACTCACTATGTAGCCCATACTGACCTTGAACCTATATTGATTCTCCTGCCTCAGCCTGCTGATTACAGGTGTGCATCATCAAGTCTGGCTAAAAAAGAAAATTTGTATTTTTTTTTTAATTAGATTTTACTGGCACTTTCTTTCTTTCTTTTTTTGTTTTTTGAGACAGGGTCTCACTACACAGTTCAGGCTGGCCTTGAGCTCACTCTGTAGCCCAGGCTGGTCTCAAATTTGAACAGTCTTCCTGCCTCAGTCTCCTGAGTGCCAGGATTACAGGCGTGTGCCACCACATGTACTGGTACATTTAGATATACACAACCATCACATTCTTCATAGAAGGGGCTGGGGAGGTGGCTCAGTGGGATAAGCACTTCTCTGGCAAGTGCAAGGGTCTGAGTTCAATCCCTGGTTCTGAAAAAAAACAAAAAAACAAAAAAAAAAACGAAAAGCATTCTTCATAGAGAATTTGCACCTGTAAGTGATTTCACGTGACTCCTTTTCTTCTCCATCCCCCTACCCTCCTTTCCCCTCTCCCCATTTAGGAAGCATTGTTCCTCTCTCGCGCTCTCTCTCCCCCCCTTTCCTTTCCCCCCTCTCTCCCTTGTTCCTTCCCCACTATTATTCCTCTGGGGCCTTATTTACATTTCCAGTTTCCCATACCGGAGAAACAAGGTGACATTTACACATGTGGGCCTCATGGACTCGAGGTGCATCCACTTATAAGACAAAATTTATTTATTTTTTTAAACATTTATTTTATTATTTATTTGTGTGTGTGTGTGTGTGTGTGTGTGTGTGTGTGTGTGTGGCCAGCTCAGCCCACCAGGGGGCGGGGCTGGCTGGCATGTGGTGCTGGGGAATCGAACCGCGGTCCCTGTGCTTTGCCAAGCTTGTTCCAAGTAGATGCTTTAGACCACTGAGCCATATCGCCAGCCCCTACAAGACAAAATTTTAAAAAAAATCTAAATAATAAATAACACCAGGTGCCGTGAGCACCTCCCGGGCAGGCGAGGCTGACAGGCCAGGACACTGGTGTTCAGGGCCAGGAGGCAGGAGATGGGGTCGGCTGCGTCAGGTGTGTCAGGTGAGGCTGCCTCGCTGCCCTGAGCTCAGTAGCGGTGGCTCAGGGCTCAAGGTCACCTGGAGGGGCGCAGCCAGCCTCAGGGCCCAGGGCCATCAGCTCACCCATGTCCCTCCAGCAGGGGGGGGGGGTTCCATGGCTCCCTTGCCGAGAAATCCATCCAGCCCGTAGGGTCCCTCTTCGTTGGTGCGTCCACGTTTCTTCATTCCTTTATCTGTTTTTAATTCTTCTCTAATGGCCTGTGGAGGCCTTGGTCTGCTCTTGGCAGGAGCTCGGCTTCGGAGCCCAGAACGTCAGCTCAAACCGAGCGGCGCCTCCGACCTCCGTGTACAAGGGCGACACGACTGCTAGCAGAGTCACAGACGTGTGGGGCCACCAAGGCAGCAGGTAGGAGACCGCAACCCGCGCCCGGCGCGCGGTGGGGACTTCAGGGCGCCGGGACCGCGGCGCCACCTGGCGTCTCGTGCCTGTCAGAAGGGCTGGCGAATCCAGCGGCGCAGGTCCGCGGCGCTCAGCTCCAGCAACTCAGCTCAGGCGCGCACAGCGGCCCTCCCGGCCCTGCCCCAACCCAGTCGACCCCCATGTCTTCTCTCTGCCAGCCCAACCTCCGTCCCTTAGCTCCTCCCCTTCCTGCTGCGCCCCTAAGTGCCACTTCTTCTAAAGTTGCAGCCCCCTACTCCCTGTCCGCTCTCCTGCTTCATCTGGCTCCTGAGCTCCAGGCGAATGGGCCCTGTTCCTCGCTCAGGTGTCCTGTCTCGCTCCGTCTGGACCAGTAGGAACAGAGGCAGGGGCTGCCTGTCTCCTCTTTGCTGTCTCTGGCCCTTACACGACGTTGGCTTGGAATCAGCGCTCCTTAGCTGTTTGCTGATTGAATGAAGCTGGAGGCTGACACGGAGCAGGCTAGGGCTCCTCTCCAGGAAGCCACCGATCTCCAAATGAAACTAAAGCCGGGCAGTGCTGCACACCTGTGACACCAGCACTGAGGAGGCTGAGGCAGGGGGCGGGGGTGTCGCTGTGAGTTGGAGGCCAGGCTGGGCTACATAGCAGACCTTGTTTCAGAACACACAAGCCAAAAACACACAAGAAAAAAAAGTCTTGTCACTTTTTAGGGTAGGAAAGGAGTTTCCTAAAGAGGAGACTGGTTTGAGGGGCGGAGGGGCCACTGCAGCCGCACAGCCACGCATGCAGAGGACCTGGCATCCAGAAGTGCTTGCCCAGAGTGGCGTCTGTGGCTACCACCCCAAGTCCTTCATGGCGGGCCTTGGAATTAAGAGTTCTGTAAGGAAACCTGGTGAATGTTCGGGCCACTGGCACACAGAACCTTAGCTCAGACACAGCCCTGCTCCCTGACACCTCTGCTAGGGAGTTCTCGGGTCTCCTCCTGCCCCTGGGCACCCGTGCTGCCTCTCAGTAGGCTCTGCATTGGGCCTCTGGGCTGCACAGCACATTGAGGCAGCATTGTCAGGTGAACAAGGCAGGAGGCCATGTCCCAGCAGGGCTCCCCAGGACCCTGACCCAGGCCAGAGTCCTGCCAGGCAGCCTAAGGAGCAGGACCCGAGGGGGAGAAGACACCTGGCTAGACCTCTCCGGGCCTGGCACTGAGCAGCACCCTTGAGGGAGGGGAAGGGACTGAGCCATCAAAGGTCCCCAGATGCCCAAAGCTCGGTGTGCCTGTCCCTCCCAACTGGCTCTAGGAAGTCCCCCAGAGACAAGCCACACAACAAGAATTGTGCAATTCCACACATGAGCTAAATGCTCTGGAATTTGCACTTGAACTAACATTGTGCAAGATAAAGATGAATGGTAAAACTCACACCAATAATTTTAAGTTTTCTTCTTTTCAGTTCTGGTGTTTCAAAACAGCGTTGCTATATACTTCAGCCTGGCCTCAAATTCTTGGCCATCCTCTTGCCTCAGCCTCCAAAGTGCTGGGAACACAGGCATGTGCCACCATGTGCGGTGATGTCTCTTTACTTAGAACATTAAATAGCACACACCGCATGAAGCAGAGGAAATTAAAAAGCTTCAGGTGTACTTTTAATGGTACTCGTGAAGCCCACATTTTCATTGTGGACTGGGCTTTGCCAATTATATACCTGGCCAGGAGTTACACTCAACATTTATGCCAAAGCAGTTCTGTTAGGATTCACCTCTGGATATCCCCTACTCTGTACTTTCTCATCACTGATACACAAAACCCAACACCCACAAGTTGACAGAGGAGAGGTTTACTTGGGCTCACAGTTTATAGATTTGTCTGTAGTTGGCTGGCTCCAAGGCAGGGTGGCTTGGCAGAGGAGAAATAGCTCATGGGGTGGCAGCAGGCAGCAGAGAGATCGAAGGAAGAGGAGGGAGCCAGGCCCTTCCAGGCCCTGCCCAGAGACCTCCTCCAACCAGGCCCCACCTCCCAGCATCCCATCCTGCTCTACACTCATCAGCCGGCTCAGATGAGCACCCTGCCCCACGATCCACCACCTCACAAGCCCCACCTATGCTCACATGAGGCTTTAAGGAACATCAGATGCAGACTGGAATATTCCTTGATGGCCCAGTCATCAGTTTCTGACTGTGTTTGGCTAGCACCATTCTTTGTCCTCAGTGGTAACTACATTATCAACTCTGACAAATCTGTATACGTGCAGGACCAAGTTCATCTCTTTTATTACACACCTGAAGTAACTCGTCTTATTTCATTACACTGAAAGGATTAGCACTGAGTTGGGTATGGTGACACACACCTATAATCCCAGCATTTTGGAGCTCTGGCGGCTGAAGCAGGAGGATTACTGTAGGTTCAAGGCCAACCTAAAGAACTACAGGAGACTCTGTCTCAAAAAAAAAAAAAAGAAAAATCCCAGCACTTGGGAGATTGAGGCAAAACTACCCTGAGTTTGAGGCCAGCCTGGGCCATAGTGAGTTCAATCTGGACTACAGATTGAAGACTCTTCAAAAGACAGAAGGAAAAAAAAAAAAAAAAAAAAGGAGCAGGCCAACCTGAACTATGTAGCAAGACCCTAACTCCAACAAAACAATGACTGTCAAAAATGTCTCTAGCCATTGCCAAATCTGCCCTGGGAAAGGAAGTCCACCAGTTCAGGGCCACTGGCTTCCATGGATTATTCTGGAGGGTGGAGGTCCCAGTACAGAATATCAGAACAACGCAGATAGGAGGAATATAGGAAAACCTTTATTTAGTGGGAGACAGGGAGGGAAATGACAGCCAGCTTAGACGCTGCTCAAGAGTAACAAGGGATACAAAAATACAGACGACACAGTGACCAATTCCCACCACACTCACAGATTTGCACTGCACTGGAGTATTTACAGGCTAGACAAGATGGGGTTAGTGATCAATTTATACCCAACCTAGTTTCCTAAAGAAATTAAAGAACATTTCAAACCCGAGACTCCGACTTTAAAGCTAGACAGGACAGCTGCAAACACATGACTCGGCCATGTAAAACTTTCCAAGAGCTGCTCCTGCAAGAATATTTTTCCCTAACATTATTTTTCCCCAACATCTAGAATGTCAGTTCTCCTATTCCTACTAGCAACCACACACAGGATCAAGAGCCCAAATGATCCAGGAAACATCACTCCTTCCATAAAGTGTTCTTAAAAGGAGGCAAAATAAAAAATTTATACATCTGGTACAACGGTTACTGAAAACAGCGAAAGCAGTTTTCTGAAACTGAAATATCAAGCTCACCACACAGAAAGGTGCTGCGCAGGAACCAGGGATGGAAAGCTACAGCAGTGAGTACCAACTGCAAAGGGCGGCAACACTGAATGCAGCATGGCCTGTGGCGCCCAGGCGGCCCCCACGGATCCCGGGCACCCCTGCGGCTCCCAGTCAGCCTCCGCTGCTCCCAGAAGCCCCTGCGGCTCCCAGAAGCCCCTGCGGCTCCCAGAAGCCCCTGCGGCTCCCAGAAGCCCCTGCGGCTCCCAGGCGGCCCCGCGACTCCCAGGCTAGCGCATGCCCAATATCTGCCTGCTCTTGAGCTGGTAGTTCTTCTCCAGGTCCGACAGAGCCTGTGCTCGCAGCTGCGCAGCATGAAGCCTCTTCTTCAGGTCCTTGCACTTGGACTTGGCAGTAGGCTGGCTCTCCAAGTTCTCGCTCCTCGCCGTGTTCTCTTTGCTCTCCCTGCTGAAGTGAACCTTCTTCTTAATTGTTGAGGATGGCAGATCAAAAAGTTCTTTGGGAAGAAAAAGAAAACGGGTTTTGAGTTACATAGACAGTTCAATGCTTATATCCTTTTTTCTTTTTGTTGACATGTTTTAGGTATAATGATCATATTCATCACAGGGAATTTGTACCTGTACATGATATAACTTTTTTTTTTTTCCATTCCCCTCACCTCCCTTCAGTCCCTCGTCTGCTCCTTATGTACAAAACCTTTGTTTCCATTTTTTTCCTTCTTTTTTTCTTGTCCCTCCTATCATACTTCGTAATCATTCTTTTGGCTCCTGTGTGGAATCTGGGTGCCTAGAGTGGGGTAGGGGTGGGGCTGGCAGAAATCAATCAGCCTTGTTGTCGGTACCACTGAAAACGTAACTCTGAAGTGGGCCACGCATCCGGAAACATGTTTTATTCTCTTAGCAGTTAACTTTGTTCTTAAGGTTAAGTCCACACGTAAGACTTCTGCAAATCAGTGCTACTTGCTGCTATTCTTTTTTGCTGTAGTATTAGGGACAGAACCCAGGGCCTTTGAACTGTGCTATAGCTACAGTGCATTTTCTAGCTTTTATTTTTAGACAAGGCCTTGCTAAGTGCACAGGGTGTCCAGGCTAGACTCAAATTTGGCAATTCTCCTGCCTCAGCCTCCCAGAATGCTAGGATTATAGGCATGCACCACTGCACCCTATTTCTATTATCTCAGCAATGTCGGACACTTTACTTCCAGAAGGGCAGAGGTGGAGGCTCTTTCCTGTGAGCGCCTACTTTTGGTCACTTGCTCATAACCCCAGAAACCTACTTTAAGTAGAGCCAGTGCAATGCCATATGGAGGGTGAATCCTGTGAGAAACATGAACTGTCCCTGCCCCCGTCCCAAGGGAAGAGCCTGGCAGGTCTCCATACAGGAGCCTTTTCCTTTCTCCTCTGTGCTTCTTTAAAGGAAATGGTGAGGGCTGCTGAGATAGCACAGCACCAAGCACCTGCTTAGGCAAAAGCAGGGACCAAGGATGGATCCCTGTTCCCACATGCTACGCCAGCCCCACCCCTGGGGTGCACTGAGCCAGTGGAGGTGGGGAGGGGGCATGCCTGTAATCTCAGTGCTGCAGAGGCTGAAAACAAGAGGATTACTACAAGTCTGAGCTGCATAGTGAGATCCTGTACCAAATACGTAAGTGGAAAAAAATAAAGGAGATGGTGAGCCGAGCCCTGGCAGCAGTGAGAAGCAGCACGGAGTGGTCCCCATGGAGAACCCCGACCGTGCTCCAGGCCGCCAGCTTCTCTCTATGCCCAGCTGCTTTCTGCTCGGAGCAGCCCACTGCCATCTTCTCCAGCACATGCCCCTCTTCACCCACAAACCCCTGGGCACATTTGTGAACTAGTACTGCCACCAGCAGGAGTCCTCAGCGTCCCATCCCAGACAGAGGAAGAGGGTTTCACCACAGGACCAGGGTTTGGCGTCCTAAGCAGAAGGGAACATCTCCACACTGAGATCGTCGTGCCATCTGCTCCTGTCCTGTGGCTCGGAAGTGCTCAGTCCTCTCACGGGATCAGAGCCCAGGAGGCTGGGTTCCTGTGGCTCACTTTCATCACTGACCACAGCTCACAGCAGGATCCCTGTGCCGCCTGTGCCGCCCACACAGAGAAATCGGGCCCCGGGGGTAAAGCACAGGCCCAAGGCTCTTCCAAGAGTCTCTGGGCTGGATGCGCTAGTCTTACATGGAGAAGAGTCCCTCTCAGCTTAATTCATCATCCTGATCAGAATTTTAAGTCCCTTTTTCCTTATGGATAGTACTGTGGGATCTAATGGGTGAAACGAGTATTATAAAAATACAGAAGTTGGGTACACGTCTGTCATCCGCACTTAGGAGGCTGAGGCGGGAGGACTGCTGGGAATTCAAGGCCAGCCTGTACCACAAACTGAGACCCTTTCTCAAAAAAAGTGCCACACTGCTGTCGCTTTCTCACAGACCTGCCACACGCACTGACCCCGCTGTACCTGGAGAGCTGGCCAGGGCCAGCAGCCTCTGCTCCCTCAGCAGCCCGCAGCTCTTGAGCAGCCCCTCAGCACGGGCCAGCTTGTCTTCCGCCAGCCTCTCCCGCACGCACAGCTCTCGCTCCTTCTCTGAAGAAAACAAAGAACAGGAAGTGAGGGCTGTCACTTGGCCCTCTGCTGACTACAGGTCAGAGACACTGAAGGGCTCCTCCTGGACACCTGCTCAGCCTGACTGCACTGCTGGGGCCTGCTTATTTATTTATTTATCTATTTATTTATCAGTTTATGGTTTTTTGAGACAGGGTCTCGCTTTGTACTCCTGGCTGGCCTTGAACTTGTGGCAATCACCCTACCAAGGCCTCGACTGCTGGGGTTATGGGCCTGCAGCACCACACCCAGCTGCAAAGTTTCATTATCAGGAGCTAAAATATCAACAAGCACACTGGCCTTTTTGTGGGTGGTGGCAAGCGAGAAGGGAGCACCATGAAGGCCTCAGGCACACTCCGGGAATACAAGGAGGTGGGGCGCTGCCTGCCCACCCCAAAGGGCTGCACACTGCCTCTCTACTGCGTGAGGATTTTCACACCCAACCATGTCATCGCCAAGTCCCATTTCTGGTACTTCACGTCCCAGCTGAAGAAGATGAAGAAATCTTCAGGGGAGATCGTTTACTGTGGGCACGGGTTTGAGAAGTCTCCACTGAGAGTGAAGAGCTGCATCATCTGGCTGCACTAGGACTCCCGCAGTGGCACCGACAACATGTACAGGAAGTACTGGGACCTGACCACAGCAGGCACTGTCACCCTGTGCTACCAGGACATGGACATCTGGCACTGAGCTCATACCCACTCCATCTAGATCGTGAAGGAGGAGGAGATCGCAGCCAGCAAGTGCCCCAGCTCGCTGTCAAGCAGTTCCACGACTCCAAGGTCAAGTTCCCACTGTCCCAGTGCGGCAGTACAAGCCCCGCTTGACCACCAAGAGGCCCAACACCTTCTAGAGGCAGTGCCAATAAACCTGGCCCAGGTCTGCAAAAAAAAAAAAAAGCACACTGGGTGCTTTACAGACACATTTAAATAGACAAACTTTACTTCCTATGTTTTTTGCTTTCTAGAAAATTGTGAAAGCCCACATTGGGCCCAAGGTCACAGATGCGGAGTCAGAGGGCCGTGAGGGCGGGGGAAGGTGCACGGGCCCTCTGGTGTGTGGGTATCAGGTGGTGCCACGCCAACACCACGCCAGTGTTCAGCCCCACACCAGTGTTACATGTGAGCCCGGAACACCTCCATCGGCTCCCCACAGTGCTGCCTGCTTACCTCCTGGGACCCCACTTTATCCCTGGCACTGGGCTGCAGCCTCTCAGGAGGTGAAGCCCTGGTTTTTATGCTGGAAGAAAGCACATTTTAACAGCTTCCCGTATACTGGAAACAAGTTATAGTCAAAACGGGAGCGGAACAAGTATATACTACAGTAACGGCCGCTGCTCCAGGGCCCACGCACTTCACGCCCAAGGAAGAAGTCCACTGTGAAGCCGCTGGGAACTTGTCTACAGGGTTTTAGTATGGCAAGTGTTCATACGAAGGCTCTAGGCCAGGCACAGTGGTGCACACCTGTCAGCCCAGCACTCAGGAGGCCGAGGCAGGAGAATCACCGTGAGTTCGAGGCCAGCCTGGGCTACATAGTTTGGGAGATCCTGTCTCAAAAAAAAAAAAATAAAGAAGGCTGGAAGGAGGACCTAGAGCCACTGACCCCACCCACACAGCCCGCTCGCCCTCTCACGCTCCAGCCTGTCCTCCCGGGCCCGGAGCGCCCGCTCTCGCTCCTGTAGCTGCAGCTCCTTCAGCCGCAGCTCGCTCAGCAGGGGGCCGGGGTCTCCCGGCTTCTCGGGCTCTTCCGCACTCGCCGCCCTGCGCCCTCGCCGCTCTGGCTGCCCTCTCTGCTCCTCCGAGACCAAGTCTGCTATCAAAGGGTTCTCAAGAATGTCCTCCACGGAAGGCCGCTGATAGTCCTGGGAAGTGACACGAAACAAAACGTTCATCCCGGGCCGGGAGGTAGCTCAGCTTAAAGGGCCTGCCAGGCAAGCGCAAGGTCCAGAGTTTGATACCCAGTACCAAAAAAAAGGAAAACGTCTGTCCTAAGACAGAGTCCTAGGAAAGGGCAAGCTCTTTCACAGCAGAAGGCAAGTCCTCCACTGGGAGGTCGCACACATCCAGCATAAGTCCACCAGCCCTCACCCCAGCCCTTTCTTAATTGTATTTTGAGACAGGGTCTCTTTTAGCTGCCCAGGCTGGGTTCAGACTTGTGATCCTCCTGCTTCAGCATCCCAGAGTGCTGGGATTACAAAGGTGTGCCTCTGATTGTCTCTCTACTCCCCTCTCTGGTCCTCAGGGGGAGCTGAAGGCGGGGTAATGACATCTCTTCTCAGCACCACCCTCACCACCTGCCACCTGCCACCTGCCACCTGAGGCAGACAAGGACACAGGGGAAGGAGGTCTGGGTGCCTGGCCACAGCCATCTGTGAGGACAGCAGGAGTGGCAGGGACATAAACAAGGGACAGAAAGGGGGGCAGCAAAGATGTTCCATTAACAGACTTCAGCTAAGGAAACAGTGTTCATGATTCTTCAGTCCCTGCTACTCTACAGGAGACAATAGTGTATGTTCTCCAAAACGTAACAGAGAGGTAGAAGCAGACAGCAGAGGACCTCGTGCCTTTACCTTTAAATTTAACATCCTCGTAATAAGGTCATTCAGCTCATCAGAGAAGCGGTAAGGAATCCGCCGGAATTTGCCTTCCCGGATCTTCCCAGCCAGTTCTTTTTGGTTAAAAGCTGTAAATGGAGGCCTGAGATAAGAGAAAGAAAGTTTAATATGTAGAAATGAAAACATACAATAGGAATTGAGCCTGCAGCACCAATTTCAATCTATGTTTCTTTCCCCTTCTAGAATGTTCTTCTGTAGCTATGTTTCAGTTTCCCAGCCCTGCTGCCGTCTTGGGCTAAGTAGAGCTCACAGCTGAGCCCCTGGAATGCTGAGGGGCCAGGGGCTCTCAACGAGCAGAATCTTCAGACACGGCTTCCTCCCAACCCTGGGGAAGCCACCTTGCTACAGAGTAGAGGGGAAGGAGGTGAAAAGAAAAGGGAAAAACTTGGGGCTCCTCCCTGTTCTCAGACCCCTGTCCTTCCGGTGGCTTCCCTAGCCCCAGGTGAACTCTGAACTCTTCCCTGACCTCAGCATCACTGTAACAGGGCAAATCCAACGACCCCTCCACAGGTCAGGCCTGGCCTCATGGGCTGTGACTTCAACTTGTAAATATTTTATTTTTCCAGCCTGTCCATCTGCCTCACTTGAAAAGTTTTAGAATTCTTTGAGACTTTGAAGACAGAACACAAGACACTGCTCCTCAGAGTCTCGGTTCAAGCCAAGGAAAGAAGCCTAGTGTGCATTGGTCCCACTGCATTGCCCAGCCCTTTGTCTCTTATATAAAGGACCCTTGCACACCTGGATAGGCGACATGCAATTTGAGGAAAATGAGGTACTTCCTTCTCCTCAGAACTTGTTTTGAATAAAATCTTTTCGCTTTTTACTGATTTTTTTCTATGTAGTGACAGGGTTTCACTACTTATCTCAGACTAGATTTGAACTACAGATCCCAAGCTGGCCTCACCCTTGTGATGATACTCCTGCCTCGGCCTCCCAAGCGCTGGGGTCACAGGAGTGCACCACTAGCTCCATTTTTCTTTTCACCAGAAATAAGTGGCCTGCTTCGGTCTGGTCAGCGGCACACTGAAAAGCACCAGCCCAAGCCGTCGGCCACAATCATACGTACTTACATTAGCGCGCACAGTTCATACAGCAGGCAGCCCAGGGACCAGATATCTGACTTCTCATTATAGGACATGCGGTTCATTTGTTCCTGAACAGGGGAAACGTGAGAAAGTAGGAGCTGAGATTATTTGAAAACTCGTAAAGCTTTTTAAAAAATTATAGCTAAGATAAAAAGAGAATCTCAAAGTTCAGTAATGTTTACTCAAGAGGGTAAAATTTTATAACCAATCTAAATATTTTATATCTATAACAAAAATTTCCAACACAAAAGGCTAATTCTGCTTATATTCCAATAACAAGAAACCGCAGTGTACACATTTCTCTCAGATTTGTAATGGGAAGGTAAGGCTGTGACTCAGTGGTAGAGCTCGTGCCTAGCCCTGGGGTCAATGCCTAGCGCCGCAAAACATACACAGACACGTAAATGCAACAGGAAAAAGGCAGGTTTTTTTTTTTTTCTTAACATACTTATCATATATAAACTCATCCCCTTATTTTCATTCACAAATGAAAATGATGAATGTAGACCAGACACTGACAATTTAAATGTAAATATGAGGCCATTCATAATCTAGAAAATACATTTTATGTTATTAGATATTTTATTGAGCTGCGTTGCCCAAACTGACCTCAAACTCCTAGGCCTAAGCAATCTCCTCGCCTCAGCCTCCTGAACAGCTAAGACTACAAGTATATACCACCAAACCCAACTAAAACTTGTTTTTTTGATAGAGTCTCACTACATAGTTTGAGCTAGACTTGAACTAGCAGTAATCTTTCTGCCTCTGCCGCCCGAGCGCTGGGATTACAGCCCTGTGTTACCACATCTAGCTCATAAAAACTATTTTAAGCAGACAAAACTCCAGAATAACCAAAACATGTAGCAGTCCATATATAAGTGGATACAAACAGAAGCAGCTAGTTGAATTACACACATATGTTTTTTCTGTCTACTGCCTAAGCCGTGGCAGGAGCCGATACACTCATTACCTACTGGAACTGGGTGCCTTTGTGCACACCTGCAGTAACTCAGCACCACACACCTATCCTCCAGAGGGCCAGCCAAGTGCCACAGCCGGGGCAGGCTGCTTAGCAGTGTAGAGCCCAACAGGTGCGTCTCACGTCACTCCTCCACAATAACGCCTCAGGAAAATGGAACTCCTCTAATTACAGGAGCAGGAGGGGGCAAAGAACAAAGAAATGCACACATTTCAAATTTTCCAAGAACCACATATACATATAAACGGGAGCCATGTTTCCCTTTAAGTTAAAAGACTATTTGGAATTTGATACAGTAGAAAATGACATTGTTCTGGCCATGTCTAATCTTAAGTCAAAAACAAATTATAAAGTCGTAAAGTTTTATACAGTGGTCAAATCTGTCTGTGCAAAGTCCTAGAAATGTTTGTGAACTACAATGAGTTCACTAAATGTTTGTGAACTAAAATGTTTGTAACCTGGGCCAGCGGCACAGGTCTGTCACCCAGCACCCAGGGAGTGCAGCCAAGGCGGGAGGCCCCCAGGGCTGGGCCCTCCTGAGAGCTTAGCAAGGCCATCCCAAAACAAAGGTGGACGAAAAAAGGCTACCACGGAAACAGAAACCAAAGCAATGTCTCTCCATCCGCATCTTGTCAGATGTCACATTGTCACACTGATGCTGTTCCTTATTCACGCTTCTTTTTAAAGCCACCACACAAGACCTAGTGACAGTGAGACCCTCAGACCTTCCACCTCAACAGTTCACTCTGTGACAATCGACACTCCAAGGAAATAACCAAAAAGAAGGGACTACCATCCAGACATGCCCAGTAGGGTCACAGAGAACTTTCGCAAACAAATGTCGCTGGAGAAGTAGAGCCGGTGCAATTCAGGAAAAGGTGACACAAAGCAAAGAACAAGCACTAGAGCTAACACTGTAAAAACGTGTTGTCAAGTGCAGGAGCCTCCTGAGCACATGAGTCTAGAGAAAAAACATTACATGTAGGGACAAAAAAACAGAAAAACAAAGGCAAGCCTAAAATTCACTGGATTTGATGTCAGGTGGGTGTGACGGGATATAACTATAATCCAAGCACTTGGGAGGCAGAGGCAGGAGAATCTCAAGTTCAAGGCCAGCCTGGACTACATAGCAAAAAGTTGATAAACAAATCCACTGAGTTGCTAAATGGCCCAGGCAGGGCTCAAATTAGTAATCCTACTGCCCACACCTACCAGAGTGCTGGGATTCCAGGGCTGCACACCACACCCAGCAAGGCTGCATTTTTTTTTTTTTTAATGTATTTAATACAGGGTCCATAGGGTCGCACTACACAGATCGAACTTGTAGTGATCCTATTTTCAGCCCCCCCAAGGGCTGGGATTACAGGTGAGCACCACACCCAGTCTCAATCTGTCTCAGCGCGCCCTGGGGGTGGGGCTGACACAGCACAACAGGGATCAAACCCCAGTCCCTGGTCTGTCTAAGCAGGTGTTTTAATCCACTGAGCTATTTGGCCCGCCCAAGACTGCATTTTAACCACTTACCAGTCTAACTGTTTAAATACAAGATGACCAAAAATTGCACATTTTTCATTAATTTTTATAACAGGAAATAGAAAAACAATAATTTATCAAATTTACTTAATACAAGAATCAAGTGGGGGCTGGTGAGATAGCTCAGTGGTCTAAAGCACCTGCTTAGGCAAGCTTAGGCAAGCATGCAGGGACCTAGGTTCAATCCCAGCACCACATGCCATGCCAGCCTCACCCACAGGGTGCGCTGAGCTGACCATAAAAAAAAGAATAAAGGAAACATTTTTAAAAAAAACAAACAAAAAAAAACCTGTCGCTGCTATTAAAAATAAATGTTTAAAACAAAAGAATCAAGTGGTTATTCTGATAAGTACAGGTGTTTCTGAAGATTATTAATAAAAACATGCTATTACATATAAAAAAAAAAATCAAATAGTTGAAATGACACTTTCCCAAGCAAGGCTCCAGGTACACTGTTAGGTGGTTTTACAAACGCTCCAGGTGAGTGTGACACTGGTGCATCTGGGATCGACTTGGGAAATACTGCTGTGATCACAGCGCAGACAGAACCCCTTCTGCCTCTGTAACTCCAGAGTTTATTACAGGGAAGTCATTCAAAAAGAGCTGCAACTGAGTTGTGGAGAAATTTAATGATCAGTGGTCCACTTGGAAAAATACACTTAAAATGAATCAGTACTCTTTAATTCTTGACTACTGGGCTTACTAACCAATAGACCAAGAAAAATTTCATTTCCTTGCATTGGGATGTTTAGCATTAAGATGCTGTAAAGCACCTAAATCCTGAAACACTTACAGGAGACATGTAGTAAGGTGTGCCAACAAATGTTTTTGCAAAACTTGTGTCATGGTTTAATATTCTCGCTAGCCCAAAGTCTCCGAGCTTGACATTTTGCTTGCCATCCAAGAAAACATTGGCGGGTTTCAAATCTCGATGCAGCACAGTATGTCCTCCATCACTTCGCCTGTGACATTCCTTCAGGGCCAGGGTCAACTGCGTCATCACTCGAAGAACAAACTCTTCATCTAAGTATTGTCTGAAACCAGAGCAGTTGCATAGCATAAAACACGAGTAAAATCACTGCAAATATGGGATGAGGTGAATTATCCAGCTTCTAGAAGTGTTCAAGTAGAGAAATTATTGTGATACAAAATATGAGTAATTGATTTACCAGTGATTTTCTAAATTCTACTGGCCCATCACACAAATGCAAGCACAAGCTTGCATATCACTAAGAATTCATCCCTGGGGGCCATCCAGATAGCTCAGAGGAGGTGCCTGCCTAGGCAAGCTTAGGCAAACTCAGGGACCACAGTGGTTTGATCCCTGGCACCACTTGCCACAACAGCCCCATCCTCAGGGTGGGCTGAGCCAGCCAGAGTCCTGGCTTAGTAGCATATGCCTGTAAATCCAGTGCTAATGAGGCTGAAAAAACAGGAGGATCACCACGAGTCTGAGCTGTGAAGTGACACCCTGAAACAACCAAATACATTAAAAAAAAAAAAATGCATCCCTGATCCTGACACAAGATACTTATCAGGAGCAACAGAACAGCTATTTTCATCTTACATTTAAAAGACTGCCTGCACATCTGTAATTCCAGCACTCAGGAGCTGAGGCAGGAGGATCGCTGTATGTTTAAGACCAACCTGGGCTCCATAATGAGTTTAAGGCCAGCCTAAACTACATAGAAAGTACTTGTCTCAATAAATAAAGAAATAGTAATTAATTAATTTAATTAATTAAATAAGATTGCCTTTACCTTTCCTTAGTTCCCTTGGTAATTATACTAGCCAGGTCCCCTCCTTCACAATATTCCATCACAATGTACAGGGTTGTGTTGGTTCTGTCAATAAATCGATCATAGTAGCGGACAATGTTCGGATGTTTCAGTTCACGGAGCAGATTCACTTCAGAAACAAGCATCTGTTTCTCGGCCTCTGTCATGGAGCCATAGTCAAGTTCCTTCCAAACTAGTATCT
>NW_004524593.1:13821159-13839789 GCF_000260255.1 Octodon degus
AAATAAATGTAATAAATAAAAATAAATAAATAATTAAAAAAAATAAGCACCATTACATTTAAAAAAAAAAAAAGAAATATACCCTAACATTCGAGATCGCCATCCAATGACTTAGATCAACAAGCATAAAGGGCCCCGAGTTTAGTGCCACACTTTTGCTCTCATTTTTAAGCCAGGAGCAGCACGGTGCAGTACAGCGGATCGCCCTGGGCGCCTACTCTCGGCTGCTGCATGGGAAACGCCAAACGGGAGTTTAGTCCAAGCCGGGGAGAGGCGGTCAGATCCCGGGGCCGGCGGCGGGCGTGCGGCCCCGGAGGCGAGAGCCGGGGCGGGGCCCGGCCAGCAGCAGCAGCTTCCCCTCCGCTGTCCCTTCCGCACCGCACGCGGTCAAGCCGCGAATCATGCTCCGGGCACCGGTGGTCCCGCTCCTTCCCAGCCTCAGGGCTGCTCGGCCGTTTCTAACAATAGCTCCGGAACCCGCTAGCTGTCACCAACTGTCACCTAAGCAACATGCCGAGAAGATGGAGGAAGTGGGGCAGAAACAAATATATACCGGACGCCGACCCAGGGGAGGCGCCCGAGACCTCGGGCACCCAAACCACAGGCCTGGAGTTCCCTCGCGGGCCCAGGGTGCTCCATCCGGCGGGGGCCGCCGCGACAGAGGCGGGGACAGGGGACGGGCCCGCGCTCACCTTGCCGTCGCCCTTCCTCCGGATCTTCTGGCAGCGGCCGTAGGAGCCCGTGCCGATGGTGTACAGCACCTCGTAGTCCTCCACTCGGGACGGCATGGCTGGGCCGCGCCGCACCGCTCAGCCGCAGAGCCGCCGCAGAGCCGAGCCGCCCTCGCTCGGCCGCCCCAGGTCGCACCGCCCCGCCGCAGGCCCAGCCACCTTCAACCGCCGCGGGCTTTGCCCTGACGATCCATTGGCCGCCGGAGAGGCCGCCCCGCGTCTCTGATTGGCTAAGAAAAACAACACCCGAGGGCTCCTGGGAAAAGCGTGTCGCTAAGCAACCGCGTTGGCGTTTGGTCGGCGCCTCGGCCCAACCTCTAGGGACAAGAGGGCGAAGCTAAACTAAAAGTTGCGCAGAGAAGAAAGCCCTGGCGGGAAGGTTTCAGGAATTCTATCCCTAAGCTGAGGTCGCCAAAGTGGCGGAGGTCGGGGATCTGTTCTGGGCCTCGTGGAAGACTGGGGAGAGCTGCGTTAGGAGGAAAAACTGGGAGGCTCCGGGATGCGCGCATGCGTGCTCACTGCGCGTTCTTAAGCGCTCCGAAGTACTTTACCCTCCCTCTTCCCCAAAGCGGACCTGCACTGCAGGAACGAGTGTCATTGTTATTTCTCACGACGAAAGGGAAGCACGGAAAGTTAAGAACATGATGCAAAGGTAGTGGGTCCTGAGAGCAATAATTTAAGTTCAGACGTGACTTTCGGGCACAGTCATCAGAGACTATGCTTCTGAACGCCAAACTTAGAGGCCTGTTCAACATGCAAAGAAAGTGTGCAACAATCCAGGCCTCCCTGGCAAGCACAAGGACCCGGGTTCAACTCCCGGGACCGCGTGGCTGTGCCGACCCCAGGAGCACCGAGCCACCACCTGAAACTGGATGTGGTAGTGCTGGCCTAGCATCCCAGCCCTGGGGAGGCTGAGACAGGAAGATCACTGCGAGTCTGAGCTGCGTAGTAAGACCCTGTACCAAACAAATACATACATACATAATTTTTTTAAAAAAAGAATATAGAAATCCCTGATATTTAAGAACATTCAGAAGAAACAGTGCCCCTAAAACAGGAACAGTCATTTTACTTTGAGCGCTTTGGGCCTGCCAAATAGCTCAGCGGATTAAAGCGCCCGCAGGCAGGCCCAGGGCTCAGGGGTTTGATACCCAGGCTTCCTGTGCCGACCCACCCCCAGGGCAGGCTGAGACAGCAATTGAGACTGGGCATGGTGTTGCGTGCCTGTAATCCCAGCTCTTGGGAGGCTGTGAACAGGCGGATCACTAGGAGTCTGATCTAGTAGTGAGACCCTGAACACCCTGTAGACCTTACCCTAAAATAGAGAATAACAAAACGAAACAAAAAACAAATACCTTTAGCACTTTGACCCAAAACCAAACAGACAAGTGAGTGCTGAGCACACCTTTCGCTGACTGTACCTTATGTAAAGTAGCCTCAGAGCCAGGTGTGGTGGTGCACACCTATAATCCTGGCATTCGAGAGACTGAAGCAGAGAGATTGCCAGGTTTGGGGGAGGAGTGTTTGGAGGGGGGTTTTTGGCATGGGTATTGAGACAGAGTCTTACTATATAGTTCAGAGTGATCTCAAACTCACTATGTAGCCCAGGCTGGCCTCGAACTCATGGCAATCCTCCTGCTTCAGCCGGGCTATATAGTAAACGCGGGGCCAGCCTGGTCTACACAATAATTAAAACCTTGACACAAAAGAAAAAAATAAATAAAAATCTGTTCAGTAAGGATTGAAAAGAATCTGGTCCAAGGAAGGGGCAGAGGGGAGGAAAAAGGCACAAGAGAGGAAAAGAGAATAGAAGGGGAAAAAAATGGAAACAAAGTTTTTGTAAATAAGGTGGGAAAGAAGGGATGAAGGGAGGGGAGGGGGAATGGGAAAAAAGAAGCAAAATGTTACTGCTTGTGTCGGTCTGCCCCCAAAGCCTCATGCAGTCAAAGCCTCATGCAGTCAAAGCCTCATGCAGTCAAAGCCTCATGCAGTCAAAGCCTCATGCAGTCGTCACCGGGTTTTCTCAGGGGTGGCTGAGTCTGGAGTGTGGGACGCTGTGATTAAGGGTGTGTGATTCCAAGTGAGTCCACTGCTGGGTTTGGCACAGTTCTGGCTGGAATTTAGGGTGTGTGTGCTACTCTCCTCCTAGGGCGGGAAGCCTGCATAGAGTATAGAGGACAGACAGAGACTGGTCTCTCGTGGCTTTTGCTGCCTTCCACCACCGTGAAGGGATGCCCCTCTGCCGAGTGCCACCCTGCCTTGGAGCCAGCCAATTATGAACAGAAACTTCTACAAACCGCAGACTAAATAAACTCTTAACTTTCAGTGTCACGTATTTTGTCTCAGCAACAACAAATGTCACCACCACACAAGATGTATCATATATAGGTACAAATTTTCTATGATGAATCTTATCAATATGTCTGTCTAAATTGTACCAATAAAAAATAAATTTAGAGCCAGGGATATAGCTCAGCAGCATAAGCACATGCCTAGCAAGCTGAAGGTCCGAAGTTCATTCAATCCCTGGTACTGCCAAAATAAATAAAATTTTAAAAAGAAAATAACCTGATTTTCTATCGATAAAAATTACAGGGCCAGGGAGATAGCTCAGTGGAATAGTGCTTGCCTGGCAAACACAGGTCCTGAGTTTGATCCTTTGTACCACCAAAAAAAAAAATTTACAAACCTCTCCATGTTAAAGGTAAAGAATTCATTACATGCACTGAATATAGCATAAGATAATTGGAACTGCCATTCAGGAGAATTTTTTAATTAATGTTCAAGGACAGGAGCCAGGGAGATAGCTCAGTAGAATAAGCATTTGCCTGGCAAGCATGAGGGCCTGAGTTCAATCCCCAGTTCTGGAAAAAAAAAAAAAAATTCAAAGACACTTTTTTGTCTCAAAGGAATAGGAACAGCACAGGTTTCAGAAGTTAAGGAAGGAGCTACAAGTGACTGAGGTCAACAGCAATGTATTTTTTAGTTTAAATCGTAGTGCCCCTTGCAGGTGACATCTGCGGTGCTTTCTGGCTGGCCTGCCCCAACCCCAGCCATGTCTTCTCTCTGGCCAGTGTTCTGCTCTCCAATTGTCCCAACCCCAGCACACTTTCTCAAACCCCCCACTGCCACCACTTCTGCACCTGCTGTTCCACCTGTCTAGAACTTCATCTGTCCCCACTTCCTGGCTTCAGTTACATCTGGCCAGAGGATGACCCTTGTCTTTAGCATCCACTTAGCTTTGTCACCTCTACTCTGAGGACATCTCTAGAAGCTTGGAGAATCAGCTCTGCCTCCACAGGGCTCATAGACCACCCAGTCCATAAGCCAACACTTCAACTTGTTCATCATTATTTTGCAGAAGCTGAGCCCCAAGCTCCTTGGAGCCAGCCGAGGTCCTGGAATAGAGGACGCATGGAATGAAGAATCACTATGAACATCCTACAGAGCCACTTCTTAGTAATGCTGCAAGCACTTGAAGTGAGCCCTTTTGACACGTAAGCTTCATTGACTGGCTTTGGAGCCACTTGGGGGACAGGTAAAGCGCACTTGTGGTGTGTCTTGTGCGGTTACGGAAGCATGCATTTGGGGTCTGCTTCTGATCCCCAGCACCTCCCTCTGTGGTGCTGCTGTTCCCTGCTCTGTTTCCTGGACACAGTAGCTCTGCCACGCCCTCCGCCATGATGTTTCCGCTTGGAGCCCGCTGACCATGGACTGTAACCTCAGAAGCTGTGAGGCAAGCTACGCCTCTCCTCCTCTAACCTGTGGGTGTCAGGGTCCAGAGAGCTGGCCAATAGGGCTTGTAAGCCCTCGGCTTTCAAATGCTTCCAGCTCTAGAGGGAAGACTAAATATCAGGGCAGGAGCCAGCCCAGGAATGTGACCGGCAGTCCCTAAGCTAAGTACTCCTCCAGCAAATATTTACTGAGCACTTAACGGGAGCTGGGCATAATGACAGGCATCAGTGCGCAGGGCTTTAAGAGACAACAGAACTGTGATGGCCTCGACAATGAGAGGAGTGGTAAAGGATGGCACAACAAGCCCTAATTTCCAGCCGGATGAGCCTGCCTCGTTGGGGAGGGCTGGGAGGGATTCCAGCAGAGAGCACAGGACATGAAGCAGGCAGTAGTGGCCTCAGAGCACGTGGGATCCATCGGAACAGGCTCCCGGAAACGGCCCTCGCTGACACCTCTTCCCCACTTCCTTCAGAGCTCATCCATGGTTTCGCATTCAGTCCAGCCCAGTTCCTTCTTTGAAAATGTCCCTGAGTAAGCTGGGTGTGGTGGCGCACACCTGTAACCCCAGCACTGTGGGAGGCTCAAGCAAGTGGGTCACAGGTTTGACCTCAGCATGGTCAACTCGGTGACGTACCAACATCTTGTCTCAAAGAATAAAAACAGGCCGTGGCTGTGGCTCAGCATGAAGGCCCTGGGTCCAGCCCTGGGACGGCCAAAAACAATTTCTTTCCCTGCTTGGTTTCAACCCACTGTGATCCCCTGACCGCTCCCAAGCTGTCTGGAGGCTCTGTACTTGTGCAGAATTTTCCAGAGACTGGGCTCCCCCTCGTTTCCCATGTGTCCATCCTCTCTGCCTTGTTAAGTCAAAATCTCAGTCTTCAACAAACACACTGAGCCTTTGCTGGATGCCGGGCTCTGTGAGTGAGACATGTGTGTCCCAGCTGGGGCAGACGTGAGGCAGCCGGGGGAGGAATTCAGCCATGGGGCAGTGGGGTGGGCTGAGAAGGAAACAGCAGAGAGGCTCGCGTGGAGCAAAGGGGGGTGGGGACTGGGGCCCCCCCAGGCACACCCACAGCCGGGGTGCTGTTCCCAGACTGCACGCTAAATGTGCAGCTGTGATGGGGTTGGGTTTTTCCATACTGAGGCTTGAACCCAGGACCTTTGTACTGAACTACATCCCCAGCCCTTTTATTATTTTTAATTTTGATTAAAATTTTTAATCTCTCTAAATCACAAAGTACCCCAGGCTGGGCTTCAACTTGCAGCTCTCCGGCCCCAGCCGCCCGGAGCGCACCATCACTCCTGGCTTTTTTGTTTATTTGTTTGTTTGCTTGTTTTTTTTTAAGACGGAGTCTCTCTACCTGCAATTCTAGCTGGCCCACATTATGGTTCGGCCTCCTGAGTGCTGCAGGCCTGTGCTACCGTGTCTGAACCTTCGTTTCAGTTCTTACTGAGAGTTGGTAAAATCTCAAATGAGACAAATTTTTTTATTTTATGGCATCTCAAATTTAATGAGTCCAAAATCAAACTTGTGGGGTTTTGTTTGTTTGTTTGTTTTGTTTGTGCTTTTTTTTTTAGGCAGAGTCTCACTACAAAGTTGACCCTGCCCTTAAACTCCCTGTACTCCTCCTGCCTCAGCTGCCTGAGTGCTGGGATTACAGATGCGTGCCACCAGGCCTAGCTGAAGCTTGATATTTGCCCCAGATCTTTGCTGCTGTCTAGCTTCTCTCTCTCTCTCTCTCTCTCTCTCTCTCTCTCTCTCTCTCTCTCTCTCCTCTCTCCCCCCCCCACCTGTATTTAGGACAGGATCTACAAGATCTACAGGGTGTCACTGCGTAGATTGGACTCGTAGTAATTCTCCTGTTTTCAGCTTCCCAAGCGCTGGGATTACAGGCATGCACCACCAGGCACAGTCTCGATCGCCATCCCAGCGCATCCCTAGGGCAGAGACGCCACAGCCTGCCAGGGATCGAACCCAGGGATCAAACCCCAGCCGCAGTGCTCTGCCTTTAGTCCACTGAGCTATCAGGCCGACCTCAGCTTCTCTGTTTTAAGTTACTCGTGTGCATGGTTTTGTTTGTGTTATTTCCATTCCCATCAGTGTCCCCAGCATCTAAATCACAGGGGGCATTCATGGGCCTTTGCCTGCTGGATGAATAAATGAAGCCTCTTGCTCGCAGCATCCTTCTTTATGTTACCCTGGAGACCCACTAGGGGGCTGCAGATCACTGGGAATCACTCAGGAGCTGGGGCCTCAGGAGTGGCCTTCCAGGATCCCCGAGTTTCACAGATTTGGGTTTAAAATACCACATTTTGTATTCAAGTCTTTTCTCTGAAATTATTTGAGCAGCATGAAGTCAGAAAATATTCAAATTTTTAAAAAATTCTTCTGAAAGATTTCTACAAAGAAAAGTAAAAGAGATCTCTTGTAACATCAGAAACTACAAGACGATTTGGTGCGCTGCGGGCAACTCCTGGACGGGTAGAGGTGCTAAGGAGCGCAGGCGGTCCTTCAAAGGCGCACAGGAGGACTTCCGGGAAGGTGGTGCGTGGAGCGGCGAGCCGCAGAGGAGCAGCTTCTCCGAGACTTGGGATCCAGGTGCTGGGGTAGAGCAACGGGAGGCCGAGAGAGAGGGAAGTGGGTCCCCAGGACGCAGCAAGGATCCGAAGTGAGAGCCGAAGCCCGTGGGGAGAGTGAAGAGAGAGACCTCAACGCGGTCTCAGGGAGGAGGGGACAAGCAGCAGTTTTTCCCTGAACCCCAACTCACTGTGCAGAAGGGACGGTTGAAACCTGCAGGTGCCTGGTGACTACTGGTGACCCCATAGGCCTCCGTGGGGAGACACCAGTGGAACTGAGCAATGGACACAGCGGAATACAAGGACTGGTTATTGTTAGGGTTTAGATACCCCCCCAAGAGAGGGTGCTTGGCCAGTGGCCACCTTAGAGGGGAACACGTGGGCACACGACTCAGAACAGCTGCAGGCTGGCTCGAGCTAGCGGCTCCCGGAATCAGGATGAGGATGAGGCTAAACTGAGTGCAAATCCACGAAAGGGCAGGACCTGAGCTCAAGCCAGCAGGAGGCACACAGCGTTGCAGGCCGAACGATTCAGGTTCCAGCCTCACGGCCAGAAAGCAGCCTGAACTTCAGTGGACCTAAAGGTGCAGCTCAGTGGGATTATCCACTACCCTCCCATAATCTACAACTGGCTGGTTTGGGATGAAGCAACATGGATCTGGACTCTGCCCACTTCGTCTACCGGTGACAGCAGAGACATCCTTAAAGTGAACGTGTGTTCTTTTCTTATTTTCTTTTTTTGTTTTTGTTTCCTGTTTTCTTGATTATTCTTATTTTTATAGGAGTGTGAACGTTGTTTCTGGTTTTCTTGTTGTTGTTCTGGTCTTGTTTTTATTGCTTACCTTTATCTCTCCTCCCATGCTCTTCACCAGTTGCTCAAAGTTCATATAATCTTTCTTTATCCTCCAGCCTTACTTTGAATCTCGCTTCTATTTTCCCATTTAACCTCTTTAAATCTTCTCCCCAAGAGTAAAATACCCATACTGAGAGCATATGAACTGTGTGTAATTTTCTAGTTCGTTTTAGATTTTGTTATAGAAACACACATCTATTTCATTGGGTTAAAAGCAAATTGGCAAAGTAACAGTTTCCACAGTTTATCGTTCTAGGCTGGGCTTCTCGCTATTGTAACTGCTGATTGCACAACTTTAGCCAAGATATGATTGTCCCTATCAGCTGTTCTTCCTGGTATGCCAAGACTGATGTGGCCTGTAGTTTACAAAGATACTATAGGCGAATGCCAAAGAACCAGAGGCCAGGCCAAGCAGACGGCAGCTTCTCATCCCCAATAACTGAAAGGGCAGAAGCTCACCACAGACTCAAACCCAAAACCAGGCTACCCCTTCTCTGCTACGCTCCTAGAGAAGCAGTCCTAAAGTGGTCTAGATGCTTGCAACAACGTTACTTGCCATAAGCAATTCACCCTGGGATTAAACTAAAAAAACAGAAAATGAGAAGCAAGATGTAGCTGCACCGCTGTTCAGCTCACCTGGGAAAAGCCCAGGAGGCAACGAGGAGGACCAGACGGAAAGCCACCCACGTGGACTCTCTGAAGTAGCGACAGCAGAAGCGGCTAAGCAGATGAATGAGGCTCGAGAAGACAATAAAATCAGAAATAATTTCTCAGATAACTACAGAGACGGTGACCATAACAAAAGATATGATTAGGGACTCTAGAGCAAATATTGATTTTTAAAAAATAGATGAGTTTAAGAAAATAATGGAAATCATGTGTTACAGTTTCTGTCTAGATGGTCCCCCAAAGCTTTCATCTACTTTTAGATGGGGCTTTTTCTAGCTGAAGCTAGAGTTTCTGGCTGATTCATAGTATAATGCTGGGATTAAGGATGCCGGGGATTAAGGGAGGCTCACTGCTGGATCAATCCAGTGATTGGATTGCACCAACCTAATCCCAGCAGTCTGGATAAGGTAAAAGGGTCAGAAAGAGGCCTGTTTCCTCACTTATTTTGCACTCCTTTTGCTTCTGCTGTCTTCTGCCACCATGAACTGCTGCCCTCTGCCATGTGCCATCCTGCTTTGGAGCCAGCTGATTATGGACTGAAACCTATACAAAATGTGAACTAAATAAACCTTTCCTTCCTTAACTTTTGTGTCAGATATTTTATCTTAACAATGAAAAAAATAACTGAGACACCATGGACACCCAACATAGGAAAGAAATAGAATCCATGAAATAGATTCAATCAGATAGCCAGGAGATTAAATATTTCATTGATAGTATATGCAGCAGAATAAGCTAACATGGGGACAGAATCTCAGATATAGAAGACGGGATTGAGCTGGGCATAGTGGTGCACACCTGTAATCCCAGAACTTGGGAAGTTGAGGCAGGAGATTTGACACAGGTTTGTGGCCGGCCTGGGCTACATAGTGAATTCAATGCCTTCCTGGCCTATAGAGCAATACCCTGTCTCACCCCGATCCCCAAAAAAGAACAGAAAGAAGACAGGACTGTGGTTAGTGAATATAAAAAGGAAGATTTCTTAAAAATAACAAGGGACTATATATATATATATATGAATCCAACAGCTGCTAGGTGATGCGAAGAAGAGTAACATAAGATTGGTCAGAGTCAGTGAAAGAGCAGGAGATAGCACAAATGACATAAAACAATCAGTTCACAGAAGTAATGGCAAAAACCTCCCCAAGCATGAAAAAAAGGAATTTCACGCACAGGCATATAGAATTCCAATTAGCCACGATGAAAAAGATCTATCCCAAGGCATATAATGGTCAAGATTCCAGAAATTGGACACAACAATAGAGTATTAAAAACTGTTGGAGGGGGGCTGGAAAGATAGCTCTGCGGTTTAAGCACCTGCCTGGCAGGAGCAAGGGCCCAGGTTTGATCCCCCGAAGACCAGGCATGGTGGTACACGCCTGTAATCCCGGTGCTGGAGTAGGCAGGAGGATCAATGCAAGTCGAAGCTGCATAGCAAGACCCTGTGCCAAATGAATACATAGACTTAAAAAGCTTTTTTTTTTTACAAGCAAGAAAAAAAAAAAAAAAAGCAAAAGTTGCAAGGTGTAATAAGTGGTCCATAAATCTAATTGTGTCCTCAAAGAAGGAATGGGGTGTCATGAGGATGGTCCTGAGAGCCCACTGTCTGTTGAGAGAGAATCAGGTATGGAGGGATCGGAGGACAGGCCGCTGGCGGAAGGAGAGGAAGAAGCCATAATCAGAGCCACGCCGCGCCCTAAGCAGGGACAATTTCAAAATTGCACTCTGAGGTGCAAATTAGGGAAAAACGGGCTTGTATTCACTACAACGATAAACCTTTAGACAAAGAGAGCCATTCACAAGTTGTACATCTACGTTATTTATAGAATAGGGCTGTTATCTCTGAGACCTAGAGTTGGCATTAGATAAGTGGGTCCTGGGCCAACACTTGCCTGCAGGCCTGGCTCCTCACTGGCTCTGAGTCCTGCCCTGGATGGCTCCTCGTTGGCCGTGGAAAAACTGGTACAAGATGCTCCCAAGTGCCAGCATCAGAGACAGAGACGCTGAGGCAGGAGTGTTTCTCTCTCTCTCTCTCTCTCTCTCTCTCTCTCTCTCTCTCTCTCTCTCTATTTTAGGACAGGGCCTATAGGGTCTCACTACACAGATATGACTTGCAGCGACTCTCCTGCTTTCAGCCTCCCAAGCACTGGAATTACAGGTGCAGTTTAGCACAGCCAAGGATTGAGCCCCAGCTGCTGCGCTCTGCCCAAGCCAGCGCTTTAGTCTGCTGTGCTATCTGGTCGGCCCTCCCCTTCTTCCTCTCTTTGAGGAAACATTGGGAGCTACGCACCACCTCCTCCTCTACTCTCCACTGTGCACAGCCTCCAGAGAGGGGACCCAGGTGTGAAGGCTCACTACCGCCTGGCTCATGGTTGAGGTCCCGAGCCCCGCCCGGTGCACACCTGGCCCTGTGCGAGGCCAAGAGTGCACATGCGTATCTGTCACATGGGTGAGCGTGCCTGTGAGCACTGTGCACTTTTGAAAAACAGCAAAGACCCAGGGTGAGGTTGGGATGTTCGTGGCCAGGGCAGGGAAGCTGGAGAGCCCCAGGGCCCTACAGCCAGCCTGGCTGCTCCCAGCACTGCACCTGGGTGGGTAGCTTCATGGAAATCGAGGGCAATGAAATATATAGCCAGGGCAGAGGAAGCGATAAAACATTTGCGGCACATGGATAGGCCCTGGGCTTATCCTCCAGAAACCAAATTAATAAATCATCTATTACAAGCCACAAAAACATTGATCTCTAAGCTCTGTGAACTGAGACCTGTTTGTAAGCAGGCATAAGCCCCATATCTTCTCTTGGAGCTTGCAACTGCCATTAATGTGCTTATGACCATGGTGTTTGGTCTGTGGTATGGGACACTGAACCCAGGGCCTTCTCACCAGCCACACCCCCGATCCTTTTTATTTTTATTTTGAGATAAAGTCTTGCTAGGTAGTTATACTGTCCAAGCTAGGCTCAGACTTGGGATCCTCCTGACTCAGCCTCTCATTACTGGGATCTCACTCAAACACTCCTATTCCCAGCTTCAGTGACTCTCTAATAAGAGCCCCAGTAGGGCTCCGACTCAGGATACCCCCCACCCCAAGGTTGCCAGATGTGACATTAATGCTGATGTGGCCCCTGTACTGGGCATGGCTGGATGTCCAGCAGGGCACAGAGACCCCTCAAAAGGAGGAGCACACAAGTGGACAGGCATGGACCGGTGTGGACTGGATCCCATCCTGTCCACGTCACACACAGGGCCGCATGAACACAGGGCCCAATCTAGGCCAGAACTGCAGTCACCAGGTGAGGCCATTAGACCTGGCAGTGTGTGACATACTCTAGAGGCCCCATAGCAGGGAGGCCAGGGTCATCGATGTCTAGGCCCAGGTCAACTGCCTGGGCAAGAGGGACAGCGAGTGACCTGAAAGGGCTGGTGGCAGAGCATGCACGCTTTACCTGGGCAGTGCCTCGTTCCATCCTGAGCCCTGAAATAACAAGTGCCCTAAAATGAATGGACAAGAGCGTAACACAGCCTGCTGGGGTGGTACACACCTGTCATCCCAGTACCCGGGAGGTGGGGGCAGGGGGAGTGCTGGGAGCTTGAGGCCAGCCTGGGCTACAGAGTGAGCTCAAGGCCAGGCTGAGTGGGCTCAGCCCCACCCAAGAGTGTAGTGTAAAAACACGGGCAGGCACTTGGCTATGATCTGAATGGTCCGGTGCATTCTGATGTCTGAGATGAAACAGCATCCTCGGAAATTGGTGCTAATGTGAGGCAGCCCCTTCGAAGAGGACCCTTCTACACTAAGAAAGCGAGTGGCTCCCTGTTGATTCCCGGGCAAGGGTCCCAACGCCTCTCCCTGGCTTTCTCCAGACTTCACCTCAGCTCCTCCCACACCATGGCTGTGCTCCGGATGCTGGTCAGACCCGGGCTCGCGCTGACCGATGTCACCACATGGAAAGTTTGCAAATCGGGAAGCCTAGGCCTCAAGTCAAGCAGGACAAGTGGTCACCTTGGCTGTGGCACCTCCTCTCTGGAAGCAGCTGGTCTGGTGACAGCAAGAGTAGTGTGGCCGAGAGGCAGGCAGGCCTGGTGTGGGCCTGGGGTGCCTGGGGAGTTTGTTGGTCCCTCCACCGGCTTTGCCCTCTCTGGGAGCTGAGCAAAAACCTTGTCCCTGCTCCCAGGTCCCAATCAGGTCACAGAGAAGCAGGACATGCGACGCGGCACTTGAGGTCCCACCTCGGCCTTCCCTTCTGAGACCCGCAGAGCCTGGGAGAAAGGCTCGAACAGTCTTACAGATGCCACCACCGAGGGTGCCCAGCCGTCCCCAGGAACAATGTCTGCAGCGACTGCTGTTCATTAGAACTCATGTGGCTTTCAGCCCACAGGGCATGGCTCTGTCTAGAATGCGCTGGCATCCATGGATAGAGGGGTGTCCATGTCACCTTGGGTCACTGGGACTAGACAAGCACTGAGGTTCAGCAGCCTTGCTGGCCAAGGATGTGAGGAGCCTGCATTCTAATGAGATGGGGTGGGGGGAGTTACCCAGCCGGCTCCTAAACCCACATACCAGGGCCACAGGGACCTCCTCATCCATTCCTCCTGCTGAGGTGGGGAGGGGTCCTGGGCCACACTGTCTGCCCGAGGAAGCGCAAGAAGTAGCTCATAAGTAGAAGAAGAAAAAAAATCCTAATTTTTAAAGATTCCTTTTACTCTCTCAGTTACAAGAGGACGGGCCCCCCCTTGGCCTCTTGTCAGGAGCCCACTCCCCTGACAGCAGCTTTCGCACCCAGGGCAGCGGAGCTCTCGCGGCTGGCAGTGCTTCCTGGACCTGCACCTTAATTCCTTCCCAGTGACAACCGCATCCGCATGTGAGTTTTGCAGGAAACATTCAAACCACAGTGTAAGCCACCTGTGTCACCTTTTGGCTCATAGACTACGATGTACTTGTCCATTAAGAACTGCCACATCTCATGCGGGGACGCTCCCACCATGGAGGCACAGGGCCCACAGCACAGCCCCCAGTCGGAAAATGCCAGGCAGAAGTCTGTGATGGGAAGGGAACCACACAATGGAAGGAGGACAGGAGGGGAAAAGAGCTCAGGAAGGGCTGCACGCATGTTTCAGAATGAAGATCAGTGCGGTTGACTTCCAGAAGGATGACAGATTCTTTATTGTCATATGGAAGACCATCTGGAAGATGGCCTGAGAGATTGTCTTTATAGAAAGGGATCAGTCTCTTCCCAGAGGTTTTGGAGATTAATTTCATTTTGAATTAACAAAATAGAATTGTTTTTGCGTTCCATTCTATGAATTTTAGAGCACATGTAGATCTGTGTGGCCACTACCACCATCTGGACATATAATCATTTATTATGCATAAAGCCTGGTTCATGCAATCCCTGTCACACACTCCTGCCACTCGTCACCCCTGGCAACCAGTGATCTGCTATCGTTACACTCCTCTTTTTCCAGTACTGTTATATAAATGGAATCATACAGTGAGAAAAAAGGAAAAAAAAAAGTCTGATATTCCTGCGCTTCTGATCAACCAGGTTTACATAGAAGATTCCCGTGCTCTCCTTGGGCTTGGTGACTCACAAACGCTCTCCAACCTCACAGAAGCACCATTCACATCTGTGGATTCTTACACAGGCTGCAGCTCAGAAGGGGTCAGGTGGAAGAGACACCCAGATCAAGGCCTGGCCAGGGCTGGCAGGCTGGGGGCTGGGGGCTGGGGGTGGGGGCCACGGAGCTCCGGCTGGAGAGCACCCCTCCCTCCCCCTCCCGGCTACCAGCCACCATCTGGTCACCAGCCCTGACATCAGCCAAAACAAGGTGAACAGAGGGCCACAGGCAGACAGACCTCAGCCCAAAGCTTATCAAATCCCATTGCTCAATCCCATTTTAAAGACTGTAATCTTCTCCTCCCAGGGGCCGGGGGCCGTGGGGAGAGTCCCAGCCTGTAACCACTGGTCTTTCTGGTTTCCTGGCCTGGCCTCAGGCTGTCCAGCCCTCACCTCAGCTCCTCGGTCATTTAAGTAAACTTCAGTGTGACCCAAAGGGGCTCTGAGTTACAAAACCATTCCTACTGCTCAGGAATCTCTTGGGGTTCTGGAGTCTCCTACCAGGGCTGCGGCAGAGCTATGCTTCTTATAGGACACGAGGCCCTACACAGAGATCTGGGGAGCCAAGTGTGTGGGAGGAAGCCACCAGCAAGAGGCTCCCCCTGGGAGCCTCAAGTCACCACCCAGCACTGCACAGCAGGCGCAGAATGATGGCACTGGACATGGGTTTTCAAAAGGCATGCAGCCATGGGCCCCAAGACAGGACGTGGAGGCCTCTGTGGGACCTAAGGGGACACGGGGGTAACAGTACAATAAAGCATTGTTCTTCACAGACAGCAGGACAATGAGAACCTCTCTCCATGGCAACAGAGTTGGGCACAGGTAGAAGGCAGAGTGGCTGGGACACGGTGATGTGGGTCGGTGGCGAATGTGAGGAAGCTTCCTGGGGAAGGTGACCCCTGGTGTAGCAGGCCTTGGAGGAAGGTCCAGGCTCCTGGCCTCTGACTGGAGGGTTCTGGAGGCCAGGCAGAGCTGATCTGGAATGATAAATCCAGAGCCTTGGGGTCCCAGCAGGTGGACAGTGTCGGAAGGGACAGACAAGGTGACCCCAGGAATGGGAGGAAGGGAACCTGTAGGGCACAGCGAGGGGAGTAAATGGGGGGGTGCAGCCACACATGGTGTAGGGTGGCAGTCTCTGTTCTGTTCCTCCTCCTCGGGGCTCCTGAGAGCAGAGGAATCCAAACCAGCAAGACTGCCCCAGCTCTCATAGCAGGAGTGAGGGGCCCTGCAGGTGCCTGCTCTTCTCTTCGGTGTTGTTGGCACAGCCATAAAGGGACATTTTGGAGCCTGACAGAATCAGAGCAGCAGAGCACAGCCATGAGGCAGGGGTGGCTCTGTATCACCTGTCAGCTTATACCCACGGGCAGTGGCTGGTTCCAGGGGAAAGGGCAGGCCATGAAGGGTGACAGGAAGCAAAGGGAGACCAGGCACTGGAGCTGGGCCCAGGGCAGTCTCCCTCCCTTCCTGCACCACAGGAGATGTAGGGGCTGGTGGGTGTTGGGTGCTGGAGTTGCACTCATGTTGGAGGCTCCAGAAAGGGAGGTCTGGGAGCGGAGCTCAAGCCATTCCTGGTCACTCGAATCCTGGGGGCAGCAGGCATCGTGCACTAGGGTGGCCCTTGAAGGCAGCTGTGCCTGGAGCCCAGGCCACTGGCCGAGGGCTTTACCCCAAATCCTTGGGCCCCCAGACTGCTCTACCCAAAAGCAACAGCTGCAAATGATCCCGGGTACCAGAGTCCACCCTAGGTGATATGGGCCACTGTCCCCCAGGGCCACCTTCACAGCAGGCTGCCGCAGGGTCTTTTCTTCACATGGCTTCCAACACAACTTCCTCATGGGCTTAACATACCTGTTAACAAATGACCCCTAGAAATGAATGCAAAGGACCTACTTTTATAAATTATACCAGAAAGCATGATTGCTTATCATCCTGTCATGTGTTGAACTGTGTCCCTATCAGCCCCTCAAAAAGATATCAGAGTCCTAACCCCAGTATCTCTGAATAGGACCATATTGGCAAATAAGGTCACTGCAGATGTATTTATTTGAGAGCAGGTCATTTGGAAGTCCCTAATCCAACATGACTAATGGTCTTAATCCCACATCATGGGAAGCTGAGGCAGGAGGGTTTCAATTCAAGACTTGCCTGGGCAATGCAGTGGTTTAATGGAGACCTCATCTCTAAATAAAAGCAAAAACAGGTTAAAGCTAGCATGCAGCTCAGTACTTGGGCTCTGGGTCCCCTCCCCAGTACCGCAAAACACAGAAAACAAAACTGAAAAACTCAGGGAAACTGGAAACAGTGAGGCACACAGGAGAGCTGCATGAAGGCAGAGGTTAGACGAATGCAGCTACCGGCCCAGGATGGCCAGAGGTCACCAGCAAACCCCTGGAAGCTCGGCGAGTGGCTGTCACAACCCAGCAACTACCTCCAGCCCCCAGACGTGAGGCAGCCAGCTTCTGCTTGTCAGTCACTCCGGGCCTTTGTGAAGCAGCTCAGATGATCCTTTATGCCCCATGGAGGTGGCTCTGTCACAAACGGAGGGTGGCTGTCTGGCCTTGGGAGCCTTTCTCAAGTTTCTCTGCGGCATTATTCCGGCTCTGCTCACTCGTCCAGTGCCTCTTTCCTGGCTCCAGGGTCAGTCTGGGATTCTGTGTGCCTGTCTGGCCAGCTGGCTTTCTGTATCAGCCCCTCGCGTTTCAGCTGCTGCTCTAAGTGCAGGGCACGCAGTGGGGACTGGGACAGACAAGCACAGGCCTCACCCCTAAGGAGAGGTCATCACCGTGGGAGGAGAGGGCATCGGTGAGCAACGCTGCCATCAGGTAAAGGAAGACAGCAGGGGTCAGGGCAGGTGCCAAAGGCTGCCAGCGGGAAGGTCATATCACCTGGTGAACCCTGATACTGACCGCAGCTTTTGGTGGTTAGGGACAGAACCAGGACCAGCACAGGCTGGGCGAGCATCTCCCACCCCAAGTTGTATCCAAGTCCTAAACTGCACCCCAGACACAGCTGTGAATGTCGGCACCTTGGCAGGGACATATAGGACAGCCCCTAGTGGCAGGATGACTTGGATGAAGACGGAGACGTGGCGGAAGCAGCAGGCTGCGCGCAGTCAGGTGACCTGCACAGCATTTGGGCCCTGGGACGCAGTGCAGGGCTGAGCCCCTCGAGACAAGCTGAGAAATGCAAATTCCGGGCCTGCCTTGGCAGGAGGGCTCAGTGTGCCCGCCAGGGGGCGCTGGTGCCCCTGGGAGCTGAGGAAACTGTCAATGGTTCGAGCCTGGTTTGGAGGACAAACACTGGCTTGCCACCCAGCCTCTGTCTTAAGGAGGCTTAGTTCTTTTTTTTTTTTTTAATTATTATTATTTTTTAATATTTATTTGTTTTGTGTCTGTGTGTGGCCAGCTCAGCCCACCAGGGGGCAGGGCTGGCTGGCATATGGTGCTGGGGGATTGAACCGTGGTCCCTGCGCTTTGTTTAGCGTAGGTGCTTTAGACCATTGAGCCATCTCACCAGTCCTTTTTTTTTTTAATAAGAGTAAAAACAGCATTTAGCTCCTAGTACCAACTTCTAACGTTCGCGAATTAGTCGCGTGCCAGGGACGCAGCCCATGTGCCACAGGCTGTCAGTCCTCATTCCTGTGCCGTAAGGAGCCCTCCTGCAGCTCTGCTCCCTGCCCCAGCCCTGCAGCGCTCGTTGGACACTCATCCCAAGCCCCTGAGCAGCGGGAGTCCTCTCAGGGCGGCTGGCAGGCTGGCTCTGTGCCCTGTGCTCTCTGCCCACTGGGGCTGGCTCGGTGCCTCCTGGACCCGACAGCTTGTGGGACAAAGGTTGTCAGGAATCTGGATCTTGCTCCAGGAACTGCAGCCTGCGGATCATGTTACCTCTGCAGGCTGTCACCCCAAGAAAGGGAGTTGGCACTGGGAATGGAGGCCACTGGAGTTGTAGGTGATCAGTAGGTGCAGGTGAAAGGGAAGGCCGCACAGCTTCCTGAAAAGGAGCCCAGCACAGGGCCAGGGCTGCCCACGCGGGGAGAGCCCGCTGGCCTCTGCCAGGCACAGCTGAGTGCAGGCTGGCTGTTCATGTCACCTCTTCACTAGTTCATCCCTGTCCCATTCCCAGTTGTCCACTCTGACCAGAGGCAGTTCAGCCCAGAAGAAAGCTCTGGGCTGGAATTAGCTCCTCTAGTGCCCAGGGAGCTGGCCCCTCTCCCCAGGTGTGGTGCCACCCAGCTGTAATCCTGGCACTCAGAAGGTCAAGGCAGGAGGCTGGCCAGGAGGTTTAAAGCCAGATTGGGCTACACAGCAAGTTCAAGGCCAGCCGGAACTGCATAGTGAAACCCTGTCAACAAAACAATACACCTCCGGGGTCAAAGTTAATATGAAAAGTTAACTGTATTTTTGTATGCTGTCATTAAACAAATGGAGAATAAAAAAAAAATACAAAACGGT
>NW_004524593.1:13839889-13852726 GCF_000260255.1 Octodon degus
AGAAGAAGAAGAAGAAGAAGAAGAAGAAGAAGAAGAAGGAGCAGAAGCAGAAGCAGAAGCAGAAGCAGAAGCAGAAGTGGGGGAAGGGGAGGGGAGGGGAGGGGAGGGGAGAGGAGAGAGGCGATCTACAAACACAAGGACTGATTTCCTGAACTCATATGTCCTGCCCCTCTCCTCCCCCATGATGCTTCAGTGGGCAACACTGGGGCCTCCCTTATCATCAAGATGACCCAGAGTAAGCTACAAAGCAACAGGCCACAGACGGCTCCTCCCCACACACAGTGCCTGGGCCCAGCCTCCTCAGAGAAGGAAGAGGTGGTTTTCCCTCACCACCTTCTAAGAATTCCCCAGGGGTGGGTTGAGTCACAGGGTGTTGGTCAGTTTTCTGTCACTGTGACAAGATAACTGCAGGAAACAAAGGAAAGGTTTATTTTGGCTCACAGTCCCAAAAGTTTCAGTCTGTCATCTCCTGGTCCCAGTGTTTCTGGGCCTGTGGTGAGGTAAAAATATTATGGTGGAAGCCACGTTGGAGAAGGCTGCTCACTTCATGGCCACCAGGAGGGGAGAGGAGCTGTGTGTGTGTGTGGAGAGAGAGCGAGAGTGAGAGCGAGAGAGAGAGAGAGACAGAGAGAGAGACAGAGAGAGAGACAGAGAGAGACAGAGAGACAGAGACAGAGACAGAGAGAGACAGAGAGAGAGAAGGGTGCTCTTCTTCCAGCTGGGCATCAGCCAGGTCCCCCTGGGTTTACTGTCCCTGTTAGAACAGGGAAACCTCTCATAGATGCCCCCAGACATGATCTTCACTAATCTCCTAGGTGCTTCTCAATCCAGTCAAACTGACAACTAAGATTAACCTCACTGCTAAGCGTGAGAGAGGCACCGTTTCCCAGAGGAAGTTATGGGCTCTCCCTTCTCTTGTCCCAGTCCCCAGAAAGAAGGTCAGGTGCCTTTGGGAACAGCTCCCTCCCTCGGTTCCCCTGCTCCCCAAGCAGCACCCACAGAACCCCTGGCTCTTGGCACAGACCTTCTCACAAGCTCTGAAATCTCCTCTCTCCGGGCATCTGGTCTCACGGCCCCCGGTGGCCTCAGGCTCTGGACTCCTGTCCCAGCGCGCACTATGGCTTCCTCCGCTGGCTCTCCTCTTCTGGGTGACCTGCATGCTCCAGGCTCCTGTGGGACTTGATGTTCTACCTGAAGCCCAGCACGGGCTGCCACTTCCCCCCAAGCCTGTGTCTCCCATCACCCAGACACCTGTGGGGGCTGTCGTGGGTGGACTCCAAGCTTCTGGCTCAACCTCCGCCTGGAAAGCCAGTGCATTTGTCCATCATCACCCTCTGGAACCGACTCCAGGACACCCTGGCCCCATATCAAGCTCCAGGACACTCCCGTCTCTTACCTAAGATGGTGTCATATTTGCACACCCCTTGCACACACACACTCTGGTATACTGTAAATCATCTCCAGATGACTTCTAATACCTACCACAGTGCAAATGCCGTGTAAATAGTTGTTACACACCACTGTGTATAGCCTAAGTGCAAGAAAGCTGGACGTGGTCAGTATCGACCTCAGTACTGTAGGCCTCACTAGGTAGCACACATCAGCACCAGTGTGACATTAAACAAATACCTTAGGGAACAGCTGGTTGGACACATGGAGCACATGGTATGGAAGGCCTAGCACATACAGCACAGCAAGGAAGATGTTTGGCCCCAGAGCCCACTGTGTGGTCCTGAATCTGCCATTCATTTACTGTATTTTTTGTGTGGTGGTGGTGGTGGTAGGGGGCGCCTCTCACTTGTTACTATTGTTTTAAAATTGCAGTCAAGTGGCCAGGGAGCTAGCTCAGCAGCACAAGTGCCTTCCCAGCAAGCACAAGGTCCTGAGTTTTGGATCTCCGATACCAAGAACCATATACATAAATAAAATAAAATTACAGTAGAATCCATAACAAGTAATTAACCATGTTAAGCACGTGCAGGTGTACAGCTTGGTGGCGATAAAAGCACTCACGGCGCTGTAAATCACGGCTCTCCATCTGTAGAGCTTTCCTTAGCTTGCGAAACTGACACTTGGAAATGTTGACACACACCAATCTTGAGAAATTACATTTATTAAGCCAGTCACAAAGGGACAAATATGACAGGACACAAACCCAGCATCTGAAAAGCAAAGGCTTTTCTAGATACCAATAATGAACTAGATGAGAAAGAAATCAGGAAAACAATTTAATTCACAAACAGCTTCAAAAAATACTTAGGTACGAGTATCTACCCAAGCAAGTAGAGGGTCTCTGTAGTGAAAATTACAGAATGCTGAGGAGAGACACTGATGAAGATTCTCGAAGATGGGAAGACCTCCCATGTGCAAGGATCGGAGAATCAATATTGCTAAATGGGCATAGGACCAAAAGCAACTTACAGATTCAGTGTAATCACCATCAAAATGCCAATGTTTTTCACAGAATTAGAAAACATCGTAAAATTCATATGGAAACAGAAAAGACCCAGAATATCCAAGAAATCCTAGCCAAAAAGAGCAAGGTTGGTCGCATCACAATACCCAACTTTAAATTATACTACAACACCATAGTAAGAAAAACATCACTGTACTGGCACAAAAATAGACATGCAGGCCAGTGGAATAGAATGGAGGGCACAGAAACAAACCCAGGCAACTACAGCCCCCTGGAAGTGAACAAAAGGGCCACAGACACGTTGGAAAAGGGCAGCCTCTTTAACAAATGCTGCTGCGAAGCCCGTCATCTGTACGTGCAGTATCAAAACTAGATCCCTAACCTCACCCTGTACAAAAGTCAGTTCAAAACTGAGTCAGAGACTTAGCTGTAAGACCTGAAATTTTGAAACTGCTAAAAGAAAACTTAGGGGAAACACCTGAAGCCATGGGCGCTGGCACACTTCCTCGCTAGGACTCCAGCGGCACAGGAAGTAACAGTGAGAAGCCACCAAGGCGACCACATCAAGCTAGGACATTTCTGCACAGCAAGGGAGTCAAGAGTGAAGGGGCAGCCTAGAGAGCGGGAGAAAATTTTTGCCAGCTGCTTCTGATAGAATATACAAATCTAAAATTTATAAAGAAGCCAGGTGTGGTGGTGCACGCCTATAATCCCAGCACTCAGGAGACTGAAGCAGGAGGAACCGTTCCAGTTCCAGACCAGCCTGGGCTACAAAGTGAGCTCAAGGCCAGCCTGAACTGCATAACAAAACAATGTTTCCAAAAGACAAAAACTAAACTAAAATTTATAAGGCAGTCAGAAAACTTAACACTGAAAAAAACAAATAGCACAATCCACAAATAGGCAAATAAATTGAAGAGACACTTTCCACAAAGGCACAAATACACTAAAAAAAAAAAAAAAAAAAAAAAAAAAAGTTCAGCATCTTTAGCCATTAGGAAAATACAAATCAAAGCTACATTAGAATTTCATCTCACCAGTCAGAACTGCTATCATCCAGAATACAAAAATGAAACAAAACAAACAAAGCCCCAACAAATGCTGATGAGGATGTAGAGACAGAGAGAGCCTTCTGCACTGCTGGCGGGACTGTGAGTTAGTGCAGCCACTACGGAAATCAATATGAAGTTCCTCAAAAAATTAAAAATTATCTTCGTGACACAGCTATGTCCCTCTTTGATGTAACCCCAAATTACAGCCAGCACCTGTAGGGCACTGCATGCCCGTGTTTGCCAAGATGGGGACCCAGCTGTGCGTGGGTGAGGGCACGTGCTCCATGCCCACAGTGGAGGACTATTCAGCCATAAAGAGTGGGATTGTTGGACCAGCCAGATAGCTCAAGGGACTAAAGCTCCTGCTTAGGCAGAGCTCAGGGCCTGGGGTTCGATCCCCGGCGTGCCATGCCGCCCCCGCCAGCCCCCACCCTCAGACAGCAAGGTGGTGCGCACCTGTAATCCCAGCACTTGGGAGGCTGAAAACAGGAGGATCACTAGGAGTCTGATCTATGTAGTGAGACCCTGAAGACCCTGTACTAAGTACATTAAAAAAGAGTGAAATTGTCATTTGAAGGAAAATGGATGACTCTAGAGAGCACCATGTTGAAGGAAATAAGCCGGACTGACAACTACAGTGCCACACGCTTCCTTTAATATGCGGAATCTAAGAGAGGTGACAAGAGTACAGAGGGGAGAAACTTACAGGGTGGAAGGGTCGTGGGGGACGACAGAATAAAAATATAGGCCTATACTGCATGAAAATGTCACACTGAAGCCCAATGTTCTCTTTTTCTTTCTTTCTTTCTTTCTTTTTTTTTTGGTGGAACCAGGGATTGAACTCAGGCCCTCGCGCTTGCCAGGGAAGAGCTTATTCCACTGAGCCATCTCCCCAGCCCCAGAAGCCCAATATTTTCTAAAAAATTACTAGGCACTGATAGATATATTTAAAAAGATATCGCACAGGATTCTTCTTTTATGAGTTATAGGGAGTCCTTTTCGTAGAAAAGGAAGTCAAATGCTGATTACCTGTTTTCCAACTTTCCTCATTGCTGGACAAAATATCCAATGGTGGCAGCCAGAAGGAAGCGAGGCTGATTCTGGCTCGCAGCGGGTAGAGGTTCTGGTCCCCCGTCCTCAGGCTCCGCGGCAGGGTGGCGGGGCAGGGGTGCAGGGGAGCTGCTGGGGGAGCGGGGCGGCAGACCCCGACTGCTGACGGCTGCCCCCACGAGCCCCCAGAACCCACTCACCTTCGGGAAGGCCCGGCCTGGAGCAACGAGGCTTTGGGGACACCCAGATCGGAAGCATAACCCTAGACGCTGTGCGGTGCCGAGCACAGTGCAGAGAAGCTGTGTAAGGCGCAGCGTTTCGGTCTGGGAAGATGAAAACGGCTTGGGCTTGGGACGCGGCAGCGCGAGCTAACCAGCACTGCTGCACGGGGCCCCTAAAATGGTGAGCACAATAGATGGCATGTTATACGAACGCCTAAGGCCGTGGGCCCCCCTCAGCTATCAAAATCAAATCCTGATACTCTGCTTCCCCACCTTTGAGAAAGGAAGAAGCGTGCATTTCCCAGGGGTAAGAGGTTACCCTGCCGCTCCCAGCAACCCCACGAGGCTGCAGTTAGTGTGAATGTCTCACATCAGGCGGGGCAGGAAGGGGACCAGTGGGGACCTGGGGCGGCCACTGCAGCGTCCCCTCGGGGTGCTGCGTCCCGAAGCATCCCACGGGGGGCCTGAGTGCCCGTCCATCAGAGCCGCAATGGTCCCCAGTACTTAGGCTCTCATAATTTGAATTTATGGTCACTTGTTCAAGCAGGCTGGAGTTTCTAGGAGCCATAGAGGGAGAGCTGGATTCGTATTTTGACACCAACAAGGTAGACTGACACAAACAAGGTAGACTGCGCACAGGGGAATGTCAAAATTTCTTAAGAGAATAAACTGCCTCTAAGATCTTTCACAAAGGGGCTGGTGAAATGGCTCAGTGGTCTAAAGCACCTACTTAGAACAAGCTTGGCAGAGCACAGGGACCACGGTTCAATCCCCCAGCACCACATGCCAGCCAGCCGCGCCCCCTGGTGGGCTGAGCTGGCCACACACACACACACACACACACACACACACACACACACAAATAAATGAATAAAATTTAAAAAAAAAAAACTTTCACAAAGGCTCCCAGGAATGTGATTGCAAATCGTTTAATCTTCTGCTCAAGCTGACCCACATAGTGATTTTTTCCCCCAGTACTGGGGACCAAACTTAGGGCCTTGCGCTTGCCAGGCAGAAGCTTATGCCGCTGAGCTATATTCCCAGCCTGATTATTTTTCTTGAGTCATGCCTTAAAAGTCCTTTTTATTTTCAACTTTGGTAAACTACACATCATATAAAATGTGCTATCTTAATCATTTTAAGGGCATGGTTCAGTGTGTACTGCTAGGGGTTTTTTGTTGCAGAAAAGCAGCAAAAAAAGAAGAGACTTTTATTGAAGTCACTAAGAGAAAGTCATGAAAGCGGCTTAGACTCTCAGACCTGAGACAAAGGGCGCTGGGGTCCTACGGCTAGGGGAGGAGTTTGGGGGGCGGGCTCAGTGACGTGCAAGGAGCTGATTGGGGCTTCCCCTGTGCGGAAAGGGTCAGAGGAAGAAGGAGGAAGTGGTCGTTGGGAAGATAGACTGTGTTCTTTTGGGATTCAGCCATGTGGAATCCCCGCCACAAAGATTCAGCGCTTCCTCCTCCGGCAGGAACCATTCACTATCAAGTACATTCACACTGTAATTTTTGAAATATACTTGTAGAAGTCTCAGCCAGGCATGCATGCTTGTAATCCTAGCACTCGGTAGGCTGAGGCAGGAGGATTGCTTCAAGTTAGAGGACAGTATGGGCTACATAGTGAGTTCGATGCCAGGCTGAACTGCATAGTGAAACCCTGTGTCCTAAAATAATAATAATAATAATAATAAAAAAAAGGCAGTAGTGATACAGGGGAATGAAACTCCAAACCTGAAAGATAGGTGGGATAAGTTTGTGTTCTCCAAAACCGACGAATGAATTTTAGGAACAATGGAGGTTAAGAGCAGAATATATTTGTTAGGGGAAAGAAAACAATTGGAGAGAGGGACAAAAGGGGGACCTGAGCAGGTTGCCCCCGAATCTGCCTTTTCTGGGGATATTTATTTATTTATTTATTTTCTTTTAAATTCGCTTATATTTTTTTATTTTTTTTCCATAATTTTATTGAGAAATAAATAGCAATGAGACAGTTTCAAATCAAATTGGTAGGACAGTTCCAATAATTAACACATTGCATACTGCCTTCCTAGTGCTTATTTGTTGTACAAGATGCAGACTTGATATCCTATTTTTTTTTTTTTTGTCCTGTCAGAGGTGAATATTCTATTGGCATCTAAATACTATAAGTGTTTGAATTCAACTAAACAATCTAACACTGTCTAGCAGACTATAATATTAGTGGGTTATCCTCAGAAGTTACTGACTTGAGCCTTTTTCAGCTCATCGTATTAATATGGATTTACTTTATATACCTCATTTTTATACTTTTCTGCTGGATGGTTAAGACCAAGATATAGAAAGACCTATATACTAAGAAATGTACCTTTTGTATCTGATAAGGTCAGCCAAGTGCTCTCAGGATTTATCCTGTAGCCCTGTACCGCCTTTTGTAGTCCTTTTGTCAGTGTCTGACATGAGGATGAGTCACGGCTATTGCTTGACCAATTTGCTCTCTGTGAAAGCCTGAGGGAATGTTTTTTCTCTCCATGTGACTCTCTCTGAGGATTTTTATAGAGCAAAACAATGAGGTGAGGTGGATCTAGGGTGTAAAACTTGGGACTTGCCCATAAGGTGGTGTTGTAGGCAGCTGAATTAGATAGAAATATTACAGGCAGCCCGAGAGGGCCAGGCCCTCTAGGAGACAGCGCAGGACACGGGATGCCTTGCAACTGTGAGGGAGACGGGTGCTCCCGCTGGGGGCCAGAGCTGAAGACCAAGGATTCAACAAATGCTCACCTCGCTAAAGATAAGCATCCGGGATTGATCTTCACCTTGAGGAAGCCAGGAAGTCACTAATCCAACCACTACCGGCTACCGGATAAAGTCCTGTTCTCTATTCACGCCTGCTTGCTACATAACTAACTTACTCATTTGGTCCTGGATTTAATCAATTTTACCTAAGCAACGGTGCTTATAACCTGATTGGTAGACCATAGTTTTGTGCCCACTTAGGGAGTTACTATGTTCTCTACCTTAGACCTGCCTCACCAGATGGTTTTGCTGTACAAAATTCCCTGGAGGGGCTGGGGAGATGGTTCAGTAGAATAAGCGCTTCCCTGGCAAGTGCAAGGGCCTGAGTTCAAGCCCTGGTTCTGCAAAAAAAAAAAAAAAAGAACATATGGGGATGAAATCCCTGGAAATGGCAGATTCCTGGGGTAACCCACTCGGGTCCCCCTTCTGTTCCTCTTGGACAGAAGATTTCTTTCCCCCAGTAAATATTCTGCTTTTCACCTCTATTTGTTCCTAAAATTCATTTTTCGGTTTTAAAGAACACGAACTCGTTCCAGGTACCTTTCAGTTCAGGAGTTCTATTCCCGTATATCAGTGGGACAAAACTATAGTCAGTCATTAAGCCTACAAGTACAGTTGCTCAGGTAAAACCGATTAAATCGGGGATCAAATGGGGAAGCAAGTCATGCAGCAAGCAGGCATGAACACAGAACGGGCTCTTCCTGTAGGGGTTCGGTCAGTGACTCTTCTGGCTTCTTCAAGGTGACTGATACCTATTTAGAATATCGCTGATGCTCATCCCTAGTGAGGTACTGGGCTGCACTTGTTTACTCTTTTGCCTTGAGGTCTGGCCCACAGCGAGTGTCTGTGTCTCCCAAAGTTGCAAGATCATCTTGTCTTTCGCGCTGTCTCCTGAAGGGCCCATCCCTGTCTGCCTATACTATTTCTATCTAATTTAGCTGTCTACAACAATAGGAGCTGGGGATATAGCTCAGTAGTACAGTGACTCCCTGGCAAGCAAAAGGTCGTGAGTTCAATTCCCGGTACCAAAAAAGCAATAAATAAATATCTCACAAAAATGTGAACTATAATCACATCTTATTAAAACATAGGGAAAAAAAAAAAACCCTCTTGAAATTCTGGGCTGTACCAACCCTGTTGTGATTGGGGTCTCCCATCCTGAAGTGCAGCCCAGCCCTCTGCTCCTCCCCAGGCTGACCATGCTAATCCATCAGTCCCAGGGGTAACCTGTGCCTAGGTCCCCAGGGCCCCTAGCCCTGAAAGACACCTGGGATGAGAGCCGGAAGCCCTGTGGCCTCTCTGCTTCCCCACTCATGTGCAGCTGGGAAGGCAGGACACTTCGGCTTTTCTTCCATCATTTTTATTTTATAGCTCTATTGAGGTAGGCCTGACATGCAGCATATTGCTCGTGGCTAAAGTACACACTGTGATTAAGTTTGCAATCTGCATAAATCTGCGTCGCAGAGCCAGAAGAGACGAGCCTGGCGATCCCTAAGATGGACATTGTCTCTTCAGCAACTGCTCTCAAAGTCTGGAAGCCAGCACTGCTGCGTTGGGACCCAAGCCCGGGCTGGGACACCCTAGTGGCCACAGGCTCTGCTGTCCAGGTGCCTTTTGTCAGATGGTTCCACTCCTCTGTCATCGGGTCCCCTCCCCATGACTGAACGGAAGGCCTGTGCTGGGGAGGGGGTCGCCTGTTCTCGCTAAGTAGCCCCCACGTCCTTAGCGGGTGAGTCACCGAACAAGGCCCCGTGCTAGAGCGCGGCTCCAATAAAGCCTCCTTTGGAGGGCATATTTTTGCCCATTTATGATTTGTCTCAGGCAGTGCGTGCGGAGCCAGGAACTCCAAGGCCACCAGCACCTAGAGCAGCCGCCAGCTGGGGCTGATGTCACTCAAGGCAGCTGGCAGCAGAGAACCACAGAGAACAATGACCAATAGCTGGCAGCTGCCATCTCTGGTGCCGAGAGGATTCCCAAGGCCCCTGGAAGCTGCTCGTGCTGGGTGGTGAGGAGGCCGCTGCCACCGGAGCTGGGCGTTGCTCATGCCCAAGGCTTGGGGCTGTGAACACAGGAAGGGCTGCGCCCTGCAGGTCTGTGAAGAATCCTCGGCTGCTAGGTGAAATCTTGGCAACCGGCGCAGGGATCCCCCCCCACTTTCGAGGGTCCTGAAAAGGCTGCCACCAATGGAGATGGCTGAGGAAGTAGTCTGACATCCATCTGACCTGTGACTTAAGACTCTGCTCTGTGAGACAAAACCATCGCCAAGAGCCTGCCTCAGTGTTCTGCAGTCACTGCATCCCTCTGCTTGCAGACAGCAGCAGACGCCCGGCCCCACAGCAGTGCGGGTCTGCTTCAGACCTCGCCGGGTCGTGGTATCTTACTGTGGTTTTGATTTGTGTTCCCCTAACAAGTGGTCATTTGAGCATCTTTTCATGGGCTTACTCGCCATGTAACCTGTGATTTGTCTTTTCACTCTTAATAGTATCTCATGAAAGCCAGAGAGCTTTAGGGAGCTCTATTTGTCATATTTATTGTATGGATCATGTAAGAAATCTTTGCTTGACATAGACAAGCACCAAGGTGTTTATTTTCTATTTTTTTTATTTATTTACTTATTTTTGAGACAGGTTCTCACTATGCAGTTCAGGCTGGCATTGAACTGTGTATCACAGGGTGGCCTGGAACTTGTGGTGACCCACCTGCCTCAGCTTCCTGAGCGCTGGGATTACTGGCATGCATTATCCCTAACTCAAGGTTTTTTCGTATGAAAGCTAGGTATTTCCTCACTTGTATAGTTAGGTTTTTTGGTCCATTTTAAGTTGATTTTTGCATATTCTAGAAGGTGCATATAAAATTTATTTATTTGTACAGGTACATCTAATTACTCAGCACCGTTTTTCAAAAACACTTTGTCCTCCACTAAATTGCCTTTATACTTTTGTCAAAAATCAGTTGTGAGGCTGGGGAATACTCAGCGGCATAAGCACCTACCTAGCAAGTACAGAGTCCTGAGTTCTATTCTGGTACCAAATAATGATAACAATAATAATAAATGGAATCAGTTTTGTACTGTTCTCATTTTCTAGGTTGCCATACACAACAGATGAGCAGAAACTCAAAAATCAGTGGTTTAAGGAAACAGAAATCGATCAGGCCACACTCAGTCCCAGCAGAGATACATTTGGGGGGTGAGTCCGCTGACGTGTGCCCACGGGGGAGGCCTGTTCCTGAACTCTTTTTTTTTTTAGTTCCATGGATCGAACATGGGTCCTTGCACTTGCCAGGCAGGCACTTATTCTGCTGAGCTATCTCCTGGCCCCTCTGAACTCTTTACTGTCCCCTTGATCCACCTGTCAGAGCTGCCAACACCACACCATCATGGTCTTTGTTCCTGTGGCTTTGAAATCTGGCAGTACGGATTACAGTGTTGTTCTTTTTCAAAGTTGTTAGGTGCTTTATATTCCCATCCAACATCAGAATCAGTGTCCTGATTTCTGAAGAGACTGGGACTTTTCTTTTCTTTTTGTTTAGATGCATGAAATCTACTCCGGGAGAATGAACAGATTAACATCATAACGTCCTAACAACACTGAGTCTGACTCCTGCCCCATTTTTCATCTTTTTTTTTTTTTTTTTTTTTTTTTTTGGCGGAACCAGGGATTGAACTCAGGCCCTTGCACTTGCCGTGGTAGCACTTATTCTACTGAGCCATCTCCCCAGCCCTTCCTGCCCCATTTTTATAAAGCTGCTCCCAGTCTGGGTTCAGTCTTGTTTTCTGAATCCCACTTTGCGCTTTCCCTCTTATTTGGTGATGGGCAGGAGATTCATGGGCTCTGAAGAGAACCAGAGCAGCAGATTCCTCCTATTCCAGTTGGTCTTCTCACAGGGCGGCAGCCCTTTGAGCCCAGGACCCCAGCCCCACACTTTTCCATGCCCCCTCTCCACCTCTCTCACTCTGCTCCGAAGGCTGTTCTGCCACCCACTGTCAGCAGTCCTGGGGCCACCTTCCTGGCCTGGGTCAGGGTGACCCGGTAAAGTCTTCCCAGGCCCTGGCTGCCTCTCTCCCTCATCCCCTCTGCGCACCATCGGTGTCGTGCAGCTCCCTCCCCGTGGTGTGCATTTCATGAAGACAAAAGCCACGTCTTGCTCACTCTGATTCACACTCTCAACACAGGGCCTGGCCTGGTAGCAGCTCAGCGGTCCAAGGCCAGGGAACTGGGGCGACCCAGGCAGTGTCCTCCAGCTGTGCCCATGTCTTCACCGTTTGGTGCCTGGAGGCTGACCTGCCAGTGTTGTCACTAAGGGAACCCAGCGTACACAGCTGCGTGTGTGTGCACACGCACACACACGGGACAACTTGGGCAACAGGTGTTTTCTACATAGCACACATCAGAAAGTGCAGACGTGCACTTGTGCAGCTAGGCATGCAGAGAAAGTGGTTAGGTGCTCGTGAACACATATGTGTGTGCACACATACATACGATGCTCAGCTGCCCGCCCCTTGCTCTCCACCTCCCTTCTCTTTTCCAGAAAGGAGTGGTGGACTCCGGCAGCAAGCAAGCGCGGTCCTGCATGTCACTGCTTCCTGCGGAGACCGACTGACCCTCGATGAGGCCCCGAACCACCAGCGCTGGCCGGGGAGGCGGCACAGGAAGTGCATGCGCACATTTGAGGTGCCCGCACTGCACACCCCCCGCCGGCCGGGAGCTCCCCAAAGACAGGGCCAGACTCTTCCCGCGGGTCCCAGGTGAAAGGTCTCCGCTTCTTCCTCCTCCCCCGGGGAGACCCGGCTGCAAAGGTCGCCCCACGGGGACCCCCTTGGGCCAATCCCAGCCCGCAGCCGGGACTGAGCCGTTTGGGTCTCTCCCTGACCGGAATTGCCAGGGAATTAGGCAGAACCTGAGATTTCCTCAATAATTTACGCCTGCGCGCTCCTGGCCGGATCGCATGGTCCAGAACAAAAGTGGCAGACCTAACTAGGGGAACCGGATCCCTGAGGTCCGGTGACACTTGGAACAGCCCCGAGGTCACCCGGGAGCTGCTCCCAGCTGGGGGGCTGGCGAGATGACGAGGAGAACCTGAAGGCTCTCTCCTTCCCGCGACTTAGAAACAGACTCGGGTCTCTGCAGTCTTACAGTAAACCTTCCTTTGCCCCTCTGCTCCCCAGTCTACGTCCGTTTTGTGCGTTTGGTTTTGGTGTTTTGAGACGGGGCTCGGTCTATAGCCCAGGCTGGCTTTGATCTCATGGTCATCCTCCTGCCTCGGCCTCCCCAGTTTTGGGATTACAAGTGAGCTCTACTGCACCCCGCCCCCGCCCCCGCCCCCGC
>NW_004524593.1:13853198-13854770 GCF_000260255.1 Octodon degus
TATGGGTCACTCTGCATAGGAACCAGATCAGCCAGATAGAAATTTGAATAGAGCCTTTTATTTACTGAGCTCAGGTCCGTCAGCCACTTCTCTCGCAGGAGAAGGCTGATGGCCGAATTTAGGTAGGAAGCGGGTATTTATAACAGAAATCACTTCCAGTTTGGTAAACAAATTTGTTATCTAGTACAGAACAACAGAAACTACATTTATTTGACACAGCTGTAAACTGTTTATAACTAAAAGGTCTTTTACAGCTTAGTGATAAGTGTATATTTTTATAAGATATGTCTTAAGCTGACTATGTTACAGGAGATGGTTGGGGAGGGAGTTTGTGTCAGCTTGCTGTCTTGACAAGAAACAGTTATGTATTGCTGAACAGCCTTGAACCGAAAGGGAGACTACATTTATCTTAGAGTAGATAACAGGAAGCATAAAGGGGTTTTTATAATTTTTTACAGTTAAGGCACAAAACTCTGTTAACCCTTTACAAAAACCGCCATCGCCCTGCTGAGTGTGGGGCGTTAGGGGGGGACAAAAGTGCTGCTCTATGCCCAGCGGTGGGCCCAGGACTGTGCACAGCACCCGGCATACAGTAAGCACCCAGGACATGGCGACCAGAAGGAAGGAAGGAAGGAAGGAAGGAAGGAAGGAAGGAAGGAAGGAAGGAAGGAAGGAAGGAAAGAAAGAAGGAAAGGAGTGGAGAAGGAAAGAGGAGAAAGAATAAATCCAGGCCCCTTCCAGGCTCCACAGGGCTCCGGGCCCCCTCCTCAGTCTGCCGCCCAGACAGGATCCCGACCTCAGCGCCAACCCTGGCTTGCTGCGGGGGTGCTTCCTACTTCTGCTCAGGAGGGCTGGGATTCTCTGCCAGCCAGGACTGTGGAGTGCACTAGGCTGGAGCAGAAGCCCTGACCACTGCAAGGATCCACCGCCAAGTAGCTGTGTGGCCTCGGTTTTCTCGTTAATTCTAAAAGAGAAGGTGGGAGAGGTAGTGCACACCTGCAGTCTCAGCAATCGGGAGGTAGAGGCGGGAGGATGGCTGTGAGTTCCAAACTAGCCTGGGCTTCACAGTGAGTTCAAAACCCGCCTGAACCTATAGCAAGACCTGTGTCTAAAAACCAAAAATAAATAACATAAAAAGTGTAATATCAGTCCTTCTATTATTTTTTTCTCTTCTTTTTTTCCTCATAATTTTATTGAGAGACAAATAGCAATGAGATAGTTTCAAATCAAATTGGTAGGTCAGTTTCAATAATTAAGACATTGCATACTCTCTTCCTAGTGGTTATTTGCTGTACAAGATGCAGACATGATATCCTATTTACAAACACTATTACAACAAATCCCTCTATTCATTCATCTTTTTTTTTTTTTTTGCGGAACCAGGGATTGAACTCAGGCACTTGCACTTGCCAGGGAAGTGGCAGGGAAGCGCTTATTCCACTGAGCCATCTCCCCAGGTCCCCCTCTATTCAGTAAGAGAATGTAACTATATATCTATCCTAACCATTTTGAATACACAGATACAAAATGGACATTCATCTGTATCCCCTTTTTTGTTTAGTTCTATCATTT
>NW_004524593.1:13860319-13863292 GCF_000260255.1 Octodon degus
TTCATTTTTATTTTGGACAGTTTTTATTGTTATTTTCAGTTATGTTTGTAAATAATTCATTTTCAATTTACATTCTATTAAAAAATTTAAAAAAAAAAAGACACAAATGTATAGGGTCATGTTCAAGCAAAACTTAAAACTTCCCAGACTTTTTGTGTGTGTGTGTGTTTTTGTGTGTGTGTGTGTGTGGTACTGGGATTGAACTCAGGACCCTGTGCTTGCCAGGCAAGCACTTATTCTACTGAGCTAGCTCCCTGGGCCCCAGACTTTGGATTTGATGACTACAATTTTCAATCTATGAAGCCCTTTATTTTTATCCTGGTGGTGATCTGCAATCCTAAAATGCAGTTACGTTCCCCACACAGCCCATCTTTTCTTTTCACTTTGATGGAACAAGTCTCCATCAAAGTCTCAGCCCTCTACTGAGACTGAGGTCTTTTCTCCAAAGGCCTGAAGGCTGGAGGCCTAGTGCTCAGTGGGCTCTGCTGAGGTCTCTTAACTCTCTGGAGATGCCTGTGAGAAAACTGGGGCTTCACTTCCTCTGCTTTTCTTTGCTTCCTGGCAGGAGTGCCCATCTGTTTTGCCAGGACTCAGGCCCCAAAGCAACAGGGCTGACCAATCCTGGGCCACACCTTCAAATCTTCCAGCCAAAATGACCGAGGGTGATCACCTCAGGTATTCCGTTCTGGTGAGAGAAGCTCACAAACACAGGCTTCACACTTGGCTGATAACTTGAGTAGACAAAAAGATTCTTTTGAACTTAGAAATGAACTTTTCATCATGTGTCCTCTTTTCTGGGAATTTCTTAATCTTTTACTGAGCTTTTATTTTATTGTATTTTTTAATTGCTTCTCAGCCTTTTGGTTAAGATCAAGTGTATTTTTATTGTGTTTTTAATTTGTAGAGCTTTTCTTGATCTATGTTTTTTTTTTTTCTTTAAACTATGTTACTATTGTAACATCTCATTGTTAGAAGTTCAAAAAATTGTCTATGGCCATACCACCCTGAATGCACCCGATCTTGTCTGATCTCAGAAGCTAAGCGGGGTCTGGCTTGGTTAGTACTTGGATGGGAGAAGTTCAAAAAATTGTAATGAAAAATTTTATTCATGAAAGTAAAGAGCTAATAAGACCCATCATCCTCTTAGGGTTTTACAAAGTGGTTTTTCCCTGTGTGGTTCCTATATCTATCCTGAGTTACTGCCTCTCTTTGTCCAGGTCTCTGAGTACAAGCTGGCTTCTTCCAGCTCTCTGCTCATTTACACTCACAGGGCTGAAGAGCTCACTGAGCAGTGTGTGTGTATGTGTGTGTGTGTGCGCGTGTGTGTGTGTCCTGAACTCACCCATTTCTCCAGGGAAAGAGCTCTTATTTCCATCTTAGAGAGTGAAGTTTTTTGAGAGTCAGGAAGATGAAGGGCTGAGATTCCCAGCACTCAGAACTCTACCATCTCCTGTGCCTGCCTCGGTAGGACTGTTCTTAGGACGGGTTCCAGTTCTCTCCCTGCAATAAACTCCAGGCCCCACTGCTGCAGGGAAAAAACAATGGCCTAGCCTGAGGGGTGGGGGCACCTGGGGGACTGAGTTCTTCCTAAAGAGATTCTGACCAGTCTGCCCCAGGTGAGCAACACTTTTAGGCTTACTCCCACAGGTGCAGATGCCAACAGTTTATGGGAGCTTTAGGGTGCTCACAGGTGCATTTCTGACTCTCTCACAGCTGGCCTAAGGTTTTGTCATACTCGTGTTTTCCAACCTCCCAAAGTTGGTTGATTCCCTTAGTGTTTCACTCTTCTTTATGGGTTTTGTACCCTTAAAAAAACCCAGGCTAACCAGGCCTGGCGGCTCAAGCCCATAAGCCCAGCGCTCAGGAGGAAGAGGCAGGAGGACTGTTGCAAGTTTAAGCCCAGCCTAGGCTACAAAATGAGCTTAAAGCCAGCCTGAACTGCATAGTGAGACCCTGTCTCTAAAGGACAAACAAAACAAAACAAAACAGACAAAAACCCCCATCCCATTTAGTGTTAGTTTACTGGGATTTTTTTGTGGGGGAGGGATCAAAGTAGAAATTTCCATTCTCTATTTCATGGGAAACAAAAGTAGTTGAGTCTGATGCACCATCTCTTCTGAGAAGTTTTTCTATTATTTCTGAAAGGTCTACTCTTAACAAAAAATCTCTGGCTGAATCTACCATTTGTCATTTCTCAAGGGAGCTTTTACTGCCATTTCAGGTTTAGGCAAAATTTGTATCAGTAAGGATGTGAAAACCTGTAAACAACTTACACAGTGTGATCAGTAGAGCATAATACCTAGACCAGTCAAATAAATCCACATGCTCCCAAAATAACAAGGACGACAACACTCAGACTCCTCGAGGCTTTTTAAAACCTGCTCCCGTAGCATAGTCATTTGCTTAATACTTGGGAAAATAACTCAGCAGAAACATTATATGTATCTATCACATTGCACTCAGATCCCTTTCTCTTTGTTAAATGTTTGAATATCATGTTGGGGATACAGCACACCAGAATTCAAGTGTTGGTGAGAAAAAAGAGAACAAGGTAAGAGTGTCTTTTGTTCCTTGGTTACAAAAGGCCAAGCTCCATCATCTCTACAGAAAGGGATCTGGAGGGAAACGACTGAACACGAGAGAGACCGTTCTGAAGGGCTTTCCTTCTCTAAGACGCCTGCTCATCTAGGCATCTTCACTCACAGGTAAGAGGCTCTGTGGAAGCCAGGGATGGTCGAGGACACCTGCCAAGTAACGGCACAGCCTTACTTTGCAAGTAAGAAGACAAGTCAATACAAGTGCAGACAAACTTGTTTTTACCTTTCCTAGGTTTATGTTTTTTATTTTCTTGCCCCGCTGCCCCACAGGACCTGCCAGCACCAACCTGAAGGAAAGTGGTGGTAACCAGCATCCCTCTCTCATTCTTTTCTTTTCTTTCTTTAATGTATTTAGGACATGGTCTACAAGGTCTCA
>NW_004524593.1:13863392-13877691 GCF_000260255.1 Octodon degus
ATTTGCTTATTTACTTGCAGTACTAGGGATGGAACCCAGGGCCTTTGCACTGAGCTGCCTCCCCAGGTTTCATTTTTACTTTTTTTTTTTTTTTTGCGGAACCGGGGATTGAACTCAGATCCTTGCGTTTGTCAGTCAAGCGCTTATCCTACTGAGCCATCTCCCTGGCCCCCGAGGTTTCATTTTGAGACAGGGTCTTCCTAAGTTGCCCAGGCTGGGACTGAACTTGTCATCCTCCTGCCTCGGCCTCCTGGGGTGCTGGGATTCTAGGCCTGGGCAATCTCCTGTCTCACCAGATAGATGGCTGTGGCTGCTCCAGGGCCCAGCTTCACAGCTGCAGCGTTAACCACCGAAACAGGAAGGTGTGGGTAGGGGTAGCAGGGTGCATCTGGTGCTAGCTAGAGGCTCAGGTCCTTAGGGGCAATGATGCGAGTTTTTCCCAGAAACTGCTGGTGGGCGCCCCCTGGATGCTATTGGCCAGACTGCATCACCGATCAGCCAATCACGGGCATAGTAGCGCGAGTCTAGGCGAATCAAGGTTCATCTGTAGTTGAGCAAATGAGCAAAATTAGGGCTCTGCCACCAAGGCGGGTGGGAAGGCCAGGCGAGGCCACTACTCTGGAGCTGTAGTGTCGTCCCCCGCCCCCCGCAGCCCCTCTTTCCCCCAGTGATAATGCCCCACACAGCCGGAAGACCCACCCCCATCTCGCCGCCCACCTGTGAGCTGTGGACGGGCAAACTGCGACCCTGTGTCACATAGGGCTGGGAAAGAGAAGTTGAGTGGAGCAGCCTGTGCCAGGCGCGCGGCGGCCACGACCAACACTGGGTGTGAAGGTCCCGCTCGCAGCACACTGCACCTGGTCCCACAAGGACCCTGTGAGCCGGGGAAACAGGGGAAAGGGAAACAGCGTTCTGGCCCTGGCGACCCACAACCCTTACAAGCTCTTTTCTCTGACTGCGGCAATAGCAGCTGGGCCAGCAACGCAGTTTCCAGGAAAGGTGGCCAAGCAGCAGGCTGGAGAGGAAGGGGGAGGGGGTGCTCAGTGACAGGCCGTCCTGCCAGGCACGGCCAGGGCCACCTGGGCCTCAGGGCTTCTCTCCCTTCTCGGGAGGTTTGCGGGCTGACGCTGTCCCTGCCTTGGGCACCAGATCAGCTCATCTCTGTGATGCCATCCGCGTCTCCTGCCTGTCATCCACTCTATACATGCCCTCTCCGTGCCCACAAGAGGTTTAAATCCTCGGGTACCCCAGCTCCTGAGTTGAACATGTGGCTTTTATCACGCAAAGATAAAAATGTCATTTTTCAAGATACAAGGCACACTGCCAGGTGTGGTGGCACACACACTTGTACTCCTAGCACTCAGGAAGCTGAGGCAGGAGGCTTGCTGAGGATCTGAGGCCAGATTCTCAGTCTGGGCCACATGGTGAGTTCAAGACAAGTATAAGCTACATAGCCAGACTTTGCCTAAAAGAGAAACCAGAAAGATAAAAACTTCAGAGACTTCTACAACTAGCGAGGAAAAACGCGTTCCTTTCACCTTCCTGAATGCTTTTCAGTGCCAAGTTTTATATTTAGAATCACATGAATTATGCAGAGACACGCCCGGGCTGGTGGATAGCTTCCAAACACTAGAAATTCCATTTCCCTTCCTTTGGAGAACAAGTTCAAGGTCTTCACCGCAAGTCATATCAGGTCTCAGAAGCAAGTTCCTACTGGGACTGCAAGGTCTTTGGGCCAGCAGATCATCTCTCTGCAGGCTGGATCTCCTCCCCTTCCTAACTGCTTCTCTCACCAAAAATCTCTTTCTTGCTGCTGTCTGAGGGCCTCCAACACATCAGGCACAGTGCTTGGCTATGCTGGCTACCTCTACCTTAAAGATGCAAAGGACCTGGGCAGGGTTCTGAAAGAAAGGCTGACAGCTGTGAATGGCCAGAGACGAGGGAGTGGGGCACTGGAGCTCAGGCACAGTAAGGATGAGGACGGGATAATTCACACTTCCTGTAAACCCTGCTGGGGCAGAGCAGCACAGTGCTCCTGTTCTGTGTCTCACTTCACACCTGTTATTTTCTTCCGTACTGACAAGAACTGACTTTCCCACTGGACACACAGCAGAGCAAGGCTGAGAAGCTGAGATTTGCCAAAGGGCAGAGTTGGGATTCAAGCCCTGCTTTGGGCTCCTAGTTGGATGAAATCCTGACAGCCTCGGCCACCTCTGGTGCTGCGGATGGAACCCAGAGCCTCACGCATGTTGGCCAAGCTCTCCACTGCTGAGATGAGCTGGGACTGTATTTTGAGACAGCTGAGGTGCCAAGGCCAGAAAGCAACTTGTGATCATGCTGCCTTTGCCTCCTAAGTTGCTGCCATTATACCAGCTAAGACTTCGAATTTCTTGGTGCCATGGTGGAAGGATACTTAGACATTAGATGCAACCATGGTGTAGGATTTTACCCACTGTCCATTTCCTTTCTGGAAATCAGAAAACAAAAGGAACTATTATGAATGAAATCTGTACTTGCTCCTATCTGAAATGAAGGCATACTTCATTTCTGTACCCAAAAAGATTAAAAATCAGTTTTCAGAATTTTTAATTTGATTAACTACCTCAACAGCTAAGAGAAACACATACAAGTAACCTTTAGAGTTTGGAGATTCTTGTGTTTAAAGAAGGAAGAGGAAATTATGGCAGACTTTACCCCTTTTAGCAAATGTACTTAATCTTTGGTATTTGATTTGGAGAAACAATGGGAACCAAGAGAGCTGGTTTCAGTCCTCATAATTTTGTCAAGCAGCCAATGTCACCAGCAACAAGCCAAAATCGTACCGGGATGATATCCACCATCCCCAAAATAATGGTTCTGAAATCCCAAGAGTCAATGAGTCAAATACCAATCAGCATGAAAAATACAAAAATCAGTTTGGTGTGGTGGTTCATACCTGTGAGTCCAGTACTTGCGAAGCTGAGGCAGGAGTATCATTGACATGAGACTGGCCTGGGCTACACAGTGAGTTGAAGGCCAGCTTGAACTACATAGCAAGATCCAACTTACCCCTGACCCCAAAGCTTCTCTTCTTTCAGATGTCCATGAGACTTACGTGACAGTATGAGATCCAATTTTCGTTAAGTATTAGGAAACTCAAATATATCCAATTAATGGGAATTGTGGGCAGTCTTGCCAAAGCGTGAAGGTTCTTTGAACAGCTGGGGAATGTCTCACTTTGACAGCTCTCAAGCAGCCACCCACTGGGATCACACACTGCATCTGGGCTGGCCCTTTGACTCCCTTTAACCAAAGGCACAGAGCAGTGACACTGACCCTGGGCCAATGCCCTAAGTTGTGGTGATGTGGACTTCTGTGCTATTGGGAGCCCTCACTGTCCCACAAATCTGTCAAAACCAACAGCTCCAACCCCATCCCTGGTCCTTATCTAGAATGGGGCAAGTCAGGGAAAGGCAAAGGCCCTATCATGGTCTACAGATGCTTTGATTAAAAGCAGCCCTGTGGACACGTCCCTTTGCTGGGCATCCTGGATGAGTGGTGGCCGGAAGGTGCCATTTTTCTGCTAAGCGGCTGCCTGAAGCAGGTGGAAGTCCTCTCAGGGCACTGGGAGTCACCCTCTCAGGACAGTGCACATGCACACAGCATCCAGGTGAAGGCTGCATGTTGGGGGCGTCTATGCTGTCTCCCTAAGCCTGTTCCCTTTCTGCTGGGACAGGTACCCGGTCTGCAGCGGAGGTTCCTCAAGTTCACTGTGTCTTCCCAATGGCCCACGAAGACAGCAGTATCCTGTCTGGGTCCCCTGTGTGACAGACAGCAGAAGCCCCTCACCCACTCCAGTCTGAGGCTGTCCCCAGCAATCTTGAGGGGAGGCAGCACCCCTGCCAGGCTCTGGCCATCAGCAGAAAGCAGGGCCTAGAGTCTTCTCTTTTCCTGATTACAGAAGGGCTCTGCCTCATGTCTGGGGTAACGAAGCTCCTCCCATATTGTGGCCGTTCCCATTTGATCCTAACTGTGAAGATTTTGTCAAGCCATTAAGAGTGAAGAACAAGGTGACCCAAATCCTGAGAGGTAAAAATTTATTGATTTCTATATCAGCATGTTATGATATGGTCACACCTCATACAGCTGACTTCTGAGAGCCAAAAGATGATTTTCTTTTAAAAATACAGTTTTCAGCAAGAAGAAACATTTTAAAAACACATTTTCATACTGAGGGGGAATTATGAACAGTTGGCTCCCCCAGGTCAGGAGGAACAGGGCTGGTCAGCAACAGATCTGAGTGTTTCAATTCACTTGCAGGCCTCAGCCTAGTGCATTCTGTCTCCAAAGAAAGTACTTCCTCACCACACAGCAGCCTAGTAAGTCCAGATTGAAAAAGAGGTAGACTGAACTGGAACTATTTAAATTATTTGGCAGAGTGTGCAAGATAAAGCAACACATTTAAAATTTTCAGTGGGATGAAACATACTTGACAATCAACTAAACACTCGATGCTTTAAATGCATGAAACATAATCTTCGTGATGCTTAGACCACAGTTAGTTTTGAGAGATGAAAACCTTAAGACAACTTCCAAAGCTGTACTCTTCCCTTGCACTTCAGGAATTTGTTGTCACATCTTCAAAATCAAAAGCTCACTCAGTGGGATGGATCTTAATGCTTTTCCTATGCCTTAAAGCCCCCGCCATGGTCAACAATAGGGGTTTTTTCAGACCCATGGATAAATTAAATGCAAGATGTTTATTCAACACTAATGGTTAAATAGTTTAATATAAAACAAACCAGGGCAGTGTGGTGTGCTGGAGACAGCATTTACTGACTCCCTGGATTCAACTGTTCAAATTTAGAATTTTCCAGCAGTTGTTAAACAATTGCTATTATTAAATCATATGAACTTGAATTAGTGCTGAGCCTAAAAAGTGCTTTTATACCAGGTTAACAAGAGCTTGGGCCTGGGGATGTAGCTCAACGGCACAGCTAGTATATGTGAAGCCTTAGGTTCAACACCCTGCACCAGGAAATGGAGCTTAAAAGATCACATATTACACCAGTGAGTTCACTGGGAGATGAGTTAGTCAATCAGGAGGCGACATCATGACTCAAATCATGGCTGAAATACAACCAAAGGTCAGCTCTGTGTGAAGTTCAGCAAAAAGCAACCAGGTATCTGAAGAGAATCAGGAAGCTACATGGAATTCACAATGAAATATTTATATTATCATTTGTTAATTGTGTTACACATCCTTGTTATCAGTAAAATCTGTAACAACTTCATGTACAGTTGTACAAACAGCTTTTTCCAGGCCAGCGGACTGCTAAGCACTGAGCAGCACACCACTGATGGGGAGGGAGGGGAGTAGGGAGCACGCGTTTCTGAGCATGAAGGAGTCCAGCGTGCTGCTCCTGGCGGTTCCAGCTGCGTGAGCGGCAGCCCACTGCACCGGCCTTGAGCCAAATGCTCCCAGCTATTACTGCCCAACAGAGTTCTGTACAACAGACATCCTGGCCCCGTTATGAAGAAGTAAAAACACTGTACTTGGAAAAAAAAAACAAACAAACAACCTTTATTTTCTCTGGGTTGAAAAAAAAAAATAGAACCAGCTATCTATTCCTTTGTTTTGGTTCGTATCTCAATTTCCAAAAAGGGGATCTGGCTCCTAATATAGCCCCAAATGCATTCCTAAACCAGATCCGTGTGTGACCAGCCCTTTACAAGTATCAGTTACAGCTGCCACAGCCTTTCCATTCATTCTCAGCACACATTACAACATGCAGATACACAGAGAAAGATCAGCAAGCTGAAGTAAACATTACGGCATCAGGAAAATGAAAATCCATCTTTATAAAATAAATAAAACTTTGTAATAACTGTAAAGAAAATGAAAGCACTTAATAAAAATAATGGCAGTTGAATGTACAACTATATCATTACCCAATCATAAAATAAGTTCCTGTAAAATGCATAGACTCCTTACATGTAAAGAATTTGTGCACCACAGTTATGTCAACAGTTTTACACAATAAAAATAAAGCAATTCAATATGTGTGTATATTTTGCAACTAGAATACATTTACAATTTTTGCTCTTAAAGCATTTTTAAAAAATATTCAATGTAAAAATCCTCAGATGGAACTTTTGCAGAAAACTCCACGTTTTATCTTCCATATGGCTACAGTCTCCCTTCCCCAACAGGGTCGGCACTCTCAGCAGCAATATTGCCAGGGTCCAGCTCCTAGTTGTTGGGGACTGGTATGAAATGATTCCAATAAAGCACCAAGCAATGAGTGCTCCAGAGTACGCTCGGCCCTTTAGTGATCAAGAAATTTGCAACTTATGTGGTTTTGGTCCCAAACATGTTAGTTTCTACTTCTCATAACATGAACCATTATATCTGGTACCCAGTGCTCCTGAAGACTCTGCCTTGCATGTTACAGACGGAAGGCCTATAGCACTGTAAGGCCATGATATATATATATAATTTCTATCCATCCCTTGTGGGCCAGAGCTGAATATATACACAATGGTAACTCTGGAGGGAAGTCCTGTGTAGTGACTTCAAAAAAAAAAAAAAAGAACAGAGACAACAGTTAACTCTTCCTATTCAGTAGTGCAAATAAAACATTTTCTTTTTAAATATAAAAAGAATACAAGAAAACTACCCATTATTAAAGACTACTTTCTATGATTATAACCAGGACCAACTAGTTCAGAAGAGTCTTTGTGGAAGTGATTGTCAAGAACATCACCAAGACAAACCCACACGAGCAATGTGAGTGAGACTGAGTGACCCTCTCCACATCTGCCCAGAGGGACGACACCAGAGACCTTCTGAGGTGACAGTGGGGAACCCAAGGGTTCAACTTCACAAAGGCTGAGCACAATTCAGGCCCCATCAACTCTTGACGATCCAGGGACTCCTTTTTCAGCCCATGGACTGCTTGAGCTTTGGTGCTTCCATGTCCTTTCACTACTCCGTAACACAATCATAAAAATGTGGGCAAAAAAAATTAATGAACAATTCATATAATTTTTTAAATTAGTAAGGATCCTTCTAGAAGGAAAAAAATGTTTGATGAGAGAAGAAATTCAAACTCCTACACAGAACTGAATTTCTGGCATCCCTATGACTTAATCTCTAGTTCCTTCACCATGGAAAATTAAGCACTGGATGTAGTATCAATGACTATTTAACAATACGATAGATACGAACTCATAGCTGTCTTTTTAAAAACACCTATTTCAATTCTCTACTGACTTGTTTGTCCCCCAAACATCACTTTCTACTCTAGTTTTTCTTTCATTGCTTGTGGGTATCCCTGTCACATGTGCATCTCAACACCAACAGTTCTTTTGGAAGCTAAGGATGAGCTGCTACTATGGTCACTTTTACAGTCACTGGGCCTGCTTGTGGGCAAGCAGGTGCTCAAACACTATCCCTCACTGATCCCAGGACTCCGGCAGCAAGCGCAAACTCCTGCTTACCAGCTGGGCCTGAGAACTGGCAAGATCCTAACCAACGCCTCTGCAAACTGGGGACAGTTTTGTCTTCTTTAGCCTTGGCAAGATGAAAACCTCCTGCCTCTGTCTTTACAAAGCAAGTACAGATAGGCATTTTATTCATCTCTGCACAGTGGCATCTTGCTGCCCTCTTCCCCAGTAGCCATAATAGAACAGATTTTCTTTTCTTACTTCCAGTGCAAGAGGATGAACTCTGGCTCATCAGGAAAGTACAACCAACGTTCTCAAGTAACATGTTGTGCAAATGGAGACAACACATGTTCAGAAAGGGGAGGAGGAGGGCAGGTCAAATACACATCTGTTACTAACTCACAGATCTATATTCAGAACCCAACTCACACAGGGGTAGTAGGTAGGTGTCACTCTGGAGACTACGGAAAGGACACTGCACTGGAGAAGTAGGATATCTTGCAGGAGAGTTTGAAGCGCACAGTGGGCTCAGCAACGTCATGTTCCCATGGAGCACAGCAACGGCAAAGTGGCCAGGCCACCACACACGTCGTGCATGGAGGCATGCTTTTGGGATAGAAGCAGCCACTCTACTTCTGGCAGGCTTCATGATGAGGACCAGCCTAGTAGCTAGGACTGCGCACACTTACTTGGCAGGGAGCAACTGCTCCCCAGATGGCCGACTACACCTCAAACAACAATTCCAACTCATCCTGACACTGACTGGTGTGTGCCAGCCTCAAACAGAAGTGTGAGACAGCTTCTCTTTGGCTTTCTGTCATCTGGTGAGACTGGCTTCACTTACTGTCACTGCAGAACACATAACTAGTTACTGAGGTTTCAACAACATTGCATTCTATAACAACTGTTACCAAGTCATTTGTATTAACACTGTTGCTGCAGTGTGGCAGCAGTAAATTTCCATGAGGTATTTCAGTTAACACAGCCTGCTGCTGCTGTTCCATGTATTCTCAGAGCTACCCTAAAGATGAAGCTGTTGTGGGCTTTTATTTGGTATTGCTCCACCTTTTCCACATAACTGGGAAAAATTCACATGTCTTCAGTATTTTTGGTTTATCTGAAAACAGAAAACATTAGCCTTTTTGTTTTACAACCTACTTCTCAGAATTACTGTTTGTGAGATTAGTGACAACAGGGGCATCTACAAAGCTCTTATCACAGAGAACTACCACTGACAGAAATCTCGACAGCCTCCGTCCTCAGCCAAAAGACATCTGTGATCTAACACTAATGCAGTACAGCACTTTCTAGGAGTTTGGTTCTCCCGTGAGGTAAATCAGATGCACATAATGACAAATAAAGAAAAGGCTTCCTAGAAAGAACCGAAGCTTGACTTTATCCTCTTCACCAGCAGATGGCCAAGGCCAGAAAGCCCTGTGCTGCTCTCTCCTGATCACGCCTACGTGGAAGGCTTGGATGTAGTAAGCGATGGCGCATGGGGCTGGCCAGGGTCGGTGGCTGAGGGGAGCGCTCATCACTGTTCCAGGACAATGTTTGGCTCTAGCTCTTAGTTTCCTAATCAACTAGTTACTTTCTATAAGCTGATCATGTAAATGTTTTGCATTAATTTGTGTCAACCATCCCCAAATACACTTAGTGCTATGTCAAAATGGGGAGGGGGCTCGAGCTACGACTGAGGCATCGTGGCAGGAGGGGTATAGGGCAGGGTGGCACTGAAAGCACCTACGGGTGAGTGGGCAGAGACAGGGAAGCCTCTGGGAGGTGCTTGCTGCAGAGGCTCACTTGTGTTTTCAGGGTACATTACTATCCTTGGCTATATCTGCATCTGATAAAAGTGCATTTTATAAAATACAATTATCAATCTATGATATGCCTTCTACACACAAGGAGAAAACAGACGTCCCGTGCCCCCAAGGAAGGGAAAGCACCAGCACATGTAAACACGGTGCTGGCCGCACTGGTTCCAAGACATGGCCTGTGCCAGGAGGAGCGTGATGGAAACTGCCCACCCCCCAGAGAAGGCCAATGCTGCTCCTTGGCCTGGGAATGGGGCTGGAGTTTGAATCCGTTCTTCTGGAGGTGGTCCAACTCTGCTCACTGTGACAGCAACGGCACAGGTGTCTGTGGGAAGGCCGGGCAGAGCCTAGAAATGCTACCTGGGAGGGGTGGGCCCAGCCCCCATGCTGGAACCCAGTGACCAACGGTAGCTGGTGGCCACAGATTTTCTTTCGGTCTTCAAGGATGGTTTGATGATTTCTGCTTCTCCAGATGTGATGTTTGCTTAAACATGTGGTAGAGTGTATCGCTTTAAGACATGAAAAGTTCTTAAAATATATTAGCAGGTCATTCTATTACTGATCCTCATTTTAGTAGTTTAAAATATCCCAAAGGGGGATAAATAGTAATTCTTCCATTGAATCTCCTTTGCTTTTTTATATATTCTGATTTGCACATGTAAATAATGCACACTTATGAAAGTCTGAACTCCTATGACAAGTCTGAGTCAGTATCTAAAACAGGCAATGGTAAAAATACTGAATGATGCTGTACCACATATAGCCTGACAAAAACGCGAAAGACTGTATGAAGAATATCCACGCGTTGCTGAGGGTCATCTCCCGGGAAACAGCTTCCTTATGGCCCTTGGGAGGCGGGAAGGCTCCTAAAAGACAACACAGAAATGTTTCCCTGTTGGGGCAGGTCCTAGAATACAAGGCGTATTTTAGTCTACCTTACATTATGGTTTTCTGTGAGCTGGCTCTGTTCCTGATGAGAGGGCTTGTCTGGAACTCCATCCATCTCCACACCACCCGCGGCCTGGCCTTTGCCTGTGCCTCTTCCGGCAGGACACACGCCCACAACCCCTTCCTGCTCCTCAGGTTCGCTTCCTTCCCGGAACTTCCCCCTCTGCTGCTTTCATCATTCTCCTCCCATCCAACACAAGCAGGTTCTCTGCAGCCCGCTGTTCAAGGAAGCTCTAGCAACTTTGACCCACGCTGTGACACTGACACCAAGCCCCTTCTTGGTGAACAGAATTTACACTGATCCCTTTACTTAAAAGCTTTTGTTTTTGTTTTTGTTTTTTTTTTGCCACCAAAAGTGGTTATATTATACTGACATTATTTTCAACAGGCAGATGGTTATCGATATTTTAATAATAAAAAGGAGAAAACAAAGTCAATAGGTGTCTCCACATTTTCTTCTAAAGCTAGCTTCCAAGCAGTACTATCTGAGGTCATCTCTGCTCCCTCTGCTCTGCAGTCCCTGCGTGGCAGATAATCCCCAGGATAAGCTGCTCCAGAGGGGATTGCTGCTCACAAGCACGTACAGAGCACACCTTCAAGTTTCAAGGTCTAACATGCAAACAGCTCTCTTAAAAAGAGGCTTTCTTCACTGGTGCTACAATTTAGGCCGAACAGCCCAAGGTGGCAGACTGAGGTGGAAAAGGAAAGGGCCCTTGCTGGCCTCTTACCAGCCACAGGCTTCTAAGCCTTCCACGGTCCCCCTGATATCCAGCCCTAGGACAATGATGTGTTTACCTCCTCTCTTTGTTTACTGCTAGAAAAACAGCACTTTATGAAAGCAGTTTGCTGCCAGTCATTGTACCAATGCTAACTTCCTTTCTTCTTCTATCTTTCCTCCCTCAGTCGCTGTATGTTTACCACATCACAGAAATTTTCTTTTGTTTTGTGGTTTAGGGGATCAAACCCAGGGTTCTACTTCCCTAACCCTTTTTAACAAGATGTTGAGACAAAGTCTCATTACATAGCCCAGGCTGCCCTCCAATTTGTTACCCTCCTGCCTCAGCTTCCCAAGTAGCTGGGATTACAGGCATGCACTACCGTGCCTTGAGGCATTTTACAGAATTTTTAGTTGTATAGAACAGATAATATTAAAAACAGAAAGCAGCTTAGGATTAATAGACTTTTTTTTATTCAAAGGAGAAACACTAAATTTGTATCCATGAAAACTTAAAAGTAAATATTTACATAAAAAATTTACCTATAAAAATGCAGTTTAAAAAACCTCTAATGACTAGATATTAAACAATCAAGTGAGATGTCAAAACATGAATGTTCCTGGCTACTTCACAAGAAGTCCCACAGCTGTATGGAGTGACTGTTGTTGTTCACAGACTGGGCCATCCATGTGGCCACCTACTGGTCCTGCTACCCTTATCTGCAGCCTGGCGAGGGCCTCTCCATGTAATGTACATCTACCTTTATAAGAATTCTAAGCTGAAATTCTTAAATACAGAAACAATGATTTCTTTGTATTACCAAAAAACAAATGGTTCTCTCCCCTAACGTAATCCTTTGGAACTTCCAGTAACTTCACAGATGTGCATCACAGAACAGACTGTACCTGTTTCATAGAAATGGGCTAAGAGGTCTTCCTTTTCAATAAATCGCTGATAGAGCCAGTTGGTGAGGTCATCAGTCTCCAAGGGCACATCCTTAATTGGAAAAATCCTATTAAGAGTTAGGAAAAAAAAAAGACAAAAGCTACTTTAATTTAGAAGTGAAATCACTCAGAATCACAACATGGCTTTGGAAAAGCCAAATAAATTTACTGAACCATGTTTTGCTTTTGCAAGGATTGTTTTGGCTTTTAAAGGCCTACTGGCTTTTTAAAATTCATTATACAATAGAATTTGTTTATGCATTCATTACAGCATTCACTAGCTTAGTATGTGTTAAGTCCTGTTCTACATGCTGAAAGTAAAACTTTGAAACTGTGCTGTATCTGAATAATTACTGAGAAAAATTATATCTTTGTACATTCATGTGTTTAAGTGGGAACATCATGTGGACCAGATGAATTTAAAGTATAGCTAAATCAGAGCCTGTTCAGTCATTCAGTTAAATGCTGGGCTGCATAATGTACCTCTGCAATGCTCCTTGGTGGGAGTCTGGAAGCCAGACCCCGATCACTAGTTGGGTCAGAGACCTGAGCCTCACGAGCAGAGACAGCGGTTACTGATTGGAAGAGGCTGCAGGAGGCTATTCTCAAGATGCTGGGCCCACATCTGAGTCAAGAGGAAATGAAACCGGGGTGACTGGTGATATGAGGGGAAGGGCAGCATTCAGACTATGCATCTGCGACCCTGCAAAGGGTCTTATTTCCCAGGGTGTGTATGTTTCTTTCTTTCTTTCTTTCATTTTATGTATTTGGTACAAGGTCTTACTATGCAGTTCCGACTTACAGTGATCCTCCTGTTTTCTGCCTCCCTAGTGCTGGGAGTACAGGCATGTGCCAGCACCGATTCATGCACTGGCTCAGTGCACCCTAGGGGCAGGGCCAGCCCAGCACTGGGACTGGGGATTGAACCCATGGTCCCTGCACTTGCCAAAGCAGGCACTTAGTCCACTGAGCTATCTCGCCGGCACCCCTAGTGTATTTCATATATATGATATATATATCTTTTACATATATATAATTTTACTGAGAAACAAATATCAATGAGACAGTTTCACAATCGATTACTGGCACATATTCAGTAATTAATACATTGCATATTGTTTTAGTGGTTATTCATTGCACAAGAGTGTATTTCTTTGTCAAAGGTGTAAAAGGCTTAAAGGTGTAAAAGGCTTAAAGCCTGAAAAAGGGTTGAATAAAAATGTCCCTCTCCCTTTGTCTCTTCCTCCCCACAGGAATCAATCTTCACCTCGTTTAGTCAAGCACCTGGCACTTGTCACTGTATTTCTGCCTCAGTTTTGGCCTTAGCTGCTGTCTTCCTGCACCTTCTCCTCCTGGTCCTATGCGGGCATATCCTTTGCACAGTCCCCATGCAGGTGTACAGAAGTGCACCCTTATAAGGAAATCCTGTCAACTTGTGGTAAATCATGGCTACTTTTCCCTTCTGGTTCAATTTTTAGTTTCCCACATTGCTGTTTCTTTGCTTAATTTTCCAGGTACATATACCCAATTCAATCACAAGCTAACTCAGCTGTCTAGAATCAACTTCATAGAGTGGTTCACAACTTTTCTTAAAAGACCAGGCAAAAAGTGTTCCGGGCTTGGTAGGTTATCTGCTCTCTGCCACCACCGCCCAACTGGGCCTTACGGTATGCAAGCAGCCAGAGACAACATAAGACACAAATGTAGAGACCCAGAGCGCAGGCCTGGCGAGTGAGTGAGACTGCCTGGGGTCGCTGGATCCGGAACAGACCCAGAGCTCAGGCCCGGCGAGTGAGTGAGATGACCCGGGCCCAGCGGGATCCTGAATAGACCAGAAGCGCAGGCCCCGCAGGTGAGTGAGACGACCTGGGGCCCACGGATCCTCATTCGACCCACGGTGCAGGCCCAGCACGGAACCCTTCAGCAGAACTCCCTGCAAAGAGGCTACAGGCAAGACCCACCCAGCTGATTCAGGAGCAGAACATCTTGCCAGAGTGACACAAAGGGTTCAACTCTAACGGCTGCAGCAGAAAGAAGTGGAGCACAGCAGCCAGATCCAAATAACACCCATCTGGAGGAATCGGAACTTCATAGATCCGGACTTGTTGCTAAGGTAATAACTCTATCTAAGCTCTACACCAAAGGTCAGAAGACACTGGTATACAAAATGACAAAGAGAAGGAACAAAATGCAGTCGCAGGCCCCGAGTCCACCCAGTACAAATGAAAAGACACTAGCACTGAGGAAACTGGAAATCACACGCCAGATATCTTGGGAATAATAGCGTTGGCAGTAAAGAATCAACTGCAGAAAGGTATAGAAGAAATCGGATCAGAAATAATTTTGGAACTAAAAAATGTAGTGGTAACTATAATCAAAGAAGTACTAAGTGCTTCTAAAGAATACACTGATTAAAAAAATAGAGGAGACTATAAAAATGATGGAA
>NW_004524593.1:13883476-13895016 GCF_000260255.1 Octodon degus
AGAGGGGGCAGGGTCCGCAGGCACACTGGGGATCAACCTAAGCAGGCACTTTAGTCAACTGAGCTTTCTGGAGGGCCCTCTTTTCTCTTTTCTTAATTGGGGAAAACGTCAGAGAGCTCACTGGTATGGGACTTGCTGTGTATTTCTTGTATATACTATTAATCAGATTAAAGAAATTCCTTTCTATTCCCAGTTTGCTAACAGCGTTCTTTTAAAATCATGATTTTATTTTGTCAAAAAAAACCCTCCACCTATTGGAATGTTTAATTTTCCCATTAAATTCTGTTAATGAGCCAAATTATACTGATTTTAAATTTTAAACCAAAATTTTATTCCTGGAATGTATTCTCTTCTTATACAACATGTATTTATTTATTTATTTATTTATTTTTTTACATACTGCTGGGCTTTAGCTTTGTATTTTTAATTAAAGATGTATGCCTATAAATTTTTTTTTTTATAATGTCCTTGGTTCAGGTTTTGGTATTAACATCATGCTGGCCTCAGGAAATAAGGTAGGAAATATTACTCCTTTTGGAAGAGTTGTACTTCATGTTCTTTAACTGTCTTTTTAATTATAGAAGCTGCAATGGAATCATTTTTTCATTCCTTATATTGGTAATACAGACTTTATTTGTTAATCAAAATGACGAGGTTGATCTGTTTTCAAAAAATAATGTTTTGGTATTGTTATTCTTTCTACTATATTTTTGTCTCATTAAATTCTCCTTTACTTGTTTTCTGTCTTTGAATCTTATGTTTTCTAACTTTTTTTTCAGATTTTTTTTTTTTTTTAATGTATTTGGCACAGGGTCTCTCTATGTAGCTTGGACTCACAGTGATCCTCCTGTTGTCAGCCTCCCCAGTGCTGGGACTACAGGCATGTGCCACCACACCAGGTCTCAGTAGCCAGCTCAGCATTTCCAAGGGCAGGACTCCTGCAGCATGTGGTGCCAGGGATTGAACCCTTGCCCCGTGCTTGCCGAAGCAGGCGCTTAGTTTGCTGAGCTCTCTCGCTGGCCCTTATTTTCTAACTTTTTAAGATAAGTATTTTAGATCAGTTTTCAATTTTCTTCTTTATAAACTGTATGTGATCTATCCACAGATTAAATCATCTCTCATGAGATATGACAAATATTTTTTACTACCATTAAATAATTTCTAATTTTCACAGTAACCTTACTAAACAGTAAATACTAAATTGTATACCACATGACAAACACCAATACAGGTAAACATTATTAGTTTTTCATCTTTTGTTATGATAAGCAATATGGCAATGAAAAAACTATATAAAGGCCCACTTATGTGTATATAAATTTATACATAAAACAAATGCAACAAACATGACTCTAGCATTAGTAATTTTCAAAGATATTGCTATGTTAGCTTCATAAAATTGTACTAATAGTTATTTCCAAAACTGACTAACTTTCTCAACTGGGCTGTGCCATTAGGGGACCATATTCTTGGTGTTCCATCAATGAGTCCTTTTCATTCTCTTTTAAGAATATAGCTATGTTATACTGGGGGTGGTGATACATGCCTGTAATCCCAGCTATTCTGGAGGCTGACACAGGACAATCTATAAGCTCCAGCATAGGCAATTTAGCAAGACCCTGTCTCAAAATAAATTCAAAGGGCTGAAGTGATGAAGCATTTGTCTAAGGCCCTGGGTTCCACACCCAGTACCTCAAGTGGGAAAAAAGCATTAAGCCAACTTGTGCTTTTATTCTAACATTAGTTTTAATAAAAAACACTCAGGGCTGGGTGTGGTGGCACATGCCTGTAATCCCAGCACTGGGGAGGCTGAGGCAACAGGATCCTTTCAAGTTCAAAATCAGTCTGAGCTACAAAGTGAGCTCAAGCCAGCCTGACCTGCACAGCAGGTCAAGATCCTGTCTCAAAAAGACCAAAACACAACACAACACAACACACAACCACAAAAAAACACTACTCAGAATCATAAACATCTTGTAATCAAGCACTGAGATGTGATTCTGGTGCCTGTGTTTACGATCATTTTGGCACAATGCAGCACTGCTCAAAAGGCTGTAGATGTCAGACACGAGCAGGGGCATGTTTAGGGGCACAGCTGATCCTTTCACTTCAGGTCACAGACTCTGTGACTTTGAAGACCATTAAAATATGCTGAGAGGAGCGGGGCCTTGTGGACCGGCAGAGTGGCTCACAGGTGACAGTTAGGATGTGTAGGCAGAGCATCTGGTGAGCAGACGGTCTGATGGGTGACAAAGGCAGGCCGAGATGGGGGGCCAACACTGGGAGGTAGGACAGCAGAGGGTGGGTGGCCTTGGTTTTACAGCTTTTCATCTGAGAATCAATCCCAGTTAGCACCACACAAGGAAGCTAAAACTTACACAAAACTCCATGTAAGGGCTGGCCAAATAGCTCAGCGGATTAAAGCACCTGCAAGCAGGTACAGGGGCCGAGGGTTCGATCTCCAGACCTGCCCCCAGAGTGTGCTGAGATGCCAATTGAAATTGGACATGGTGGCACATGCCTCTAATCCCAGCTCTTGGGAGGCTGTAAACAGGCGGATTGCTATGGGTCCATTTTTTTTCTCCCCGGAACCAGGGATTGAACTCAGGCCCTTGCACTTGCCAGGGAAGCGCTTATTCTACTGAGCCATCTCCCTGGCCCTTATGAGTCCAATCTAGTAGTGAGACCCTGAACATCCTGTAGACCCTTCCCTAAAATACAAAAAACCCCCCAAAAACCAAAAAACCCTCCATATAAATCTTATGGGCTAAATGGTTAGAAGACAGAGATTAGGGTCACTAGCAGCTGCAAAGTGAGGAGTCCTAAGGAATAGGTGAGCACGGGAGTCCCAAACCCCAACTATAAGTCTCTGCAGACCTGTGACTGGTCAGAGCTGTCTGTACCACGCCGACTCCAACGGAAGGTGGCCTTTCAGCTCCTAGCACAACGCTGCACGCAGTACACTTCATCCTTTGTTTCTTCCCTTTCCTCTGGTTTAACTTCTGCTCTAAATGTTCCTGAAGCGTCAGTGAACTTCATTCTATACTACAGGGATGTCTTATAACTAAAAACTGAAAAGCCAGACTTTATTTTTAAAGGGAATGGCATCAAAATTTTGACTTCTTAGTTTTAGGCACCTTTGTATTGATAGTTTTGTAATTCAGTCCTTTACCTCTGCCACATACAGTAGAGGTCAAAAGGTAATACAGATATTTTTGTCTTGTTGACACCCAAACTTTAGTGTAAAAGGTTTATGTGTGAGACCACTCTTGGGAATCCTCTAATTGGAGCAAATTGATCCTTTAGCCTTTCCTTTAAAAATATGATAAATCCACCCAGTACTCCTGTCTACAAATCTGCTCTCACTGAGCCCAATGTGGTGGCCCCAGCACCTGCCCACCAAGAGCGCCTACCAGAATGGGCCAAGGAGCCAGACAATCAGCAGTTCTATAGAGGCTTAGAACAAAGCTTGAGAAGGAGCCCTGGAAAGTTAAGTCAGTTTTCTTTTGTCTTTGTCTTTCATGGAGGTCCTGAGTTTCTGGCAGCCCAGCCACAGGATGAACCCAGCACAGGGAAGAGAACAAACTCATGGAAAGCGCCTCAGCCCTACGCTGGGCCCATCTCAGCTGATGCCTATTCTGGAGACCCAGTTACATGAGTCACACAACTCCCTGACTGTTAAAGGCCGATTCTTTTTTGCTTGTTTGTTTCTTTCTTTTTTGGTACTGGGACTCAAACTCCAGACCGCATGCGTGCCAGGCAGGTGTTGTGCCGCTCTGCTATCTCCCCAGCCTGGCTAATTCTATTTGAACTGGACTTTCAGTTACATAGAGATACAAACAGTCTGCTTGCCCCTCAAGGTATACCAACACCTTCTTTCTATTTTCCAACATTATTTCTCACAACTGCCCTTAATGCCTGCCAACAGTACAACCTCTTTAATGTTTAATGACACATACTGCACTTCACAGTTCTGTTTTTCACAAAGCAGATTCTCCACAAAAATGCCTGTGTGTCTCCTCTTCCCACATCTACTCACCTGCACACCATCTTACATGGCTTAAGACCTACCGCAAATCATCCACGAAGCTTTCTCTGGTCTAAGAAGGTCACAGCCCAGTGGCTAGCACAGAGTAGGTACTCTTTGTAAGCAATAAGGCCGTGTTGTATCACATAATACTGACAGCATGTATCTTATTACATAAGATTTAGTTTCAGTTAACAGAAAACGCCTACCAGCTGAACTCTCCAAAGCACATAGTAAGGTTGGTGAAGTATCTAACCCTTTACACAGAGTTAAGCATGGGATGGGGCAGGGCTTGGACGGAACCTACTCTACTGGCAGCCCTAAATTGCAGATACTCTGCTGCCTCCTGAGAGAGAGCAGGAGGGCAGAGTTAATGTTGGGTCTTGAGAGCAGCCCACTTCTCTTTCTTGGATTGTTTAGCCACCAAGGGATTAAAATATTCAAATGAGTAATCTCCTAATATGGTAAATGACCAAACATGGAATGCTAGTCCTCTTGAAATCAATTTAGAGGAATTCTTGTGGGATTTAAAGAAATGAATCTACACATATCAGAAATAAACCTTCAAGACATCAATAGCTATCCAAATGAGAGCGGGCTCCTACTTTTTTGAAAGGCAAAAGTTCCTGTCATCAGTAATCTGAAGTGTCCTTTGGAATACATACCATTCTACCAATACCACAGAATTCAAATTAAGAGCACTTGATGAAACTGTACTTTAAAAATAATGTTTGGCAGATGGCATTCCCTACATTCAAGCTAGAACACTTGAATTTTTAAGCCACAAGACTTTAAACACACGCCAACAAAGTATATGACTAAACTCTCAATTCAATTATAGTGACTACATGTAAGGAACTACCAAGCACTCAAGCAAATTCCAAGATAAAGAGTTGCTGTTTTTAAAACACTAACAACCTGACAGGAAAATGAGAAAAGTAAACAACCAGAATAAAATATAGTGCTACAAGGAAGCTGGAAGCTGGGCATGGTGGCACAGGCATGTAAGCCCAGTACTCTGGGAAGCTGACACAGAAGGCTACAAATTTGAGCCCAGCCTGGCCAATGTAGCAACTCAGTGAGATCTTGCCTCAAAACAAAAACTAAAAAAAGCTGGAGGCTCTTGCTCCTCCCTTTTTGCTCTTGCTGTTTTGCTGTCTTTGGCTGCCATGAACGGCTGCCCTCTGCCATGTGCCACTTTGCCTTGGAGCCAGCTGACTATGGACTGAAACTTCCACAAACTGTGAGCTAAATAAACCTTTCCTTCTTTAAAAAAAAAAAAAGTGGGGACGGGTGCTGGGGAAGTAGCTGAGTCCCACTTCTAAAACCACCCCCAGTCACATGAGGAGCGTGCAGAGCTAACACAGGAGTTTCCTGCTCATCATGGCACAGGTTGTGAGAACACATTACTACTTGGGTTTGGCCTAAGAGAACGAGTTGGCTTAAAACTTTTAAAAACATGCTTAAAAACATACATACTGTTTTCCAAAATCAAAGCATACTACAAGGTAAATAATAAAAACACTTCCCTCTTAAAATTCCTATTTCCAAGACTTGCCCCTTCCCAACTTTTTTTAGTGCTATCTGCTTTCATATAGTCGACAAGTATGTGACTATCACCTTCTCCTGATTACCCCATGTAAAATACATTCTCTGTTCTCCAACTAGGAAGACGAGGATATGGCTCACAACTATCTTCCTCTTAGATGATAAAATGTCCTCCTAAATGTCAACTCTGTCCTCTGCAAACAGGTCTATCACCCCTATTAGCACCCACCGATTTTTAAAAAATGTTTTACTTACTACTTATTTATTTATTTGGTACAGGGTCTTGCTAATGCAGCTCAGACTTGCAGTGATCCTCCTGTCTCAGCCTCCCTAGCCCTGGCATTATAGGCCTGTGCCACCATGCCTGGTTCTGCCACTGGCACAGCATGTGGTACTGGGGATTGAACCTGGGTCCTTGTGCTTGCCAGGCAGGCGCACAGACCACCATGCTATCTCCCCAGGCCCAGCACCCACTCATTTTCTTTTGAGTCTGTCTCTTCCACAAGGCTGTGCTATGCTCATCTTTGTGCACTCAAACTAGAGGTCAGTGCCTGGTATGTGGTGGAAACCCAAGTTTCCCAACCTGAATTAAATGAACAGTGATCTAGCAGCATCAACCTCTATGAGGAGCACCTGCAGACAGCCACCAGCACTGCAAGGCCAGTGGCACTGCCAGGTGAGTATGACAAGAACTCCCACAAACTACCTGTTACCAAAGAGACTTACAGATGAGAACAGACACTGTCAGCTTGGGGATACAGCTTGGCACAGCATCTGCCTGGCAAGTGCGAGGCCATGAGTTTGACTCTCGGTACCAAAAAAAGAGCGAGAAAACAGACACTGTCAAATTCAGTATCTCAGAATTTCTGGGGCCAGGGAGATGGCTCAGTAGAATAAGCGCTTCCCTGGCAAGTGCAAGGGTCTGAGTTCAATCCCTGGTTCAAAAAAAAAAAAAAAAAAAAAAGATCAGAATTTCCCACAACTTTTACTCTTGGCCATTATCCTGAGATAAGCTTCTCAGGATTAATCCTCAATATACTAAGGTTTAATAGCTGTAGCTTCCCCTGAAACCATTCAAGTTTTTAAAATTATTTATTTATTTATTTATTTATGTATGTGTGTGTGTGTGTGTGTGTGTAGCCAGCTCAGCCCACCAGGGGGTGGGGCTGGCTGGCATGTGGTGCTGAGGGATTGAACCGCAGTCCCTGTGCTTTGCTAAGCTTGTTCTAAGTAGGTGCTTTAGACCACTGAGCCATCTCACCAGCCCCTCAAGTTTTTTTTTTTTTTTTTTTTTAAACCAGTTGCTTCAATATAGAATTAAAAACTCAAAGTCCTTCAATACAGGAGAGAAACCAAGGCAGACATTTTCAAAGACTCTACAGGCAGCAAACTCTTATTATAGGAGATGATCCTATTACTGTAGGAAATTATTTTCAGTGTCACATCTGCGTTGATGCCAAGCAGCACCAACGGTGCTGTTTCTTCCAGTCAGTGGTGACCCTGAGGAAGAGCCTTTGCACCCTTCTCACTGCAACAGACAAAGTGGTAACAAACTAGAAGCCAGCTGAGCATATAAATAACAAGCTGCCACTGCTCAGAGCTGGGATTTCTTCATAAGAGTTGTTTTATATCCCCTAAACATTCTGTTAAGATGCTTAACAAGTGCTTGCTGAGTGAACAGAAGTGAACTATCCAGTAAGCAAACATGACACTGGCAAATGTGGTTAAGAGAATCACTGTTACACTTTTTGTATGTCTAAAGGCTTTCTGAAAAATTGTTATTCTGAAATCATTTCAGATTAAAAGTTATAGAAATAATACAAGAAATTCATACATGCTAAACTGAGATTCTAGAAATGTTAATTTTCTTGTATTTAACTTAACCATATTCTTTCTATCCATGTGTACATATTTCTCTGATATATATTTTTTCAATTTTTGACAGTAAGTTAGATAAAAAGGTTGGGCAAAATGGCCTAGGCAGCCCTTTCATTTTTCAGGTAACTAAAAGATGATCATCAGTGACAGTTATGCTTAAGCATTACAGTATTCAACTAAAACTTAATTTTATTTTTGCCCATATTATGAATTAGTAGTTCCACAGCTATTAACTGAATAGTTCTTTCCTCTAGTTATATTTGATGCCCATTCAATCATATATGAGTTAGTAAATAAATCTAGATCTTGACTTTCTAATCATCATATTGACTTAGGCCTGCCCGTATATTAAAATGTTTCAATTATAAGTTTTGATATCTGGTAGGAAGAATTTCTCTGTTTTGCTCATTTTCAAAACGATTTTAGCTTTTCATTTATCTTTACTCTCTAGTAAATTTTAGAACCATTTTGTCAAGTTTCCTGAAAACCTTCTAGATTCTGATTGGAATTACATTAAATTTATAGATTTATTTGGAAGAAATATTATCTTTATAATTTTCAGTCGTTCCTTCTATGAACACAGTACCTCATTCCAAGTCTTTTTATGCTTTTTCATTTTAGAGAATACAACATGAAATTTTCATAAATGAAATGAAAAATGCTTCAAGAGAATCCATTAGGGTATCAGAAATAACACAGAAAACAATACTGACCACAGCAGTTAATTGCCGAAGAAGTGTTACGGGGATATGGGATTTATTTATAGGTTGTATTTACAGGAAATTTTCTGTGAAAAAAGAGAACTGTTGGAGAGAACAACTGTTCTGAAATTATATGCACTACATTTTTTATTGTGATCTTAAAATTGTGCTGCTTTTGTGGAATAAGGTAAAAGGAGAGCACAAAACCAAAATTATATAAATGTTTAGGCATATAACTACTAAACGTTATACCTTTTTTTTTTTTTGGCTTTTTGAGACAGGATCTCACTCACTATACAATGGCCTTTAGCTCACTTTGTAGCCCAGGCTGGTCTCAAACTCACAACAACCTCCTGCCTCAGCCTCCTGAGTGCTGGGATTGCAGGCATGTGCCACTATGCCTGGCTGCATACTGCTTTTTAGTTATTTTCCTCATAAACAAAATTTTCCCTCATCCGTTTGACAATCAATTTCACTATGGAGATGTAATTTTAATATTTTCTAAATTAAGATACAGAGGGCCGGCCAAATAGCTCAGCAGATTAAAGCACCTGCAAGCAGGCACAGGGGCCAGGGGTTCAATCCCCAGGCCTGCTGTGCCGGCCCCTTCCTGTCCCAGGGGCAAGCTGAGACAGCTATTAAGACTAGGCATGGCGTGCACCTGAAATCCCAGCTCCTGGGAGACTGTACACAGGCGGATCACTATGAGTCCAATCTAGTAGTGAGATCCTGAATACTCTATAGACCCTGCCCTAAAAAAATAAAAAAATAAAAAAAAAGAAAAAAGATATGGAACTGCTAAATCATAATAACATCTATACTTCTCCTACACATGTCAAAGTTATCATTTAATTTTTGCAAATCTGACTGGCTTGAAATAATTTCTTTTGTTGCTGTTGTTTTCAGACAAGGTCTCACTATGCAGTTCATGTTGGCCTTGAGCTCACTTTGTAGCCCAGGTTGGTCTTGAACTCACAGCAATCCTCTTGCGTGAGCACTGGGATTAAAGGTGCACACCACCATGCTCAGCTTGAAATTTGTTTTGTTAATTAAAAGCCCTGAAGCAAATATGACAAAATGTCAGTATGTGTGTACTCTTGCTAGTGAGCATATTTGTCTTAAAAATGTAAGTTGAATATTCCTTTTCTGAATTAATCCACCCCATACTAAAAATCTAACCCAAAATCCCTAACTGAAAGCCTCTCCAAAGTCCCCAGTGCCCTAGTCAGATTAAACACAAAAGCAACACCTCTGCTTTAAATAATCTATGCTACTACATTTGGGTTACATTTTTCTCCAGATTTAAAAAGTGAAAGCATATGCTACTTCTGCACAAAAGGACTGTCATCTCAAACTCACTGTCCTAATCTGGAGTGAAGCAGACAATTACATTATCCCCATCAACACTCTTCCCTATAATTAAAGTCTAGTCAGGCTTAATTTACCTATTAAACAATTAACAGTACTGTGCCCATGACTTACTCAACAGGAACAAGTAGTCTTCTTCTTTGCTAAAGATGAGGATGGGGGAGGAAAGGAAAAATATTTTACCCTCAAATATTGCCCACAGTTAAACTTTAGTCTTTGCTTTTAAAAAAAACTTTATTTTTAAAAAGTTCAAAAATGTAGCTGTAAGCCAATTAATAAAATACTTACATTAAAATTAATGTAAGTAACACTGGGAAAGAATAAATAGGACATCTTTTCTTTGAAAGTTCTAAGTAGGGGCTGGAGAGATAGCTCAGCAGTATAAGCGCCTGCCTGGCAAGCACAAGGTCCTAAATTTGATGCCTGGTACTAGAGAAAAAAAAAAGTCCTAAGTAGCTAAGATCCAACATAGGGGAAATGCTGATTTATAAAGACTGGATAATCAATAATCCCTAGAAACTTTACATATTGTAATAAGGAGACGATATCTATAAGGTGTTCAGTAGTTTAAATCACATTTTCTCCCAGAATACCAGCCTTCATGGACGCTGGGGCAACCTCTGGCCACCAAAGTCTCAGATAGGGGCCACAAGGCCTTGTACTGATGGGTTTCATTAGAAACTCGAGTGACCTGGGAAATTAACCCTTATTTGCCCTGTTTTCTGCAGACTTAAGCTCCAAACACCTCTCAAAAGCTCAGATTTTAAAAAATAACACTAACTATTTGTAAGATAAGATCTAGGTTGTAATTGTGCTACAAATGTTTACTTTCTCATCTATGTGATATTTTAATGTTACATAACACGTATGTTCAGTGCTCCTCTCTCCTAGAAATCCTAAAAGTCAACATAGGGCAAAGAAACAAGAAGTGAATTCATGCAGTGAATACCTACTGGAAGAAAAATAGTTTACTGCAAAGCATCTGAAAGGAGTGACTGCATTTGTATGATTTTTCCTAAGCCCCAGCACAGGAATCTAGAACCTGCAAAAATGCTCTGTTGTACATGCTGGTAATCTAGAGATGGTATTCCTTTCCTTGCTTAAAAAAAAAGTTTAAAACAAATTATTAACAAAGGCAGTTGCTCTGCAAGCAAATGTCATTTTTGCTCAGGAACCTCCATAATTTGGCACATTATGTTTGTCCCAGTTAGATATGGAGCAGAGAATGGAACTTACTCGGTAACTTTGATTATAATTTCTAAAAAGAGAAAAGACGTTATGGAAATTTAAAATGCTCTAGTCATTCATGAATGTGAAATAAATGAAGCTGCTTCCTGGGTGAACCATGATGATAAGGAACAAGAGCACACCAACCATCCAAGATACATCTGAGAACCCCAGCAGGGATGAAGATGGCCTGTCAGGACTGCAAGTCACTGCTTCTACAAAAATTATTTAAAATATGACCTAAGCCCATCAAACACAGAAATTTATTACTATGATACAATGCTTAGGAAGTGTTAAACTTTATAACCCATTTGTACTTTCAATTTGGAATTTCTCCTAGAACTGTGCTTAATTTAACTACTACTCTCCAAAGATGCTTTGATCAGATTTAAAGTGACTGCCTTGGGCCGGGGAGATGGCTCGATGACCTGAACACCTCCATGGCAAGCGTAAGGACTGGGGTTGGATCCCTGATACTACATGCAGTGCCGGCCCAGGAGCCCCAGGAGCATTCTGCTGGCCACTGAAACCAGGCGTGGTGGTGCACACCTGCAATCCCAGCATTGGAGAGGCTCAGTCAGGAGGAACACTACAAGTCTGAGCTGCACAGCAAGGCCCTGTATTCAATAAATAAATAAATAAAAAGATTTTTAAAAATAATAATAAAAGAAATAATAAAGTATCTGCCTTTTTAAACAGCAGGAGTGTTCAGGGTTTATGTAGTTTAGTTTATGTAGTTTAATTCTTTTTTTTTTAAATTTTATTTATTTATTTATTTATTTGAGAGAGAG
>NW_004524593.1:13895127-13943246 GCF_000260255.1 Octodon degus
GGTCCCTGATGCTTTTGCTAAGCTTGTTCTAAGTAGGTGCCTTAGACCACTGAGCCATCTCTCCAGCCCCTGTAGTTTAATTCTTGATAATCTCCTAGCAACGTTATTTTTAATAAAGAAGTTAAAACACATGGCAAATTCTAAGTGGGCTCCTAGGCTGAACAGACTGGAATAGTTACGGACTGCCACACATCCTACTTGCTCAAGGTTAGGCTGAGAAAATGAGTAATAGTGCTAACTTGTCTATCTATACCATAGTCAGCTGTGATCACTTCAACCAAGTTCCCTATAAATGAGGGCTATATTATTTTTAAAAAGTTGGCTATGATTCTTAAGAATAACATGGCAATTAATAGTATTAACTGCAAGGGAAAAAATCAATCATAGTTTTGAAAACTTGGCTACAGGTGAAGATAAGGCAACAGTAAGCAAAACAATTGTTTTCCAAGAACTTCATAGTTTCCAAATAATCTTCCTCTGCCTTTTTGAGCACCCATTCCCCACATGCAGTCAATATTGTGCAGTTTTTCTTGCCAACCTCCTCACATTAAGAGTGAAAGGGCTCTTACCCTAGCTATTTACATTATTTGCACACACATACAAACATTTCTAATGTTGTTTTAAATAACTGGAAACATCCTTGTTTAAGATTTTAAAAATACAGTCAAACAAACACCAAGTCAGAACAAGGAAGCATCCTTTCCCTGTCCCTGTGGTGTCCAGATCCCAAAGTGGAGCCTGAGAGGCCCTTCGTGGCTGGCACAGCCTGTCCCTGAGAGCTAAGAACATAGCCTGTGCTCCTTCCCAGCTCTGTACCAGGTCACCCCTGTAGTCTTATGCTCCCCTTTTCCTACCCAAAGGCAGGTCCTTCATCTTCCTAACACTGGCCAGACAATGATCTCTACTGTAAATTCCTAGAATAAAAAGTCAATGTATCTCCTCTCGTGCCCAGGACTCTTACAGGCAGATATATGAGTACCTGTAAGTAACAAGGCATTATGTGTACTTATTAATGAGCATTTTGTTTTTGTGTTTGAAACAGGGTCTCATTATGTAGCCCAAACTGGCCTTGAACTCACAGCAAACCTCTTGCCTCAGCCTACCCAGTGCGGGGATTATAGGTGTGCGCCCCCAAGCTCAGCTTTCATGATTATGACTTTAAATGATAATTTAATCTCCACTTTTTTAAACCCAATAAACTTTTCTTTGTTACTCTGTTTGGTAATGAAATTTCTTTTTTTTTTTTTTTTTTGCGGAACCTGGGATTGAACTCAGGCCCTTGCACTTGCCAGGCAAGTGTTTATTCCACTGAGCCATCTCCCCAGCCCCGGTAATGAAATTTCTAGTTTCTATAAAGAAATATATTTTTTATTTTTATTTTTTTTTTAAGAAATATATTTTTTAAAGCTTCATTTTAATGAACAGAAATATTTTTCTGAATCAAACTAACCATTTTTCATCTATAATTTATTTCTGGTATCTAAATCAGGAGGTTTTTTTTTAAAGTCAGGAGTTCTTAACCTTTTTTGTCATGGATATTTTGAGAGTGAAAACTACTAACTTCTCTGTAGAAATCATCACACACACACACACTCACACACAATTTTACAGATAGATTTGGATAAAAAAATTCTCTTGAGGTTCATCCATGAGGCCCATGGTTTAGAATCTCTACTTCAAGTGAATTTAACAGCCTTATTTTTGTTCCTGATAAAGTAATTTTGTCCCCAAAATCATTAATTTATAAGATCTCTTATGATTACATTCATTTTTTCTAATTATTTATAAATTATTGGTTAAAATAAAAAAGTGAGAAAATGGACCATCTCTCACATTTGTAAGTTCACTGCCATCTTCTACTAGGAAACAGCAAAGCTAAAAGACCTATAATGTGATCAAATCTATGCAGGCCTAATCAGTGCCATGCTTTAATAAAATATATCTATAATTTACATGAACCACCCCAATTCTACATTAAAAATATGTAAAGGACCTAGCATAGAACACATGTTCATCAATATTTTTGCTGTTGTTAATGAAAGACAAGGATATTAAAATACTAAAAATTTCTAAGTTATCAATCTAATCACTCAGAAGCTCTTAGGTGAATTTATAATTACCAAAGCAAATTCTATTTCTATGAATATACATCTACTTACCATAGTGAGTATATATTTATCTTTGTTTGCCTTTTAGTTACTTTTAAAGGAGTCAGGCAATCAATAATCATAGTGTAATTTTTGGAGATCTTGTTCAGTGACAATAACTACTGCAAATGATACTTTCTTACCAAAAACTCTGTACAAGAATGATTTTTATTCCCTGTAAATATAAACCATGCCAACTATTTTCACTGTCAGATTAAAAATTAAGTATTAAAATATGCACACTGTCCTGAGGGGGGCTGCTGGGCACATAGAAGAATGCAGAACTCTCACCTGTAATGTACATGTGTGACCGTTGGTTTCCTGTATCCAAGGATCCAGGTTTGAATATCTAAAAGCTCACCTTTGGGATAAGCTATGGTTGTATCTATTATCCACTGGAGGCCTTTTGATTTGCTCTCTAAGAACAAAGAACACAATAGCTTAAAGTTGATCAATTCTTGTTTGCAACAAATAACAGTACAGATGACTTGCACAGTGTAAAACTCATCAATGTACCTTCTACTGTGAAAAAAACAAGATGAACTGTGGTGTTCATGTTCTGTAACACACTTAGGATTACGTCAAGGATTTTTTACTATGTTCTACTATGTTAAAAGCTAGTCTTTATTTAAGGATTTTAGAATACTACTCTAAAGAGAAGAAAAAAATATCTGTAAAATAATATTCTAAAAATAACACTCACTCATTTACTGAGACAGGGGCTCGGTAGGTATTCCAAGCTGGCCTGCAATGCGTGGTGATCCTCCTGCCTCAGCTGTCCAACTACTGAAGGTACAAGCATACAGCTTATAAAGCTATGTCCAGGTTTAAAGTCACATCTGGCTTAAAAATAAGTCACCTTAAAATAATATAGTAGCACTAAAGGGCCGTGTTTATGTAAAGAAATACACTGCAACAAGCTTCCAGTGATACATATGCTGAAATGTTTAGGGGTGAAGCATACTATGTTGAGAAGCGTTAAAAATCAAAGAAGATGGATAAGTGGATAAACGACCTTCCACAGATTAGAGATGTGCTAGCCTAAGTAAATACAGCATGAAATGCCATAGAATGCAGTTGCTCATGGGTATTCTTTCAACTTCCACATGAGTTTGGAAAGATTTACAATGAACTAGGGGAAGAAATTACCCTGGTTCAGTTTAGTATCTGCTATATCATAAACATACAAAAGATACACTTTTAAGTTAATCAAGCGCTGGGGAGATAGCTCAGTAGAGTAAGTGCTTGCCTGGCAAGTGTAAGGTCCCAAGTTCAATCCCCACTACCACAAATAAATAAATAAATAAATAAATAGATAAAATGAAGTTAATTAAATAGAATTTAGTTTTAATATGTGTATATATCAGAAAACAACCACAGGGATAAAATCCTAGTAAGTGTGAACTCTTAAGAAAAACAAAATGCAAAATACCAAGCCACAGAAAAGAATACAATAAAGCACAAGACAACCAGCTTTCAGGTATACTGATGATCTCTCCAGCACAGCTAGAAGTAATGAGGCAGGACAAATACAGAGTACCTTCCACAAGGGCCTCAGAGTGCAGGCTCTCGGAGCCTTTCTGCGGAGCCTGGCTCTCAATTCAGCTTGGCTGACACTGCTATGGTGTCTTTGTGGCACCAGAGCTATTCTCAACTTTCCTTTTCTATTAAATGACTTCATTTGTCTTTTTAATAGATGATGAAGACCGGAGAGATACTGCAGTAGACTAAGCAACTGTTTAGGTAAGCACAGGAACAGGAGTTCGATCCCCAGCACCACACGACACACGGGCCCTGACCCCAGGCACACGGAGCTGGCCATGGAGACTGGGCATGGTGGCACATGCCTGTAATCCCAGCCCTCGGCAGGGCTGAAAACAAGAGGATCACTATGAGTCCGAGCTGCATAGTGAGACCCTGTACCAAATACATTTAAAAAAAGAAAAAAAAAAAAGATGGAAGATTACAAGCACTACCTGCCAAGCAGCTGCCTGAAGAAAACAATGAAAGCAAGATTTGCTGCAGCCTCATGGGCATCATTTCCCCATCCTCCATTTAAAACAGACTGGGAGAGCCACATCTTTTAATTTTTCTTAATTTAAGAATATCAAAATAGCAAAATGCAACTAAGGAAACAGGTCTAGTGAAATTCTTTTGTCTTCTTACTAGGCCATCTCCAAGAAACTTGTTTGAGTGTGGCTTACTCTTTCCTGGCTGTAAAGGTAATACATACTCATTACTTAAAGAATTGGAAAATTCAGAAAAATATTAAGAAACAGAGGCCACCACGTTACAACTCAGAGGAATTATTGCCACTCACACTTCGGTCCCCTCCACTTGTTTCCTGCTGCTTACCTGTGTAGAACTGAGCGCATAAAGTCTTTACCGGAGCTGTTGGACCCCATCCTATGACCATTATAGCATAAGCACTTTGCCACGCCAAACCCCTCCAGAAATACCATCTGCAATAGTTGTACTGTAGTCTGTATATTTGATAATTATTTATCCATTCTCTCCTGGCTATTTCTAATGTTTTGTTGTTACAAATAATGCCACAGTAAATCTCTTTGCCTACACTACACATTATTTCCTTTTGACAAGTATTATTTGTAAAGAAATAATGAGATCATTTATTAACATCTTAGGAGTCTTAGTAAATACAGCCAAACTACATTAAATTTATCTTTTGAGTTAAAAACAAACACAAAATTTCTAAATTGACAAATGATAAGTTAAAATGTTTACTTTCATATCACTGAATGTTAGCTCTGACAAAACTATAAAAAAAACAACAATTTACCTTTCAATTAGAACAAGTAAGAAATGTTGAAAACCATCATACCTAGCTCTTTAGCATCTCCTCCTGCTGGACTTCCATTTTCCTGTCGCGCTACAAGTGCACTCAAAATAATTTGTGTCGCCCCAACCCGTGGCAAGGTAACATGTGTAAGAAATGGCAAGTTATTTTTCTTGGCAAATGCCTGACTTGTTTCTCTCCTCTTCCTCAGGAAGCCTCCTTCCGGAAATAAAACAATCCATTTCCGATCTCTGCTTCTATAATTATTTTCTAGGTGCTTTTTGAGAAGCACCAGCTGTTGGTCACGATGAGATTTTCCCTAGAAGGCAGACACAGGGTCAGGACAGGTACACAGGAAATGGAAATACGAAAGTAAGATTACAAGTGATAGCTGGACACGGTGGCGTAGGCCTGTAATCCCACACTAGGGAAGTTGAGGTAGGAAGATCCCTGCTACCTTGAGGCCAGCCTGCACTACAAAGTGAAACCCTGTCTCAAAAAACCAAACCCATTAACCACTAAGAAGAATGTATGCACTGTGTTGATTATTGAACAAAAAAAATAATAAATCATTTATTGATTTAAAAAATTTAGAAATCTACTCATATACAACATTGGAGCAACTGTGTCTGTAAGCACAAGGGAAAATATGTATTTATGTATATATACACGAAAAAAATAAAGTTTAATATATCAATACTTGGAAAAAAAAACCAAACCCAATGCAAATACAGTAATAACCACTTCTAAATTTAAATCTAATCACAGAATAGTCACCCCATCACTAATTCCCATTTTTGAATTCAGTGGTAAAAAAAAAAAAGGGCAATTTGATTAGCACTTATAGACAGATTTTTTTTCTAAAGGACACAATTTGCTCTAATTGCCTTGAAAGCACAGTCACTTCAATTCAATGACTATGCACCGAGTGATTCTTACTACCAAACACTGTATCAGATGTGAGAGAGAGCAGGATGTCTTCAGAGAGCTGCTATCTTACTTTGGGAAGTGGTAAGTAAGGAGTGCAGTCTCAACTGGTGCTATGTTAGGCAGAAAAAGACAATGAGAACAGAAAGAGTCAAGGTCAGGGAAGTTGGGTGTTCTGGCACACACCTGTAATCCCAGCACTCCTGGAAGGCTGAGGCAGGAGGACTGCAGGTTGAAGGCCAATCTGGGCCACCTGGTAATATCCTGTCTCAAAAAATATGAAAAGAGCCAGGGACACAGTTCAATGTGAAGGCCCTGGGTGCAATCCTCTCAATTGGTCTGACAAGGTGACATCTGTGAAAGAAAAGCTAGATGAAGATGGGGACAGGCACGCTCCAAGTGTGAGGAGCAAAGGGGCAAAGACCCACAGGTGGGAACAAGGCTGGCACATTCAAACAATAGCAGGTCAGCATGGCAGGTGTCAGTGATCAGACAGGGCAGAGCAGAGGCACAGAGACCACATCAAAAGGACCTTGTGCGTGGGTAAATAGTTTGGGACAAGAAATGACTGGACAATTTTCAACAAAAGTCATTAATATTCACATTTGAAAATTCTGCTGGCTCCTATGAAAGGAGCACTAGAAAAGATATGGGCAACTGCAATAGCCCACACAACGGACCTGGATGAGATTCAGTCACAGGGTCCTCAGGAAATGCAGTGCAGTCAGGGAGAGATGTGAAAGCTAAAGTAATGAGGTACTGTAATGGGCTGATCTGAGCTGTGAGGGAAAAGAGGAAACAGGATGGAGTGCAGACTGAACACCAGGATCCAGAGAAGTCTGCAGGAAGACCCAAAACCTATAATCAAGCATCATAAAGGTCCTTCCTCTCAAAAGGACTGATTTCTTCATATTTTCCAACCAACACAATTGTAGAAGCTCCACAAAATAATCAGTATGCTTTCATTCTTCAGACTAAATGTATCCCAAATGCAAAACAAAGATCATTTTTAGCTAACTCAACTGATTAAAATAGGTTTTAAGTTTCTAAAGCTATATGTGAAATATTTTTATTATGCTTGGAAGATCTACTCAAAAAAATGGTTTAGAAGCACAGTCCCAGGAGATTTTTTAAGACAATGTTTTTTTCTATTCCACCCTCACCTTGCCTCATGTTATAATTTTTATTACTAATCTCTGAGAGAAAATGTCGCTGAGAAACAAATTTGCAAATCACTCGGGTACCTTGAAAAACCAGTCTTTATGCATGTAAAATTTGCATCTCAGTAACAAGGAAAATATACCAGAGCACACAGGCTTTCACTGCTATCTTCCACTAAGAACACTGGTTTTGTCTTGGTATGTGAGGGTCATCATTAGGACCAACGGCTGCATGCACTAGAAGCCAGACCTCATGCTGCAAGCAGGGACTCGGTTAATTTTCCTCTAGGTCCCTCTTAGCTGCTAAGCTTCCTGTTGATTCAGTAGCCTTCTTTGAGGTGTTGGGCTCAGGTCTTTATTAAGTTGTTCTGCTCACTGTTCACTCTGTCTTGACCTCATAGCCAGTCCCTATCACCATTTCCTTCTAAGGCCCCAATCCATGATTCTATTTATTTTCTCCCTGGGACATCAGCAAGAATGTTTCCAGAAGAAATCAGAGGGGGCATGGCCCTAGCTCAGGCCTTTAAGTGGCTGCTTCCACAAAGCTCTCAGCCTCAGGTTGCTGGAGTTCGAACCTCACAACTCTCCCGCTGGCCAAAAGTGCCCTGAAGCCATTCGAGGAACCAAAAAAAAAAAAAAAAAAAGAAGAAATCAGAGCATCGCAGCACACAAACAAAAGCATGTACGTAAAACTGTGTAGAGCAAAGTAAATGTGTTTATGACACCCAATTTCATACAGTTTAGAAGTTCTCTCATCATTTCTAGCTTATTTCTAAATTTGTGCTGCTTAGAAGCAGCTTCATTCCATTTGTCAGGTACTCATTCAGTACTTATGTGCAAAGCACTGCACAACCCAGGTTAAAACTGCTAACTTATAAACACCAAGTAACTATCACACGACTACACATAAAAACTTCTGTATTGCACTTTGGGTTTCTTTTTAGGAGAAAATGAAGTGTGTGATGCTGTTAGCATACTAGGCCAAAAATGATTCTTCTTCCTAAAGTATGCCTTACACCTTTTTGGACCCTTCCTAGTGTACCTTCGTCCCTCAATTCCATACCTACGCTTTAATTTTTTTTAGTTAATTTTACTGAGAAAGAAATAGCAATGAGACAGTTTCAAAACAGGTTAGTAGGACAGTTACAATAATTAATACATTGCATATTGTCTTCGTAGTAGTTATTCATAGTACAAGATGTAGACATGGTATCTTTCTAAACACTATTAGTACAAATCTTCTCATTGAACTAAGATTCTACTCTTTAAAATTTAGGTCAAAATACTGTTTTCTCTGGTAACATTTTTCTTGTTTTGCAAAAATTATTGTGAATTCCCATGTTTCCTATTATTAACTAATTAGATAGTCTCCCTCCTGGTAACTGAGGTATCTTCTGTATCACATAACAGGACCCAATAAATAACAGTACCAGTGGTAATACAGCTATGTGATGGAGATGGTCATAACAAAAATGACGGTGGAGGTCACAGGGCCTGCTCCAGGTGCTTCATGTGTCCTGCACAATCCCTGCAACTGATCGAGGGAGGAACTTTCAGCATGACCATAATCTGCCCCATTCACACAGCTAAAAAGCTGAAGAACAAAGGAATGTGGCAGATGCAAGCTAAATGTTTACTAAACTGACGTATCTCCAGATGAGAGTAGAGATTACTTTTTGCTGAGGTGTCCTCAAATTCAGACAGAAATGAATGCTTAGGAAATGAAGACTCAGAGGAGCCCCTCCACACTCTGGAAACAGCTCTACTTACTGCAGCTGGTTCTATTCTGCCCCTCTGAGGGGTCTGACTGATAAGGCCACTACCATGAAGAGAATGCCCATCACTCACCTGCCTTATAAAGAAGTCTCCATGAATTAGAGAAACAATTCCGAAGTTGGTATACTTAAAAATATGATCCATCAACCACATCATTTGAGCAACAACCTACAATATTTAAAAGCAAGAGATAAGTAAAAACCATCTGACTACAGTGCAGTCAAGTCTCCCAAGTTTTAAATATAATTATCCAGATATATTAGATATATTCTTAATTAACCTAAATATTTTAAATGCTCTGTCTACATTTATAATATGGTTACTAACAGCATATAGGTCTTAATTTCAAGGGTTGGAATCCTGTCTCATTCATTATATATGTAATATATATGGATAGATATATGTGATGTCCATATATACACATAAGCTATAAATATATATATATACATATAATTATATAATAAATGAAGTTGAATCAACTTCTTAAATTTGGATTCGATGATTTCAAATCTGCTCCACCTTAAACATGGTCTTGGCAATTCTTTTACAATTTACAAAATTATTTCAATCAACACAATAGAATGGTTAAAGTTAAGAAATTAGGACCACATATATAATAAGCATTAAAGCTTTACAAAATGTCAGCATGCATTAAGGTCTCAAGTATAAAAAGTTAATGTCCTAAATAAGAACATTTAAAAAAAAATAAGAACATTTTAAAAATAATTTAATAGAGGTTCAGGGAGATAGCTCTATAGAATAAGCCCCTGCCTGGCAAGTGCAAGGGCCTGAGTTCAATCCCCAGTTCCACAAAAATAAATAAATAAAATAATTTAATAGAATGATTTATGCATTCTATTGTTATGAAAAATACTCATTAGTTTATTTAAAGTCATACTCTTTGCTAGCATAAAAACATTTAGAGCCCCTCAGTTATTAATCATAAAAATATTATTCATTGCTGATGAATTAATTCCCATACTGAGAGCAAAAGACTTCAAGCAAATTTAAATGAAAATTAAGTATAAACAGCACCTAATTAATGAACTGGTTAACTGTTCTTTTCCTGCTGAGAAAATAGCATTCCTTGTTATAAGCCTTAAATAAAACAAAAGCCACAACCTCAGTGTATAATGCAGTGGGAATCGTAACAAAAACTCCCTCCAAGATCTGGGGTGAAAGCTTGGTGGTCTAAGAGCCTGCCTGGCAAGCGCAAGGACCCGGGTTTGATCCCTGGTGCCACATGCTATGTGGGCTCTGGAAGCCATGCTGGCCTCTAACACCAGGCATGGTGGCAAAGGCCTATAATCCCAGCACTGGGGAGGGTGAGACAGGAAGATCACTATGAATCTGCATCTTATTTATTAATTAAAAAATTCCCTCCAAGCATCAAGTTATGTGAAAAACAGCATTGACTCACAGGCTGCTTTTAGAAAAGCATTATAAAACCCATCTGTACACAACATGACAGCTTCTACTTTAAGTTTTCAGGGAATCTACTCCATTAGGAATTAAAGTCTATGGCCGTATCACCTTCAACGTGCCCAATCTCCTCTGATCTCAGAAGGTCAGCTGGGTTGGGCCTGGTTAGTATTTGGATGGGAAAAATTAAAATCAATCACTTTTTAAAAATTAAGGAACTACAATGAAAGATCTGTGCCCAGCAAAGAACTGAGTCACCACATAAATTAACAGAGTAATCACCAGCAGACCCGCTTTTGTTTTTATTTTCCAATGGTGGCAATTTTGTTTACATAAATAAATCAAGGTGTAAGTTAAGCAGAATTTATTGAAAAGTGACCAAGAAACAAAAAAATACATTTTACCTACAAAACATTTTAACTTTATATATAGTATGAAATATAGCTGCAGTTTATTGGTCTCTGTGTTTGAAATACCAACACCAAAGTAACTGGCTTTTCTGTTTAATCTTCTATGTATAGCAGATTTACCTCTTCAGTTAGAAAGGCTATCTAAAACAAGTAACAAATCTGGAAAGACAGCCAAGCTATATTCTGAGATTTGAATGAATAATTCTGTCCTAACTTATTTTAAGGGAAATGTTATAAATCAATAAATGCTAAACATTTGATACAGTTCTCTTGAATGAAATAAAAATTCTGAGTTGTATCACAAACTTTCATAAAATGACACCTTATTTCACAGATAATTATTAAAAAGATACAAGCACAATTTGAAAATAGGAATTTATCCCGTTTTATGTTTCTGAAAAAAAAAAATCAGTACACACCAAATCAACCAAGTTCAGTGAATCAACTAAATCAATTCAAGGACACTGTATGTCTTCAGAATAATCACTAAACATACAATTATCATATCAATGAGAACAAAAATGTTAGCTAACTGAAACCTTTTTTTTTTTTACAATAGGTTAAAGTAGTTTTTACAAAATTTTAACATCATGAATTTAAAAAACAAGCAGTATTACTGTAAATGCAATATGTTTACATAGTAATATTCTAATAATTAAGATTTTTGAATGGAAAAAAGAATTAAATTTATTTTACACTCTGGAGATCACACTTCTGCTTTTCAGATAAGTAAGAAAAACAGATTCTACAATCCCCAAATATATTATCTATTTATTTCCTTGCTCATTTTTGTGGTGCTAGTGCTAGAACCCAGAGCCTTCTGTACACTAGGCCAGGTCCCCAGCACAGGGCACATTCCTGGGCCCTGTCATTTCCTTTAATCTCATTTCATTTTCTGATACTGCTTTGAATGACAACTAATAAATAAAATAGACTTGCCAGCACCTCTGTGTTTCTGTCAAGGTAGTCTGACTAAGGAAGAAGGCCCCTGCCTCACCTTCAATCTAACTAAACTCTAATCATCTTTATGTTTAAGGCCAACTTCATGTTCTTCCCCTCTGCCAAGTTTTCCGTGTACCAGTTACACCACTGGCTTGTGGCACCCTCCAATGAAGCACTCCTGCCTGCAGGTACAGGCTACTTTTGACACCTCCCTCAATAGTGTCTGGATCCCCTGAAAAGGGCAGCATCCATACTTTCTGTCATAGCTGACCATGACGATTAAACACCTAGTGAACTTCTACTGATTTACTTACTACTGGGACAAATATTAACTCTATTAATTTCAAACACTATGCGGCTAGGGATGTAGCTCAGTGGCAGAAGTGCCTGCCTATCAAGTACAAGGCCCTGTTTGATTCCCAGTTAAAAAAAAAAACAAACAAAAACAAAAACAAACCCAAAAACCACCCAAAATTTAAACAATATTCACTTAATTTTTTATGAAGAAACTTCATTAGGTTCCAAGGTAACTTTTTAATGATAAAGATTGATTTTTTTGCATTTTTTGTATTTCAAAATGTCTTGCAATTAAATGAATTACTATTCAGAGTCTCCTGCTTTTCATACAGAAATACTGTGCACCAGTGATACAGGTGAAGAAGTTCAGTGAGTTCTCCTGCAGGAGAAATTCACAGCATTCCTAGGAGCAACACAAAATCTGGCCTTGTCCACACCACTCTGGCTCTCCAGGGCCAGCTTACTTGTCACCTGGGACAGGTGCTAAAGACCTAATTTATTTTTTAAATCTACCTTATGCAGTGATAACACTTTTATTTTTGATATAAGCAATGTAAGATCAACTGTTCAGACACAGTTTCATTAACACTGGATAAAACAATATTTTCTTTCAATTGACTTTTGCAAATGAAATCCAAAGTAACATAGACCTTATTTTCTTTTGGCTAAAGATTTGCAAAACGACCCCATTCACTTATTACTTTCACTTTTCTATCTCCCACAATACTTTTGTGTGTTTATACTTCTCCAACAGTAACCTACTACTTTACCTGAAGATAGCCTTTGATTTGCTTCCATCTCAGATGTTATTTTTAAAAACAACTTAATGAGACAGAATTCACAATGTGCCAGTTACTTATTTTAAGTCTCCAAATCTGAAGTACACATTTTTTTTGGTTCGTATTTTCTAAATGTTCAGGAGAGTTGTAGATACTGAGTCCAAGCCTGGCCCTCCCTCCTATGTCCACAAAGGCCCATGGGTGGCCTTACCAATCCCTTGTCTTGCAGGCACATCATCAGCGTGCACACATCTCCCGTGGACTGATGGTTCACCAACATCACGGCTTCATCTTTTGAAATTGATTTGACATCTTCCCCCCATTCCACCACTGTAAGAGTAAAAAGTTCCAAAGTATCATTTTAAAGACCTTTACAGGACCAGAAAATTTCTGTTAAAAAGTGAATAAATTAGTGTATATCACCTAGCTAAATTTGTGAAGGTTTAGAACTCAGACTATTCCCTATAAAAACCAGAATGCTGATACAGTTTACACAGCCCCAAATTACCATTAAAATGTACAATGGCCATACCTTTGATCTGGAAGTCCTACTTCCTAGAACTTACCCTGCAGAATTCAAATAGGATTGGGCAAACAGGCAAAGATACAGGAATAAAGGATATTTATTACAACGTAAATGCTGACTAATAGAATGGACATGAAAATACTAATAGAAGAGAACAAATCCATTAAAAGAATGCCAGGTATCTTTATACATTAATTCCCATAAAACCATATTACTAACTCTAAGATATATTTTGAGGGTTCTGTCATAGGCTGCTGGCTCATAACTTCCTCTCCATAGTAAGCTGCAGAAACCAGAATTGATCTTCTCTTTATCTTCCCCTTCTTCTGACCTACTGTGTCTGACTGCAGAGGGCAAGACTCCCATTTTAGAAGGGGTCCTGACTCACACCAAGAAGGAAGAAATGCCACACAGAAGCACCTGGCTGGGTTTCCTCACACATCTCTTAGTGCTAGATGCACAGTGAATCCCAGAGAATCAGCCCTGGTTTCCAAGAGGTGGAAGGAGGGTGGAGGGGGCCCTCCAGCAGGCATGTAGCCCAGTGCCCTGGCCTTATACCTTGCTCCACATGCCGCTTCACCAGAAGTCTTTGTATCAATCTTTATAATAGGGAAATGTGTTTCCCCAAATCCTGCGAATTGCTTTAGCAAATTCACAGAACCCAAGGTATGGCATGGAAAGCTGATTTTATAATCAGCAGGCCAGAAGTGCAGGTAAAATAACCTGAGTTTGGCATCTATACCCTCAACCTGTGGGATCTGACACAATCTCCACGTTGATGGTGTCAGCAAGCGAGGTTAGAGGGCACTTGACTGGCATCCACAGAAGAATTGTCTGCTTGCATAATTTGTGGGAGGGGGAGAATGGCCCTATGTCTAGAAATGATCAGTGCTATGTGAGCACAGTAGGAAAAACTGATTTGAGTTTTATTTTTTTACCGTATCTCTGGACCAACTAGCACAAGGCAAATCACAGTATATTTAAGACAGCTGATCTTTTTAAAGAAGGAGTAAAATGTATGTGGTACTATTGTGCTTTGAATTGTAAAAGGACTCCCAAATGCCCATATGCTAAAGGCACGGTCCCTAGCCTATGGTGCTAATGCACGCTGGGACCTTTAAGAGGCGGGGCTTCACGGAAGGAGGGCAGGGCACTGGGGGCTCCCCCTTCTAGGGCTTAGAACCCTCATGACTTCCTCTCTCTCTGCTTCCCAGCTGCCAAACAGAGGGTAACTTTGCTCTTACAGAACCAAATGACCATGGACTGAAACCTCTGGAAAGTGTGAGCCAAATGAGGCTCTCCTCCTTACAAGTTGTCTATTTCAGGTACTTTGTCACAGCAACAAAAATCTAAGCCAACTACCCTATGTACTGAAACATCCGGGAGAAGTAACTCAAAACTATTCATACTGATCATCCTTGGGAGGAAGAGATAAATCACAATGTATCTGTGCACTGGGCTACCATGCAACCACATTATTCATGTACTAGAATAAAAGCAAAGTCTAGAGCAGTGTAAAGGATGCTACTAGCTATGTTTTTAAAAGGAGGGAAAATCCATTTACTATGTATAAAGACTTTCCATATCATAGTCCTGTTGATAACCTTATACAGTTTGTATCTAGATGTCTCCCCAAACCCTCATGCAGTCATAAGTTAGGCATTTTGGAGATGGATGGATTTAGAGTGTGTGGTTCTGGGGTCAGAGGTATATGATTTCTAAATCAACCTACTGACTGGTTCTAGGGAGGATTAAGTATACCATATCCCGAGTACACTATCATTATATTTAGTGGACCAGGGATGTAAGGATGTTATCTGCGATTAACTACTGAATGCAGAGCCATGCTCTCTCTGCAGGATCCTTCCTTGTCTCTTAGCTTCTGGGGAGGTTGTCTAGGTACCGGCTTATAAATAAGCCACTCTGCCTGGCATCACCTGGTGTTCTACCTCTGTGTCCATGTCCAGGTTTCTCTCTTAAAAATGTTCCAGCCTGCTGGGTGTGGTGGCACATGTCTGTGATTCCTGCCTTGGGAGGCTTGGAAAGGAAGATCATTAGTTTGAGGTCAGCCAGGACTAGATAGCAAGCTTAAAAACAGGCTGGATTACATAGGGAGACTGTCTCAAGAAAACAAAAATGAAAGGAGGTCAGTCAGGTTGGATTTAGGGTTAAGACCCACAGGACCGCATCGTAACCTGACTGACAGATTCTGGATGCATGTGGATTGCAGGAGATGTGCTAGCCAACCCAGTAAAGAGGGATCCAAATTCAATTATACTTTTATATTTAAACTAGTCATATTTATTGGTCTCTATAATATATAAACACATAAAACATATATATGTATATATAACAAGATACATTCTGTGTAAAAAAATCTTAATTTTATTTTCAGTTATTGCAGTTATTACATGGGCCCTGGCCATGGTGTATTCTGTTCTCTATTCATTTCACAATCTATAGTAAAGGGAAGTTTGGTTCCAGCACCCTAGAAGCAGATACAGGAAGTTTACAAAGTCTGAGCTCAGCCTGGGTAACTTAGTGACTTAGGAAAAACTGTTTTTTAAAAAATAAAACATGGGTTGGGGGTGCAGCTCAATACAAAAGCCTTGGATTCAAATCCCAGTATAGAAAGAAAAAAAATTGATGAAGAATAGTATGCATGTTTTTCTGTTTCCATTGAAGGGTTGTTTTAGTTACTTTTCCTCATTCCTGAGACAAAATATCCAATATCCAAAGTTAAAAGAGGAAAGATTGATTTAGCTTACAGTTTGTAGAAGGTTTCAGTCCACAACTGGCTGGCTCCAAGGCAGGGTGGCAGAGCAGAAGGGCATCACAAAAGAAACAGTTCTAAAGCTAAATCTTAACCAAGCAATAGGATTGTTCTCACATTAAAGAATAGAAACTATGGATGCTTGCCAGTTCTTAAATTCCACTTGATTAAAAGAACAAAAATATTCTAACACACTGTTCTTTAAGATGAATTCTCAAAAAAGAACTGGGTCAGGTTCACTATTCCTAATGGGAATAAAAGGGCACCTGAATCCAAACTGAAAGCTTTCCAGTTGTAATGAATTTACAATTCTTATTAAAGAACAAAGGTAAAGATTATTCATGGGGGCCAGGGAGATGCCTCAGTAGAATATGTGCTTGCCTGGCAAGTGCAAGGGCCTGAGTTCAATCCCTGGTTCTGCCAAAGGGGAAAAAAAAAAGATTACTCACCTATTACACACCACTCTAACTTATGTATCCAAAAGTTATAGGTTAAAAATGATCACATCCCAGAAAGAAAACAAAAACAATATATGAAAAGTTCCTTAAAACTGCTGCTGAAATCATTATGTTGACCTACAACATAGCATGTGAAGAAGGTTTGCTTCACACAAACCCATAACTTTTTTTCAAAGGCTCTACAGAAATTATGCCTGCCAACTATTTTATCATTTTTGCCTGAATTTTCTCATTTATAAAACGTTATTAACATCATTAACATCACTCAGACACATTGTGAAAGCAACAAGATCCTGTGTAAAAGAATCACAGGAGGCAAAGCTCCTTTTGAACTTTTACTGACTAAACAAGCCATACATCTTCTGTGTTACATGAGGTCAGCCTTCTGATGTGAACAGTGCAGACACAGGAGCCAAAACACCCCATGAATGACTCTCACCTTGCTAAAAATCTACAGCTTGCAGCAGCCCAGGTCAGAAGTGGACTGCACTGGACTTCCCCAAGGTTAGGGATTTCCAGAGGTAGTGGGGAGAGTGAGGGTGAAAGGGAAGGGTGGGAGAAGGGCTGAGAGGGCAAGAGACAATTAAGAGGAAAGGGGAGGAGGGAGGCAGTTACACAACAGGCACCTGAGGTGCTGCTGGATCCTCCCACCACACAGCACTCTCTTCAGACTTGCAGAAGTCAGTCCCAGGCAAATCTGATGGATATTTCTAACTAAGAACCAATGAATAAACCATTGTTAAGCTTTATTTTATTATTTTTAAATGAGTATACAGAACCACCAAGGAATTGGTATATTGTTTTTGGCACTTAAAATTTAAGAGTTGGGGAGTAAGCCTTAAGCTGTCACTTAACTAAAATAATAATAGTAGCACACATTATGGAAGCAGCCACTTAAAGAACTGAGCTAGGGCCAGGCCCCCTACATTATAAGGTAGATATTTAAGTAAACAGTAATAATCTTAATAGGTCACATTTATGGAAGGCTTAATCTATGCCAGCATTAGTAATTAGTGATCACAGTTTTCTTACAAAACCACAAATGTACATATAGTATTAGCTCCAATTTACAAATGAGGAAAACAAGACAAAAAAGGTTTAAGTACTGTCACTGCTGACAGGCCAAGAGCCTTGAGGGCAGAAACTTGGATAAACTGCTCACATACATGATTATGCCAGGGAGTGCAGGTAGCAGGCCATATTCCAAAGTCCTCAACAAATAAGGCCTGTGGGTGGCAGCAACAGGGGGACAAAGAGGGATACAGCTAAAGAATCTTTTCTGAATGAAAGCTGATTAGTACTCAAGTCTAAAGCAGCCAAGGATATTTAAGAAAACCCAGTATTATCAGTGGGCCCAGATACAGATACCTTAAATTTAATATGCTCATTGTAGGCTTGGCTCTTTTCCCGAATCTTCTCCATCTTGACAAATGACTCATTCACTTAATTAGCTCAAGAGAAAACTTCAGACCACCTCTGATTATACCCTTTCCTTAATCCTTCATATTTAATCCATCTCTAAGTCCTATAAGCTTTTCCTGAAAAACACAACCTGCATCCTGTTTCCACTAAAACTACCACTTTGGTCCAAGCCACCAGTAACTCTTACCTGAACTTCTTCAGTGACTACTATTCTTAAAAGAAAACTTTGGAATTCTAATTTCAAATATTATTAAAATTAGAGTCATCTGAACATGAGTTAAAGATGAGCAGTAAAGTAAGAAATGATTAACTGGTAATTAGTTTAACTGATACTGAAATTTGCTTTACTGGTTTCAAAAAGGGGAGCTACTGACATTTGGGATGATGCAATTCTTATACCTACAGTCATCACATTGCAAAATTTTTAGAATCCCTAGCCAACAATCTCTGTGTCAACCAAAAGGCAATTCCAACATCCCGTCTTTACCCCTGTCTATCTGAAAACCACTAAGTTAAAGGGATCAAAATAAAATAGGTCAACATAAGTCTGAGGTAAAATCAGGATGAGGTTAGACAACAAATGAGAATCAGCCTGACAACATAAGGACTAAGTAAATCTGTATTTAAAATCCCTCTCTCCAATTCTCCCATCCTTCAGCTACTCAGCTCCCAAAAAAGGGCAGGCAGAGTATGGAAGCATTTTCTCTAGGAAAGTTGACCAGTCAAGAAAGACCTGCTGACCACTCAGATTCTCCCAGTGAAATCTTCTATGATTTCATAATATTCTATGATGAGACTCACTATCAACAAGTCTCAGCCACGTGCACAGCTACCAATCAACTGTGCAAGTTTTAGTCCCTTATTTAGTACGTCTCACTACAATGAGCAGACTTGTAGTGATCCTCCTGTTTTCAGCCTCCCAAGCACTGGGATTACAGGCGTACGCCACCATGCCCAGTCTCAGTTGCCGTCTCAGTGCACCCCAGGGGAGGGGCTGGCACAGCATGCCGAGGATCGAACCCCTGTCCCTGAGCCTGCCTAAGTAGGCGTTTTAGTCTGCTGAGCTATCTGGCCGGCCTTACTTTTTTTTTTTTTTTTTTTGTACTGTGGATGGAACTCAGAACCTTGCACTGCCAGGCAGGCACTTATGCCACTGAGTTATCTTCCCTGCCCTTAGTCCCTTACTCTTAAAACAACAATAGGCAGACAGTTGAAGGTGATCATAACATGCTACTCCAAAATATGTCACTTGGACATACTGGTTATCTCAAGCTCAAGGCAACTGAGAAACAGCAGATTTTCTGTTTCTGTGGGAAGAGCTCTGTCTTCACCCTTTCTGCCCAGAAGAAAGAAATAAATTCCCTATGAGACAGGTATCACCTTGGTGCCAGAAAACATTATCTTTATCACCAGAAATGGGGAATTTATCTAGAGATGAGTTTGCACAAACAAACCTTACTAAAATTACACTCAATGTCCATCAGGTTCCCCCATATATGTCCTAGTAACTTTCCTACAAGTTACTGCTCCTATAGCCCCAGGTGCCTTTTCTTGTCTAATCATGTCTGTAGAATTGATTGCCCTCTATTAAAAGTATATATAAGACTTTAAGTTTAATAGCATCTTCGGAGTTTTCACTTATTTTCTATAAGCTTCCCCAAACCATATAAAAGTATTTACACCAAATAACATCTGTATGCTTTTCTAAGGTCAGTCTGTCTTTTTTAGCCTAGTTTACAAAAAGTCCAAGAGGAACAGAAGTGAAGTTCTTCCTTACATAGTCATGTATTACCAGATACCTGAAAAAAAAGCTATCCAATGTGAATGACAACAAAGCAAACAAAGATGAAGAGCCTGGGGAAACCACAGAAAACACATAAAGAAGAAAAACTGCAAAGAGGTCATTATCACTGTATTGTGGGGTGAGGAGTACAGCTTAGCAGTACAGTGCTTGTCTAGCACATCTAAGGTGCTAGCTCCACATTTTAAAAAAATCAAGATAACAGATAAAATGATGATCTTATGATATCTTGCGACCATGAAATATGAACACTTTTTTTTTTGTTTTTTGGGTTTTGTGTTTTTTTTAAAGATCTATTGGAAATTAACATAATAGCAAAAAAAAAGTTTCAACAGATGGACTGGGGGACAAAGTTGGGAAGATCTTCCAAACAACAGATCAAAACATGGTCGGAAGCTTAGTTCTCTTTCCCATCTTGCAAGATGGTGAGCGAAAAAACTGAGAAACCAGACACTAAAGAGAAGAAACCCAAAGCCAAAAAGGTTACTGCCAGTACTATTAGTAAAAATGGTAAGGTGAAGGCAGAACAGTCCAACTGCAGCTGAAATCCTGTCCTGGTTAACAGAATCGGTAGATACTCCCAATGTGCTATTTTGCCGGAAAGGCTTTGTACAAGAGAAAGTTCTTGTTATGATCACAAAACTGGTTGATGCGCACAAGAATGAAGGTACCTGGGTGGTTAAGCTTCGAAAAATGCCTAGATACTACCCTACTGAGGCTGTGCCCCAAAAGCTCTTGAGCCACGGCAAGAAACCCTTCAGTCAGCATCTGAGGAACCTTCAAGCTAGCATCACTCCCAGCACCATCTGGGGCAAGAGAGTGGGCTTCCTGGAGCAGTTGGTCAGTGGCTTGCTACTTGTGCCTGGGCCTTGTGTTCCTCTATGAAGAACACACCAGAAATCTGTCATTGCCACTTCTACGAAACTTGGTATCAGCAAAGTGAAAATCTCCAAACACCTCACTGATGTTTACTTCAAGAAGCAGCAGCTGCGGAAACCCTGACACCAGGAGGGCGAGATTTTTGACACCACCAGATTTCAGAGCAGTGCAAAGTGGATCAGAAAGTGGTGAACTCACAGATTTCAGCAAAAATCAAAGCTGTTCCCCAGCTCCGGGGCTACCTGCGATCCATTTTTGCTCTGACAAATGGAATTTATCCTCATAAATTATTGTTCTAAATTTCTTACTAAAAACGTAATTAAATAACTGATACATAAAAAAAGATCAAAACATATAAAACAGGAGAAAAGACCTGATCAGACCAAAATTCAAATAACAGTAGTTCCAGAAAAAAGAACAGAGGAAAAGAAATAACAAAAAACCTGGATTTCTTTTGTAGTGGATGATGAGGCGGTACATTGCTACAGTTCCAGCTACCCGGGGGCCCGAAGCAGGACAACCACTACAGCAGATGTCTGAGACCAACATGCCCCCCAGTGCTCCTGTAGTGAAAACTCTATCTGCAGTGCAACAGTGCTGGGAGATGGGGCCTAACGCAAAGAGGTTAATGTTACCATCAGGTAGGACTAACATGATCCCGGAAGTGGATTTCTTACCCTGAGAGTGAGTTGTTATTAAAAATGACTTTAGTGGCCTCTTGGATTTTCCTACCCTCCAGCCATCTGTCACCAAGGGAAGTAGCATGAGGGCTGCACCAGTTGCCAGCACCAGCCAGGAGCTTCCTAGCTTCCACAATCACGAGCCACGTCAACTTCTACTGTGTATCAACTGCCCCCTCTGTGCTTTCTGTTAAGAGTCACAGAAAATGGACCAAGACAACATTTGAAGTCAGAGGGACCAGGGAGATAGCTCAGTAGAATAATTGTTTGCCTGGCAAGCTCAAGGGCCTGAGTTCAATCCCTGGTTCCATCAAACAAATAAAAAATAAATGTAGTTAAACATTTGAGGTCAGAGTTATTCAGACTGACATAGACCATCCAGTAACCAGCACCACGCTTTCCTAAAATTTCACAACAAAAGGAAGAGAAAATCCTACAAGCAAAAGCAGGCCATATATAAAAACTAAGACATTTGACTTAAGTTTCTTATAAAGAACGAAAAGATTGTTGATTTTTATCTTCAAAATACTGCAGAAAAACTATTTCCAACCTGTAATATTTAAAAAACTTAACCTCTTGCTCTCAGTAAGAGCTGAAATTATGTTCTTCACTAAAATGATGGAATGAGTGTGAAAACACAAACATGTGACACAAGAAATTGGGGCTATCACCCTGGAGAGACACAAAAAGAACCTGCAGGATGACAGGAAAGGAAAATAATTGGGACATCAACCATACTCCAGGCTTAAAGAATAACCAATCCAAAATGTGCAACTTGGTAGTTTCCCACAAATACTTCCCCCTAAAAGATAATTGATCTAAATGAAGATCTAAAATTGACAAAGAGCCTGAGGTAAATTAACAATCATTTCACAGAAAAGTAAGAAATTGGGGGATTGGGGGGGGGACCTAGTAAATTTATAACAAATTCTGTGCATAAAAGTAAAACAAAGTTTTACAAAAGGCTCATATATGAATAGGTTTATATGTTCATAGAAAAATTCCTCGTATTTAATTTTTTTGTGGGGTAACAGAAATTGAACTCAGGACCTCACACTTGCCAGGGAGGTGCTGCAATGCTGAATTATATCCCTGACCCCAATGTATTTAAATAACCCAAATTACGATAAATGGAACATCTACCTTTAAAATATTTAAAAATAAGGCAAGAGCTAATCTTTTCTGAAAAGGTACAGTGCTCTGAATTCTAAAATAATACAAGTTCATTGTAGTAAATCAGAACAATACAAAACAATGTAAAAAAAAAGAAAACTACCCTGACATCTCAATATTCAGGGTTTAAGGGTCAGGGAGATAGCTTAGCAGAAAGGACAAGGTCCCAAGTTTGATCCCTAGTACAGAAAAAAAAAAAAAAAAAAAATTCAGGGTTTCAAAACACTACTAAATTTTTCTAATGTACCTTCCAGTGATTTTTCTGTGTATAAAGATAGTTTTTAAATGGAAAATTAGTAATTTTTTTTTGTATTTTAGGGAAGGGTCTACAGGGTGTTCAGGATCTCACTACTAGATCGGACTCCTAGTGATCCGTTGTTTACAGCCTCCCAAGAGCTGGGATTACAGGCGCGCACCACCACGCACAGCCTCAATTGCCATTTCAGCGCTCCCCAGGGGCGGGGCTGGCATGGCAGGCCCAGGGATCGACCCCTGGCCTCTGTGCCTGTTTGCAGGCGCTTTAATCCGCTGAGCTATTTGGCAGGCCCAAAAATTAGTAATTCTTAACTGCTGTTTTATGCACTTGAAAAATTAGCTGTCATTAAATAGTCTTTCATAATATAATTTTTATGTCTTTATAATAATTCATTACATGAAAGTCTTAATAGATAACTTAATTCTCTAATGATGGGTACTGGTTATGACTATAATACAGTACAGTATAAATATAAGTTTACAAAGAAAAGAACTATGGAATTTCTTCTCTAAAAAGACTTTCTTAAATATTAAAAAGCATTCCTTCCTATCAATGTTAAATCACCAAATTAAGTAAAATCAAACCCACAAAAGTTTATTTTAGTATTGTTGACAGGACATGAGTTATTCTCTACAAACTATAATTGATGACATGGATAATAGCTTCATGTTTCTGAGAAGTAACCTGTACATGGGGAAGGGGATAATAAATATTTCTAACCCCCCAAAAAAAGAAGTTTATTTTGGGAGGTAGTGGAACTATTCTCTATCTTGATAGTGGTAGTGATGATATGTAATATGTCTGCATATGTCTATCAAAATTCATAGAGTATATTACACTAAAAGTAAATTTCACTATTATGACTTATCCTACCACAAACCTGACAGACACACACACAAACATTTTCAGTAGGCACAAAGATTTTTTAACATGTTTTTAAGCTAATCAGCAAATAAATTCATATAGAAACTGAAAATGCTTTCATATGTAAATACATTTATACTGATAGGCTACCAAAGAGTACGAACAATTAAGAGTTGAAATCAATAAAATCAATGATACTAAAAACAAAAATAGCTAAAGAAGAGTAAAACTAAAAGTGACTCATTGTAAATGTCAATGAAATTTATAAAACTAATTTCTAATAAAACTAATGAAAAGAAAAATCTAATGTCAGGAATAAAAGCAAAGATATAACTATAGACAGCAAGAATATTTAAAAACATATAACAAAAAGGAATATTTAGGAACAACTTTGTAAATTTGACAGCTTAGGTGAAACTGACCAACTCCTTAAAGTGTTACTGACTACCAAAACCTATTTGAGATGAGGCAATCTAAATAGTCTATTTCTATTAAATATACTGATTTTATAGTTAAAAAAAATCTAGAAAATAATTTGCCTCAAAGTTTTACAAAAGGCTCATATATGAATAGGTTTATATGTTCATAGAAAAATTCCTCGTATTTAATTTTTTTGTGGGGTAACAGAAATTGAACTCAGGACCTCACACTTGCCAGGGAGTGTGACATAAAACCAATTCTTCATTATCTGTTGAAGAAAACAGGAAAGGAAAGAATATTCTCAATTTTATTTTATAAGCTCAATATTATCCAGATAACAAAACCAGAAAATGAACAAAAATATACTACTAATATTCATCATGAATAAAGGCAAAAAAGCAAACAGAGTATTCATATACACCATGGCCAAGTTAGGTTCATCCCAGGAATGTAAGTTTAGTGGAGTCATCCACCACATCATAGTCTAAAGAAGAAAACCCTCATGATTCTATGATTAATGTAGAAAAAAAGATTTAACAAATTTCGACATCCACTCATAATGAAATCTCCCAGCAAACTTGGAGTAGAGATTTTCCCAGTGTGATAAAGTATTTTTACATAAAACAGTTAATACGTACTAGTGTTTAAGATCCTTTCTCCCTAAGAGTAAATAGGAAAGAATAAGCGCTCCTACCCAACATTGTACCAGACTGTGTCAACCAGCTTAACAATGTAATAAAGAGAAATAAAGGCAATGCACTAAAAAGAGATAAAATTCTTATTCACAAATGACATGACTGTCTATGCAGAATATTCCAGGTAATATACAAAGGGCTGTAATTACTGAGAACACAAAAATATTATACCATGAATGAAAACAAGAAACTAAAATTTAAAATCCCACTTGTAAAAATGTGCACCCCAATGTTTATACCAGCACAGCTCATAACAACTAAAGCTTGCCTATACATACACCAAGAGATGAGCACATAAAGAAAATGTGGTTATATATACACAATGTAGTACTACTTGTTATAACAAATACATTAGAGTCATTTGTAGGAAAATGGATGCACCTTGAGACTATGATTTTTAGTGAAATAATTCAGACACAGAAGCTTAAGTATCACATGGTTTTTTATAGGAAAATATAAATAATTCAAAGAACAAAATAAAAGATAACACGAAATGGGGAGACAGACCTTTTGTGAATAGAAAGGAGATCTACAGTAAAGGGGAGGGGAAGGGAAAGGACTCAAATGTACACACATGAAGCAACTCCCCAAGATGAACGTATTCATTATATATTACCAACCTATACTAATAAAAAGTTCACCTCTCAAAGTAAAGTACTTAGCAAAAATATAAAACACTGAAATACTAAAACACTGAAAACTATCACTGATGAAGGAAACGCTCAAAAGGTATAGACACAGACATAGCCGTGTCTGTGGAATGAAAGATTTAACATAGCAAAGACATCTATTCTACTCCAAATTCATTTACAAATATAACACAGATCCAGTCAAAACCCTGGTAAGGACTATTCTTTCTAGAGATGGAATCTCAGCATTGTTTTAATCTACATCTTTTGAATGACCAGTGATACTGAACATTTTTATATATTTATTTGCTGTTTATATTTCATGAGAGAAGCATGTATTCACATCAGATGCCCATTTTTGGATTGGGTCATTAAATTGGGGGAATCTAATATTTTTCAATTCTTTATATGGTCTAGATATTAGTCGTTTGAGGAACTGGCAAAGAGAATTTTCCCACTCTTTGGGTTTTCTCTTCTTTGTTAATGGTTTCTTTTGCCGTTGAAAAGCTTTTTAATAAGATGAGATCCCAGAGAGTTATTCTTCATGACATTTTTAGTGCAATCAGTTTGCACTAATCTTTGCCTAAACCACCGTCTTCAAGAGTTCTACCTATTCTCTCTTTCAGCAGGTTTAGTATTTGTTTTACTATTTAGATCTCTGACCTATTTTGAATTTAGTTTAGAGTACAGTGAGAGACGTGTCTAGTTTTAGTGTTTGGCTTGTAGAAAGCCAGTTTTTTGTTTGTTTTTTGTTTTTTTGGCAGAAGCAGGGATTGAACTCAGGCCCTTGAGCTTGCTAGGCAAGTGCTTATTCTACTGTGTTATCTCCCTAGCCCCTGAAAAGCCAGTTTTATCAGCACCCTCTAGTATTACTTTTTTTTCATGATGATATTGTTATTTTTATTAGTATATAGCACCATTTATTAAATAAGTTATCTTTATTCCAGTGAAAGTCAAAGATAAACTGGCTAAGTGTGTTTGAAGTTGTTTCTGCATCTTTTAATCTGTTCCATTGATCCTCCAGTCTTGTTTGTTTTTTGGTTTGAGTGAGTTTGCCAGTACCATGCAGTTTTTGTCACAGTAGCTTTGTAGTATAATTTCAAGTCAGGGATTGTGATGTCCCCTACCTTGCCTTTGTTGTCCAGAACTGCTTTTGGTATTCTAGGTCTCTTCTTGTTCCAAACTGCTTTTAGGAATATTTTCTCTAGTTCTGTGAGGTATCTGTATAACCATCTTGGTAGTATGCCTATTTTCACTATATTGGTTCTTTTTACTCAAGAGCAAGGGTTATCTTTCCATTTTCTGATATGCTCTTCAATCTCTTTTACTTCCTTTGTTAGGCTGATTCTTTTCTTTTTATTTTCAATGCTATTGTGAGATGCTGTTCTCCTAATCTCTCTCAGTGAGTTTATTATTAGCAACAGGGACGCTACTGAGTTTTAAGCACTGACTTTGTATCCAGAAAGAATCACTACCATCAAGAAATCAACCAATAACAAATGCTGGCAGATCTGTGGGGAAAAAGGAATCCTTTCCTGCAGTTTGAAGTGTACATTGGTGTGATCACTGTGGAAATCACTGTGGAGATTCCTCAAAAAAACTAGGACTATAGGTCCCTTCTGATCCAGCTATTCTGCTTCTTGGTATTCTCCAGAAAGAATTAAATTTATGATACCACAATATATACGCACCCATGTTTACAGTTTGTCTAATAGCCAAATCTTGGAAATGACCCAAAATGCCCATAAACTGATGAATGGATAAAAGAGATGCGTTTTTTTTTTTTAATATACTGGAGTACTACTCAGTCATAAAGAATTGGCTTGAGATATTTTTTGTTAAATGGATGGATCTTGAAACCATACTCTTTAAGAGAAAGAAATCAGATACACACATATAAATATCACATCTTCACTCTGGTATGAGAAATTGAAAATGTAAATGCATAACAGATACTGTGAAATGGGAAGAAATTGTTCAAAAAGAAAGGGGAATGAGGGAGGAGGGAAGAGGGAAAGAAAGTAAAATGGTAAAAATAACAAAGAAGAATGGAAACGGAAACAAAGCTTTATAACAAGAGGAAGAGGGGTTGAAGGGACAGGGAAGGAAAAAAAGAAGACTCAAGACATATCATATGTAGGTACAAGGCCCATGATTAGTGTGATCATTATAAACTTCCTAATTTAAACTTAATAATTATTTAAACTTAATTTTTAAAATACCATTTGGAAAAGAAAAAAAACCTTGGAAAGGATTTTCACATACCAGTTGCTCCTAAATTTACACAGAAAGACCAATAAATTAAAACAGTCAAAATAACTTTGAAAAAGAAAAACAGAAAAACACACCACCTGATTTTAAAACTTCCTATAAAAGCTACAATAATGAAGATGGTCTGATACTAGTAAAACATACATTAATCAACAGAACAGAAAAGAGGCCAGAAATAAACAAATCACACAAATACAGTGAAGTGCTAGGGGTGGGAGTAGTGGGGATTGAACAAGGGAGGGCTGAGCCACTTTCCAAGCTCTTTTTATTTTCAGGCAAAATCCTACTAAGTTGCCCATGCTGGTCTCAAACTTATAATACTCCTGCCTCAGCCTCTAGAGTAGCTGGAGTTATAAATGTACAACGTCATGCTAACTCATAGAAAAATGATTTTTACCAACAGTGAAAAGTAAGTTGAAAAGGAACTATTTTTTTCAGCAGACTGTTGTCAAAGGTGAATGTGAATTCAAATCTTTTACCTTATAGAAAAATTAATTCCAAATTGGTCACAAGTAGCATTCACTTGTTGTTGTTTTTTTTTTTAATGGGGGGGGCAGCTCAGCCCACCAGGGGGCGGGGCTGGCTGGCATGTGGTGCTGGGAGATTGAACCGCAGTCCCCATGCTTTGCTAAGCTTGTTCTAAGTAGGTGTTTTAGACCACTGAGCCATCTCACCAGCCCAAGTAGCATTCACTTGTAAAACACAGGAGAAAAATACCTGTGACCTGGGGGTTTTATTTTATTTTTTTAATTAATTAATTAATTTTTATTTTTATTTATTTATTTTTTCCCCATAATTTTATTGAGAAACAAATAGCAATGAGACAGTTTCAAACCAAATTGGTAGGTCAGTTTCAATAATTAACACATTGCATACATTCTTCCTAGTGGTTAACTGCTGTACAAGATGCGGACATGATATCCTATTTACAAACACTATTAGAACAAATCCCTCTATTTATTAAGAGAATGTAACTATATATCTATCCTAACTATTTTGCATACACAGATACAAAATGGACATTCATCTGTATCCCCTTTTTTGTTTAGTTCCGTTGTTTGAATATTATAGGTGTGCTAACTCTGACCTGGGTTTTTACAAAGAGTTTTTAGATATTATGAAAACAAAACCCACAAAATAAAATCAGTAAATTGCATTTATTTAAAATGCAAACATTTTGTCCAGGAAATGACACTACTATGAGAATAAAATAGAAGAAAATATATGCAACCACATAGCCTACAAAGGATTTGCACTCAGAATGTATAAAGAACTCTCAAAACTTAGCATTAAGACAACAAACCAATCAATTAAAACTGGGCATAAGATTTGAGACAAAGTAGTAGAAGGTGCAAAAACAGAGGGTGAAGGAAAAGAATAAAAAAGCCACAGATAACCATTTCAAAAGGAAAGGGGAATGTGGGAGGAGGGAAGAGGGAAAGAGTGTGACTTGCCTGCCTCTCCAGCCACAGCCGCGTGCCCTAGGGTAGGCATAGGACTTAATCTAAGCTTCCTATCACTTTCTGCTCTCACACACTGTCATCATACCAGCACCTCACCATGCTGCAGGAATTTAATCCTTGCTGAGGGTAGTGTCGCACAACTATAGTCCCAGTACTCAGGAGGCTGTGGCAGGAGAACTGCCTCAGGCTCTGGGAGAGGCTGGGCTTCATAGTGAGTTTAAGAACAAACTGAACTAGGCTAGCAAAGCTCAGTGGACTACGGTGCCTGCTCAGTGCCGTGCTGGCCCCGCATCCAGGGTGCGCTGAGATGGCAACTGAGACAGGGCATGATGGTGCATGCCTGTAATCCAAGCGCTTGGGAGGCTGAAAAGAGGAGAATCGCTACGAGTCCGATCTACATAGTGAAACTCTGTAGACCCTGTCCTAAAATACAAAAACAAACAAACAAACAAAAAACTAGGCTGGTGAGATAGTTCAGCAGATCAAGCGCCTGCTTAGTAGGCAATCACAGGGACGGGGGTTTGATCCCCAGCACCACATGCCACGCCAACTGGTGCCACTCAGACTGGGCGTGGTGATGCATGCCTGTAATCCCAACACTTGGGAGACTGTAAACAGGAGAATCACTACAAGTCTGATCTAGTAGTGAGACTCTGAATACCCTGTAGGCCCTTCCCTAAAAAAAGCGAACAAAAAAAGCTTCAGTCAGCAGTGGCCACATAACCCACAGTGGCCCATCACTCAGCCTAGCTGTGTGATCTGGGTCTGAGTAAGTAAAGTTCACTATGAAGTTTGCCCAGGGACTAAACCACCCAGGGACAAGTTTCTCAGAAAATATCTCAATCATTAAACAACACATGTTTAGAATCATAAATTTGAGATTATTAAAATTAAAGGAGAAAATTAGCAAGGTTCTTGAGTAGGCAGAAAGGAACGGAATCCACACAAAGCAACTGGTTCTTGTAGGAGGAACACTGTACACTGCAGTAGAATGAAGGGGAAGAAAAGTAAGACCAAAGAGCCAGGCTTGGGGAGCAAGCCTCCCGGAGCACCACAGTCCTCAATATTGTGTTAACCAAACCCAGCAGAGGAAAAAAATTAACAATGTGAGGGAAGGAATAAAGACTGTGGTGTGGGCTTTTTTTTTTTTTTTGAGGGGTGTGAACCTAATTTTCTTTTTTTTTTAGACAGTGTCCTACTAAGTTGCCCAGGCTTGGCTTGAACTTGCAACTCTTTTGCCTCAGCCTCCCAGGTCTGTGGTTATAGGTATGCTCCACAACTCCAGCTACATTTTGTTTTAAAGATAAGAATGCCATTAGCATCTTTATATCTTGTAAAGCCAAACACGGAAGGAAACAGTTATCAAGATGAAACAAAAACATGGGATATTATCCTTGGATAAGAGACTCTTCATAGCCAAGTGAGGGGGTAAATGAATTAGGGGAGAGTGATAAGATAAAAGGGAAAAGATACAGCAAGCACAGTACCAACCAAATCCACAGCAGAGAACAGCACTAAAAATTGACCTAGGAAAGAGAATTGTTCACTAAGTGTTCACAAGCACAGAGATCTTATGTGACGCTGCCTGCGAGGAGGTGGGGAAGTCCATTAAAACCAAAGAACAGAAAGCAGAACACAAACATTCATACCAGCCAAATGCCCCAGAGACCAGTAAAGAAATGCAGTTGGGGTTAAAGCAGCTTCTGGTTGAGGGCTGGCCCTATTCCCAAAATGTGAAATCTAAGGAAAAAGAAAACAGACAAGAAAGTACTAAATCACGATCAAATGAGCAAATAGTAATTATATTACATAGCAGTACCACTTGCCCACTGGGACAGGCTTTCATTCATTGTCTCCCCACGTGTACAAGATTCCTAGAACATTCAAACCAGTATCAGTCTTGAAGTTAAGCATAAGATGAGATCTAAATTCTCTCAATAAGGATACAAGGTTGACTAAAATCCAAGTCCCTGCATCCTTGAAACCAAACCGCAGACTGTCCTCACTGCATGACCCCGCTAATGACCCTGCGTGTTTTCATGGTGTAACATGCTCAGAAGTAGAACTGCAGCTCAAAGAAAGGTTCTACCCTCTGCTAGCTCCTGCCCACAGAGCGTGGAACTCAACGACCCCAGCCTCTGTGCTCTCTCCATTGCGGCTGGCGGGGCTCCTCTCAGGATTGCTTTCAGCACCGGACAAGCCATGTGCGAACACTGGTGAAAGCCCTGGCACACCAGGTACCCCACCCAGCTTCTCTTCTCATGCGGAGCGTGACTGGTTATCTACTGTTCGCATCAAAGTTACTCACCTGACCACACAATGGAGTAAACAGGCTTTGTTTTTTTAAATGTAAGTCTTATCAGAGGATTAATAGTTCCTAATGGAATCATAGAAATGAGAAATCAACCCAAAATGATACTATATGGGTATTTATGTAAAATTTTCTAACATTTTATCAGATTTTCATTGATGAAACAAAAATTGACTATAAATATTTCTAATACAGATCTACTAATAAGAAAAATGAAATCCTTGGAAGAGATAATATCTTGCTTATTAACTTGTGTCTGAAATTAGTGTTTTTGTATCAGCAGATTGACTGCAATGCTCAGCTATATAAACTCTTCTTAGCTGGAGGGGACAAACAACGCCGGAAGTGAGCTGGACTGAGCCCAAGCACTGCAGTTTGCCAACCGCTCCAGTAAAGTATTACAAGAAAGAACAACTCTTGCCCTTAAGCAACTGACAAGAGACAAGAACACCAAAAGTGAAATGGTGAAGAAACATGAAACAGAACTCCGAAGGTCAGACCATGTAGAGCAGTGACTCTGAACCTTTTCAAGAATGAACATTCTTTTTTTAAGGAAAAAAAAAAAAAAGTGGCAGACCTCTGTACAGTAGTTCTCATACCAAGTGAAAGCAAATACAGTCTACAAGGCTTTTAAAGGATTTCTTATTAACAGAAACTACACACACTAGGAAAATATTAGCTCATATTTACAAGACACATCATGTATTCATTCACAGAAGGCTCTTAATCTGTGTATGAATTCCTGACCCTGGGGGATGACTCCTAGTACTGCAGAAAATCTCAGCCCAATGGTTAAGCAGCAAGGGAGAGGAGATACCAAAGAGATTTACAAAAAGAAAGGAGCCAGTGGGAACTAGAGCAGTGGGAAGAGTACTGTAGGTTTAGATAGACAGGAAAAAGTTATTAAACAATGGGAGAACAGATTTTAGGAAAAGAGTACAAATGAAAAAATGCAGGGGGCTGTGGGAGAGTGCTTTACTGCTGAACAGAGCTGGGAACAGACCAGACCATGGAGGCTCTGGATCTCTCTGCCCATCTCTGCCACCAGAGCCCACGTTCCTGTGCTTTGCACATACACATAGCGTTGTAGACGTTCTCTCATTTGATCCTCACCAGAAGTTTCATGAATACATCAGCTGTGTAACAAAATTATCTCTGTTCTACCAGGTACAAGCCTGACTGTGTCAGGACTGAGACTTTTCCATCTTAAAAATAAAATGTTCAAGAGGCTTCACATGATCCTATATCCCTCCTGCAACTGCTGTCCTCTATTCCTTCAGGGGCAGACCTCTGCAGAGTCAGGCATTCTGTTGCCATTCTATCGTTTCCCACTCATCTCCAACCCCTTCCAATCTCATTTTCAGCTCTACGCCTCACAGAATCTGCTCCTGCCAAATGTAACAAATATCAATGAGTTCTCATCTCTAAACAGGTACTCAACAGGGTCTGTGGGCGCCCACCCTACACACAGGGGTGGCATTGCTGGCTTCTGGGACACTGTGCTCTCGGGGTGGGCATTCCATTCTCTCCAGCTGCTCCTCCTGAGCCTCCAAATGTTGCAGCTCTCTAGGGTCAACCCCGGCCTCTCTCAGTGCTCGCATTCTCCGTAGATCATCTGCCCATCTCTACAGCTTTAAACATCACTGAAATTTTACAATGTCTCTCTCTAATGCAGTTTTTGACTTTCACTTGAAAGTTTTCTTCCACACAATGAAAGTTTGTAAACGTTTTTCCCTTCACTGCTCCTTCTCTGAATTTCCCCACCCACCCAGAGCTCCCAGCAGAAACCTCAGGGGCATCCCTGTCACTTGTCCCATTACTGTATCCTCCATGTTCAATCCCTCGGTCAATGTGGGAATCTTCTTGCTTGTAAAGCTCTCTGATTGAGGGTTGGCCAAATAGCTCAGTGGATTAAAGCACCTGCAAGAAGGCACAGGGGCCAGGAGTTCTATCCCTGGGCCTGCCATGCCGGCCCTGCCCCCAGGGCACCCTGAGACAGCAACTGAGACTAGGCATGGTGGCGCATGCCTGTAATCCCAGCTCATGGGAAGCTGTAAACAGGTGAATCACTACGAGTCTGACCTAGTAGTGAGATCCTGAACACCCTGTAGACCTTTCCCTAAAATTAAAAAAAAAACAAAAAAAAAAACCATAAAACCCTTTCTGATTAGTTCACTTAGTTCCATCTCCACTGTCATTACTGCTAAACCAGTCAACTAACACGTTCACATGAGTACGTGAGACTCTTCCAGAGGACCACCCACATGCATGCATACACACACGCACAAGTATGCACACACCTTCCTTCTTTCTAATCCTTTCCCACAAACCCAGCCGAATATAGAATTACAAGAAAGAATCTGATTTCACCATTGTCTTGCTTAAAACTGTCTTCCTAAGAAAAACTCCAGACTCCTTCAGAGGCACACAGGCCCTACTCCTCATGCCTCATGGGCCCATCCTGCAGTGACCTTTTCTTCGCTTTGTCCTGGAACACAACATATCCCCTCTGCCCTTGCACACATCGTCTCTCCTCCTGGCTTCAGCTGGGCAACTCCTTCCTCCTGGAGTCTCAAGGAGGCCACTCCTTCTAATAATACCTTTAAGCCTGGGCTCCTGTCACACCCTCATGCACCTGTGCTATTGTGGTGTCCTGCAGATCACCTGCCCCCGTTGTCTCCTCCCACACTGATAGGTAAACATACAAGAACAGGAGCCTGACACAAGTAGGCATGCAAGTGTCTTCCAACAAAGCCAAGTTTGCCGATCTTCAAATATACCTATAGTCACTTAGACATGCCCTTCCACAAAAGGTAGCACAGCTGTTTTCCTGCACATTAGTATATTAATAATAATGAAAGTTATTTACAGAATGCCAAAGACCAAGCTATTCACTTGAGATAAACATCAGGTTTCACAAGAGACAAATATCACAACCACCATTTTCACAGACCATGCAACTGAAGCTCAGAGAAATTAAGCAACTTGTTCAAAGTTACACAACTAGTGAGGGGTGTGGCAAGATCCAAACTCACATTAACTCCAAAGACAAGGTGTGACTGGGTGTGGTGGCTCATGCCTATAATCCTAGGGCTTGGGAGGCTGAGGCAAGTAAATTGCCACAAGTTTGATGGCAACCTGAGTGACAACAGTGAGTTCAGGCCAGCCTGGACTACACAGTAAGACTCTAAAAAAAAAATAAATAAATAAAAAAAAGACAATGTTTGAGTCCCATACATTGCTAACCCTAATATCTTATTTAATAATTTCCACCATTTGTTGAAGATACATCTGTATACACCCACTTGAGTATTTCAAATACATATAAATATTAGAAACTTAAAGTGATTTTAAGTCTCTAATACACAGTTTAGATATATCCCACCATATAAAATAGCCTGTGACAATGACTCCAAATGGCATCCTTGCTCCTCTTCCATGTAACCTGTACATTCTACACAATACATTTACTCCCAGCTAACTTTGTCCTCTATAAGCACTTTACCTGTACGAATGGAGCCGCCACATCAGGTGATATGTGCACACCATTCTCTTTTCTTCAGAAAACATTTTACTGGTACATTTTGAACAGAGCTCATACCAAACTCTACTATTCCCCGAAATAATCTATCCAAATAAAAATGATGATAAAAATCCTTATGGTAGAAATTAAATTACACTGTCTAGCCCAATATTCTGCAAATCAATAACGTTGCTAATTGGCAGCAGGTGGTAAGAGTTGACTACGCAATTACCCAACCAGATATGTCTACTAATAAGGTCCAGTTTTTCTGAGAGTAATAATTCTGGACAATTCCTAGTAAAATACCTAACTAGTATACATTTTCCCAACACAGAGATAGGAAAAGGTCAATTAACCCAACTGTGACTATTAGCTCAGAAAACCATTATTCTAACTTAATAAACATTTTAAAATTGAAAATGGTTTAAGCTTTCTGAGAAGTGAAATAGCCTTGTTATTAAGATCATGATAGATAACAAAAAGAATCTTGAATCTTTAAAGAATCAAAATACAGCAAAAACATATTTAATGATCAAGATTCTTCACTAAAGCTACAGTAATCAAGACAGTGTGTTACAGGTGTAAGGAGAGACATACACATCAATGGTAGAGAATTAAGAGTTCAGGAATAAACACATACCTCTATGGCCAACTGAGTTTTAACAATGACAGGAAAATCATTCAATGTGGAAAAACTAGTCTTTTTAATTTGTCTTTGTCCATGATTCTAGGACAACTGGATGGGCACACATAAAAGAATGAGCTATAAACTCTTACCTCGCTCTATAAAAAAAAATTAACCCAAAATGGTTCATCGCACTAAATATAAAAGTTAAACTCTTAAAAACAGGTATGAACTTCATGAACTTGAATTCAGCAATGGTTTATGATACTAAAAGCACAATCAACCAATGAAAAAATAGAGTCTAGTAGCCAGAATTTAGAAAGAATTCTTAGAATTTGTATTAATCAGTTTCGTATTATAACAAATACCTGAGCCAGATTAACCTTATAAAAGAGGTTTATATAGCTCACAGTTTTGAAGGCTAAAGTACAAACGGCCAGGGAGATGGCACAGCAGAATAGGCGCTTGCCTGGCAAGTGCAAGGGCCTGAGTTCAATCCCCGGTTCCGCCAAAATAAATAAATAAATAAAGAAAGAAAGAAAGAAAGAAAGAAAGAAAGAAAGAAAGAAAGAACGAACAGCAGGATGCATGTGTAGGCAAGCTCCTCCCCCTTAGTTGTGTCACCTTAGAGTGGATTACAATGGTACGAGCAAGCTGATCACATCACCCAACAGGAAGTCAGACCGGGTGGGGTTGGGTCAGGCTTTCTAACAACCCTCCAGAGAAAACTACCAGAAGAGTCATCCTTTAAAGGGCTGCCCCAACTGACTAGGACCTCCCATGAGGCTCTCTCTTTTACTGTCCACACTATCTCCAAATGTTGCCATCCTGGGACCAAGATTCCAAAATATGAACTTCTAGAAGGACAAGCATCATTCAAAGTTTAGCATAACTCAACAACAGAGAGACATCCAATTCATTTGTCCAAGACGTACAAATGGCTAGTAAATACATAGGAAGATCACTAACCCTTAAGGAAATGTGAACTTAAGTTACAATGAGGTATCATTTCACATACATTTGGATGACTAGAATTTTTTAAAAAGTAAGTGGAGTACTTATGAGGATGTAGAGAAACTGGAACACTCCTAAACTGCTGGTAGGATTGTACATTAGTACAGCTGTTATGGAAAACAGTTTGGCAGTCCCTCACAAATTAAACATAAAATTACCAAATGATCTAGCAATTGACTCCTAAGTCTAAGAGAAAAGAAAACATATGTCCATATAAAATGTGTACATGATTATTCACAAGGCATCATTCATAATAACCCAAACTGCAAACAATCCAAATGTTTATTAACTGATGAACATATAAAAAATGTAGTTGTCCATATAAAGGAATATTACTTAGTCATACAAAAGGATAAAATACTGACATGTGTTATAAATTGGGTAAACACTGAAAACATATTAAGTGTAAAAACCTAGACACAAAAGATCACATATCATCTTATTCCATTTATATAAAGAGTTCAGAATAGGAAAATCCATAGACATGAATCCTACTTTAGTGGTAGCCAGGGAAAGAGAGGAGGTGGGAATGGGGAGTGAGGGCTAAGAGGTTTGGAGTTTCTTTTGAGGGTGATGAAATGCTCTGGATGTAGGAGTAATGGATGCTCAATCATGTTAAAATACTAAAATACACTGAGTTATATACTTTAAAATGTAACTGCTAAGGCATATGAATATTTCAATATATATATATATATATATATATATATATATAGTCATATGCTTACTACTAAAGCTATACTGAATACAGTTTTGCTTTTGGAAGACTTAGAAGCATCTTGATGCATCTAAATTATGTATTTTTTTCATTTAAAGTGTCAAAGGAAAACTTGTAATAGCATATGTAAATTGCATATTATATACATGATTCACATGGCTTTCTAAAGTTTAGTGAAGTTTAAAAAGTTTGAGAAGGTGTTTTGCTAGCAAAATCTAGCAGATACTAAACCTTAAGAAAAAGCGTAAGTATAAAACTAACCATTTTACGAACTGCTAGTTAACTATACTATAATTTATAGTGAGAAATGGACCAACCAAGCTTGCTTTGTTTTTTTAATAACAAAGAAACAACTTTTTTTTTTTTTGTCTTTTTGAGACAAGGTCTCACTATGCAATTCAAGCTGGCCTTCAACTCACTTTGTAGCCCAGGCTGACCTTGAACTCGCAGCAATCCTTCCTCAGCCTCCTCAGTGCTGGGATCACAGGCCTGGACCACTACACTCGGCTAACACATTTTTAATGATCTAGACTTTATATAAATATATTCATAAGAAATGAGATACTGTACTCACTAATGAGTGTATGAACAGCAGGAAACTCCCCCAGTGTGATGGCATAGTACTTGAAACTTAAAAAAGCTCTTGCTAAAGGTGCTTTATTTTTCAGTTCCCAATGAATGCCTTTACCTCCTGAAACTAGTAATTGAGATCTCATGTCCAGCAGGCACAGACTAGTAACTGTAACTTGGTTTTTTAATCCCTCAGGTCTCTGAGGTGCATGCAGGTAATAACATAACTGAAGCAGACGCAAGGGTAGGGAAAGAAGAGGTGGCAATGCAAGAGCTGGAGAACACAGACCCCACCGAAAGGTGGCAGCCACTTGACAACTCTGGCAAATTGCTTCCCGCATGAATGACACTTGGCATAGCCCAATTTCAAGAATCACCATAAATATTTTTTTTCATGGAATCTGTATAATTTAAAAATGTTGACAACTAATTTTTTAGTTTAAATACTGCTGAGTCAATAAGCACATCAGCTATTGAACACAGCCATTAAGTTTAAAAACTGAAAAGAACTCCTTAAAACAAAGACCAATTACTTAGTAAAGCCTAACTTTAGGAATGGTAAACTTACTCATTTTTAGTAAGTTTTATCAAAGTTTAGGAGATACTGGTGAGCCTAGCTTTCAAAGTAGTCTAAAGACCAGACTAGAAAAATGTTCTAGGGTCACATTTCATTCCTATTCCTTTCTGAAGCATCAGAGGTAATGAATTTCATTCATTCATTTTGATCAAACTTTCTTACTTGAAGCCAATTAGAACAAGGGTGGCTGTCTTAATCATATGCACTGGTAAACAGTCCGAGAATCAAACAATTTGGGAACCACTGGGAAGGAGAAGAAAACCTAACAGATTTTGGAACTTCATGACTTTGGCACACATGTCAAAGAAAGTTCACTGGATGGTAAAACTGGTCTCCACTTCCTAACAATCAACTAGAGCACAGTAAAATGACAACAGTGCTATCTGAATTAGAACTGCACAGTGGAAGAATCTTGTGTTGCAGTTCCTGGTATGAACATGACAGCATTATAGATATAAGATCCCCTGGAAAATACACAAAGCAACAAGGAGAAGAGAAGGGAAAAAAGAAAAAAAAAAAAAAAACCCTCCTCATCAGCAAATCTAGGAGAACAAAGCTATGAAAACTCTGACAGCAGGACAGAGATCAAAGCAGAGTCCACACTGGGATGGCTGTCGGATCCTGACAGTCCAGTGAGGCATGTGATAAAACCAGCAAGGGCACAGCCCACCTCCCTAAGGAAAGGGGTCTGTTGGCACACTGGGGTGGTATCCCTCTGGAGGACATCCATAACTGGCACAAAAGGCCTCCCATTTGGTCTGCCTTGGAAAGGAGGACTTGTGGCCAAGTGCCCTACGTGTAGAAGACCATCTTGGAGGCAAAAACCTAGAAACTGTGCTGGTCTTTTTCCCAAATTTCCTAAAAGAACTCAGGAAAATCTAATTCATTTAAGTCATAGGAATAAAAAGGCTAGTGCCATGTCACTGTCCAAGAAGTCCTATAAGAAAAGTGTAGAAATGAGAGGCGAAAGGCACCAGCTACTACCCCACAGAGCATTCACCACAACAATACTACAATGGAGAAGGTAAAAATTACAATAAAATATTCCTGCATGAGTTTAAGAAAATCAGTGACATTACCACATTTGAGTAAGGCCACAGAGCAGAAATTCAACAGCTCCAAGGAGAAATGTCGAGGTAACAGTAATAGAGAAGCACGAGCTGGCATAAGTTGATAAGACAGAGATGAAGAAAACTATCAGAGAAATGAGAAAGAAACTGAAGAGAAAAAGACACTGCAGAAAACACAGTAAGAGACAATATAAAGAAATGAAAAAGCATACAAAAAGATTAAAGGGGAAATAATTGTTATAAAAGACACAGAGAAAAACTCACCATACAGAATCTGCCAAAAACATGTGCATATCAGGGAAAGAAAAACTTGTATAAATATTTTAATATTAAATTCATTGAAACACCATGAAATTTATATGTTACACCTGCCTCTGCAATTATAAGGGGCGCTCAAAGTGGCAGCCAGTAGCTTCTATACACTTAGTCCAGCAAAGTGCTGAAGCATATATAGTTTTGTTTTTTTTTTTTTTTTTGGTGGACTCTGCATAACTATGGTATCCAAAAACAGAAAATCAAAATAATATCATTAAAGACAATGGTCTTGAAATAAAATAGACTTGAGTCTATGTATTAGAAGAAAATACATGTACCAGGAAAATTCATCTAAGCATTTAACACCAACATATTTGAGTAAAGTTACTAAACATCAAAAGCAAAGAGAAAATGTTTTATAAAAATGTGCACAAAAGGTCAAGTAACTCATGAGAAGAACATTCAAGCTGGCGTCACACATCTTCACAGTCACATTCAATGATGGGGATATCTGGACAATGCTGTCAAATTCTGCAGGAAAAAAGTATCAGCCAAAGATTTTATAACCTACTAAGGTACCCTTCGAGTGCAAGCAACAAATCGAAGTTCTGAAACTGTTACAAGAAAATATCACCATTTTTTTCCCCACAATCCCATCTTGAGAAACTAAAGTTTAAGCATTTCTTACCTGAAATAGTTTGGACTACAAGCATGTGAATTTCAGATTTTTTAAAGGGGAGATTGTGGGATATGTACACATAATAAGATTTCTTGGACATGAGATCCAAATCCAAACACGAGGGTCACTTAAGTTCATCTACACATCAAACTTTTACCCTGAAGACAATAACTTTATGCAGTACTTTTTAAGCTCCTACATCTGACCAAGATCCATGATCACATGGGGTTAGTTGTGGAGGTTTCTTCTTGTCATGTCTACTCTCAAAAATTTTAGGGTTTTAGAGCATGTCCGATTCTGGATTTCTAGATTAGGAAAACTCAATTTATACTACAGGATGGACTTTAAACCAACCAAAGGTTGACGGGAAATTTTCACAAAAATATTTGAGTATTACACTATTTAACTGCAGAATACAAAAAAGACGGACACAAGGGGATAAAACAATATAAACAGGGATCATAACAAGGTACAAATGCAAATACCATAGATTGGAGAAGGGAGAAAGTAAGGCGAATGAATAACCTTTCTTGCTATCTTGATGAAATGGCCAGGAGCCAATAAGCAGCCTGAGAGCTCACAATTAAGTGGAAGCACAAGCACACAAGCACACAAGCACACACAACAGCATAAATGCATACACTATTGTGAATAAATACTAGGGACAGGAGAAAGAGTAAAGACAGAGTTAAAAAGAATATTTCCTTTGTTATAGAAGATTTACTATCAATAGAGATCTAAGGATATTATATAAAGTAATTAATAAGACAGAAACACAAAGCTTCCTAAATATCTGAACAAAAAAAGCAAAGAGAAATAGACTATACAATGTAAGACTTAAACTTTATATATCTATAAAAATATAAACAGATGAGTTTTATGAAACTTCCAGGACACTATACTACAAATATTTTCACTGAAGCAATGATTTCTTTTTTCTTTTTGGAACAGGGTCTCAATATATACTCCAGACTGACCTTGAACTTGCTATATAGCCCAGGCTGCCTTCAAATACACCATTTTGCCGTGCTCTCCCAAAAGATGGGATTACAGGCATGTGCCACGTGTAGCTGGAAGAAACAATTTTTTAACCAATTGCAGAAATCCACAGCTGTGATACTGCTTTCAGGTACTACAGCTGCAGCTTGAGAAAAAGATTTCAAGTTTTCGAAACAAAAGGGCATATGGGGTAGTAAAAGAAACACTCTAGGAACATTATCTGAAGATCAATATTGGCTCTTTAAATAGAAAAATAGTTATGAAAACATCAGTTAATGCTTAAGAGGAAGTAACTGGAAATCTCTTTCAATTTCAACAATAAAAGGAGAAGAGATAATAATAGTAAGGAACTGATAAAATTGCAAGCATAGGGCCAGGGATACAGCTCAGTGGCACAGCGCGTGCCAGGCACCTGTGAGGTCATGAGTTCGAGACCCAATAAAAAAAAAAAGTTGTGAGCATACCCAGCTAGTAAAGTGACAAAGTGAAATCATAGACTCACTAATGTGCAGCATTAATTAACATTGCTTGGTTTATATTTCAGTAACTGATAGCTAATATTACCACAAAGATATAAATTTCAAATGGATACGTCACTTAATCTTTTAACTCCATTACAATCAGTGATAGTAAAGTTAGAGAAGACATCACAGAAAAATATTTTTCTTATGGGATTTTAAAAATTACAGCAAGGGAGATAGCTTGGTGGCACAGGCGCCTGCCTGGCAAGCACAAAGTCTGAAGTTCAATCCCTGATACCAAAAAAATTACATGAAGTTTTTAAAAAATAAAAATTACAAAAGCCAGGAATTTGAAGCCACTTCCCCTTCCCTAAGTTATGTCTTCCTTTTCTGCTGCACCTTCTGGGGACTCTAGATCAGGAGCCCCTCTCTGAACCCTGCAGTGTGGCTGGGTCTAACATTACTTGGTGTATCAAGGCTGGTATGCTGCGCCATGAACTGCTTACAGTCAGCAATGGTGCCTGTGCATCTCATTGCTTCCATTAGCTGTCTCCAAAAGTAACAGAAGTTCAATGGAAGAGTTGGGGTTGACTAACAAGTATGTATTTTATAAGATTTGGTTCAGGGTTTATGGGCTGACCTTTTAGGAAGGTAAGTAGCTTAGACTCAAGAAAGAAAGGATCATTCAAGATGGAGACACCTGGGCCAACAGTGTAGCTCAGTGCTAAAACACTTATGTGAGACCCTATGTTCAGCCCTGGCACCACAAGCAAACAAAAAAGAACTTCTGAGCACTCCGCAGGCATCAAGCAACGAATCAGGTCACAAGTTAGAGAGAAGACCCAGTGGCACGGAGTACATACACATCTCACCCCCCACAAGGAGTCAATAAATTTGAGTTACAGCTTGATCAACTCAGCTAGCCCTCAAGAGTTCTCCCAGTTGCCTGCCCTTTCCACTAAAATGATGCCTTTCAAATGTTGACACACTCCTAGTAAAAAGCATATTTTGTAGCAACACTCAGTACAGATTCATAATTTCTGATCTTTTCTACTTAATTCTATTCCATTTCACTTTTTTTAAAAAAATAAATCTTCTATACTGCCCAGAATAGCCTTGAACTCCTCCTGCCTCAGCCTCCTAAATAAACTGGGATTATAGGCATGGACCATCATGTTCCAGGCAATCTCACTTTTTAGAAATGCTCATCTTGACACACTAAACTGGTTCTACGACTCAAACGTTAAAATACTCCTCTAGATATACATTTTTAAAATTTTCTCTAAGGTTTCAAGGTCAGGAGCTAGAACTGTATAGTTCAATCGTAAAATGCTGCCTAGCATGCATGAGACCTTGAGTTCAAGCCCTAGTACACACATGCATGCAGACATGCATGGGTGCGCGCGCACGCACACACACACAAATTTCAAGGTCACATTTAATTCCTAAATATTTTTCTTATACAACAAATCTGCATCCCAACAGCAACAAAAAAAGCAGACTATCAAATAATAAAATAGCTGACAAAAATGAACAGAGCCACAGCAGCTGGGGGCGAGGGGAAGCTAAACTCAGTCTGTCATCAGCTGTCCCCAAAGCCACCCCAAGTAAATCCAAGGAAAACAGCATTTGCTGAGCAAGACAGCTTGGTGACAAGTCCCTGGGCAGCCTAACTACCTGCCAGCCAGACTTGGGACCCAGACTCTCACTCTATATGGAAATTCTAGAGCACCCATTTACACTGAATACCTCAAACTATTACAGGTACAGAGGCTAATTAAATGTGTTTGGATGATATAATCTCATTAGAATAAGTGAAAATCAAAATAAACATTTAAAATAAAGGGGGGGTAGGAAGATAGCTCAATAGAATAAGTACTTGCTTAAAAAGGTTTTTTTTTTGCCTGAAAAATCTCTCTGAAAGTCCCCTACATATAGAGGAAGCAGCAAAAGTGAATTATTTACTTGCTGTATCTTCTGGTTTGCTCTTTTAAAATATAAGGACAAAGGTAATACAAAACTCATCCCTGACATGAGCTGTCCAGAAAGCACTTCTGCAAAAAGAAAAGTTACCATCATGCTACCTTAAATACAAGGAGCAAATTAAAGGTGAACAAATCCCACTGCCTTCAAAGTATGTTCAAGAAATATGTAACTTTGAAAAAGATAAACTCAGAAACACGCATAAAGAGCAGAAAATCCCTCTTCTCTCTCTCTCTTTGGCATCCTTAGGAATTCTCCAGCTGAGAATGCATACCAAGTATTGGAATGTTCACTGAGCTTCTTTTGCTTGCTGGTTCACCATTCCACATTAAAGAACTATGTCTGGGGTTTTTTTGTTTTCTTTTTTGATACAGGGTCTTGCTATGCAGTTCGAGCTGGCCCTATGCTCACTTTTGTAGACTTCAGGCTGTTCTTGAACTGGCCCCAATTCTCCTGTCTTAGTCTCCCTAGTGCTGGGATTACAGGTGTGCACTACCACACCCAGTTCTGGGGCCAGCACAGCGTGCGGGGCTGGGGATTGACCTAGGTCCTTGCATTTGCCTGGCAGGTGCTTATGCCTCTGAGCTATCTCCTCAGCTCACCATGTCTGCTTTTAAAGGACTTTTTCTTCCAGTCTTGGGGACTGAGCTCATCATCACTGAGCAACAGCTCCAGTCCATGCCTTTTTTCTTTTTGAGAAAAGGTCCTAAGTTGCCATGGTGGCCTTGAACTTATGATCTCCTAGCTCAGCCTGCTGCAGAGCTAGAATTACAGGTGTACACCACCACACAAGGCTAAGGCACTGATTTTTGTGATGTCTGACTCAAATTAAAGGCAAATTCACAAACTTTAACAGATGTTCTTATTTCCCCAAAAGACATCTAGTTACTTGAGATGCTAGGACTTAAACCGAGGATGGAAATTTGTTTAAAACTAGAAAAAAATGTTCCTTTTGCAAAGATAAAACACCATTTTTCTAAAATGGAGAAAGCATAAATTACTACTTATTAGTTCTGACCAACAGAACTTCACGATGATGAAAGTTTTCTCTAGCTGCACTAATCCAGTGGTCACTAAGCCACCTGGTACTGAGCATTTGAATGCCACTTGTGTGACGGAGCTGAATTTCCATTTCATATTTAAATTCACCTAAATGTACACAGTCACATGCAGCTAGCCACTTTCACATGGGGCAGTGCAGGTGAAATAACCACCAATCCTCATCAGCAGACTGACTTGTCCTACACTGAATGTTACAATTTGAAAAGTTACTGTTCATATTCAATATTCAGCTTTAAGTCTTCCTTAAAAGTGGTTTCTCAACAAAATTTCGGCAATTGTTATTGTAAAGCGTGAACGTACCAGATCTGCAGAGCAGAACTCTTTTAGGAATGTTCAATTTTCAATCTGTGACACTCGTAATAGGTAAAGGCAGGAAAGGTAAGAAGAACACAGTCTTCTTGATCCAAAGGGAAGAAATGAAACACATAACCCAAAGAAAGGTTCATCTAGCCCAACACTTTCTATGGATATACCTGCTCATCAACTCCTGTTGAGATCTGCTGCTTCAAATCCAGTTGTGGCTTTCAACAAAATCCATTCCATTTGTTTGACCTCCTGACTCTATTCTGTTATGATCAGTCTGTGATCATATCCTCTGAAATCAAGTGTTCTACCTATGAGAAAATCATTTAAAACATACATACTACCCTAAGAAAGAGCTACCTCAAGAAAACGTTCAAATAAACATTGCAGCTGTGCTATAGCCACAGGATGACTAACTTCAAGCAGCAACACTGCAGTCCTTATAATTTCAAGGTCAATGACAAATTATTTTTTTCACTTTCCTATCATGCTGACATAAATATTTTATACACATATGAACACAAACATTTCAGTAATTTCACTTTAACTGGGCCAGACTTCTAAAAATCTGTTTCTAAAGAATATAGCTCATTTTAGGGGTCGGGGAGATGGCTCAGCGGAATAAGCGTTTCCCTGGCAAGCGCAAGGGCCTGAGTTCAATTCCCAGTTCCACAAAAAAAAAAAAAAAAAAAAAAAAAAAAAAAAAAGAATATAGCTCATTTTAAACAAGCAAACTTTACAAAGAATAAAGCCACCAGTATCACAGCACATTTGGGAAAACCCAAGCTATATCAAGCAAAGCCATTCCAAGACAGCAGCACAATTCAGGTAACAAAATTCGGCATCACCAATTACAACTTCCATTTCTTTCCTCTACCACTGCTGTTGCTATCACCAGGTCCTAAAAAAAGAACTAGAAGCTTACCTACTTTATTGAAAAGCACTGAAATCCCTACAAGATTCAGAACAAGTATACCAGGAGTCCCTGTGTCCTCGGTGTATAATCAATAGCATAAAAGAAAAGAGTCAGAGCATTCTGACAGAGCCAGCATCCACCAGGCTCCAGGAAAGCTGTGTACGGTAAGTCCTTCCTCCTGGGCATGGATAAAACCTGCAAATGCAGCCTGGGCAGAAGAGAGGGAGACAGGATTTAAAATGGAGAACTGCCTCGCTGCTTGCCACTTAGAGTGTGTACCCGTCAGGGTCCCAGAACCTGCTGCCCACAGTCTAACCATCTCTGTGTTAAAGCCTCCACATCTGCCAAGCGCTAAGAACATCAAGGTGTTCTTCACTATCCCAATTCTTAGAGGAAAAAGACTCCACTGAATGTAATAAAAGATGCTGCATTTTCACATGAGGAGCATAAGTACTCAAAGTACATAAGGTTTAAAAGCAGAAAATAAACACTTCTCATTTAGTTCCGTAAAAGTCTAATTCAGAACAGTTACTCCTCCTCCCCAAATGCTACTTAAAAGCAGAAACTGAAATGCAAAGACACTCAAGAGATAAATTAGCTTAATATAGATAATTTAATTTTTTAAAATGTAATACTTTTGTGAGATAAAATATAGATTCTAAAAAACAGAATGAACAGAGAGCCTTTTTTGGTCTGTTTTATACTGTTAGCAGTACACAATTAGATTAAATGAAAAACTTATTAAACTCTTGTAGCCCAAATACTATTCAGTCACTTGTCTACATTCCCAGTGTTTTTAAGCCAAATACCTTACATCTTCACTTTATATGCCCTGAAGTTCTATAGAAAGAACTCCTATTACTCTTTGAGAGCTTTTGTAGCCTGGGTCTAATAAATAAACATCAATCACATTAAAAACATTATTTAAGGAATTTATCAATTTTAATTACAAAAGAGTATCTTTTGTAATTAACACGATAACTACAAAGTATAGCTTGAGCTATATTTTGTAAGCTTAATATAGCTTGAGCTTCCCTGTGACAATCTGACAGGAAACCCAACAAGACTTTCTATTTATTTTTTTCAACCGTGTAAGCATAACAGCATCTTCAGCTCAAAGCAGATATACTTAATCATGGCTCCTGACTTAGGCACATTTTTTTTATACGCATTAAACAAAAGTGCTCTAGCTCCTACCTGTGTATCCTGCATGCCAGCCCCAGGAAGCCACCATTCCCAAGAGCCACTTGTACATGATCCCTTCGATACACCAGAACCGCTTACTGTCCAGCACGCGAAGGGGCTGCAGCAGAATTAAATAGCAGATGTAGGATGGAATGGCAACCAGGTTGTTGGCGACCATGAAGGTGAATCTCAGCAGGGCTTTCACCAGGATCCAGCCCAGCCGAGGCGCTTCCTCCAAAGTCACAGCCATTCTCGCACTGGAGTCGGTCCTGCCTGTCTGGGAGGTGAAAGGAGAACTCATTTACGAAAGAAAATAGATGAAACACATCTAAAGCAAATAGTCACCAGCCCAGGAGCTGACTGCAGCACCCACAGAAAAGAAAAGCGAGGATGGCCAAGCTGGCCGGGTGTAGTATCTCGGGGATCTGCTGGGGAAATTCCTGCAGGGGACAGAGAGCGAACAGCAGCACCGCACAAGGTCAAGGGAGCGTGCACCGAGGCGCGCGGGTCACAATCTGTCCAGCAATGATAGCACCATGTCCACTTGGACTTCAGCGCAGAAAAAGGGTCCCACTTGTTTCTGACACCCTCGCTGTCCCCAAACGGAGGACACCAGGGACACGAGGGAAACGTGGGTGACAGGAGCGCCAGGGAAACGAGGGTGACAGGGACCGCTCGGTGCGGTCCCCCGGACCTCGTGGACCTCGGTGTCCCGGCCGCCACCGTTCTCGTACATCACTCACTCCATTCAAAGGTCTCTCGCCGCACCGAGGCGAGACGCTCTTTCGGAGCCATGGGGGATTTGTTTTTAACAGGGGGGTCAAGAGAGGGGAAGCGCGCAGAGGAAGAAAGCAGGCGACGCGGCGACCGCGCGGCGGGGCGGGGGAGGGGCGCGGGCCGG
>NW_004524593.1:13943954-13952703 GCF_000260255.1 Octodon degus
CACGCCGCCGAGGGCCGCACGCACGCCGCGAGAGCCGCCTCGGCGGCCCCCGGGCGCGTGTCCTTATCAGGACCCCGGGAAGACGCCCCGGAAGGCCGTGGGCTCCGCCGCGCGCTGGGCACCCACCCGCGGCCGCGGCCCTCCTGTGCGCCTCCGCAGGGGTTAGGGCTGGAGTTGGAAGACAGTTTCTTCAGGGCTGGAATTACTGTTTCCGGAGAGCGCTGGATCGGTAATGGCAATTCCATCCCTCCACCCCCCACGTCCCCCCACCCCGAGAATCTAGTGGGAATCTAGTGAGCTCCACCGCCTGAAACTTGGTCAAAGAGGGAAAAATACTTAGCCAAATATTAAGTGCTCATTAAAGAAGTGCTCAGAAACCGGCTGCAGGAGCCCCTTAGCCTGGCCTGGCCACCGACGAGGCACGGTGACCGCATTCTGGTTGAAACAGAGAACTAGTCTAATGTCCTGACAATTCTCATATGACCTGTCTAAATTTGTTTTAAAACCCCAAAGCGTCAAACCTTGTGGTCCTCAGTCACGTTTGTAAATGTGACCCTGAAAGAGTGCATCACTGCTAGCTGGCGCTCTCTCTCTCTCTCTCTCTCTCTCTCTCTCTCTCTCTCTCTCTCTCTCTTTCAACTTCAGTTCCATTGCCCTTGGTGATGACATAAATAGAAGCGCAGAGCCTGTAGGAAGTATTTGTTAAAGTCTTTCCCAGTTACTGTTAGCTTATTTCGTTTGTGTGTTGTCTGTTTCACTGTTGTATTTTAACAGTACAGTAGGGCATTACAAGGCCCAGACTGGGCTGGCAGTATGGCTCAGTAGAGTACCTCCCAGCCAGTGTGGGAGGTCGTGGGTTTCCTCCTCAGCACTGAAAATAAAGTCACAACAACAGAATTAATAAGGAAAACAAGAAGCATTGTCAGGTCTGGGAAGTGGCCATGCAAGCTCAACTGATACACAGCAGCAGAAAAGTTAGCTATGCCCATTCTATTCGTTGTATTCTTTCTTAATTTAGGCACCAAAGTAATAGGCCCTTTAATGAGAGAAATAATATGTGTACTGAACATGGTTGTTCAAAATGCATCTTAAGTGAGATAGGTGAGAGACCGATTTCTTTCCACAACCAACAGTGAATTCTCATAAGGACTGCACTTGTTCCATCCCATTCCCCTTCCACTTTTCCATGTGCTAAGCTGACATCTGATGAGATAGATGCTTCTGGCAGATTTACTCTTGGTTCCTGTGTGGTAGGACATCCACCAGAGCACCAGGTCCACCAGCCCTGGATGAGGTGGAATTAGTACCTGCCAGCCACACCCAGAAAAGAGCCAGAGGTCAGGCAGGACTTAGCTTTGTGTCTCCAGCCTTACACGGCAAAAGCATCACTCAGGATGTTTAGCAAAACAGCCCCACATTCTTAGGGCTCATTCCAAAACATTTGAACACTGAATCCTGTGAGCCCAAGGCCTTGGTCTTTAAGAAGTATCACAGGTTGGCACACACCTGCAATACTAGCGCTGTTAGAAGCTGAGGCTGGAGGAGTGCAAGTTCAAGCCCAGGCTGGGCAACTTAGTGACTTAGGGTGACCCTGTCTTAAAACAATAACATTTTTAAAAGGCTGGGGATGTAGCTCAATGTAAAGGCCCTGAATTCAAGCCCCAGTACTGCAAAATTAGTATCATAAGTGATTCTATATAGGCAGTATGTACCTTCCTGCTGAAGACACCTTTGCTGTGGTACCCTGACATGACCACATCCTTTCCTAGACCGTTCACCACTTACATCATCCCATATCTGTTCTCATCTGTATTGTCTTCCAGGGCTGCCATCCCCAACCCTTTTCAGAATAAAATTTTATTTATTTACTTAAGAGTCTCAAAATTCCTTGGTGGGGTTCAAAACTTATGATCATCCTGCCTCAGCCTCCCTCACTGCTGGAATCAGGATGTGGGCCACCATGCCCTGCTCATCTCCTAATAAGGAGGCTAGTCAGATCAGATTAAGGCTCACACTAATGACTGCATCTTAATCACCCCCTTACAGCCCCTAACAGCCATAGTCTAAGAAAGTAAGAGGGCTTCAAAAGTTGGATTTTGTACTGTTCAGCCATAACGCATCCTACTTTTTACACTGCAGGGTTCTCCCAATTCACTGGCTCCTCCTAGAAGAGGTAGGGAGGCCCTACTCTCCTTGACCATTTTAAGCGTTTGTTGAGCAGCTCCAACCTCACTTGACTTTTCTTTTGGGGACCGTGTGTGCTGGAGATTGAGCCCAACATTAAACCCAGACCTGCTACACTCACAACCTAACCAGTGAGCTACATACCCAGCCCAGGCTTAGTCTTTTTTTGATGCTTCACCAACATGTGGTATTCTAGGTGCAGATCTGCCCTCACTCTGTGCCAAGGCTGGGAGGGAGGTTATCTTAACTTCTGGCCACAGCAACTTGTTCAGTTTGAAGTTAACTCAGCACCTGAAAAACGTGTTTGGGCTGAGTTCAGGGGTCACTGCAGACTTTGTTTATATTTACTTCTTGTACTTCAAAATTCATTTCAGGTGTCTATTTTTGCTTTCTTTTGTAACACTCTTCTCTTGCCTTTTTTTCCTCTGCCACTCTGACAATCTACTGGGATTTTTTTTTTTTTTTTTTTTTTTTTTTGGTCGCTCATTTCACAGCACTGTGGGCTGGCTGGTTGGCATATCGATGCTCTGACTGACCAACCCGAAGGTTGTGGCCACCAGTTCTTTATGGCAGACACGTCTGTAGAAAACAAGGAACTTCTTCAATGGCTAATTCCCTTTCCTATCATCTTTCAGCCAGCATGTCAAAACACAAACCTAAGGTCCAGAATTCCAGATCCTTCGAGTACACAGCCAGTAGAGGGAGGACCTCAGGTCCAGGCCCACTCTGTGCACCCGTGACTAGAAAGGATGCTCCTTTGAAGAGAAAGAAGACTTACACAGGAGTCTCAGGACATTTAAAAACAATACCTTAGGAGGTTTAATTCCACCCATCTGGTACACACACACACACACACACACACACACACACACCCCAACTTAGCTTATAACCAGGGAGGGGTTCCCTGGGGCAGAAGAATCCACCCCTGGGCCCTTTCTTTTTCCTAGTGGCAATTATAAAAACATTTTACCTACAGGGAACAGGAGCTTCTGCCCTGAAGGTCCCATGAACTATTTCCTCTCTTGGGAAAACCTTACCAGCAGTTTTCTAGTTGTGCAGTGACTTGGCACCGGCCTCACCTCAACAGGGAAACAGTGGCAAGCTGGAAGTAGCACAAGAGAGTCTGGTATTCTAACCAAGTCAGCTCTAACTTCAAACAAAAAAAGAAAAATATACGTATGAATGTCGTATCGATGATAATTGTATATAATATATGCTGGGCTTATTAGGGTATGGTGAATCACACCTGTAACTGTCGCACTCTGGAAGGCAGAGGCAGAAGACTGACAAATTCAATCCTAGCCTCGAGAATGTAGTGATTTGTTGAGACCCTGTCTCAAAAATAAACAAGGAGTGGGGATATAGCTCAGTGAGAAGGCCCTTAGTACTGGAAAAAACAAAAGTACTGGATTTATAACCTTAAAATCTTTTAGATGAGATGGGTCAAATGATCAAAACTTGACTGCAACTTTAAACCATTTCACCAACTCTTTTTGTATTACGCCACTGACGAATTTACAGTATACTCCGAAAGTCACAGGTCAGAATTCTTGGCCTCAGTGGTTTGGATATGGTTTTTAAAGATGCCTGTAGACACTTATTTTTATAGTTTAAGCCTTAGAAACTAACTAATAATTGTTTGTGGAAATCCCTTCAATTTTGTGCAAACTGCAAATATCCTCCACAATTCTATTTTTGGTGGGAGATTTGGGAGTACCCAATCTTAAAAGCATTTTTCATTTCTTGCTACTGATTGGTTGCTGCTCTGTAACCCATTTCTGGCAGACTTAACCAGCATTCCTGCATCATAACACGTTCTAGCTATCTCCAGTGTTCTCGGTTTTGTTCTTTAAGCCCTAACGTCCCTAAGATTCAGCCAAAACAGCCTGTATCTGCTAAGGCATTATTAGTATTCAATTAGGTTGCATAACAGCAGGACACATAGCATATTTAGGGTTTAAACTAAAAGAATAGGTTCTGGGGCCAGGGAGATAGCTCAGTAGAATAAGCATTTGCCTGGCATGCACAAGTTCCTGAGTTCAGTCCCAGGCACCACCAAAAATAAATAAATAAATTAAATAAATAAAAAATAAAAGAATAGGTGCTTATACACATTTTTGGGGGTCCATATCTGAAATTTGCAGTTTTTCACAATTCGCAGGTGCTCTAAGAATGTATCCCCCATGAATTTTGAAGGTTTATTGGCTAGCTGAATGTGATGTTGGGAGGTGGAACCTAATTGGAGGAGGTGGGTCATTAGGGGTGTGGCATGGAAGGGTGGATCTCCCTCCTCCCCCCTTGATTTCTCTCAGATTTCTACAGCCCTGCCATGAGCTGTCTCTCCTCTGCCATGGCCATGCCCCTGTGTCATGCTGCACTGCTGTGGAAGTAGCTGACTATGCACTGAAACCTCTGCAAGCTATGAGTCAAACCTTTCCTCCTTCAGCTTGTGGGTGTTGGGGATTGTGTCTCAGTGAGGAGAGAGTGACTAAGACACCTGCCTTCTCCATGCCCTCTTGTTTAGCTAGTTTCCCTTCTCCTTTCTTGATGTAAAGCTATCCTTAATTTCCAAAGGGCTCTGAAGACTCCATGCAAGGAAGACTGATGCTCCAAACTGCATCTACTCCCTGCCAAGAGTCAACACTCTAAGCTAGAGCTAACCTGAATTCTAGCTCTGAAGTAGGTTTTTTTTTTTTTTTTTGTGGAACTGGGGATTGAACTCAGGCCCTTGCGCTTGCCAGGCAAGCACTTATTCTACTGAGCTAACTCCCTGGCCCCAATCTGAAGTAGTTTTTATCCTGTGTCTTCCATCTCACCTCCACACCCAGCAGACCACAAAACCCCACACATCAAGGGTTTCTTTTTTGTATAACTTCAAGTCCTATCACAACAAGTTCCTAACTTCTTCTGGAACCTTTTCTCTCACAAATATCCTGTGATCCTGAGTTTTCTCACAAATTAAAAATAAAAACAAAAACCTTTATCCCAGTATTGGGGTGGGAGAATTCAGTGTTTGACAAGACATAGGAATTCTATAGAAAAGGAATGCAGGAAAAAAACTGTTCACAAATGGGGGCCATAAGGTGTGGGCTTCTTCATCACAGAGTAAATGAGAAATTGAGATCCCGCCTTTTCATAGTTTTAGCATTGAAAGCACCACATTCCTGGGTATTCCTCAGTCTTGGCATAGGATTGGTGACCCTATATCGTTACCTGAGTCCTGGGTCCCCATGCTGTCCTTTAGCCAGGTGACACAGGCTCAGCTTCGCTCTGTACCCTGCGCCCCTTTTGCTGTGCTGTCTGCTCCCTGGTCATCTGAGACATCAGAAGCTAACAAGCCACCCAGGCTGATAGCAGTGCCTCATGTTTCCCTTAATTACTTGTTACCTGGGTTCAGTTTCTCCCTCTTATCCAAGCCATCTGCAGTTCAGCAGGCTCTGTGATTCTTATCAACTAAAATTATAAGGGGTTTGAGCAGAACTTTTCATTCTCCTCCTACTTCAGTTGTGCTTAAGGTTCCTTTACCACTGGGTGGGGGGCTGAAACTTGGCTGAGGTGTCGCTGTAAGGAGACCCATGCAATCTTGCATTCCTCCAGTGAGACAACCGAGCTTGCTCTGCTCACAGCATCCTGGTGGATGTCGACACAACCTAAAATAGGTAGGTACCTACTGGCTAAGCAAGGTAAAAGGAAGGATAAAGACTTTTTTCTTTTGGCTTTTTGAGCCAGTCTTTCACTATACAGTTTAGGCTGACCTTGAACTCCCTTTGTAGCCCAGGCTGGCCTTGAACACCTAACAAGCCTCCTGGGATTACAGGAGTGAGCTGCCATACCTGGCTAGGAAAGATAATTTCTTTATATTTGTTTATTTATTTATTTATTTATTTATTTTTTATTTGAAGTACCAGAGATTGAACTCAGGACCTTGCACTTGCCAGGCAAGTGCTTATTCTATTGAGCTATCTCCCTGGCCCAGTAATTTCTTTATGAATAGTTTTCTCTTGAAATGTCTTGCTTCTCTTCAACTTTGACATCAAGCATAAGCTGATGTGAAGATCTAAATTAATTATAATCAGCCACAACAACCAAAAAGAAACCAGGTGGAGTTACCAGGTTGTGAACCAGCCCCCATTCTAAGAATGCCATGAATTAGACAAAGCTATGGAGAAGAGAAGGATGCTAAGGTGCGATTTTTAAAATTTAACTTATTTAGACTTAATACATAGCTTAATCTTATCTGAGTTAAATTAATTCATAAAATTCTTGCCTCAAGTGTTGATAGTTTCACTTACTCCATGTTATGCTGAATTGAATGATGCTCTTTCAAAAAGCTGCCTACGTCATTTTAATTTTTATTAGGCAAATCTCATCATAGGACACTGGGGCTGTTTTGAAATTCAGACTTAGTGTTTATGTGAATTTCCAGGAGAGCTTGTTAAATACTAATTCTGCAGTCCTATTCCACAGGTTCTGATGTGGGGGCCTAGAAGGGGTGCGGGGGTCTCTGGCCTTAGAAAGAATCAGCCTGAGGCTGATGATAGAAGGATCTCCATAGCCTTGCTGCTTGCATCTGCTATCCTGATGCCATCTGGGGTGTTTCAGGAATGCAAAATTCCAGCCTCTAGCCCACTTCTCCTGAATCCAGATCTACACCTTGATAAGATCCCAAGGGCACCCAGGTGCACACTAGGGTCTGAAGAGCACACTTCAGCAAACAACTTCAGGGCAATTCAGAAATCAGAACCAGGCAAGAGACACACGTAAGTGGAAACCTAGAGCAAGCTTTCTTTCACCTGGTCCAAACTTTCAACTGTAGTGAGAGTATAAAGCCAGCCAGAGCAGAAAACGAAAAGGTTATGTAGAATGAAACTAAGTTATAAATCATTTTGAAAGTCAGAAGTAGAACTTGCTCTGTATGAATTGAGTAGATGCTAATTATTGCCCCTACTCAATAAATATTTGTTAGATAAATGTATTTTCATGTGAGAGGGACTACAGGGGTATTGTGTGCACTAACTTGCACTAAAAAAGCTCCTGAATAAGCCAGAGGTCTAGGTAAGTGTGAGAATAGATAAATAAAGCTCTTTCACACACCAACCGATAGGTACTCATTAGGTGTTCACTGTGTACCCAGATTGCTTTTCCGGCTCTGTCAGGGGAATGAAAGCTAATATAAAGGAGACTTTTAGATGACAATGAAATGTCCTGATGTTATGCAGGCATCTGGTGTTTGCAACCAGAGTTTAAAGCAAGGGGAGCAGGATGCAAGAGTCAGCAGTGCTTAGTAGAGAGGCAGGGAGGGAGCTGATGAGGAGTGTGGGTGGCAGTTCATGAGCCTGCCAGAAACCCTTCCTAGGAAGGGGAGTGCACACACCATCACACTGAAAATGAATATGATTTGTCTGTGAGATGGAGAGGTGCCTGGGCCTGAACTTGTAACTGTGGTGAAAGTTTAAATCCAGCCAGAGCAGAAAACGAAAAGGTTATGCAGAATGAAACTAAATTATAAATCATTTTGAAAGTCAGAAGTAGAACTTGCTCTGCATGGGTTGAGTAGATGCTAGTTATGGCCCCTGATAGCTGTTCTTTCTTTTTTTTTTTTTTTTTTGCTTGTAAGAGGTTGTTGTTTTGGTTTTTAACTTGGACCCTTTGCTGACAAAAACAGAGAAAATATTTGCCAGGCTCCTTTGCAGGGGGTGCGATCAAATGACTATGATTCCACTGATGGGACATGAATCGAAATGTCAGCTGTGATTTCTCTTTAAAAATGGAGGGCACACAGCCTTCTTTCCATCTCTCCCTTTTTTGTTAACTGAATAGTGATGGAGTCCAGACAGTCATTTTGGACCCAAGGAAAGGAAAGTCACAAGTTAAAATGACCAGGCCATATGAGCCTGGGCTGCTTTCTATGGCCTCTAACATGATAAAGACCATGCATGAGATGTGACTTTCTTAATCTGTTAATACTGTATTTTGGATTTTATTGCCATTCATAGACAAACATGATACAAATAAAACATGAAATTTAAAGTAAAAAATGCAGGATGTTATGCAATTCGGCACTGTTGTGCTTTGGATAAGTGTCCCCTGAAGACTGCGTTAAAGCCAGTGGCTGCTACTGGGAGGTGGTAGAACCTTTCAGAGGTGGCCCCCAGTGAGAGCAAGTTAGGTCCCTTGCCCTTGGAGGGAGTGCTGGGACCTCAGCCCCTTCCTCTTCCTCTCCATAGCATGCTGACCATGGGTTAAACAGGTCTATCCCACCGCTGTCTCCCACTACACTGTGCTGCCAGAGATCCAAATCAACAGGAGTGTCTAGTCATGGACTAGATCTCCAAAACCATGAGCCAGGATAAATCTTTTCATTTTAAAAGTTGACTTAATTTGGGTATCTTCTCCAGTAACAGAAAGCTGACTAACACAGATATTGCCCTGGCTCCATCTCTTACAAACCCTAAGACCCAGAGACATCAACTATCTAACTAATGTCCCACAGCCTTTGTTTCTTAACTGTAAAATAGGAAGATGTTCCTCAAGGATAGCTGTGAAAAGCAAATGCTAATATATA
>NW_004524593.1:13952803-13962185 GCF_000260255.1 Octodon degus
AATCTAGCACAGTGCTGATGCACAGTACATCTTAGTAAATGGACCGATTCTAACCGTAAATGGGGCAGACCAGCAGACCAATTTGGAACATAGGAGCAGCTATGGAAATTGAAAGGGCATTTACATTTAAAAGATTGACATGGCAGATTGACATCATGGTTTTGGAAGTGACGAGATCAGAATCAGCAAGGGACTTTAGAAACTTTAACCAGGCTTATGGCATTCACAGAGAACCGAAGTAGACATTTATTGAGCCTTGTATATATGCCAGGTGCATTCTGGGAATGAAATCCATAATAAGAAAAAACATGCTTCTTCTACTCAAAGTTTACAGCCTGGTATGGAAGCCAGCCATTAAACTCCTAATGAATGATTCTACAATGCCAGCCTACAGTGACTGCCCTGAAGGAGAAGAACAGAATGTTCTGGGAGATTGTATCAGAGGGATCTAACCTAGCGTACAAGAGTAAGCTAGGGTTTGAAAACCAGGCCTATGATAACTATGTGAAGGAAAGCAGCAAGTACATTTTCCATGGGGAAAAGAAGAGTAAAAAAATAGCACAATGGGTTCTTGAAATGAAGACAGGGCCTGTGAGTGGTGAGCCCAGGGGGCCTGACTTGCCAGGGCCTAGAGAGACGGACAAGAAGTGGTCCTGTGAGGCCTGGCAAATCAGGATGGAGGGCTTCCCCCCCGGGATAACCGGAACCTGCTGCCTGGCCCAGAGCCGGATCCAGTTTGCCTGGCACAGATAGCAGGACTTTCAGTGCTAAAACTGGGAAGGCCTCATGTGACTGCGGGAGCAGGTTGCCCCAGGAGTTTACAGGATGATTTTTTTTTTTCCCTAAAGGTTACACTCTGGCTGCTGTGCAGAAAGTTAAGTGTGGAAAGGCAGGAACAAGACTGATAGCCCCCATGGGGAGGTTGTGGGAGTGTTCATGTGTGTGAGAACGGTGGCTTGTGTTGCGGTGGTGGCAGTGGAATTGAGGACAAGAAGATGGATTTAGGAGGTAAAATTGGCAGGGGTGTTGAGAGGTGTGAAATGCTACTTTCAAGACCCATGGATTCACTGAAGCATAAAAGCAAAATATGGATTCAAATCCCAGAGTTCTACTCTGTTATATTCTGAGTGCTGAAACAGGAAGATCAATCTAAGGGGTTTCTGCCTTAGCCAAAGTGTCAACTATCTGATCTAGACCTCAGTTTTAAGACTCAAAGACTACAAAAAAGTGAAGCATCATTCTTTAACTGCTACTGTTAAGCCAGGACTGTTTAAACCACCTCAGGTCAATGTTTTCCAAGGTAAAACAATCATTTCTGTTGCATAACAATTATTGCTAATGCCAAACAGATCTCTCATGGAGAAAACCAAGAGCTCTTTCCCTCAGATGTGCTAGCATGCTCTAAAGGTTCTTCGCCCCTCTACAAAGTCTCTCCATAGTTCCCTAAGTTTTTAATCTAGGTTTTATTGGTCAAGACCTCTGCTCTAGGCAGCACTTTCCCCAAATCACTTGCTCTGCCATGTTTGGAAACTCATGTGCTAAAGATAGCTCAGGAAAAAAAAAATACAGATAGCTCAGGAAAATATTGTTTACTTATGATTCTTACTGTGGTTTGTGGTAACTTTAACACTTTTTGGAAGACGTTCCACATTTTTCACGGCATAAGTAAAAGATCTGTGTAAATTTTGAATCGGAATCCACTTTTTTGAACCATAAGACTAATTGGTGGCATTTGAAATAAGAGGTTAGACTTGTGGGTCAGGCCAACAACAGTGAAGAAGCTTACAGCATTAGAATTCATGTGTAATCACTTTTCTGCTTTGTTTTTCTTTAGTTGTATTTAAAGTCTCTGATAAGTCTGCCAGTTCTTTTGGTGTATTTGTGTACGACTAAGGTCATATGAGTTTTCTTTATTGGAATCAAACTTGGGACCTTGCGCTTGCCAGGAAGGCACTTATGCCACTGAGCTATCTCCTCAGTCAAATGAGTTTTCTCTGGAAAATAATTAGCATGTCTTAAAATTATTGTTTTATTCTATAAGAGCCCTATGATACTCCATGGCACTTAGTGATTTATAATTGAATTAGTTGATCTCAGTCAATGCACACTAATCCTAATGTAGGAAATAATTCTGAGAAGCTCTTTATTATGATGAGACCAAGTATAGGTGGTTTGATCGTCAAATGCATGTGGGGCACATGTTCTCTTTAGCTTTTAGGGGTGACAATAAATCCTCCCTCCATCTCGGAGGCTAACTCATTCTATCAAAAAGCTAAAAGGTAGCTCAACATCTCGAAGCTCTAAGGAAGTAGATTTGGAGAGTGCATGGCACCCACCCAGGAGCACCCCACAAGGTCATCTTGGACCTTGTCAGCAGCCACAGTTTCTTCAGTGACAGATTCAGGCTTCACCATTCCGGCCTCTGACCACAGATTCCTGTTCCTTTCAGCTCTGGCTCCTTTCCTCTGCTGCCTTGGACCCTCCTGTCTCCTCCTTCTTCCTCTCTCCTATGTCCCCTGGGCTTCTCTCACTGTCACTTTAGTCACTCCTCTATTCCTCCACAATTTGCCCTCCCTATGGCCTTTATGTTTTACCTGCCCAGCAAAACTAGGTTGGGCCCTGAGTGCATTTTTTTGCCACACCCATTTTGGGGCTGTTGGGTTTAGGTGAAAAACAAAACAAAACAAAATACACAGAGCTCTGTACATAAAGGTAACACAATACATATGACCTCCAGCCCTGTGAGTCACCAGAAATCCCAGCTCCTTGAGCAGTGCCCCATCCCCTTTGCTCCGTTTCAAAAACATTGTCGTATTTACAGATATCCATGAATTACAATGGCTTCACTCCATTTTTCTGACAGTATAGAGGCGCAGAAGTCATGTGCCCTGCAGTCAGTAGAAACCACACTTGCAGTTTTGAATTTGGGTCTCTTCCTGGACCAATAACATGCAGTAGGATGCTCTCTTGTGAGGCTGGGTAGCACCACAGTGCCTCAGGGTCTCATTAGCCCTAAGACCACAAGGGCAGCAGTGTCCTAAGTGGCTAAAGCATTGCTGTTTGAGAGGTCAGACGTGTTATATGTAGTTTTTACCTAAATGACACTTTCAACCTATCAAAAAGTTACTTTTATTTTGGTGTCATATATAAGAAACTATTGCTGAATTCAAGATCACAAAGATTTACACAGACATTTTCTTCTAAGAGTTTGAGTTATACATTTTGAGTTTAATTTTTGTATATAGTACAAGGTAGGAGGTCAACTTTATTATTTTGTTTATGGCTATCCAATTGAACTGGAACTGCTTGTTATTAAAAGATACTATTTTTTATTCATTCTTAGTATGCTTGTCCAAATCAACTGACCATAGTATGAGGGTTTGCGTTGGGATTCTCAAATCTATCCATTGATTGATATGTCTTGCCTTGTGCCGGTACCATGCTGTCTTAATTACTGTAGCTTTACAATAAGTTTTGAAATTGTGATATATGAGTCATCTATTTTTTCCAATCTTATTTTGACCATGCTGAGATATGGATTTTTATGGTCAACTTGTCCATTTCTGCAAAGATCCCAGGTATAATTATGATAAAGATTGTGTTGTTTCTGTAAAGAGCCTGGAGAGTCCGCCATTATAACAATATCAAGTCTTTTCATCTGCTTAGGTTTTCTTTAATTTCAACACTACTTTCATGGTTTTTCAGAGTAAAGACTTTGTATGTTTTATTAAATTTCTAAGCATTTTATTTTTTGATGCTATTGTCAATAGAATTGGTTTCCCAGTTTTACTTGAAGATGTTTTATAGCAAGTATATAGAGCTATAGTTGCTTTTTGTATACTATTAATATTGTACTCTATAACAACATTGCTGAACTTGTTTATGAGTTCTAATGGTTTTTCTTTACATGCATTCCTTGAGGTTTTCTATGTACAAAATCATGGTGAGCTGGATTACAGCAGTGATAGAGGGTTCACCAAGTACGTGGAAGGTCCTGGGTTCAATCCCCAGCACTGTGGAAAATGTAAAAACAAACTGTAAAAACCACATCACCTTCAACCCAAGTATTCTTCAGAATGCACTATGGTGGGGCTCATCCAAGACAGATCTTCATTCCTTTCAAAATGGTGGTTGTTTTTCCTGACAATTTCATTTTTCTCATTAGGAAAGGTTAATCTCAGAGCTGAGGGTATAACTCAGTATACATGGTTAGCACGGGGGAGGCCCTGGGTTTGATTCCAGCAACACACACACACACACACACACACACACACGAACATGCACATGCTCATAGAAGATGAATCTTTTAACAAAAATCATACTAATTCTTTACATTTCATTGGAGTCAGCTGATACACATTTAGAATTTTTTTTTCACTTGAAGGGCTGTACTTACCAATGTGAATAAATACGTGAGGCCAAGATTGCAACAAACAGCCACCTGTGTAGTAAACTGTGGCCTCTAGAACTGGAAAGCTGGTTTCCAGTCGAGCTGTGTCCTGTCAGCAGTGAGGTGGACGCCTGCCTAACTCTCCACAGGGCTGCTGAGTTCCATGAGAGGCTGGCTTCTATGGATTGTCCTCAGGCTCCTCTTCATGGGGCAGCAGGGCTGGCTCTTCCTGTGCTAGTCTAGACATTGCCTGGGTTTATGGTGGGTAATTCCATTCCCGGTTTAGCAGTGCTCTGACATTCCACCTCTGTGAGGAAACTCTCCCATGCTAAGGGTCCACCTTTGGTGACCATGTAGCCAGATGTTACCATGCTTGGCTCCTGCAGGTTGAAGAGAATCTAGAGATCTGTGATGGGGAAATCTTAATAGAGCTTAGGAGGAAAACACAGGTTGTCACTGTATTTTAGTTCCAGGACCACTGCTTTATCACCAGGAGGGAGAGTAGCAGGGACATTTCCATGCCCTCATGACAACACTCACTGCATTAGCCTCACCCCTGCCTCCTCCTAAACAAGGAGCTGTAGCCTGCTTTCATAAGTGATGAACAGCATGTCAGTTTTACGACAGCCAAAGCAAATCATATTAATCTGTGGTTTCCTAGATCGATTCAACAGCGTAGTGCAGAGGGTGGCCCTAAGAGCAGCTTGTCCTTGTAGTCAGATCCTGGCTCTGTCCTTTAATAGTTACATGACCTTGGCAATTCATGTAGTCTCTCTTTTATGCTCCCATTTCTTTGTCTTTAAGGGGTATAATTATAGTAATTCAAAAAAAGTATTGTGCGAACTGCATGTTATACCTATATGTACGTTGCATGCTACATGATAAGCACAGCATATATTTTATAATAGTCTGAGCATAACAGACTTCAAAGGAGTTGCTTGATTAAACTAGGAAAATGTCCTAGCCAGTGAAATGAGACAAAAACATTCTTTGAAGTCTACCCTGATGGTTTTTCAGACTTCAGTATGCATAATATTTACCAGAATAATTTCCATTTTTATTTATTTTATTTTCATCTTTTTGAGACAGGGTTTCTCTGTGCAGTTCAGGCGGGCCTTGAGCTCACTTTGTAGCCCAGGCAGGTCTTGAACTTGAAACAGTCCTCCTGCTTCAGCTCCCTCAGTACTGGGATTATAGTTTGTGCCACCACACTCGGCTCCAGAATAATTTTTGAATGAAAATTCTCAGGCTCTATTCCAAGAATCTTTTTCATTCAGTAGTTAGTGGCATAAATCTAACAGCTGTAGGAAATACTGTATTTCAGCATTCTGATTCAAGTCACCCAGGGGCACTTTTTAATATTAACTTTTAATTTTAATGTAATTTCAAATTTACAGAAAAGTGGCAAAAACAGTGCAGGACCTTAAGTTCAATCTCCACCAACATAAACACACATCCACAGACACACAAAAATGCACACAAATGTTTTATGTATACTTTACCAAGACTTAATTGTTTTTATAGTTTGTTACATTCTCTTTATCAATCTCTTTTTCTCCTGTCTCTTTTTATTTGAGTGCATTTCATATCATGCCTGTATACCTCTTAAAAACTTCAGTGTATGTTTCCTAAAGATAAGTATATTCTCTAAATAACCACTTTTCAGCTATTAAATTCAGGAAATTTAAGATTAGTGACGCTTGCCTAATGTACAATTTATATTCCAGTTTTATCAATAATGTATCTCATAGTAAATTTTTCTCCCGTCTATAAAGGTTTCACTACAGGATCACGCATCGCCTTTGGAATGACATCTCCTTTGTTTCCTTCCGTCTGGAGCAGTCCCTCTGCCTGTTGCTGTGCCCTGTGCCACTGACATTCTGTAATGAGTACAAGCCAGCTCTTTTAGAGAGCATCCCGTATTGTGGCTTTGGCTGGTCTTGTGCAGTGATTAGACTTAGGTTATGTATTTTTGGCTGGAATCCTGCACAAACGATCTGTCCCTTTCAGAGTACGATCTCTGGAGACACAGAGCATCTTATTGGAGAGATGAACCACACTTGAAGAAATACTTGAGTACTTCAAGAAATATTTGGCTAGCCCCTTTTTGTTCTAAGAGGCCTCAGAGGCTAGAGTGATTGGAAAAAGAAGCAAGACCTCTATCCTTCTGGCTTGTCTAATTGGTTGGTGGCTGCTGAAGGGGCTCATCTTCTTGTTTGCCAGGCACTTCAGGAGATAATGACGCTTAGCAACAGCTGGTGTGGCATTCGACTCCACACGTCCCTTGCATTCTTTTTTTCCTTTTATTTATTTATTTATTTTTGAGACAGGGTCTCACTGTGTAGTTCAGGCTGGTCTTGGGTTCACTACGTAGCCCCAGCTAGCCTTGAACTTACAGTGATCCTCCTGCCTCCGCCTCCTGAGTGCTGGGATTACAGGTGTGCACCACCGTACCCAGCACCTTCGTTCTTAATTTGTGCAATTCTCCACTTTCTTAGTAACTCTGAATCATGACTTTTATTTTGTATTTAATACAGGCAACCTATTCAGTACATCCTATGACATAACTACATGTATTCATTCATAATTTGGGGCCAGTAGAGACTAGTTAATTTCTTGCATCACACATTTTATACTCATGTATCAGCATTCTCTTCAATGACGTGTTTAAAAGAATATACTTATTTTTGTTCTAGCCCTAAAATATACTTATCATGAACCACGCTTGGTGTTTTGCTACTTATTTTTCCCTATACAATTTCTGGCCTGCTGCCTTCTTGAACCTACTACACGCAGACTGTACAATTCTCCTAGCACTCATTCTTGTATTCATTCATCCGAGAAAAACAGAGCAAAGGTTAGGAATGTGATTTAAGGCTGACAAAATTTGGTATTTATTTAGTGCCAGCTTTGTTAGCAGCTACTACAGCATGTATTACCTCACAACAGCCAGAAAGGACTGTCTCTGTTCCGCTGCCTGCTTGGTCTCTTCAGCCTGTCACGCTTTGCCTCTTAATGTGCATTGTAATTTTTTTTCTTGAAAGGCAAACATAATGTACTGAGTACAATAGGCCTTTAATGATCTCGCAGGAAGCCGTAGGAGGAGGGAAAGTGTCCTGTAGTCCTGTCATGAGACCTCAGGGTTTTGGAGCACCTGTGTCCCTGGGCTGAGACCTTCCCTGGTGCTGTTAAGTTTTGTTTGGCTCCTGTCACCTTAGGTGGGGCAGGGAGACCTAGGGGGCTGGCGTTGGCTGTTTCCCTCCCCCACATAGACTTGGAGTTAGCTGTTCCCTTTCCTCCTCCTTCTTCCTGGGTTGGCTCTTGCAGAACGCCAGTGGGTTCGGCTCTGGCAAAGCAGGTTCTCCTGAAGGCAGAACAGAGTGTTCAGCATATTTTTTAAAGGCTCTTTCGTCCTTCTCCCTGCCAGAAACGGGAGGGTTTTCTCAGACACTGGCAGCGAGAACATGGTAGAGCTCTGGGAGGCCAGCTTCCCACTATTTGTCCCTGCTGCTCCCACCCCACGATGGGTTTCTCTGTCTCTCACTTGGTCTGCTCCACAGTGGGCTTCCGGGGATTCCTGCACTACAGGTCAGCCCCTCCTTAGACAGTGCTTCCCACCCGGGTTTCTCCTCCTGATTTCCTAGTCTGGCCTGGCAAGTTGGGACTCTGTCTTTACACAGCGATCTCTCCAATTGTGGGGACACCAGTTTACTCTGTGATGTTTTGTACTTGTTGGTAGGACAGAGCAGTGACTTCTATGTGCCCTGTGGCCGGGGGCTGAAAATCAGAAGTCTCCATCCTGGCCTTTAAGACTCTCCAGTGAGCCTCCTGGTTTTTGTTTGGTTGTTTGGTTGGTTGGTTGGGGGTTTTTTTGAGACACAGTCTCACTATGAGGTTAAGGCCAGCTTGAATTCAGGTGGAGCCCAGGCTGGCTTCAAATTGGTGGCAATCCTCCTGCCTCCGCCTCCCCAGGGCTGGGATCACGGGCATGCACCACCTGCCCAGCAAGTTAGCGTCTCTTTACCTAGGGAGAGACAGCATCCTGCAGTTGGTTGCCAAGTCCCTGACCTGACTCCCCGATCTTCCATGGCTTCCTTGCTGTCTGACCTAGTCCAGCCTCATTCTGGAAGCCTCTTGCCCTAGACATGGAACCAGCCATTTCTTCCAAAAGCCTGGTTTCTTCAAATGAGACATAATATTTTAAGAGTACGTTTTTGGTGCTAGCTCATTATTGCCAGATTGTTCTATCTTTCTGGGCTTCTGGGCCTCATAAGTTTCTGCTAGACTTGCATTTTCTTGGCTTTAGTATCTTGGACACACTACTCCATTTTCTTTGGGCATGAATTATTGCTGCCAGGGAACCCGATGACAATTTATATTATTTCCCTCTTAAGTCACTTGCCCCAGCTTTGTTAAAGTTCTGATATGGCTTGGGGTTGTTCATTGTGGACTGGAGTTCTCAGGTATTTCGTGTGTTCTTTTAATGTGTACTTTCATCTTAAAAAAAAATTTCATGAATTATAGTTTCTTGTTGTTTTTTGGTTTTTGGATTTTTTTGTTTTGTTTTGTGGTATTGGGGATTGAACTCAGCACCCTGTGCTTGCCAGGCAAGCACTTCTTTTACTGAGCTATCTCCCAGGCCCTTGTTTTGCTTTTTTCCTGTTTCTTTTCTTCACTTTTTTCTTTTAGGGAATCCTACTATCCATATGTTGGTTATTTTTTTGCCTATTTTAAGTTACTTGTGTTTTCTATTAAATTCTTTAATATTCTTTCTTCACTTCTTTTTGATTTAAGTTTTTCACCAATTCATTATATCTAAATTCTCCGTGTATCCTGTCATCAAATTTTTGAAGCTTTCTAATTCTGATATATCTTATTTTGGGCTTTTAAATTTCCATTTATTTTTATAGACCAGATTATTTTTTCTGGACAGGGGACATAGCTCAGCAGCACAGAACCTGCCTGGCAAGTGCAAGGTCCTGAGTTTGATTC
>NW_004524593.1:13962297-13964773 GCF_000260255.1 Octodon degus
GAAGAAGAAGAAGAAGAAGAAGAAGAAGAAGAAGAAGAAGAAGAAGAAGAAGAAAGTATTTGCTCTCCTTATTCCAGAGATAAGTTATTTTCTGAGAAATGTATCCTTTTTTGCTTTTCTTCATGCTTCCTGGATTATTTCCCTCCCTCCAATTTCCTTTTTTATATATTTATTTTTGGTCTGTTTTTACTAAAGCTGCTACAATTCTTTCCTTTATGATCCTGGGCCATCTATGCCCATATAAGCATGAGGCACTGCACTTCTGACTGGGTCCCAAGCCCGTGGGTGTATGCTGGGGATAACTGATTACATGTTTGTCTGTAGGATTATTGGGCAAAATTTCAGCTGGTGTTTTCTTAGAGAATGGGTGGAGCATTCAAATATCAGGACTTGCGGATTTTGGGGTACAGTCATTCTCCTATGGGGGATCTCCTTCCTACTGGAACATAAGAAGGCCTTCGAGAATCATGGGAGCTGAACACAGGAGTGCTTGGCCCCCACCTCCCCTTCGCTATACAAACTCCAGTGTCAGCCACAGCAAGAGTCCTGAGTTCAAGACCTCTGTGGTTCCCACTTTGCAGAAAGCAAACCTCTGTCTACTTTCTAGCTGGGAAGAGGAGAGTCCTGTATGCCCAATGTGGGGGAGCCATCCTGACTACTTCAACTTTTGCTCAGTCCTTTGGCTTGCAGTTCCACCCTAGTCGAGATCTCCTATTTCTTTCTGCAAAGGGCTTTGGCTTCCTACTACAGCCCAAAGGACACTGGTGTCTCTGCTTTCTCCTCTCTGCTAAGCTAGTTATCCTGTCCATCCTCAAAATGCTGCTGACAACTCTCCTACGTGGTGCTCTCCTCCCCTGTTCTCTTTTTCCTTGTGGATTTATATCCTTGTATCTCATTTGGTCTCCTTGTCTTCACACACAGACAGACACACAGACACACACACACACACACACACACACACACACACACATTTTAGTGAGATTTGGGAAGAAATCAAATATGCTTCATTGCCTAGAAGTCTTTCTTTTTTTGTGTGCAGGGTCTCACTACACAGCTTAGACTTGTAGTGATCCTTCTGTTCTCAGCCTACCCAGTGCTGGGATTACGGGTGCATGCACTACCATGCCTGAACTCAAACGCCAGCTCAGTGTGCCCAGGGGCAGGGCTGGCGCAGCATGTGGTGCCAGGGATCGAACCCAGCCCCTGCTCTTGCCTAATATTTTTCATGTGTTCTCATTTATACTGGGGAGTTGCTGCTGGGAGCGGAAGCTGGGACCTCACATATACTAACCATGCACCCTACCCTGAGCTACAGCCCCAGCCCCTGTGCTATGATTTCTATAAGTTATGGCTAGGAAGTGGAAGTTGTGGGGTCTCTCTCTGTTCTCAAGTGAGTCTGATAGCTGTGATCTTCATAGCTCCTTCGTGGGGACAGACTCCCTAACGATTTAAAGACCTGACACTATCAGCATGCTCATATTTTTGGGTATAAATATGAACTTGTGAGAAATGTACTTTACAAAAGGATTCGGCGATAGGAAGTAGTTATGACTCCTTGTCTATTTAAAGTGAAAGTTCAGTGGTATTGTCTCTCTGGTGAGAGAGACTGAAAGAGTAAATCAGGTCCAACATGTACAATAGATATTGTGAAATGGGAAGAAATTGTTCAAAGGAAAAAGGAACTGGGGGAGGGGAAAGAACAGAACGGGAGAGGGGAGAAAATGCAGGTCAGATAAACTGTTAGTGTCTCTTAGTTCATTGAAAAGGAAGGTGTGTGTTAATATTGACTGGAGAAATTTTTATGCCCATATCTTGCATTCTGAGTAACTCCTTTAAAGATAACAATATGCAATGTATTAACTACTGTTATTCTCTTTTTATTCTGTTATGAAGTTTTGTTTTATCTTTTTCCCATAAAATAAGAAAAATGAAATAAAAATTCATTTGCAAAAATCCAATCTATAGCTGGTAAGACGATCATAACCATTACATGTAATACAGTATGCTTGGGCTGGGGAGAGAGCTCAGTGGTCCAAGTGCCTGCCTGGACAGTACACAGATCCAGCTTTGATCCCTGGAACTGCATGCTGCACCAGCCCCAGAACTCTGGGTGCCTGGTGCCAGACACTGAAACTGGGAGAGGTGGCACACGCCTGTAATCTCTACACTGGGGAGGCTAAGACAGAAGAATCACTGAAAGTCTGAGCTGCATAGCGAGACCCTGTACAAAAGCAAGCAAGCAAGCAAGCAAGCAAGCAAGCAAGCAAGAAAGAAAGAGGAGCTTTAGAAAATTTAAAAATACAGTATATTTTACGCTGGTGTGGTGGTGCACATCTGTAATCCCAGCACTCTGGAGGCAAGAGGATCGTTGTGAGTTTGAAACCAGCCTGGGAGGCTGGGGAGATAGCTTGGTAGAACAAGTGCTTGCCTGCCAAGCACAGGGTCCTGAGTTCAGTCCCCGGTACCACAAAAAAAA
>NW_004524593.1:13965188-13971715 GCF_000260255.1 Octodon degus
TTTTTGTTAAGTTCCGTTATTTGAATATTATAGGTGTGTAAACTCAGCAAAATATTCTAAAAGAGTCCAGTAGCCCATAATAGTATTGGGTCTTCCGCTTGACTGGCAATGTCAGAAATTGTTGACCTCATATTCTTTATTTTAGAAGCTAGAGCCTGATAAATCACACAGATGTTTAAGTTACATCATTATAGCCTCTGGAAAGATGAAACTATAAAGAAAAAGAGGACAGGCAAAAAAAAAAAAAAAAAAAGTCAGGCTTTAAGGACTCTAGGCAACCAATAGAGATAGGGCAGGAGGAGGACACCACAGGCAAGAACAGGCCACCAGGTGCCCAGCAAGAGGTCCTGCTAAGACAGTGCCAATAGGGCTGGATTCTTATATCAGGGCCATGGGATAGACAAGTGACAACTGGAGAAGAAAACTGTGGATGTGAGTCGAGAATCATGAATGTAATCCAAGACCAAACTATTATGAAGCACAGAGTTTCCAAGTCACAAAACATGCTGTGTTGGCATGCTTAGCTGGCGCCCTAAGTTAAAATAATAATGGTAAAGAGAGAGGGCCTGGAGAATTGAAAGAAAATTCAAAGTGATTGGAACAGGCTCAGTGAGGATCCAAAGGGAAGTACCCAAAGGAATGTTTCCAAGTAGATTTATGAATTTTCATAATGCACATATCTTGTATTTCAAAGGGGTAAGAAGGTGTTTGGAGTCATTAGCAAAGGGCTGAAGGTGTGGTGGGCTGGGAAAAGTCAGAAGCACACTACAAGGGCCCCATGCTAACACTACAACAACTGGTACTTAGTCTTCGCTCCCCCGTGACGGGCACAGTGCTAAATGCCTTCTCTTAGCACTGCCACATAGTGGGAAATGGGAACTATTTTCCTGCCACTTATAGGTGAGGAGACTCAGGACTTGCGCCTTCTAACTTGCTCAGTACGAGACCGCCAGGGCTGGGACTTAAATTCAAATCAGTCTGATTGCAGAGCAGGCACTAATTCACAGTATCAACAGTAATTACTATGCCATAAATATCACTGATGTGTCAGGCATTTTATATATATTATCTTTGTTCCTCACTGCAGCCCTATGAGGTAGCAATTACAGATATTTATAGGATGTTACCTGATTAATTATTAATAGTATATTGATGAAGAGTTACATTCATAAGTATAAAAAGCTGGTATTGAATTCCCTCAAAAGCAGAATGTCTTCATTGCTTCTTTTTTCCCTCCTGTTTGGCCTCCTGTGAGGATGGGTGACGTGGACAACTACGGACATCAAAGCCTCATAGAAAGATGGCTGTGGAAGCCTGGAGTCAGCTTACAGCACAATTAGGAAAACAGCTACTGCAGAGAGCTGAAGACAGAAGGTCAGAGAATCAACAGAATTTTTTAATAAAAGATCTGAATATCATGCTTGCTCATAACATATCTGAAAACCCCAAAGATAACAACTTACTACAAGAAATAGGGTTCCTAGAATTATGGATGATGACAGAGGAGACTTGGGCAATTTTAGAGAAAAGGAAAGCATACTTCTAATATCATGCAATTTGTCCTGGTTGCTGAAGAGATGGTTTGAAGTTGTAGCTTGAAAATTATCCAAACCTGTTGCTTTTTCTCTGATTATTGCCTTCTTGGGGCCATTTTATTTTCAGGATTTCCAGCAGGTGGGCAGGATTACCAGAGAATGCACTCATGTCCTTTTAGAAATTTTGAGAAAATATTTGATAAAAGAATGGCAAGAGGGGGCTGGCCCAATAGCCTCAGCACACTAAAGCTTCTGTTTAGGCAGAGTGCAGTGACCGGGGTTTGACGGCCGGGGTTCGATCCCTGGTGTGCTGTGCTGGCCCTGCCCCCGAGGATCTCTGAGCCGGCAACTGAGACTGGGCGTGGTGGTGCGCACCTGTAATCCCGGCACTTGGGAGGCTGAAAACAGGAGAATCCTTATGAGTCCCATCTATGCAGTGAGACCCTGTAGACTCTGTCCTAAAATACATTTTTTAAAAAATGGCAAGAGGATGATAACACTAGTTAAAATTAGTTCTTCTTGTTTGAGTGACTCAAATACCCATGATTAGGACTGTGGAGTCAGGACAGGGATTCTGTCAGCTCATTGGCTGAATGTGTTGGGCTTAGCCGTGCATGCACATAACATGAAGATTAGAGCTCAGGTAGCCCAGCCCAGATCTGCACAGCCGGGTCCCAGGCAGGGTGAGGACCTGGGCACAGTTACTCAAGGGGGTATGTGGGAAACTCTCCGCCCAGTGCTGGGTTTCAAAACCCACCCCATTATCAGTTTCTCGAAACCTCATCCAAAACTACCCCTGGGGAATTCTGACTGAAAAGGAGTCTGCTAACACACAGCACCTGCTGGGTTACTGGAACACCAGTCTTAGCATTGGTTATATAGACACTCCTTGTTCAGTGTACCAGAGGTGGTGACCAGTGGAAGTAACCCCTGGATCTTCAGTGTACCTGGTTAACCTTAATTAGCAATGTTCACGGTCCAGTAGTCCTTGTCCAGCTCTAATGAGTACTTGGCCAACTTGGTTGTAGCAGGAGACTATAGGATCCAACTCTTCATTTCATAGGTCTAGAAAAACCTTTCATTTCAGGATCTTGACAGCTTCCACCGTGTGTCCCTGGGAAACCCTGGGATGCTGGGAAGAGCGCACAGGTCTGCCTAGCTAGGGCTCCATGCACAACGTCAGGCAGCATTGCTGAGCAGTGGTGTGTTTTCCTCCACAGTTCCTAGCTGGGTTCCAGCTGCCCCTGATCCCAGTCTGCACCACTGCACTTCACTTCCAGCTGACCAGGGAAGGGAGCCCAGGATTTCACAGGTGTAGTCACATCCTATGATATTGTTTCCTGGGTCTGAGAAGTCAGTTTACTCTCTAAGCCCTGATGCCTGGTTCATTAACTAGGGCTTGTGGGTGCTGTGTGGCCTGCCCATTCACAGTCTAGTTCCTTTGGTTCCCTGACCGATGTGGGACTCTGCTCCTGAGGAGCCTGTGCAGAGGGACTTGCTGAACTCTGCTCCATGCTTGGCCTTCTCCACCACTCCATAGTCTAAATTCCACCCAGGATCTTGCTGCTGCACAGCTGTGGGGATGGCTTATTTCTGGCCCAGGGTCATGGTTCTCCAGATGGGTTTTGGCTGCAATATCAAGTCCCTCTTGCTGTGTTCCCTGCCTGCAGCCAACCTACCTTCCAGTGCCAAGTTTTCTGAAAGTGTGATTAAAGTGGCTGCGCCTCCTGGGCCCTATGCCCTCTGGGCTGGGCCTGCTTCCAGAGCTGCTGCACCACAGCAGGGAGCACCCATCAGGAGGCGGGCTCCAGACACCCACACTGCAGGGGCCCTCACTCCAGTTCCTGTGGGTGTGAGGCCTGTCATGCTTTCACACCTATAACCCCAGTATTTGGGAGGGCAAGGCAAGAGGATCACAGTAGTTCAAGGCCAGCCTGGGCTACATGGTGAACTCAAGGCCAACCTGAACTGCACAGTAAGACCCTGTCTCAGAAAAAAGAAGAGAAAGAAGGAGGAGGAGGAGAAGGAGGAGAATCCAGAGGAGGAGGAGCAGGGGGAGGAGGAGGAAGAGGAAGAAGTGGAAGAGGAGGAAGAGAGAAGAAGGAGGAGGAGGAGGAGGAGCATTCAGAGGAGGAAGAGGAGCAGGGGGAGGAGGAGGAAGAGGAGGAGGTGGAAGTGGAGGAGGAAAGAAGGAAGAAGAGGAGGAGAAGGAGAAGAGGGAGTAGGAGAAGGAGGAGAAGGAGGAGGAGGAGGAGGAGAAGGAGAAGAAGAGGAAGAAAAAGAGGGAGGAGGAGGAGGAGGAGGAGGAGGAGAAGAAGAAGAAGAAGAAGAAGAAGAAGAAGAAGAAGAAGAAGAAGAAGAAGAAGCAGCTCTGTCAGTAAAATGCCTTAGTATTCTGTGGCCATTTCTTTACTTTTTATAGACCAATATGCACTTCTATACTTACATTTTATATTTGTAATTTATATTCTTTTTCTTGAGAAAAGGACTTCCATACTGTAGAAGCCTCAAGCCACACAAGACCTAGATGAGCCTTTGGGAACCCCTGCCTAAGCCCCTCCCTAAAGCCGCTGATTGAAGTGATCTGGGGCAACTGATTGCAAACAGGGCTGATTTTCTTCATAAGAGATAGACACTTAGCACTGTTTGATTGTCCCTATTTACAGGAAGGGGAAATTGGCATTTAATAGATCTAGTTCATGAACGCTACTAAACATCTTGGAAAACACCCCACAATAAAGAATTCTCTGACTCAAAATGTCAATAGTGCCACAACTGAGAATCCTTGTTCTAGGAGGGGGTCTGAGCATCAGTGTTTTTCAGAACATTCCTGGTTAACCGGATATACTACTTAGCTTAAAAACGGGAGTTCTGTTTTACAATATCTATTATACATTTTGGTCCTCATTTACACGTTCAGCTTCTCACACTACAGAGACAACGGGATGTTTACACATATGTGTCTGATTTATTTCACTTAACAATATGGTCTCAAGCGCATCCATTTACCTAGAAATGCTTCAAGTTGATGGCTCTTTTTGGCTGAGTGGTACTCTATTGTATAAAAACAACACCTTCATTGACTGATGGGCATTCGGGCTGTTCCCAAGGTTTGGCTGTTACAAACCGTGCTGCTATAAACACAGCTGTGCACATGTCACTGTTCTATGTTGCCTTTATTTTGGGAAAAATACCAACAGGAATATGCTTATAAAGTAATATAATTGTTTCCATTTTATAGATGAGTAAACTGGAGTACAAAATATTAACAAATGGATTCTGGGCTTCTATCTCAAGGATTCAAGTCCCTCTTGCTGCCTTCCATGCCCGCCTCCAGCCTACCTTGGTGCCAAGGCCGAGGAGTGCTGTGCACCTGACCCACCTCGGCCAGATGACCTCACCCAGCTGAGGCTCTCTGGGGCTCAGGGCCCCTGGCTGCTCTCAGGGTGCTGCTCGGCCTACACGGAATACTTAGAAATGAAAAGGAAAAAGGTCCTAAAGTGAGCCCTGCGGCGCTGGGGCTGGAGTGGTGATCCACTCTTACTGCGTGGGAAGGACACTCTTTGGGGGTTTGCTGCAGCCTCTCAGATAGGTCTCTGTTCCATCTGCTGGATGCAGTTTCTTAAAGTGAAAGTTTAGGGCTGGGGAGATAGCTCAGCAGCTTAAGCACCTGCTTGGCAAGTGCAAGGGCCTGAGTTTAATCCCCGGTACCACAGGAAAAAAAAAAGTTTTTTTAAAAAATGAAATGAAATGAAATAAAATGAAAGTTGTATCCAGAAATGGATGGCCCATGGTCAGCTAAGAGTTCTAACAGAAGTACTTCCATCCAGTAGGCTGTAAATAAGTAATAATCATTTTTGGTTTCATCACCAGTCGCAGCACAGTCATGGGCTGTGTGGTAATGTACTTCTTACAGATGAGTATCCTTAAGAGCTACCAAGTCGCTCAGTCAGAAATGCTGACTACCAGCCTGCAGAAAGCGCTGCCAAGGGGAAGAACGCAGACAAGGCCTGTGGAAACCGGTAGAATGGACAACGTAGGATGACTCTTTCTTTACTGTTATAAAATGCTCACACAGACAAAAGCACTGGTACGCTGGGATGTCATGGTTTCTTTCCACAAAACTGAGGAGGACAAGGACACAGTTTCTGAAGGACACGGGCTACAGGAGGGATGACAAAGATGCCTGCTGAGGAAAAAGGTCCAACAAAGGACTGGGGAAATTCTAAGTGACAGAGATCCTGGAGCCCCAACGGAGTACCCCGGGCATGGCCAGCTCCTTGTTTTCAGCCTTGTGAAACCCTGTGCAGTGAAAGTAGCTGTTTTACACTTAGGTTTCTAGTCCACAGAAGTTGTAAGATTATATGTGTGGCTTTTGAACCACTAAGTTTGTGACAATTTTTTTTTTTTTTTTTTTTTTTTAAGACAGGGTCTCATCATGCAGTTCAGATGGCTGAGGACTCACTTTTGTAGCCCAGGACGGTCTTGAACTTGCAACAGTTGTCTTGCCTCAGCCTTCTGGGATTACAGGCGTGCCCACAATGCCTAGATTGTGATAATTTTTATTCACAGCAATAAACAAATAGAATCAATTATATTGCTTGATTTTGAAATGCTAAAGCAACTTTGGGGTTGGGTCTGCAGCTCAGTAGTAGCTCCAGACTTGCTAGTATGGGTGATACAATTCCTAGCACCATAAGTAAATTTTAAAAATGAACCAATTTTCCATTCTTGGAATAAACTCTTATTTAGTCATGCATCATCTTTTATATATGATTGTATTTGATTTGAAAAAATATGGAGTCCTAGCCCAGGTCCAGTGAGTGTGCGGAGAGTTTCCTGCTACCCTGCGCCGGCGGGACCAGTCCCAGCCCAGGCGCAGCGTGGGCCGGACCTTCTTCCAGCCCCTCGGGCCGCCCCCCACCACTCCGCAGTGCTTCCCCCACCCCGCCCGCCGAGTAGGATTTTCTGCCGAGTTCCGGGAGCCCCCAG
>NW_004524593.1:13972960-13986464 GCF_000260255.1 Octodon degus
ATAAGCAGGAAACCCAATCTGAAAAAAACACTGCAGTAAAAGAATTTATAACTGCTTCTAAGGAAGATATTGAAAAAATATGGATCCAAATTATTTATATATGGTTTGAAGAAAGAGGGAGAAGAAATTTGAGGGGGAAAGAAATGGAAATAGGATAAGGCAGGAAGACGTTACCAGTGATAGATCAACACAAACAGCATTTGAAGAAACATCGAAGATGTTGAAAAGCACACTTACCGCTTAATTGGGCTGGGTAACCACATTCAGTAAGCCAAGTGGTAGCAACAAAGCTGGAACTTGGGGAGTCGGATGCGTCCTCAACAGGGGGACAAGTTGAAGAGCTGCTCAGGATTGTGGAGGGGCGTAAACAGGGTGAGCAGGCCAGCCGTGGATGCAGCTGGGAGTGCACAGGCAACCTGCGGGGCTAGGGAGGCCCGGGCCATTGTCTGGAAAGTTATGTTATGGTTTGTGTCTCATTGTCCCCCCAAAACCTCATGCAGTCAGTCACTGAGGCAGAATTCTAGAGTCTGTGATTAATCCATGATCCAATGCTGGGATTACAGGTGTGAGTGCTACACCCGGCCTGGGTGGATAGCTTGAGTACAACATAAGGAAAGGAGAGAGGCTTGCTAGCTGCCGCAGCGGCTGCTCTTTCCTTTTGGCTGTTGCTATTTTGCTGAACTATTGCTCTCTGTCATGTACCACTCTGCCTTGGAGCCAGTATGGACTGAAATCTCCACAAACTGTGAGCTTATAAATAATCCTTTCTTTCTTTAGTTTTGGGTGTTGGGTATTTTATCCCAACAATGAGAGAAAAATAACCGAGACAGGTCACCAGGGCCTGAACTTGGTCATGGGAACAGCAGGGCGAGGAGGCAGAGGTGAAGATTTAGCTTTTGGCCTTCATGTGGCCTGGCCTGGATGTTGTACTGTGCCTCCCCCTCTGCCAAAAAAAAAAAAAAAAAAAAAAAAAGGCAACCAACTGAGGTGGGCGGGTTGGCTGGAAAATGGCAGGGCTTGAACACAAACAAGGATTATTGATGGTTGTGATTAATTCCTTTTTTGGAACCAGAAATCGAACTCAGGACCTCATGCTTTCCAGGCAGGTGCCCTGCCACTGAGCTGTGTCCCCAGCAAGGAGGATTATTGAAAGGGCAGAGGAGAGGAGAGAGAACTCTTTAAGTACCTCAAGAACACCACAAAGGCTTTTCCCAAATATGAAGATTACTGGTCAGCTGCAGGCCCATGCCCCTGTGTTCTTTCTGGACCTCGACCTGACTGGGCAGGCTCCCAGGGCACAGTTACAGTGCCCTGAAGAAGCTGCCTCCAAATCCTACCCCAGAAGGGCTCCAAGAAATGGTTTCACCTGGCATCCACTCTGGGACAGGAGGTGAGGCAGCTCAAGAGTGAAACTATGGGAGTGGGGACGAGAAGGCCACTGTGCTCACTAGGGAAGGGCTTGAGGCCTCTCCTGGATTTGCGCAGGGCTTGCAGGGTAGGGGCCTCTGTTGGGAAGAGCTTCTCTAGCAGAGGCATCAGAGTCAGACCAGGCCATGACGGATCCTGTCACGAAAGTTACAGGGGGGTGGAGTGTTGGTAGAACCTAAGCATACGGACATTCATTCTGGATCCTTAGCTGCAGGGATCACCCTAGGGAGGCGCCATGTTGTGAGCACATTGTACAGCCACCCATGGTGTCCTCCGAAAAGCTGTCCCCTGACGTCCTTCTTCTCCCAAGGAGTAATTTTCCCTTTCATCAGCAGCCAGGCTTCCTCTAATGAGATGCCAATTGCCTGAGTGGGAATTAGTGCATCAGCTTGTCTGCCCATCTCCTCGGGGGAAGAGAGCCCAGTGAGGGAGAAAACCCAGGACTGGGATGGACTGACGAGGCGCTGTGAGAACACAGCAAAGAAGCTGAGCCAGAACAGTGGGAGTGGGGCCCGGGGCATCTCATGGAGACCACTCTGTAGAAGCTCTGAGCAGGATTTAAATTTTTCAGACTGTGGCTACAAGCATTTCGCTCTTTGGTGGAGACCTTCCTACAGACAACCTAGTTCTCCTAAATTCACATAATGTCTTTCTCAGAGAAGCCCTTGAGTGGACTTCCAAGGGCCTTGAATGACCCCGCCATTCTTCAATATTCTCCACTTTGGTTCTGATAGCTAAATATATACAGGCCCCCCAGAGAAGAGCTTTGTCTTAGCCCCTCATAAATCTCAAATTCTGTGAGAAGGTTTTGATCCTCCTGGAGCCGTGAAGTCATTCCATTTGTCTCTTTTATTTAGCCTTCCCTATCCATTCATCTGGAGATTGTTGGCCTGATCAGTCTGCAATAACTAAGGGATAGTATTAACTCCCTATCACATTCAACAATGGCTACAAAAATATCGCTTGCTCTGCGTCCACTTGGGGCAACTCTGCAAGGCCCTCGAGCATCAGTACGGCCTGTGGAGACCTGCTCAGGCTTCTGTGGCATCACGGGCCTGCATGTTCCAGGCCTGGTTTTCCTTTGTCCCACAGAGGCACTGTTATTGAGAAAGCTTCCAAAACGTTTCTTGCTACCTAAAAGTTTCTTATTCCCATCTATCTCCGGCCCAGGAGCCCCGTTCTCCAGTGCACCCACCTGGCCTCAAGCTGATGAAGGCCTAGTCACTGCATTCCTTGTCATTGGCTTTCTGCTTCCAGGTAGTCTGTCACCAATATTCCCAGCACAGTGCTACTGAGTCAGGCATGACCCGGGACAAATTCCTAATGAATGGAAAACAGACAATGACCTGGACAAAAATTGGCCAAGGAATTTCCTTCTCCTCTTGAAGATGCACTCCTTTTATATTTAACATGAACACTAAGTATCTTTTTTGTCATAAATTTTTAAAATATTTACCGAATATAACAAGAATTCAGAATATGTTGAATTTAGGGAGTCTCTTCTGTAGAGTGTTTCAGGAGGAAAACACTTTTCAAAACTCAGAGTGTTTATTTTTAAAATCAGGAAGTGTGGCCCAGGTTCCTTTTCATCTTTGTGCTTCAGATAGGCAGAGTTAGGAGCTGCGAAAGGCATCACATAAATCTATTTGACTCAGGCATCCTGGGAACATATTCACTGGTGATAAAGTATATCAACAGCCGGTCCCAGCGTCCTAGCGACTCTGCAGGCATTCTCAAAAGATCTGTTTAACTACAGTCTTCCATTGTTTAGCTCAATGGTAATTTCAGCTAAGTGATTAACAGGGGCAGAGCATGTAGCCTAATTGGGGCTGTATTTCAGCTCTAATAAGTCCCAGTCAACAGTTCTAGCAAGCGGTAGTGAGGCTTTGGTTCCAGATCTTCCCCACAGACTGGCATTTTCTGCCTTTCACATACCTTCTGTTCTGCCCGATTGGCCTTGCTAGCCTGCAGTTACAGCTGCCCTCCTTCCTAAACCCTCTCCACCCCTCTGGACCAAGCCAGTGAACACCTGCTTGAACTGGAGTAGAGATTACCTAAATGCAGGAGGTCAAGTTCTTAGTTGGCCTGGCTGTTAACATGTACTTTGGTTTACCTAAGATTTAGCAAGGTCTGGCTCAAAAAATGTTTGAGTGAGGGGCCAGGCTTGGTGGTTCATGACTGTAATCCTGCTAGGGAGGCTGAGGCAAGAGGATCATAAGTTTGAGGTCAACCTGGGAATTTAGTAAGACCCTGTCTCAAAGTATAGTAATAATAATAATAATGATGATAATAACAATAATAGAGCTGGAAATATATAGCTCAGTGGTGGGGCACATGCCTAGGACATGCTAGGCTTAATCCCAGGCCAAAACCAAAACAAAACAACCAGAAATCTTTGTCTCATCCCTCAGAGCACTGTGACATTTACAGATTTGTCTCTCCTATACTTCTAAAAATGCAAACAACATAATGTTTCCTAGGGTAGAGAATTCTCACCCTGAATCATCTACTCTATTTGAGCTCCAACTCCACACTACTTGGGGGCCACACAGCTCTTCCATTCCTGGATGGGCTTTGTATCCACCTCTGGGGTTTTGTTCCCATCTGAGACTCTTCCCAGGAAGGAGTGATACCTGCATTCCCTGCCTGAGCAATCTCTAAAGAAAGCCTCAGCTGTCCAAGTCCCTGCTGTTTCCTCTTCTTAGCCAATGTCCCCATCCACCTCCTAGCCCCAGGTGAACTCATCTGCATTCACTTATGTTAAGAGACGAGCCCACAGAGACTCCTGATTTGCATATCTAGGAGACTTCTGTTTCTCATCTGTGAAGTGACTTGGCACCTCTCTGGTCTGATTTGCTGGTTTTTCCATCTTCACAGATGCCCTCATTGTCCTATCCTTGTGGCTTCTTTCTGACCCTAAGAACACGTGGAGGTGGGCTTCCTTCTGAGTGCTCAATACCTGGCCATTCCAGCTAAAAGGCTCGGCCTAGGCAACAAGGCCAAGGCATGGCCTTGGTGAGCCACTTCTGAGTCACCTTCAGCCTGTCCCTTTCCTTGCTGGTGTCTCCTATGAGCTCACGTATTGGGAGTGTGGTCCCAGTAGGACAATGGAGAGTGGGCCTTTTCAGAGGTAGAGCCTAATGAGAGGCCTCCAGGTCATTAGGAATGTGCTCTCTGAAGGAACTAATGTTTCCCTTCAGTTAGCGTCATGGCAAAGTTCACATAAGGGTAGAAGCTATCCGTGAATCAGCTCTGGTTTCCTATCTCATTGAGTGACCTCTTCTTTCCACACAGGCCCCTACTGTTGGAATGCATCTGGCCTGAGGTCCTCACTAGAGCTGAGCTGTCACCATTGACCTCTCACCTCCCGGATTGTGAGCCAATTAACCTCTTTATAAAGTTACCCAGCCTAAGCATTTTGTTATAGTAATGAAAAATGGGGATGTGATTCAATAGAACAGTTCTTGCCTAATATATGCGGGGACCTGGGTTTGACCTCCAGCATCACAAGGAAAAGGGAAACAGACTAAAGCACTGGCTCTCTCAGTTGAGTACACAGCCACCTCACTGGACTATAGAATATACTTATCTATTGGTCCCTGTCTTCCAGGAGCCCACAGTGGGGAAGACTTCAGGATACAATGTAGTCAGTGCAATAATGGAAGCATTCTTTGGAGAGAATGGAAGACGAATCCCAAACCAGGGATGTCAGTCAGAGTTCACTTGAGGAACAGAGTTAATATAATACATAAAGGATTTTCAAGGTCGACTTACAGTGGCCACCTGCAATTAAGGGTGGAAGGATGCAAAAAGCCATCTGCATACTGGAGAGCCAGAGGGTCAGGTCAAAAGTCAAAGGTCTGGAGCTCACTGCAAGTGCCACGTGAGTCCATATCAGGAAACTGGTCTGAGTGAAAGCCTTAGACAGATATCTGAAGGCAATGGTGAAGGTTGAGAGTCTCTGAAGAAGCAGAAGTGAGACTTCCTTCCTCCTTCTTCTTTCCCCTTTTTGTTCTGTGAAGGTCACAAGCCTATTGCTTGGTGCTGCCCATACCCAGAGTACTTTCTAATTGACACCTGACATGTTAATAGTTTTTGAGAAAGCCCAGGTACACACCAGTTGGCAACCTTTGCCTGGTTTAGCCTACACATCCCTTCCTTCTGTCTTGAAGTGTGGGGATCTTCTAGCCTTGCTGCCACCAAAGACAAACTCCTGCCTCTAAGTCCCTCATAAATTGTACTCCACTCCTGGTTCTGCCTCTTTCTTCAGTGTCTGGGTACCATCCTTGATCAGCTAGGTCTCCTGCACTGAGTTTTTCCCAAACAGATTATAACCCTTTTCATCTCCCTTGTCACTTCACCTATTTATGAAGTGCTTTAGTTCTTTTAGCTCAATTAGTTTCTAATATAATCCTGCTAGGAGGAAGGAACAATTTGTTTTATGGACCCTATTGCTCCCCATACTAGTTTTCTAAGGTTGCTAGAACAAACTACTCCAGTTGCATGACAGAAACATCAGAAATATTCCATGTTCTGGAAGCCAGATGCCTCAGATCAAAATGTGGGCAGGGTTTCTCCCTTTGAGGGACATGAGCTGAGGTGCCCAGGCCTCCCTCATGAGCTGGTGGCTGCCATTTTCTCCCTGTGACTTCACATGGTCTACTCTCTGTATGTGTCTGTGCCCTGAATTTCCTCTCCTAAGGGCACCAGTCACACTGGATTAGGTTTACCCATGTGCTTCATTTTAACTCGATTATCTCTATAAAGAATGTCTCCAAATAAGGTCACATTCTGAGGTCCTGGGGGGTTGAAAATTTAAGATATGAATCTGAGAAAGGAGAGGACGTGGGTATGCCAGTACCCATGTTACTTTGAACTTTAGGTTTCACAGTGTGTACTGGCTATGACATGAGAGGATCTTTGTCACATGTGAGTGGTTGGAGACCTACAAGCCTGCTTAGCTTCGAGAACATATCCAGGCACAAAGGGCCTTTGTGTGGAAAGCCCTACCAGGCTCATGGGAAGCCAAATACCTGGGTGGTTTTCTTTGGATTTTGTTGTCATTGTTTGAGACAAGGTCTCTTTACATGGCACAGGATAGCCTTGACTTTACAATAACCCCTTGCTTCAGCCTACTTTATGCCAGGATTACAGATGTGTGCCACCATGCCTGGCCATTTTGATCTTTTTTTTTTTAAGGACTCAATAAATCAGGTTGAATTAGACTTTGACTCCAGGATCAACCACCTCTTGAAGTCTGAGTAACTCAGGGAAGTCCTGTGGGCTTGTTTAAGGATGATTAAAAGGTGAGCAGGCTATTAAAGCAGGGGCTAAGAAAAGGAATTGAGAAAGGATGAAATGAGAAGGCATAGGGATCCATGGAGAAGAAAAAAAGGCTTGAGCAAGGAGGGAAAAAGAGGTCAAAGAGCTGTGAATTACCTCAGGTCATCTAAAAAATTACACCTGCTCTCTCAAGGATTGCATTCATGCATGAAGCTGTGTTTGAAAGGTTTAAAGTGTTACGTAATGGGAATGTGTTATTTTCTAAGGTAGAAATCCTCAGTGCCCTTTGGAGGTGGGTACTGCTAGGTCTTCTAGCAGACTGCTTCCTGGTCTTGCTTTCAACTAATTGTAAGCCACAAATAAAACAGGACTCTTTGGTGAATTGCCAACATCGAAGGAGGCCATTTTCTTTTTAATTAGCAAATATGTAAAGGACACATTAAAAACAAGACACATTACCTGTGTGCTAACTGGGGCGGTCAATATGGAACGCTCAGCTTTCACCTGAGGTGTTGGTATACAGTGCCACTGTTCTTGTAGGAAGTCAGAGGGTTTAAATAAATGTCTCCAGGTCTCAGGTCTTGTGTTTTGGTGCTGAAACCCTTAAGAATAACAATTTAGCTGGGCCAGCCAAATAGCTCAGCAGATTAAAGTGCCTGCAAGCAGGTGCAGGGGCTTGAGGTTCGATCCCCGGGCCTGCCATGCCGGCCCCACCCACAGGGTGCGCTGAAACTGGGCATGGTGGTGCACGCCTGTAATCCCAGCTCTCGGGAGGCTATAAACAGGTGAATCACTATGAGTCCGATCTAGTAGTGAGACTCTGAACACCCTGTAGACTCTTCCCTAAAAAAATAAGTAAATAAAAAAAATTTAGCTGTATTCTGAGCCTTCTAGTCAGCGTTCCTTAAATTCTACCCAAAGCCAATCTCGCTTTGAAGTGGGCCCCTAAAGCAAGCCTTCTCTTTAGTCTTTTGGAATAAACTACTTACAATGCCCATGCCCTCATTTCCACGAGGGTGTCTACTACTGTTAGTTCATTGAGTGAAGAATCGTTCCAAATTAATCCAATTTGGGATTCATAAAAACCAACCAGCTACTGAATGCTGAGGACTCTGCTGTAGCATTTTACCAGGAGGTTTGGTCTCTGGGAACTATGTGGCTGGGCCTAGAGAACCAGTGGAGTCTTGGCTGTCCCCACGCTGTCTGGACAGCGGCTGCATCATCCATCTGGCCTCCATCAGAGATGCCATGTGTGGGTCAAGTTCTCTGACTGCTACCATTTTTGCTTTTAATTATAATTTACTATTAGTTCCATCATGATGAAAGTGGTGGGGCTTGCTTGAACCTTGGAGTAACTGGTGACACATATTGCCTTCCACTGTACTTTTGGCCTTTAGCTTTCCAGTAATTACACCTCTAGGTAATGATGCACTGCAGCTTGGCCATGAATCTCTTATGTCTTGATTGCTAAAGCACATGTGCACGTGATCTCCTCAAATAAGCACCACACGGCTCTGTCTCAGTGGCATCCTCAGTTACTTTTCCACTTGGACATGAGAAAGCACAGAGTAGGCTGACTGTGGGTCATTTTGTCCAGCCTAGTGGAGGATACAGTAGGAAAAAGAAAAGTTAAATGCCCTATTTTAAGACTAGGATTAAACAACTGAATGTGCCACATACTCCTACAGATAGCTTGCAAATGGCGTGTGCACATTCACGTTGCTTGGTAGATGCTTGGGAAATAAATATTCATACTTTTTCCCAAACTCCTACTCAGCTGCAGGTGCTCTGTGGCTATAGCAGGAAGTATTGGAGGCCCACAGAGCAAGCCAGGAAGCAGTGATTAGAAATGGGGGTGGGGTGGGAGGTGAGGCGGGGCTCTTGGGAGCAAAGGTTTCGGGGCAACTATAGATGTGGGTGACAGACTTGCAAACAGCACTGAGTTCTGCAAACAGTAGCCAGCATTCAGTTTCTGCTCAGCTTGTGAAAGCTGCTGGTTGCTTGTTAATAAATGGCCAGTACTCAGAAGTCCTGAAATGACTCGGGGGACAGGCCGCTTTCTGCTTAAAGTTTCCTTGAGCACCCTGCACTCTGGTGCTGGGCTGCCTTGACAACACAAGTTGATCTCAAATACTTTCACCCTGTAGCCCTACAGAATTTTATATCTGTTATTGCTTTATGTCCTGTTTTGCTTTACAGTTGGATAAGGGTCTAACTTTCCCAGAAGATTTTGCTTCTTTGGCGCAGAACCAGGGTTAACCCATGTCTGGGGAGCAGTGTGGCAGAGTGCCAGCAGCAGATCTGGGGGATCCGGGAGACGTGACCTGAGCCCTGGCTCCCCAGGCTGCCTGTGTGACTTTTTGGACAGGGTGCTTTCTGAGCTTCAGCTAGTCCATAGGACTGTTGTAAAGGTTGAAGGAGTCTATCGGAATTCTCTCTGTTCCCAACTATTGAAAAGTTCATCTTATACATATGTGTGTACACACACACACACACACACACACACACACATGTTCATAGAAGTATTGCTAGTTTATATTAACCCAAGTCAAAGTAGTCAATCTAGACAGGTAGATTTTCTTTTTTTCTTCATTTCTCTCCGTCACACATGAACAGAGTAAACACTGCTTCTTTCTCTCCTTTTCTCCTACAACGATTCTTTTTTTTTTTTTTGGTGGAACTGGGGATTGAACTCAAGCCCTTATACTTGCCTCGGAAGCACTTATTCCACTGAGCCATCTCCCTGGCCCTTTCCTCCTACTACAAATGAGCTTCCTTCATACAAGTGGTATCAGTGGTTGCTGGTAATAGTTTCAGTTTTATTTAATTTCTGCTTGGCAGCATCTTCTATGCGTACAGCCCAAGGGAGGCTCTGACTGGCTGGCCCCCAGCCGCGTGGGAGGGAAGGAGGGCTTGGTGGTTGGTAGTCCCGCTAGAATTGCTCAGAGTGGTAAAGTATATATGTCAGTGTTGTGACCAGAAATAAAGGATCTGAGGGTGAAGGTGGATTTGGGCAGGCAAAATAGTGACTGTATTTTTCTACTGCACTGGTGACTGAACCCAGGTCCTGGCACATGCTAGGCCAGCACTGTACCATGAGCTACTCTGGCATCCCCATATGCCTGTCTTTTTGTTGATGGAATACCTTTTATAAAGCTATAGGGCCTAGGACCTCGATCAGCAGTAAACTGGCTCACTCATTTCTTCTTTATTTGAACAGTCTTCAATCCCTCTGTTATATTTCTCTGATCTACCTCCTTCCTTAGGTAACCCAGCTCTACTAAAGCCCCTTGGGAGGATGTTGGGAAACCCCAGCCAAAGTTCCTGATAGGGCTGACAAGGGTACTCCTCACCTTGACTCCTGCCGGGATCAAGAGAAAAATGTGCTTTTCTTCTACACTAGGAGGAAGATTCACAGGGAGAGCTAAGAAGAGAATAGAGAAACCTCAGAGAAGCCGTCCTGAGGCCTACTTTCTTAGTGCTTGAGGACTTGGGGGTCGGGGCACAGCACAACTCAGGTGCCTGCAGAAGGGAGGCAGAGTCTCCCCACCACCTCCACCTTCTCTCTTCCCTGCTGTTGCAACATAGGATCCCCTCCAGGCAACATTCCTTCCCAGGCCAGAGGCTTAGTTCCAGGAAGCCACAGACCAGAGCTGTGGAGTTTAAGCAAGAGCCAGACTCATCTGACCTGATCTTAGCTGTGCTCATCCCAGTGGATTTCAGTCCAGCAGCCTGCTCCAAAGCTGTTCTTTGAGTCAGTGGTGGGGAGGCCACCTTCCATGGAGGGGGTTGCTGATAGACCAGAGTACTTTTGTGCCTTCCTCAGCATGCCAGCAGGATCTGTATCTCTCAGGATAGAGAGAAATCAACAATAGGCAAGGATTGGTGCTGAGTCTGTGTTAGTCAGATTTCCTGCCACTCAGATAAACTGCCTGACACTCAAAACTTAAAAGAGGAGAGGTTTTTATTGGTTTACGGTTTCAGAGGGTGCAGTACATGCTTGCCTGGTTCCCATCCAAAAACTGTCATGGTGGAAGGCTGTGGTGGAGCAACCTGCTTAGTTCATGGCAGTAGGAAAGCAGAGCAGGGAAACAGCACCAAAGAGGAAGGGATCGGGGTCAGATGTAAAACCCAGGGTTATGCCTCCATGGCTCACTTAGATATACATGGATGAGTGCTGTAGTAATCCCCTGGCTGTTTCCAAGCCAGTCAAGTGGACAGCTAAGCTTAACTGTCACATATCTTTTAAAATTTTTTTCTATTATATTCCAGCAAGGCTGGAGGTGAAGCAAGGGATGTAGGGACCCCTACACTCTTCTTGGTCCAGGGTGATGGGTGCAGGAGAAAGCCCATGATGATGAAGGATCCTTCTGTGCAGCTGTGATGTACAAAAAGACACAACATGTGGTGTCAGGAGATCTGACTAAAGACTGACATTGTGCCTCACTCACTGTGTGGTCATGGAAAAGTCACTTAGCACCTCTGCCTAGTTTCCTCATCTATAAAACATGATGTCTATAATACTTCACAGGGTCATGGTCAGGATCAAAGGGGCAATGGCCTGGCTATGCTGGTGTCTACAAGGTTCTCCATGAAGCTGAAGAGTGTGAGGTTGAATGGAGTCTGTAATTTGACACAGTCGGGCTCAAATCCATATTTTTGAATCAAGAATGGAGATATTTATGCATATAACAATGAGATGTCAGAGATTTGATTTAAAATAATATCAGAAAATGAGAATGGGTGGAAGTAATTGCAGAAACAAGATTGGTCAAAGGTTGGTAATGGTTGAAGCTGGGTATTGGGTGCATGGAGTTTGTTACACTGACTGGTCTACCTTGTATATGCAGGTGGCCCTCGATTTGCATGGCTCCAATATGCACGGATTTCAGGTACTATGGGTTAGTTAAGTAAAACCTGCCACCCTTGATAGAGTTCAGATTATGGTTATGACTGTGTGTTAACTGCAAGTAATCGTGCAAAATGAGTGCAGGCTATGCTCAGGTTCTCATCCCACAGAGCCCAGAGTAAATAAGATGCATGCCATGTTAATTGTCATGGTAATTATGTCACTTCTAAAGCCTATTGGTTGATGGCATGTCACTGGCCATTTGTTGTTTAGTTCAAGCACAGACAGGAAGTACATCATGTTGTCCCCCCCCACCATAAACCCATGTGAGATTTCTCAAAAATGGATAATTAGAAAAGGGAGTTGGTCAGAAGGAGGAGGGGAAGAGGAAAGGAAGGAAGAAAGGAGGAAAAGGGGAAAAAGAGAAAAGACACTAAAGAAAGGAAAAGTGCTAAGGGGATGGCCGTGCGGTACTTCCTTTCAGGACTCCACCTGTGCAGCCGGAGGATCCCAGAGAAGGCAACGTATTGGCTGAATTGGGAAGAGGTTTGCACGTGAAGGATGAAAGGGTGCCAGGGTGCCATACTTCATGACACCAGAGGCGCAAAGGCCAAACTGTTAGCAGTTGGTCCAACTTTAGGAGCAGGGTGACTCACCAAGAGGTAGAAAAGCACCGGAGACTCCTAGTAGGGATTCAATCACAAGAAGGCAAGCACCGTTCCAACAACTCCCAATCTGTTTCTTTATAAGATAAGAAAGCAGTTCTAAAATTTTCAATGTTTCCAGTGTTCGACATTATAGTGTGCTAAGTAAATATCAGTTTTACTATTCTTTTCATTTCCCTATACATTTACATCCAGCAGTAAAAGAATGTTTTGTTTTGATAAAAAAAATTTGAAAGGTCACAAAACAATTGTAACGTATCCAATCAGTTATCATGGCTTCAACTCAAGTGGCTATTTTCAGTACTGGTCAACTGCAGAAAGTGAAGACTGCCACTACTTGAAACTTTCGAACTAAGTCATTGATCTTTCCTCCTAAACCCCATTCATACATTTTCTTACAAGAATTATTCAACCTGCCTGTGCTTCAGTGCCTCATCTGTCATATGAAGAGAATAATTGCAACTTCTCACTTGCAAACTTTGAACAGGTTATATCTGTCAAATGCTCAGCAGAGTGAAAGATATAAATAAACATTTAATGAATATTAGCTGCTACCATATTTATGGATTGGAACCAGAAAGAGATAAGATATTCTGTGTAGGCAGAGACTGTCAGGGTGTTGTTATGATAATCGCCACCATGGATACCCCTCAGCACCCACACCTACCATAAACAATCACAAACTCTGGTAGCTGCCCCTGACTGCTTGAGGCTTTGGGGGGACACCTAGACACAAACCATAATGACCTCCATCCTGCAGGAATCTATTCAGACATTTTCCCCCTTAACTACCTTCCCCATGAAATTTCAGCATTATAGGGACACTGCGATTCTGCATATTTGTGTTCTAAATGTAAGCAGTGTAAAATCTTCCCCTAACCAATTTTTTTTTTGCCTTCTGAGAAAACTATCACAATCATTGGGAATGCATAATGTAGATTAAAATGTAGCACAGTGATGGCCTATCCAATGTCCCTGTCACTGTGACTGTCGTCTCCTCTCCCCCTACTGACCCCACCCTCCACCACCAGCCCACTGCTTTTTCCTTTTGTTTTTCTTTTTTTTTACTTTTATTTATTTTTCCTTTTTTCTCCCATAATTTTCTTAAGAGATAAATAGCAATAAGACAGTTTCAAATCAAATTGGTAGGACAGTTTCAATAATTAACACATTATATACTCTCTTCCTAGTGGTTAATTGCTGTACAAGATGCAGACATGATATCCTATTTACAAACACTATTAGAACAAATCCCTCTATTCATTAAGAGAATGTAACT
>NW_004524593.1:13993229-13998982 GCF_000260255.1 Octodon degus
GCTTTGTTCCCTACTCTCTCTGCAGGGATTGCAGCTGAAGGGTTTCACTCCAGGCCTGTATGCCAGGCCTGAGCTGAGTCTGGAGGGGACAAGGTGGAGTAGGAGGGAGAGGCAGCTCTCCCACACACTCACTGGGCCTGGGCTAGGGCTGGATCTGGGGGAGCCCCGGAATGCAACAGAAATTCTCACTGGGTATGTGGGGCGGGGGGTGGGTGCTGCAGAGTGGTGGTGGGGGTCCCAAAAGAGTGGAAGAGGGTCTCACCCATGCTGTGCCTGGGCTGGGACTGGCAGGTCTGCCCTGCTTTTTCCTTTCTAGGGGAACCTGAGTTTCTTATGTTGTTAATCCACCATCTTCCACATGATCATACACTAAACTAACTAGACAATTCTCTTCCCTCTGCTAGTGGTTGACTGGAAATCAAGCACACCATTCTGGGAAGCAAGATGTGAGAAAGCAGATCTTCTAAGACATTTTGGGGAAAGGTTTCTTCATGAATTAAAAAAAAAAAGCTGTACCCCAGAGATAACGTAACTGCCCTCCCGGGTATGATCAGTTCTCAGTGCTTTGACTTGAGCTCCGGCAGCTGCCACCTGGCCATCTGGGAGTCAGCTCCCAGGCCTAAGTGACATGCTGAAGGTGCAGAACGAAGACAAAAGAATGGGAAGAACAAGCATTCCTGGTGACACCAGGTCAGTCAATCCTGGGGCTGCCCAGCTTTTGACTTCTTGTGTCAGGAGGTTTTCCTTCCTGTTTTGGCCTGTTGAGTTGGTGCTTCTGGGTACTTATGGCCAAAAGAATCCAGATGATACAGGAGGAAAAAAGAACTGTATGTAACGGGATAATTTTGGGTGAATATATTAATAGAAAAGCATTCACATAAATTGAGGATTGCTGTATTTTGAAGATAAAGACTGGAAACACATTTTGTTCCACTTCTGAATAACCTCTTCTATGTCCTTAGCCCTAAAACTCAGACTCAAGAGTATCAGGGTTTTAGTGCTACTTCCCTGTGGGGGACCACTGGGACAGCTCTCCTTGAGAGAAGAGCATTTGACTCCATCTTGGCTAAACCTGGCCCTGTCTCCGTGTACTGATCTGTGCAGAGCTGGCTAGGATATTTCCTTATCTCCTCAACTGGCTCCAAGCAGTGCAAACGGGTCTAGCGCAGGTGCTGAAGTGTAGTCTTTAAAGCAACGTCAGTGACTTCAGGTCAGTGATGCCCACCTAAAGCTCCCAACTAGTATGTGAGAGCTCAGCCCAGTGATACTGGGCTGTTGGATGGGGCTGAGCCTCAAGAAAGAGGCCACGACATCTCAGGGCATGAAGATTACACATCAAAGCCAAAGCACTGACCCTGCACCCAAGATGCTTACTCAGTCTATTGCATACAGATTACTCTTTCTGCAGCCCTCGCTCTTTCTCTGGGTATTGCAGCGGTGCTATTAGGCCTCCTACTTAGCCCAGCTCACAGAACTCACCTTCTTCCTGACATTCTCACGGTCACTCAGCTCTGAGCCACTCCCCTCTTTACAAATTAATAAAACCTGGGTTCGGCCCTGGGTCAAGGCCTTTGTTTCAGTTAGCTATGGTTCTAACTGGACTTAGGACCCGCTGGGCTCCCCACAGCTACAAATATGCCTTAGTGTCTTTCTTCTCTCTATGGATTGTACTGGAAGTGGTAGATTAGACTTACTTATTGGAATTCCAATAACATTTCCATGGGATTATCAATAGAGTGGATCCTGACAAGTTCTGAGAAGGGCATTCTATGCTCTACCATTGGCTAGAGGGGTGGCCTTCATAAGTTACTTTTTTCTTTTTCATAAATTTGAGATAGGAGTATCTATACTGAGTTGTGAGAGCTAAAAGGAATGAATGAGATGCCTGGAATAAGTTTGGCATCTACGCAACATTTAATTAATAGCTGTTCCAGGGGCTGGGGAGATAGCTCAGTAGAAAGCATTTGACTGGCAATCTCAAGGGCCTGAGTTCAATCCCCGGTTCCGCCAAAAAAAAAAAAAAAAAAAAAGGTTGCTCATTTCCCTCATGCTAATGGCTTCCTATACTCCCTCTCCAGGCCTGTCCCCAGATTTTCTCTAGTATGTTAGTCCTTTCTGGGCTATAAGAAAATATCTGAGGGTGGGTAATATATAAAGAAAAGAGGTTTACTCAGCTCATAATTCTGGAATCGAAGAGTATAAAGCCAGCTTCTGCTCGGGGCTGGCAGGGTTCCTCTGGCTATATCACAACATGGCAAATATCTTGATGGCAGCACTTCTGTGAGAATGAAATGTGGGGAGACAGGAAAGTGGAGCCTGAGAGTGCTGCTCTGTTTTGCTTTGTTTTTTACTGGAACAACCAACTCTCACAGGAAAGCGCTATGCAGACTTCGAGCGCTACTCGAACCCTCTCCTGGAATGATGCTCCTAGCGACCTAACCTCCTTCCACTAAGCCCTCTCTTTTAAAGGCTGGGCTGCATGCACCACAGTGCAGACCGGGCTCCAGAACAGGAAACCTGGGGCAACAAACCATATCCCAATGATAGCACCCAGACTGCACTAAGAAAAACCAAGGCAATCTTCACTCGGTGACCCTGCAAAGAGAGTCATTGCTTTTGAAAGTGAACCCCATCAGAGTTCTCTGCTCTTATGTAAGCCCTGCTGGCTACGGGAACTGCTTTGGCTCCATGACGGAAGGCAGCTTGGAGGTGAGACCAGGACAGAGGGGAGATGACCTCGGAACCACCGAACTAGTGCAACCCTGAAGTCTGCCCTACTTTTGAACTTCCATATTTGTGAGCCAGAAGAATTTCCTAGTGAGTTGGAGCCAAGTTCTCTCTAACTTGTGACATGAAGAGTTCTGAATGATACAGGGATCCTGCCGCAGATCTGCTGCATGGCAGGCCCTCAACGTGTGCCTGTTGGGTGGGTGAGCCGCACTTCTGGTAGCTCCTTTCTGGCTCTCGGCTCTTCCCTGCGGATATCCTGATGCTTCCTCTCCACAGTCTTCCCCACGCAAGTTCCCATCTGCTCCCCTTTTCATTTGAGCTGGAGGCTCCTAGCAGGAGCAGGCTCTTGTTTTCAGAAATGCAACTTGAACTTCCTGAAGGAGCAGCAATGTCCATGTCTATCCCGTCCAACTTGCTCTTGGGAATTCCTTCATGGGTACTGGCAAATCCCAGTTCTCCAACTCTCTTTTCTCTACACTTTGGACTTCCACCTTTTAGATTAAAATTGTAGTTAACATTTCAACAGACTTTCAAATTTTAGTGTGATTTAGTGTTATTAAGTATTCAGTCACCAAATATTTGAGTTGTAAAGTCCCAGAGTTTCTCATTTCCAAGAAATTTCCTGTTGATTATTCTCTTTATCTTGGGCTGTGCATTGACAGAATTACTGGAGCAAATACAATTTCTTCTGCTTTTGATTGCAGTCCTCAAGTGCATTATGCATAACTATTAGCTACAGTCTCATCATGGGCAACTGGCCTACTCCTCCTTTTCACTGAAATGTGTGCCCTTTGGGGGCTGGGGATATAGCTCAGTGGCTTAAGTGCCTGCCTGGCAAATACAAGGTCCTGAGTTCAATCCCCAGTAGCCTCTCTCCCCAGAATAATAAATAAATGAATAAACCATGTGTCCTTTATCTAACATCTTCTCAGTCTTCTTTTACCCCTGGCTTCTGAGACTCACCGTTTGCCCTCAGCTTCTATGAGCTTATTTACCTCTATGTACAAGTGAGAGAATGTGTTAACGTCCACCACGGTAACAACGCACTTGATGGACACTTCCTAGTTAACCCATAACAATGCAGCATTTGTCTTTCTGTGTCTCAGCTTATGTCACTTTGACACAGTGTTCTCCAGCTTCGTCTGTGTTGTTGCAAGTTACAGAACTGTCTTCTTTTTAAAGAACTTAGAGTAAATTCTGTTGTGTATCTAGTCTATATTTTATGTATCCAGGAGTAGTATTTCTTGGCTGGGATACTGTGTGCTTTGCCTGATCTCTTCCTGCTTCCCCTATCTATTGTCTTCAACAGTGTCCCCTATCTTACATAGAGCTAGTAGGGCCAGAGCTTGGCACTGGGCTTAATGGCAGACATCTGTGGACAGCCAAGGCCAGCAATGGGGAACCTTTTAAAACATGCAATGGTACGAATAGCCCATCGTGGCCAATGTGCCGTCTCTTTGCCACCATGAGCCTAGGCCTAGATGATGACCTGGCATGAGAGCACCACCCGACCGCAGCACCCCATACTGTGCCTGGCCAACCAATTAGGTCAACGTTCAGAAATTATTTGAAGGTGAACCATAGCTAGAAAGAGATAAAGACTGCGGGATAAAAAGGTCGATACATTCGACTGCGCTAAAGGCTAAAGTGTAGTGTTTCGTTCACCAAAAGATCAGATTGGTAAGCATCCACAAAGTTGGCAGAACGACACCTGAAGGTAAATACAGAGACGCGGATGAAACAAAAGGAGCACAGAAGAGGAACCATCGTGAGAAATAGAACTGGTACAACTACGTTGAGTGCGGTATTTTGAGTAAAGTCCCTGATGACTCATAACTATGCTCCTAGGAATGTACCCCAGAGGAATCTGTGCTCCCGTGCACAGAGAGACACGGACAGGTGTGCACTCAGCACGGTACTCCCCCCTCCCCAACAACAACCTAGATACAATCTAAATACATGGCGGCAGGTGGGGCCACGTACCAAGAGATTTTTTTTTTTTTTTTTTTTTTTTTTGAGAAGAGTCTACAGAGTATTCAGGATCTCACTATGAGATTGGACTCGTAGTGATCTGCCTGTTTACAGTCTCCCAAGAGCTGGGATTATAGGCGCACGCCACCATGCCCAGTCTCAATTGCTGTCTCAGCGCACCCCAGAGGTGCGGCCCGGGCGGGCCAGCAGGGCAGGCCGGGGGATCAAATCCCTGGCCCCTGCGCCTGTTTGCAGGCTCTTTAATCCACTGAGCTATTTGGCCGGCCCAAGAGATTCTAATACGCTCCTGAAAACGCATCATCGATTTCTACAGGTGAGGAAGCGGGAGCTGCAGCGGGCAGGAAGTGGGAAGCAGTCCGGAAGAGCTCAGCCTATCGTTCTTCACGCCTCTGGCTTTGCCTTCTGAGGGGCTCAGGATCCTTCTCCTCTCTCGGGCATCTACAGTGAGCTCAGGATCAAGCCCTCTGGGACCTGCGCAGACCTCCCAGCCTGTTTCCAGGCGACAGGGATGTGAAGGCCCGCTGGTTGTTTAAGAGGGAAACATTTTTTTTCCTTTGGCATTTTAATCCCCTTGGAAACAGAAGGCTGCAGTCAGTTCCATAAACATTCTCTGCTCCAAAAGGTCCTTGTAGACCGGGTTCTTACAGCCACTTTATTCTGTTTCCTGAGAGTGACTCTCACACTTAGTGACTGCCTGGAGTCTGGGTGGAACAAGAAGCTCCGTGCGAATCCCTACGTCCTTACTGTCACCTTTGCCTCAAGCCTGGCTCCCTGCTTGGCTGAGAAATTAAAATGGGCCTTCAAAAAATGCTTAGAGAACTGTAGTTGACTTCTTTTTGTTTTGGGTACGCAAAAAATTGACTTCTGAATCTAAAAAGACCCGCATGTGCCTGTGTTCTGCACAGTGCGATCTGGCTAGTTGCACCAGCGCTCTTTCTCGTAATGCTTTGCTGGAAGAGCAGGAAGGAGCAGCTTGCGCAGACAATGTGGTTTTGTGCAACTGCTTCGCTGAGCCACGGGCTTCCTCGATG
>NW_004524593.1:14000645-14055332 GCF_000260255.1 Octodon degus
AAATTTTAGTAAGCAAGACAGAAAAGGGAAGAAGGAAGGAAAAATCAAGGAAAGAAAGAAAAAGGAAGGGAAGACAGAAGGAAAGGAGGGAGGCAGGAAGGGAGGCAAATGTAGGCAGACCTGGCACATAGCACCTGGCACCTAAATGTCATTTGCCCTTGCTGTGAATTCTCTTTCAGCATATTTACTCCCCTCCAGGGACAGTCCTGGATCAATCCAGGATTCAGTCCAGGGTGGCAGAGGGAGCTACTATTGCCCATAGAGCCCAGAGACTTGAGAGCTAAGGCGGCGGCAGCAAAGCAGCATCCTTGGTTGCCTGGCAACATGGAGGGTACCACCAAGGCCTCCTAAATGCTGTGAGATGATGAAACCCTGTGTAACCCTCAGAGCCCCTCGCTCATCTCGGCCTCCCCTCTGCCCTCCGCTCCATCACCTCATCATCCTGCCTTTTGGCCAGTCCTGCCTTAGAGCAGGAAGGAAATGCAGCCCAAGAACTAGCCCAGAGGGGTTCAGGGATAGGAAGGGTACCCCAGGGGTGGCACCTGCTGCTGCATAGGTGGGAGTGCTAGCAACCTCCCATCAGCCACCTCCCTTCTGGCCTGTTTTGCTCTGGCAAATCAGAGAGTGCAGGGTAGGATGTGATAGATTATTTTAAATTCAAGTGAGACAAATACACAGATGTCTCTACTTAGTGACCCCTGTCTGGATTGCCTAAGCCAAAGGTCCCTCATGGAGAATCTACAGCCTTGTGCAGCCTATGTCCACTGTCGAGTGGTGGCCCGCTACAAGGGCAGGACAGGAAAGAAATCACCATCTGAGACACTCCCTGCCAAAGAGTAAGCACAGAACTAGTATATTCTGAGCTCTGTAAAACAAATACAGACACAAGCATGTAAGCTTATGAGTGGACATCACTTGCTATGAAGGGAGAGGGCCGGGAGGAGGTGAGTTTTATAGTCTTTCAGGTGGACAGTGTAAAAATGGTGAGACAAAATCATCCCAAAGGAAAAATCAGTGAAGAAAAACAGCATATTTGTATGTCGAAATGGAGCGGTAGTGACTAAAACTGGGAAAGAAAAAGAGTTGGTCTAATAATTGAGTCATTCAATCATTTATGCCATAGACATGTTATTCATTACCAACTGGCCAGCCTGGTGGTGGATGCCTGTAAGCCCAGCACTCAGGAGGCGGGGCAGAAGGACCACTGTGAGTTCAAGGTCAGCCTGGGCTGGGTAGCAAGAGATACAAAACCAAACAGGACACAGACTGTGCCCTCCAGGGGCTCCTAGCTACAGTGAGACACAGGCAGTTTTACACACACAAGCAGGAGGCTGCCATCAAGACTGTCACAGCCATGGGGCCAAGGTTCATGGTAGTGCTGACCACGCAGAGAGCCTGGGGCAGAGGCCAAGAGGAGGGGCACAGAGGGGGCACAGCGGGTGGGGCGGGCACTGAATCTCGTGAGCCCCAGCTGCTGGAGGATCTGCTTCTGTAGGGGAATCGTGAAAGCCCAGGCAGCAGTGACCCTGAAGGACAGGGCCACCGTTCTCAGGAGCAGGTGGCACTGTGCAGCGGCTGAACCTACGCCAACTCCAGGACCGGGGCTCTGGCAAGGGCAGGACCCACCTCAGTGAAGCAGAGCAGGCTGCCTCCCACCGCGCCTTGTGGGATGTGTTACCCTTAAACTGCCACCCTGAAGCAGACAGACAGACAGGTGGCCCTCTGTCCAGATGCTGAGTCAGAACCTGCTCCTTGTTCAGTTAGAGTGTCTTGGCTGCAGGTTGGAGGCCCTCAAGCCAGCGTTAGAGAGCAGGGTAGGTCTGACATGAAGACACGGGCTGTCACTACTGGAGGGCGGCAGATCGTAGGTAGGGCCAGGAAGCCGGAGCTGTGTGCCAGGAACCCCGCCTCACCTCTCCCCCTCTCCACTCCTCTGCCTCGGTCCTCTGCGCGCCTCCAGCCTATGCTGGCCACAGTGTTTTCTCCCGCAGCTCCCGTCCCTGCGAAGCCTGATCCGATGAATTCATTTCAGCAGAGAGCTCGTAGGAGGCTCTCAGTGCATGGAGACCGTTGTAATCACTACAGCCGTGGATGCGAAGGTGATAGGGTCTGTTTCTAGGAATGCCCAACTCAAGAGACTGCCAAGCAGGCCCTCTTTTCCCCAGTAACTGGTCCATGCTCGCATGGAGATGTGTTAGGTGCAGTGGAAAATGCCTGTAATCCCAGCTACCGGGGAGGCTGAGGCAGGAGGATCACAAGTTCAAGCCCAGCCCAAGGAACTTAGAGGGACCATGTCTCAAAATAAAAAATAATAACCCTTGGGCGTGTGTGGCTCAGTAGAGCACCTCTGGGTTCAGCTGCAGTACTACAAAGCAAGCCAAAGCCAAAAACCAAGGAGAACTGGGCAAGGTCTCTTCCTCTGCCTGTCCTTTCCCTCTCTTGTCTCTCAGTTACAACCAACTCCTTCCCACATCCCCGCCCCTTTCCTTACTACTGCAATCAATCAATCATTCATTCTTTCGGGCTTTGCCGCTGTCCGCAGTGCCTGCCTTGGGGAGGTGATTACATCTGTGCTCTCAAACCTCAGGGCTGGGGGCACAGGGACCATCCGACACCCAGGCCTTGATGCATCCGCCTGACGGCAGCCTCACAATGGCAGGCAGGGCATCACCACTAATGGGCTCATAAAAGGAAGCGGAAGAACTCATTTATTTTGGGTCATTGCTTCTAGCCAGGATGAAGTTGCCCAAGCTCCCCAAATAAATGGCATGATTTTATTTCTCCTCCCACGTAAGCCAACACTTGCCGGTGGAAGGGACTGGCAGGTCATCTGCGCCAGTCACCTCTCCATGCCTGGGTTCTGTTCTCTGACCGGCGTAGGCTGAGGACCGGGTTTGTTTTCTTTCTTCTTTGTTTTCAGTCTAGCTACTGTGACTTTATTAGTGCTACTTAAATTTTAGCTAGTCTTTCTTTTGGTAGAACTAGCACCCTGTTGCCTCAAAGGAAGCTTCAAATATTGTTTCTTGTTAAGAATTTATTTATTTATTTATTTATTTATTTATTTATTATATATTTAGCACAGGGTCTACAGGGTCTTACTATGTAGCTCGGACTCATAGTGATCCTCCTGTTTTCAGCTTCCTAAGCACTGGGATTACAGGCACGCTCCACCACACCCAGTCTCAGTTGCTGTCTCAGGGAGCCCCACATATTGTTTCTTTTTTCTTTTATTTTCCTAGTCACACTGTAGCTATCTGTTGACTTTTTTTTTCACATATTGTTTCAAAAGAAGAAAATTTATTTTTAATCACAAATGTAGTATTTACTCATCATAGAAAATTCCAGGAGAGAAAAGCAGGACGCACAAGGATAGAGAAGAACGTCACAACTACACGGTCACTCTATCTCCTTTTGGCCGCAGTCCTGGGGATGGACACCTGCTAGACAAGTGCTCGGTGACTGAGCCACACTTGAGCCCTTTTTAAATTTTATTTTGAGGTGAGCTCTTGCTAACGTGCCCACCAGGCCTTGAGCTTGTGGTGCTCGTGCTTTAGAGAGCAGGGATTGCAGACATGTACCCCTGTGCCTAGCATGGTATTACCCCTTAAAAGCCGCCACCAAACACCAACCACGGGGATGAGGTTCTTCCACACCTTCCAGCTATTCCGGAGCTCCAGCCAGTACTGAGTTGGAATTCGAAGCCTTCTAATTGTGAGACAGTTTGTCTGCTGATAACAACACAACCACATACAGCCGCAGACATTCACGGTAGCTGCTAGCACAGCTATGGATTTTGCATACATAGTGACACAGAGCGCTGGCAAGGCCCTGGGAAGTCAGTGCCTTGATGGCCAGATGAGGAGCAGGAGACACCGGGACTAGTGACCCGCCCAGGTGACGGAGCCAGCAAGGGGAAGGCTGGGATCTGCACCCAGGCAGCTCCCGGGGATCCAGTCTGTGCCCCAAGCCCTCATCCTCCTCCACCCCTGCTGCTGGTGCTCATTTATGGCACAATGAACAACTTCCACTGCTCTTGGCCAACAATTCCCAGCGTGGCCTGAGAGCTGCAACATGACTTTAGCACTTGCAATGAGCAGTTTCTTGGGTTTTTCCCCAGACGCTCCAGTAATAAAATACCTTAAAATGGAGTCCAGGAGTTTGTATTTTAGCAGCCATCCATGTGGTTCTGATGACATGCAGGTTGGGCACCAGCCCTGATGGCCACCTCTCTTCTTCCTCCTCCTCCTCCTCCTTCACACCGACAGCGCCATCAGATCCTGGTCCAATTCCAAGGACACCACTGCTGTGGGGGACCTAGCACTCACCTCCGAGAGCCACTGGCTCTACGCTCGCTCAGCCCCTCCACCATCTCCCCTGGGCCCCTTCACCCCATAGCAAGGAGGGGGACTCACAGCTGTCGACTGCCGTGGACACTGTGCCTCTTGCTCTATGCTTTCACCCTTGGCTGCTGCTGAGGCCAGGCCTGTGTTCAGGGTCTGGGCCCGGCCTGAGGCCTTCCTGGCATCCACATCACCGCTCATCGCTCCCTCTGCCATTTCCGCTTCCTTCCTCCTTCCCCCCACAGTCGCCCTGTACCTCTCCCAGCCAGGTCTGCTCTTGGGGACTCAGCCTTGAATGGTTCCTCTCAGGACCTCTCAGCCATCTCAGACTTGAGGAGCCTTCGCTTGCATCTTCCTCCTAGTCACCCTTCATTCATGGACGAGCCATCACTGTCCCCACCTGTGCACTGTGCCAGGCCTGAGCTAAGCCTGGGGATTCCAAGGGTCACCTATTGTCTAGTAGTGGAAAGAGGGCAAGCACTGTGGAACTTAACAGGCCTCTGTCTCTGTCATCTGCGTGTTGGTTGGTTGATTTTCTGAACAGAGTCTACTTTGTAGCTCAGGCTAGACTTGAACTCACTATACTCTCAGTGATCCCCCTGTCTCAGCCTCCTGGTCACAATGATCACAGACGTGTGCCACCATGTCCACCGTCCTTGTCCCTAGTTAATACTGTGTTGTTTCCCAAGCCATGGGATGAGCCTATCTTTTTGCTCACCATGAACACTGGGTGTTGATCTTGGCCTGGTGACTGAACTGGGGACAGTAGAAACCTTGAGGGAAAAGGACCTCTAGACCTTCGGAAGGGCTGCGCAGAGGGGAAGCATGGAGCTCAATTTCCAGCCAGGACCCGTGCTGGGCATCACACCAAGGAACCCAAAACAACACAGGCTTGTCCTGAGAGCATGCTGTGGCCCCGTCCCCTGCTCCCTCTAGGGTTGCAGCCCTTACTTTCTCTGTTCTGTTCTTATTGCCCTTTGCTGTCAGTCATTTTCATTTTTTATCTGAGTAAGACTGAATCATCATGTACCTTTTCCAGGAATCATCACATTTAAAATTTTTTCTTTCTATTGACCAATTGATCGATTGAGATAGGCTCTCACCATACAGCCTGGGCTGGCCTCAAATTTACAGGGAGCTCCTGCCTCAGCTCCCCCGGTGCTGGAGCCACAGCTGTGTGACGCTGCTGGGACCAGCTTCAGCTTTCTCTCAGATGATTGCAACACGAAACACCTCAGCCCACAGACAACAAACGCATCAGCAGCCACTAAGAAGCTGAGGGCTCCTCTCCAGCCTTTCCAGTCAGGTCCGGTCCAAGGTCTTACTGCTGAACAGATGCAGCAAGCTCGTGTGAGGACAGAAAGGAGCCAAGTCCAACAATTGCATGATATAGATAAGGGAACCAGGACACTGGGAGGTCAAGCAGCCTTTCAAAGGTCGCACAATGAGACAAGGGGCACCCTCAGCAAGGAAAGAGTGTGTTAGGAAGGGCTCTGCCTGCGGGAGGTGCTTGCTTCTGAATGCTGCCTAAATGTGCTACCTTGATTAACTATTTAAATATGTGTGCCTTTTTTAAATTTTGTTTTTGGGTTTTTTTTTTAAAACAGGTCCAGGTTGGCCTTGAACTTGGGATCCTCTTGCCTTGAGTAGCTGGGATTACAGGCATGAGCCATCATGCCCCGCTGAGCTTTCTTATCGCTCACCCCTCTCACCTGCTATTTGTCCCCAGTGGGTGAGGAGAGCCCTCTGTGTCCTTTTTGATTGGGAGCAAGGTAACCCAGGATCCAGCGTACTGGCTCCCACCGCTAGCACATCACCTCAGCCTACGCACCATTTAGCTGCTGAATCCTTATGGCCAGGCCTGGCATTGCTTCTACAGTTTGTGGGGAGGCGAGCAGGACAAGCCCACAAAACCGCTCAGGTGGCTCGTTCTGTGCCCGGAGGAGCCCTTTTCACACACCAGCGGAGCTTGAAATGGCGTGGGGCATGGGGGCGGGGCCCGGCAAGTGGATCGTTTTTTAAACTCTACAGGGGATTTGGATGAGTAGCCAAGCGTGGAGACCTCACCACGGTATAACAGACAGACAGGCGAGGAGAAATAAGTTAGTGCTAGCTAAACAGGTCTTAGATTATCTGAACATCTTAAACTCTTTATAGAGAGGCCAAATTACGGAACAGTGAAACGGCTCCTATTCTTCCAGGCATCCAAAACCCTAATCGAAGATCATTTGCTTCTCCCAGAAAAGCATCTCTACTTGTCTGTGTGCTGAAGTTTTTATTAGATTCCAAACCATATCTTCTGCTCTTGACCCGAAGGCAGGGTGAGTCTTTTGGAGCTTGCAATGACACAGGTGTCCCGCTGTGGTCTGCTGGGAGTGTGTTCCCCACCAGCACTCTAAGCGATCACCCTGGCCCTAGCCTGGTCTTTCTGGCCCAGGGGACAATGTGATCAGGGTCAGCTCACATCTCCAGAGTGGTTCATGAAGCTGCTCCATGGAGACAGCCTCCGAGAGCTCCGCGTCTCTGGATAATAGAGTGGCCGCTAGCAGCTAGCTCAGGCACTCGAGGACTCGCCTTTGAGGACCTGATGGTCGCTGAACATTGTCCCCAGGACACAGCACACCTCTTTGGAATACCGGGGCTGAGTGTCCCCATCAGAAAGGCTGCAGTGGTCATGACATGAAAGCAGAGTGAGAAGTACAGACTTGAGGGACACTGGCTTTGGCTCTCAGGACACCGCGGTGAGCAGAGTTCCCTGCCTGCCTCCAGCTCTCCCCCGCTGCCGGGGCGGCTCCTCTTTCCACAGCAGAGCTTTTTTCTTACTCGGAAGGCTTCGGTGGAGGCTGCGGATCAAAGTCCCCCAGCCCTGTCCTGCTGGCCACGGTGGCAGTCACATGACACGTGGTCCTGGCTTGCCATCACATTGTCCTATCACCCAGACACAGTGATCTGTCTGGGAAGTCATCCAAGGGCCAGTACCAAAGAGACAAATAAACAAATAGATTATCAAGGGTTTTAGTAAGTAACAGCTTGAGATGGCTACATTTATTTCTGGTCACAGAGCTGTATGAATGTGACCCTGGAGCTGCCTCGTACAAGCCTGGGAGGATGTGGCCACCACCTAGAAGGAAGAAGGAGACAGTGAGAGACAGAGACCGAAGAGGGAAGAGCATGCTCTGAGGTGTCATGAGCCCAGCTCTGCTGTCCTGTGGCTTGCAGGAATTCTTTTTAAAGAGCAGGAATAAGTTATTGAGAGAAAGAAAGCATCTGTCTGAGAGGGGGACCCGGAAAGTGGGTTGCCCACCAAGCCCTCTTCTCAAGGGTGTTTTATTGAGTGAAGCCATGAGGTGAGATGGGCTTAAGATGGGACAGAACTACAACCAATCAATAAAATTATAGGTATAGCCACTTAGGTAATATTGATCCAGTGGCAAATTACAAGTACAGTCACTCGGGTAATATTGATTGGAGACCAAATGGGGAACAAGTCACATAGTAAGCAGTGACTCTGATTCTTTGAACTTCGCAAAGATTTTCCCCAACAGACTCTTTTTCACTGAGGCCAGGTTTGGAATTTGGAATCTCTGTCTATTTTCTCCATTCAGATGGTAGAACCCAAGGCCTTTGCCCTGAGCTATATCCCAAGTCCTGTATTGGTTTTTTTTTTTTTTTTTTTTTAATTTTGAGAAACAGTCTTTTTCTTTTTCCTTTTTGGTACCAGGGATTGCACTTGGGACCTTGTGCTTGCCAGATAGGCACTTATGCCACTGAGTCATAGTCCCAGCTGCTTGAGACACAGTCTTGCTCAGTTCATATGTTGCCCGGGCTGGCTCTCAACATGTAATTCTCCCATTTCTGCCTCCCAAAGTGCTGGGGTCACAGGCATGTGTCATCACACCATGCTGGGTGCAGGCTTCAAATTTGTCTTATAAACCAAATTCCTGATGACAGAACATTCTTCCTTCTTCACTGTACACTTAAAAAAAAAATGAAGCCTACATGTCTAAGAATGGACTCTTATTTCTGATGAGCATTGGGCGCTTCTCTTGTCACCTTGGTTACATGCAAGCTCCATTTCTCAGGACCCTTCCTGGTGTGGCTCCGTGGAAGGGTGTGTGCGTGCGTGCGTGCGTGCGTGTGTGTGCGTGTGTGGTAGCAGTGAAGCGTTTGTCCTCACCTTCCCCACCCTGTGACCACCAGCTCTACTGACCAGCAGTGAGACTGCCTTGCACATTCTAGGTGCCAGCAAGAGTCCACATCCTTTCAAAGACACGCTGGGCCTGTCTTGATTGCTGGGAGCTCCACGCCAGCCCAGACATGACTCCTGCAGACAGCTACATTAGACAGAAATTAGCAGGTGGGTAGAAAATCTCCAGCCTTCACAGGAGTCAGTTCAAAATTGGCTGGAGACAAACTGGAAGAGCGCCCGGCCTGCAGCCTCCCTAGAGATAGACGGTGGCCAAGCTCCTACCACGTTGGCACCGCCCGTGCCAGTGGACCCAGATAAGGTGGCAGATGCAAGGTGGGGGACCCAGACTCCTATCCCTTCCCTGAAATGCCTTTGATCTTTCTACATCAGAAGCTGGAGATAAGCTCAGTGATGCCCACCGCATCCCTCCGATATGTGCGCTTCCCTGTCGGATCAGGATTCGCTAAGCTCCTCAGCTTGTAACCCTGTTAGCTGTCAGCATAGCCCAGAGTGGTTGAGAAGTGGTCCTGTTCATATACAAAACCCCCAGACAGCACTTGCCTGGCAAGCGTAGGGTTGTGAGTTCAATCCCCAGAACCACAAAAATAAATAAATAAATAAATAAATAAATAAAATCCCCCAGACAAGGAACCTTGATGCAACCCATTTTGGGGGCCCCCTCCTGTCTCTCAGCAGCTTTCTCTCCACAAACTTTTCCTACTCTTAGGTCTTTATTTATTTGGTACAGGGTTTCATTACACAGCTCAGACTCGTAGTGATCCTCCTGTCTCTGCCTTCCCAGCGCTGGGATTACAGGCGTGCACCACTACACCCAGTTTCAGAGGCTGGCTTGGTGTGGGGCTGGCATGGCATGTGGTACCAGCGCTCAAACCCAGATCCTTGAACTTGCCAGGCAGGTGCTTAGACTCCGTGCTATCTCCCCAGCCACTGTTCCTACTCTTAACCTCCTTGTCCATTCTTTGGTTATAGAGAGACACACAAAGTTGGTGCATCTGACAAGAGAGTCACTTCTTGTGACCTGATGGCCTACCATTCCCACAACCGGGAGTTGTGTTCTTGAGGAGCTCAAGGTCTCTTTCAGCTTGATGACAATGGCTCAAAGGCCACAGCTACTGGCCCCAGCCTAGCTGTTGTTCAATGCGAGCGGGCTGTTTGAGTCCGCAGGCCTCTCCAGGTAGGGGCTAGGCTGTCTAGATCAATGAAATAAATGGAGATTTTGTTGTTGATGATTTTAAAGACAGGGCATCATGACATAGCCCAGATTGGTCTCAAACTCAGCAGTCCTCCTGCCTCAGCCTCCCTAGTGCTGAGATTACAGGTGTGCACCATCACTCCTGTCCAAGAATACTCTTAAAATCCGGGAGTCTTAGGCTTGGAAGCCACCTGACAGATTAGCACCTTAACTAGACAACCTGACCTCATTTATCTCTGTCTCATCCTCTGCCTTCATTGGGCCTGTCCCCTGGCCAGGAACTTGTGGTCATACACACGGTCCCATCTCAGGGCAGAAAGGCTGGAGACTCCAGGCCTCTGTAAAGACCTGGGACAAGTATCTAGAGGTAGAATTTTTTTTTCATATTGAATCAGGATCCTTAACTTTAAAAAGGTCATTGCTGCCCAAGTCGACATGTGACATGAACAGCAGAGTAGAGCCATTGGTAGGCGAGGACTGGAGATCTTCAGACACAGAAGAGGAAACACTTTCTGCCAACAAGAATAAAGCAGGAGCTACCATTATGAGGTGTTTAGGGTGCACTGTACACTTTCTGTCTGTGTTAACATTTAGGCTGCATGACGACTATGAGGTCATGGGGGTCACAGAAGGGGGCACTGGACCCAGCGATCTCGGGCACAATTCTCATACTGCACAACTGCAGGTGGCAGAGCTGGAATACAAGACAACCTGGGTGACCACCACCTCTCCAGTCGTGACGCTGCCCCTCTAGTCTTGTCTCCCACTCACTCTGATGAAGTGGATTTTCCAGTTTCTTATAAGAAGAGAACTGGAAGCCAAGGCTTCCCGTCACTCCGTCTCTCCCCTCAGTAGTGGCGTGGGCATGTGGAGGAGGAAGCAACGACCTTCTCCTTCCCTCATGCAGACTCTGCGACTCAAACCCTGCCTCTTGCTGTCTATAGACACTTCTGGTTATATAACCTGCCAGCCACCAGAGCTGCACGGATTCTGCCTGGCTGAGGACATCACAGCCTGGGTGTCCTGGCCAGTTCAGCCAGGCAGCAGAGGCCCTGACCTAAGGTTGGGTTGGGGAGACTTCCTTGGTTCTGCTAAGATAACATGTCTCACATCTGTCCTCGGCACCTCCCAGAGTGCACAGGTGGGTGGCAAAGTCCTGCCTGCAGCCTGCAGACATTCACAGTGGCAAACATTCAGCAGACACCGCAGCTGCCCTCCATACCCTTGAGAAGGGTGGCAGCGGTCACCTCATGCCTCCTGCTTGGTGAACAGCAGTGACTTCCTGATGCCCAGATATGAAGGGGCTGCACACACTTCAGCAGGGCAGTGGGCACCTAGGTCTTCTGCTCAGGGGTGCTCAGTAGCACCCTGATACACGTAGCACATGGCCCAGGGCACGCGGCCACCTTATCCCCTGAGCCCCTCCACCAGGAATTTGGAATTGGGGACCTAGAGACCCAAAGAAAGGAATTGGCTAGGGATACAGGCCAAAATCATGGCCCCCTGGGGGATTCACTTTTCCTGCTGCTGAGTCCCTGGGTCAGCCCCAGGAATTGCCCTCGGGCCCAGTAAACTACACAGAAAACAGCATGGAAAATCTGCTCTGCTCACACATGCAGAATCTGAAAGCTCACTGGGAATACAGTGATGCTCCGCATAATGACGTTTGGTCAGCAACAGTCCACCTGTGATAGGGATGCAAAAGATGACAAAGTAGCTCAGAAACGCCTATCAGCTAAGGACACACAGCTGCGGCACCACAGTGGCAATGCATACACATGATGGGTGTGCTTGTGGCCATGCAGGTGCAAAAAAAGATCGAAAGCTGGACAGGCAGAGTGCAGGGCAGGGGCAGGGGAAGAAGTCAGCCATGTTATGCACTTGCCCAACCCTCCACAATGTGTGTAATCATTACGAACTACAAGCAAGTACCAATTTTAAAAAAGCTTACTCTAAAAGTCTTCTGTTACACTCCAGAGTCTCATACATCTTGTATTCACTGTATCTTTTTTTTGTCGAGACAGGGTCTTGCTATACCGCCCAGGTTGAGGCTATCAAACTCCTAGACTCAAGTGGCCCTCCTGCCTCAGCCTCCAGTACCTAGGGCTACAGATGTGTGTCATGACTAGGTACCATATTTCCTGATGGCAGCAAGAGGCTACACCATGCCTGGCCCCAGGTAGTGCGAGTCTGTATGACGACACATACCTTCCCAGCAGCAGCAAAATTGCTAGCATAGTATTTCTTGGAACGGATCTGTGTTCAGCAAGCCGGGTACAGGATTCGAAAGTGAATTCATCTCCTCTCCTGTGGTGCCCTGTGCTCCTGTAACACCAGCGCAGTGTGTCTGTTGCACAGTGCAGACGTTCCCAGGAGCCCGCGAGGGGGTCCAGGGAGGGTGCTGAGTGCCTTGCCTGCCTTTGCACTTCCCAGGCTGGCCAAGCCCTGAACCTCCTGGAACTCGTGGACGTTGATGGAGCTGGTTTCAGTTTTTTACTACAATGATGACTGTGAGCACATACATTTCTGGGGCAAAAACCACTACAACCATAACTACATTCAATCCTTCTATGTGCCCAGATATTATGCTGTAGCTCAGGAGACACACAGCCATGACCTAAGTTCCCGTAGAGTGGGGAAAAGTCTGGCGTAGGGGCATGGACCGTTAGCCCAGTGCTTGGGGCTGAGGCAGGAGGGTCATGAGCTCAAGGCCAATCGGGATTACACAGTGAGACCCTGTGTTTGAAAAATAAATGACATTTTAAGGAGGATAAAAGGGTTGGGGATATAGCTGAGTGATAAAGTGTTTGCCCAGAGTTGTTAGAGTGAGGGAGGAAAGAAGAAGAAGGGAGGGAGAGAGAGAGGCAGACAGAGAGAGAGAGAGAGAGAGAGAGAGAGAGAGAGAGACAGACAGACACAGAGACAGAGATGAAAGTTACCTGCTATGGGACATTCTTGTCCCTTCCTTGTCTCAAGCCTTGCCAAGGCCCTCCATAGCGCCCTGCAGCGCCCTCAGCTGTCCTCCTGACTCCTGTGCCAGCTTGGAGCCAGGCTTCCATGGCGACACGGCTACTTCACGGGCTGGATTCTTGCAGAGCCCCCGGGGCCACAGTGTGAGGGACACAGTCAGTGAAGGCTCAGGGAGATGCCAGGGGAAGGGGTCCTAGAAAAGCTACTGCAACGGTCTGGGGAGGTGACGACTCGAGTTGGGAGCCCCTTCTTGAGCCTGCCATTGCCTCTGGAGATGAGCAGCCTCTAGATCCCTAGTGGTCTACCAATTGCTCCATGTGTCACTCCAAAGCACCAGAGGGCCTGGAGCGATGGGACAGCACAGTCAGGACCACACTGAGTCTCCAAGCAGGGGCTGCAGATGCCACCCTCCCCGCTGGCACAGTCTCTGAAAGCAGTGGGACAAAGGGGGTGGCACCCAAAAGATGAAGAAGGGTTGTTTGCCTCTGTGCTACATTAACCGCTGTATACGATGTAAAGGGGGCTTGCTCTTAGGGGGCTTCCGTGCTTGTTTCGAGACAGCTCAGTGGCATAGCGCCTGTCTGGCAAGTGCAAAGTCCCAAGATTAATTCCTGGTGGAAAAAAAAGAAAGAAAAAACATAAAGGAATTACTTATATACTTTTTGTATGCCTAGGACATGACTTGTGAGGTGAATATTTTTCTCCATTGCTAGTCTAGTTTTCCCACTACTAGCTGAAATAAGCCTTTTGATGTTGTTACATAGTGTGTCACACTGAGCTACCTTATCAACTTTTTGATAAAACTTGCAGATTTTGCTTTAGGTACCTGCACATAAGAATATATAATATTGTAACTGGGCACTAGCGCTTCCTCGTAATCCCAGCACTTGGGAGATAGCTACACAATGAGTTCAAGGCTAGCTTGAACTGAATAGCAAGACCGGCTCAATGAAAAAAAAAAAAAAAAGATACCATATTCATAGTTCTGTAAACTTGTTTTTTTATTTTATTTTTTTGTGGAACTGGGGATTGAACTCAGGTCCTTACGCTTGCCAGGCAAGCACTTATTCTACTGAGCTAACTCCCCAGCCCCTGTAAACTTATTTTTTAACTTGAAAATTTAAACATATTTCCTTTCTCTGGCATCACAATTGCCAATCATTATTGTTTTTCAGACAGGGTCTTACTATGCAATTCAGGCTGGTTTTGAACCTACTATGTAACCCAGGTTGGTCTTAAACTCAGAGGTCTTCCTGCCTCAGGCTCGGAGTGCTGGGATTACGGAAGTGCATCATCCCACCCGGCTACAACTGCCAATCTTTTTCTTTTTCTTTCTCTCTCTTTTTTATGTATTTGGTATGGGGTCTCACTATGTAGCTTGGACTCATAGTGATCCTCCTGTTTTCGGCCTCCCAAGTGCTGGGATTACAGGCACATACGTCACCACACCCATTCTCAATCACTGTCTCAGCATGCCCCGGGGGCAGGGCTGGCACCGCATGCTGGGGATCAAACCTGGTTCCTGGGTCTGCCTAAGCAGGTGATTTAATCTGCTGAACTGTAAGACTGTCCCACAACTGCCAGCCTTAACAGCTACATAGTGTTGTTTTACGGACTGTCAGAGCCATGCTAAAACATGCTTTCCCATTCCAGGAGGACCTATTTGTTAAGGTGACTTTATTATTATTATTATCATTATTATTAATTTATTTTTTTGTTAAGGTGACTTTTTCACAGACAGAGAGCACCTGGGTGATTTTCCTAGCCTGCTGACCACAGGTAGAAAGAACTGCGCCACGATCTGGCTCAGATCACATTTCTCTCTGCAGACTGCAGGAGCAGAAGTGGAGGCGGAGTTTCCAGTACCTAGAGATCTGTTTTCATCACACAGAATGAAAAACTAATTCTTTGCTTCTTATGCAAAGGATGTGGAAGGCCTGGTCACTCTCCCTAGAACCCAGCAGGTAGGCTGGCTCCTTACAGCAGGGAAATGTCACAAAAATGACAACACCTAAGGGACAACACTGGCCAAGAGCCACAGACAGCTCTGAAGCAGTCGCCTGGCAGGGGATGCCCTTCCTCAGGAGCTGTAGACTGCTCAGGCTTTTACAATTCTCAAGCTCCATTTCAGGGAGCTTTTGTGGTTTAGATCGATGTGCTCCTGGGAGTCAGGGCCCCATCATTCCTTGGTCCCATTCCTTGTCTTGTGCCCAAACTGCTGGGACTTAATGCCCTTTGTTCTGCTGCACAGTAACGATCCTTTCAGGAATCTCTCAGAGCTTTCTCATCATGACCTCAGGACAGATGGAGGAACCATGTGACAGGGATGACCGAGCTTCTCCGTGGTCACAGAGGAGTGAGGCACACGTCGTCTGGCTCCTATTGGAAGCCGCAGGGCCCAGTTAAACTGCTGCTCTGGCAGTGACTGCAGATCGCGTGGCAGGGAACGCGGGGCCTTTGTGGAAGGGCTCTTTGTGGAAGGGCTCAAGGCCACCTGCTCACTGGCCTGAGAAAAGCAATGCCCAGGGTTTGGCTGAGTAACAGCTCTTGTGTTTACAACCAGTTCTTGTTGGCCCAGCTTCTGGGACCAGAACCTCTGTGGAACCTAAGCTGCATGAAATGGAATTCTGCAATCAGGGATTAAACTTTTTCAACCTCCTACTATGTGCCAGACAGGGCCCCGAATGCCAAGAATGAAAACATGAACTCATTTCTCTCAGAACACAACAGTAGAGGAGACAGACTGTAAGCTGGGGATGAAGAATTCGAGGGCCTCCGTGGAGAAGGAAGCTCAGGTGGCACCTCCCAGGCACATCGTGGGGAGGAGGACCTCGGAGCTGCGTGAGGGAGCAGCGCCCTGGAGGGAGCCGGGCAGAGAGCACCCGAGAGAGCTGTGCTGGGTGCAAGCACCCACAAGTGTCCTGGGGCTCCGCTAGACGCGAGAAGGCCTGTAGTGGGAAGTGCACGGTTATCACACTGTTCTTCCTCTTGCCTATTCGTACAGTCCACATCTTTCTAGTCTGTGTCTTATTTTGGATGTTAAGAAGATATTATTATTATTATTATTAATGCATTTTGTGCAGGGTCTCACTACACAGCTCGAACTTGTAGTGATCCTCCTGTCTTCAGCCTCCCCAGTGCTGGTATTACAGGCCTACAACCACCACGCCCAGACTCAGTGGCTGGTTCAGCGCACCTGGGGGTGCGGCTAGCACAGCATGTGGTGCTGGGGATCGAACCCTGGTCCCTGGGCTTACCTAAGCAGGCACTTAGTCTGCTGAGCTGTCTCGCCCCCCCACTCCCCAATTATTTTTTTTTTTGGCCTTTGTCTTACTGCTTTAACCCTCCACTTCTCCCCAAGGCACCAGGATCTGAGGACTTGTAACTTATCAGGGATTGTCCCAAAGGAAAGAAGGAAGATGAACACCGTGCTTCAGCATAAGGGAGGCCCGATGCCCACAGCCCTGCAGGAGCTACAGGCAACAGCAGATGGGAGTGTGTGGCGAAAAGCTCACCTTTGAGCTTGGGGAGTCCAATGCACAGCTGGCTCTGGAGGACTGAAGGCCATGTCTCTCCTCGCCTTCTTCCTTCCCGGCATCTTGCTAGCGCCACTTCACTCCCACACACTCTCTGGCCAGCACTTCAGGCACATCCTCAGTCAATGGTGTCCTTCTCAAGCGTCCCTCAGCATGCCGTTGTCACCATTTGTGTTTGACCTTAGCTAGGGAGTTGCTGGATGTGATGTTGTCAGAGGCCTGACGAGAGCACAGCCTCTGGATGTGCCGTGCGGCATGGAAGCCCTGCGTACAACAAGCACCCGGCTGGCCCATGACAGAAAGGTGGGGAGAGAGCAGGAGGGAGGGTGGGCCAGAGCAACCTGGCCCACCACGGGAGCCTGTCACCACACTGATGGGGCAGAGCGCAGATGACTACAGAAAGAATAATAGATGAGGATCTAAAAAAAAATGCCTTCTAGGGGCTGGGGAGATAGCTCAGTAGAATAAGTGCTTGCCTGGTAAGCGCAAGGGCCTGAGTTCAATCCCCAGTTCTGCAAAAAAATAAAAAAATGCCTTCTTGCATGGCTCAGCTACTGGACCATCCTTTCTGCCTTAGACGGGTGTCAGGGCCAGCTTGGACCATCTGGATCCCACGTTCTGTGGGCCCCACTCCTACCTGAACAGGGTGCAGTGGTGTGCTTGACAGCCAGAAAGCTTTTTCCCACCCTCTGCTGCCTGGTGAGGTGCGGGTGGGGACTGGGAGGCCAGGTGCTCCAAGGGACAAGAAAGGAGATCTTAGCCACTCCTGGCCCATGCTGATGCGACCGAGGCCCATGCAGTGTATTTCAGCTGCACATGACTGGAAGGTGACAGGAAAGTGTTTTGCTTGGCTAGGGAGATAGAGCACTGAGAGATGGACGGCTTGGGGGAGGCAAAGAGGAACAAAGCCAGAGGTGTAGCATTGCACAAAGAGCTGAGGCAGTCTGGGAAGCCCCTTTTGCTGCAGCCTGGGGTGCAGAGGGCATGGACAGGAGGCAGCTGCTGCAGAGTGGTGTGTGGGGCTGTGTCAGGCTGCATTCGGTCCCCAGTGGCCTTGAATTGTTTTTAACCACAGTGAACTGGGAAGCAAAGGTAAGCAGTTTACTCGGAGGAGATGGAGAGGGGGAGGGGAGGGGACTGGGTCGTGCAGCTCCAGGGAGACACCATGTTGGTATGAACCAAGGTGATGACAGCAGAAGAGGGGAGGACACAAGTGCAGCACCCCCTCCTTGGAATGGGACAGCTCTCCCTGCATGGACCCATGGCTCTCCCAGGCTCGCAGATGGAGGAATCACTGGGGATCACTGTCCAGCAACAAGGCTTGCCTAGCGGGCTTCTCACGGCCTCTCCCTCGTCCCCCAAGAAGATGGAGAGGCATGAATGTGAACCCAGGGACCTCACCACCACTGCGTTCCCCAGGGACTGCACAGCCCCAAAACACTCGGGTGAGTGAATCCCATGTGGCCTCGGTGGCCCTGTCTTCTGGACAGATCTAGGAACTCTGTCCAAGTTCAGAGACTCCTGCTCAGCAGAAATGCTGAGGTGCAGTGCCTGTGACATCAGCAGAGCATCGCTGATGTTCAGGGTGGCAGAGAACCTTCCATCAGCCACTGGGGCACTGCGGGGTGAGCGTGGGACAGCCCTGGGGCCTCTCCTGCCATCAAGGGCTCTCAAGGGAAGTCCAGACACAATCCTCAGGACAGCAATCCTGGCCCGGACTAATGATGTGCCAGCTTCTCAGCAGACACCGTGGCCACTGCAAAGGTTACAGCTGATGTTGCTTAGGTGATCCCAAGATTATAATTGCTTCTTCCTAAGGCCCTGGCACCTTGGAATGTGACACTGGACTCAGTCACCCAGCAGCATGACCAGAGCACCTGCAACAGGAGAAAATATCTGAATGTAAGCTCCAGAGGTGGTTTACTGTACTTTAGAGTGCATCTCCCCCCCCCCCCAAAAAAAAACCACCTTTCCCCTGTCTTGCAAGTCTTAGGCATCCAGTTGTCTCTGATTATGTCAAGAAGTCAAGAAGGGACCCTCACCTTCCAAGGGCTGTGAAAGGAAAAATGCCAAATGATGGCTGGTTTCTAAACATCTATCGTCTTCCCTGACTGCTACATACATACAAGAGGATGGTATTAAGAATCTCAAAAATGGCGTACCTTTCTGCTTTGTCAACTGCCTTTATAACACCTTTGCCACCCTCTCTAAAAAGAGAGATCCTTTCCTGTCCAAGGAGACCACGAGCCTGGCAGGCTCTCCTTCCAGTGTGGCAGAGCTCCCTCAGGGGGCTCACGGCAAGGGCACCTTTCTCCAGGGGACCTATCTTCCCCCAGGTCCCTCTTGTGACACAGCAGCTGCCCTTGCTGGTGGGTGCAGTGGCAAGGAAACTGAGGGAGGGACAGGCGTTAGCGATTCTGCTCGCTCTGCTCAGCTCACTCACTCCATGCCATCAGGGGGTGACACAAAAAGCTGCAGAGTGCTGCTGCTGCCCATGGTGGTGTGGGCTGGGAGCGCAGGTGGCACTGCCTGTTCTCGCCTTCCTGGGCTCAGGAGAGCCAGACACTGGTATTTTTTCATAATTCCTCCAATTCAGGCTCCGTTCACGTCCCCTGAACACCTCAGTCACTATAATAAGCTTCACCAAAACTCACAAACAAAATCCCCAAGAAAGCCAAAGAAGAGAAGCACAGCTTCCTTCTCTGGGCTACATGCCACCTCAGAACACCCCGACCTTGGCAGGTATCTGGTGGACGCTTATCTCCTCACTCTTATAATTTGCCTCTAGGATGCCGCCTTTATAATTGTACTAAAACAATTACAGCAGCAGCATCAAAAGCCAACTACCTGGATACGACAATAAAGCCACTTTTAGTCTTGGTGTGCCAGCTAGGTACGCCAAGGCTGTGCCGAAGACATTTCCTCAAATTTACTCCTCCAGCTTTCAATCTTTAGCCAGACCTAAATAACAAAGAGGGTAATTGTATCTTGTACAAAAAATGGAGAGAACTGCTCTGGGGGAGATTAGCAAACATGTAAGTGGAAGAATAAAGGGAAAACTACAGACTATACAGTTTTCTAATTGTGGATTAAAAAAAATAAATGTATATTTTACACTTAGCATTTTTTTAAAAATTAAGATGTGTAATCAGTGGCTCCAGGTCTAGCATATTAAGGAGAAACATCCGACTTCTGGTTTTAATCCCAAATTCATTTGCTTAGTACATTAGGCCGGGCCAGTGTAATAGTCTATGCGATACAGCTCTGCACGTGGGCAAGACATGGAAGCCGCTACAGCGACCGCCAGCCTGAGCGCTACTCCCAGCAGCTAAGCTGGCTTCCCAGACCTTTGGACTGTGCGCTGTGTCCTGCCCTCCTCCATGCTGGAGGTGTTCTCCTAGGTAGCACTGTGGAGAACGGGGCTTTGAAAAGCAACACAAATGCAAGAACGCTCGCTAACCTTGTCTGTGACACTTTCCTGGGAACTTCAGCGTGTAGGGACCCTAATGCACGTTTCCTCACCTGGTGGCCTGCTGTGTAGGTGCTGGTAAGAAGTGAGACCTTGTTTCACTTTCCACTGCCTGCACTGTCCAGTGCTACAGGCAGCAGTTACATGAGGCTATTTAACTGAATTAAAAATCAGTAAAATTACGTCGTGCTAGCTGTACTTTAAGTACTGAGTGGCCACATGGGCTGGTGGCTGTACCACAGTGCAGACTCAGAGAACGGTTTTACTACAATAGAAAACTCTTTTGGCTGCTTATACTCTACATACTAAGTGGCAGGTCACTTCATTCTCAATATTCTGTGGGCAGATACTGGCATAAAAATATCAAGTGGCCGAAGGACCCATGACAACTGAGTCCTAGAATTCACACTGACCTCTCCAGGACTGCAGGCTGCACATCTCCTTTGTTGGTCTGTCCTGCTCTGAACTGTGTCTGAATGTGGAGAGCAACTTACACAGGGCAGGGCTGCAAATTCCCTGCCACCGTGGCCAGCAAGCTGCCCAGGTCTTATCAGGAGACTTCTCAGTGTGAGTCACAAGACCACAGTACTTCATGTCTAAGCAGTCAGTACTCTATGGTATTGCTATCGTTGGAGATAATCAGCAGAAGGTAGCTGACCTCCTTAGCTTTTTTATTTTTTGTGTGCAGGGTCTCACTATGAAGCTCGAACTCATGACTGTTTTCAGCATCCCCAGCGCAGGGATTACAGGTACACTCCACCACGCCCAGACTGTCACCAGCTCAGTATGCTCAGGGATGGGACCCAGCGCCGCATGTGCCAGGGATTGAACCCTGGCCCCTGTACTTGCCTAAGCAGGTGCTTAGCCCACTGAGCTATCTCACCAGTCCTTGCTCTAATTTTCTTTGTGTGTCTTTGAAAATTTTAACGATTTACAGAACTGCAGTAGCTAAGAATTGTTCTGGTTAGGTCAACATTATCCTTTTACTCATTATGCACAAACAGCCCGAAGGATGGTAGGTTCAATGTGTTTTAACAACAAAGGCTTATTTTGAAGAAATAAAATGCAAATCTTAAGAAATGATCTAACACGGGGAACTTGCACGAGGGAGTGTGGTAACAGTGCCAACAGTAACAGTGAGCACACATACCAGTTCATGGCAGGCTGGCTCCAAGGGCTTCCCGCACATTATACAGTTTGAACTCCATCCTCACATCTTCCCAGGAAGCACTATCATGTTAGGAAGGAATTAGATGCCCGAGTCACCAGGCTGAGTGCAGGGCCACTACAGGCTGAGAAAAATGAGCCCTGCCTGCCTGGATTCAACCAGCCTTATTAGCTTTATTTCTAAATTCTGGGGACATGCTGTTTTTTTGGTACTGGGAATTGAACTCAGGACCTCCTGCTTGCCAGGCAGTTGCAAATCCCCAGGGCCCCTTCACTTAATTAGTATGCTTACCTTCTCTGTAGCTTTCCTTCAGTATTTTTTCTTCTCATTCACTGATGTAGTTTTGAAAGTATAAACACAGTCCTGTGACACAATATCTACGTAATAGCTGATACCAACAAAATGTAGTAGGCGCTGCGTGTATGTAAAGTCAGAATTCCAACCCTGGATCTAAGGGACTTACTAAAATAAAGTTACCCTTTACTTCATAACTATTTTCACTCTCAACTACTTGGATTTATTTTTACTAATTCCTTTTCAAGTCTGTACAAAGGGTACCACCATACATGTCAAAGAATTTGTAATGCCACTGCCAAAAGCTTTTTTTGAGACAGGATCTCACTATGTAATACAAGCTGGGTTTGCACTTGCTATGCAGCCCTGGCTGGCTTCCCGCAGTGATACTCCTGCCTCAGCCTCCTAAGTGCTGAGATTATAAGGGTGCACCATCATGCCTAGCTCAAAAGCTTGTTTTTCCAGAACACAAAATTTGGAGAGCTGTCAAAGGGACTTTTCCAAATTGATAGCTTACTAATTTGTTTTCTCTTTTGGGCAGTTCTACCTTCAAACGGTACCAGAAAACCAAAATTCACCATTTCCTTGTAACATAAATGAAGTCACAAATTTTTAGTATTATGCGGTTAAAACGCAAGAAAGCCTTTTGGGGGCCTGAGGGTGCAGGGTGGCTGAGAGGCAGTGGTGGTGGTGGGGAAGGATTGGACCAGACCAGACCAGACCAACTTCTCCCCAATATTCTGTTTTTGGTCTCTTAATCAACTAATAATGAAACTCTAGACTGAAGAAATCTAACCTAATTCAGTCACTTTACAAAGCAACCAAAGTCTAGAGAAGGTGACTTGCCCTAGATCAGAGCAAATTCATTAGAGCCAAAAGTGGAACCCACACTTCTGACTCAGCTCTTCCCACAACGGGAGAAGGACAAGGGCCTCTCCCTGCCCTCCAGGGCTCTGGCAATTCCCCCAGCGGATGCTCTCAGGTGCTGACACAGTGGTGCAGTGCGTGCACTGGGCACACCTGCGCAGTGCCTCAGAGGAATGTCACTTCGCGGCCACTGCAGATGCACACAGCTGGGACAGTGCCTGACTCTTGGCAGTAAAGCGCGTTACGCTGGGGCAGCAGTTTATGAAGCCAAGTGATCATGCAGGGTCCAAAGCTGCCAATCCCTTCTTATTCCAGAGACAGTGTGACAATACAACGATAAGCCTTAAAAAAAGAACAAAAAACTAAACCCTAGCCCTCTTTGGAATTAAAGTTACTTTGAAGAGTCAAACAAAACACAAAGAAATTGCAATTTATTTAAAAAGGGCAACTCCAGGGCATGCGCCCTGCTTCCCGTTCGAAGCTGTGGCCAGACCTGTTGACTGCATCAGTATCCGCACTCCGTTGAGCAGCCCGGATGGTTGGGTCCCTTGATCCCAAAGCACTCAGCAATCGCCAACAAACCAAGAGCTACACCATGTTAGAACAAAACAAGCACATTAGTATGTGGTTTTCAACCAGAACTGAAAGACAAAAAGAGAAAACGATTTTCTGGCTAACCAGAAAACTACTCCCTGAGCATCCCAACTGAGGTTGTGTTACAAGGAAAATGCTCTTTCTAGACAGCAAATCTAGTGCTACATAAGGAGAAACCACACCAGTCAAAAGAAAAGGTCTGCTCCCTTTAACTTAAAACATGAAGCTACCTTTTCACTTCTGGAAACAATATTTTTATGACATAGTCACACACACTGAAAACACTCAACAAATCAGTAATCTCCAGTTATTAACTGCTAGCTGCTCTTCATGTGAGTAAGACACCAGAACAGTAAATTCAAGTTGCATCAGCACAAAGCCTTGGCTGAAATAATACAGCAGCAGGATGCTTCAATCCTGCAGGGCTGCAGACCCCAGGATCCAGGGGTTCGGGGTGTCAGACACATCCAGGGCCCCCATGGGGGGCTCAGCTTCTGCGGTTGTATGAAGAGCTCAACGCCCAGTTCCGATTCCTGCCAAGTTGGACAGTGCATGATGTGTTCCAAGGCAGAGACACAGTCACACTTAATAATTCCATGATCCCAATGGAGGACTATTCTTAAAAGGAGAAACGGCTTAGCAATAGAAAACAGAAAAACCACCAAACTGTTAAATATGAGGTAAAAGACTTAATGTAAGAAGAAATAAGAAAAAGAAGTCTTTTTGGCTAAGAACTTACATTATCACTTAATCAAAAATTTTTAAAGGGGGGTAAAATAACCCCACCATTTTCCGAAATGTTACATTATAGAAATCAATGTGAACTTCACAATCCACATAAGAAAGTAAACTAGGGACTGGGAACTCAGTGGTACAGTGCTTGCCTGGTAAGCAAGAGGTCCTGAGTTTGATTCTTGGTACCAAAAACAAAGGCAAGCAAACTATCTTGGCCTCTGACAGGTATAGCAAGAGTCTGCAGTGCCGTCCCCATGAGGTCAGTATCGTGTATAGGCGTTTCGCTGCTGCTGCTGCTGTTGCTGCTGCTGCAACGGCTGTTGGGCTTGCTGCTGCTGTAGGCGAATCTGCTGGGAATAAGGGTCTTCCAGGGACTTCACAAATATGGTCGTTCTAGGGCCAGTTTTCCATACGATGCCATTAGCGTCCTTCACTGAGGACTCCACTGTGATGCTGTGCGTTCCCAGGATGGCGAAGTTCAAAAGAAACTGGGTGCTGAAGTAATCATTATGGGGCTCAACCCTCTGCTCCATCTCATTGGTTATGCTGTCAAGGGGTATCTGAAAGGAGAATGGCAGGACACCAGTATCAACTACACGCACCGACCCTGTGCTTACCTCGAGCCAGGCCCTGTTCAGTGTGCAAGTACCATTACGATTCTTGCTTCTGATGAGGCGGCAGGGGCAGGATGGCAATGCAGGTCCTCCAAGGCAGAGTGGGACGGACGTAGGCAGCCGGCTCTCAAGCTGCCCGCCCAACTATTCCAACCCTGCCCTCACTCTTGAGAAGCTGTTCCCCCAGCCTTTATCACCCCGCCCAGGTTGCCTCTCCCCCTGCGTGCTGTCCCCATCCCTTCTCTCCTCTGTGGAGAAGTGTGAAGAAACAGGATCCAACCACCCGTGTCAGTGTTTGAGACTGAAAATGCATCGGTTGGCTAAGTTAGGTCCCTGCTTCTCTCCATAGCTGGTGATTCCTTCCTCCTTTAACAACTCAAATCTAGAACCTGTACCTGGCTCACTCCAGGTCATGCCAACACGTAAGACTGACGGGATCATCCCCGTAGTCAGCAAGACATGCACGCCTCTGTCCTTCAGGGAAAGGGATGAAATCTGGTGTGTCTCCACCTCTACTCAAGATAAAGTGCATTAAGAGGCAGACTTATTCTGGAACCAATTCATGGTAATCTTACTTGATACTTGGCCAGACTGCTGTGTTTATGGGTGTGCTAGTGTGGTGCAATTATACTTAACAGTGCCTGCAGTTTTGTGGCTTTCTGAGCAGTTCTCATGGGGTCAGTCTTCCAGATGCATTTCCTTGTAACACGAACGGAGTCACCAATTTTTAAGAACTATTTGTGGTATGTGTTCTTTTTTATACTTCACATCTAGGTTTTGTAGGGTTTTTATTTTGCTAGAAATAGGATTACCAAATAACGTCCTCAAAGGGAGCAGAACAGGCGTGGCCAGTCTGATTACCCTGAATGGATGGCTGCTTTTGGAGGTGTAAGCTTAGCACCTTGCACGCTGCAAAGCACCAATGCGCTACCAGAGCTGCGATGCCCACTCCCTGCCCTGCACCGGTTCTCCTGAGAGGTGAGACGACAAGCAACACTTGAGGCTAGAGGGCTTTTTTTAAACAGAAGAAATTATTACATGCAAAGAACAAAGAGATTCAGGGATAGTGTCATCTCCAGCTTAAAGTCAGGAGAGAGCTGCAAACTGCGATAAACCGCAGAAATTCCCATTGCCCCCTCCGGTGACATCTGAGATCACGCGAGCAACCCTAGCAGCTGCAAAGTGCACAGCTTTTCATCATTCCCCCAAAATTTACCGAGTGGCTCCACAGGGCAAATGCTCGTGCCATCAATCAAAGGATGATGAGAAGAGAACCAAGCAGGAGCCACGTCACAGAGTGGGGAGAGCGCACCAGACACACGTCACAGTGGGGGCAGCCACGGTGCTTAAAGCGGTCCTTCCTTGCATTAAAGCCTGACGGCACTGCAGTTTAAAAATTCTGTCTCTTGCATCTTCATTGATAACCCTCCTCCTTGCCAGGAGCCATTTGCTCAGACATGTCTGCACAGCCTGCCCACACCCACCCTGGGCATCCACACAGCTCTGCCAGCACAAAGGTAAACTTGCTCTCTTGCTCCACTTACTGCGGACAAGCCACCAAAGAATCTGAAGAGAAGTCTGAAATGCTGACCACCCTATATCCAGCTGACAAGACTTGATTGTGGCTCACAGCTACCTCCTGACTTTTCCGCAGGGCCAATTCCTAGGGTCATGGACTTAAAGGGAGGTTTTCATTCATCTAACTACTGTTTTTTTAATTTATTTTTATTTTTATTTTTTTTCCTGAACTGGGGATTGAACTCAGGCCTTTGCACTTGCCAGGCAAGCACTTATTCAACTGAGCTATCTCCCTGGGCCCTAACCACTGTATGTTAACGCTATATACATAGAGAAGAATCCTCTAGAGGAGGGAGTTTTTAGTAGTTTAACCAAACTGGCCTTCAGGAGGGCCTGGCCTGATGGCTAAGTTTCAGGCTGGTAGGGAGCTGGGCACCCTCTTCTCTGGACATCAGGGTACTCCTCCTGCATGCTGGCCGAGACTGGGCCAGAAAACTCAACCAGAGGCTCCTGAGTTAGATTCTGCAGTGTGAACAGCAGTCCAGCTGGTATTTTGACCTTTGCCTGGATGCTGGATCTATGAGCTGTTCAGGCAGGAAGAAGGGTTGTTAACAGCCTCCTCAGACCCCAGTCTGTACCTGTAATTTATGTAACTGTCATCAGCTTAGCAGTGCCAAACAATGGAAAATGTCAGAATGATTCTGCCTCCTTGCTGAATTACCTTGTAGTCTTTTTTTTTTTGGTGCCTAACTCAGTTGGCCCTGTGGGTGAGGCTGGCATAGCATGTGGTGCCAGAGATCAAACCGCGGTCCACGCACTTGTCTAAGCTTAAGTTGGTGCTTTTAGACCACTGAGCTAACTCGCTGGCCCTACCTTGTAGTCTTGACCAGATTTACTCTGCAGTGTGGAAGAAACATTTAGGCAGACAGACTGGATTTTGCGAAAGAGTCCTGGTTTTGATCCATGTTGAACCACTCCCTCCACCTTCAGCGCCAGCTGCTGGTTATTCTGGACGGCAATGGGCTCTGCAGGGTTCCGGGGTGATGGCGACAGAGCAAGCTGGAATGCAAACACCTGGTAAATGCCAGCAACTAAGAGCGGCTTCCTTCTGACAAACCGTGCCAATCACATCCTGACGCGCTCATGTGAGTGAGTCTTTCCCCAGGACCCTGCTTCGGGCATACCAGTGTGAAGCGGGGTCAGTGTCACACTTCCTCACCCAAAGTCCTACTTCAGGTACACTGCACTTTTCATCCCAGGCCTCAGCTTTGTTGAAGGCAAACAAAGGGCAGAAAAATAGTAAAGGTGCTGTTCACCAGCTCACGGTGGACCATGGCTCTGCTGATGAACCACTTCTAAGCAGGGAGTGGCACTGGGTATATTTTCACATCCAGTTACTGTCTTTTTGCTCCTGGGGAATGTACTAAATTTAAATGGACATGAATGTAAAACTCTAGGGTTATATACACAATGAGGTCATTAAAATTTCTACAAATGGACTGTTTTTTTCCTAGTGCTGGGGATTGAACCCAGAGCTTTGTGTATGCTAATGAAATAGCATTTTAACCTTTCCTTAGAGTAGTTCTTTACAAAGCTATTAAAAATTCCAGACATAGTTTAAATACAGCAAGCCAAAGTTTTGCTAAATAAAAAGCTGGAAGAGATTGGAGTTTCCAAATTACACTGAACTGCTAAACCAGTTGACCCTGGAAACTTCTGGCTTCTGGTCTTTTTCTTTAGGTAATCAATTTTCCTGATTATTTATGACATGGAATGCTCTTCTTCTATCTTCAAGCAAAAGCATCTGAGTGGATGCAAAAGTTCACTGAAGACATTAACTGACAGGAATAATTCAGGAACTGTGTCGGAGTGGTAATTTCCTTTCTTTTTCAAATAATTCTATTATCTGAGTCAAAACTAGCTTTTGAATTTTGAGTAGTCTGAATATTAAAAAATACTAAGTATGCTCACTGGCTAGCTCACTGGCTAGTTCCCACAAGAACTGTCTTTCTCTAACATGTGGTGAAAGACAGACAGGTGACATCCCTTGGCCCTGACTAAGTTTCAGTAGGGCCTGAAAGGGCCACTCAGACTCAGCTCTAGATCTTCACAGCCGCTATGACAAAACCACTATCTTATTCCTGTCAGCAGGAGACAAAGGACAGGCTCCAGTTACCCAAATGCCTGACTCACTGCATGTGGCAACAACAGTTGAAAAGGTAGGAGGTTTAATTCTTAATTGCATTCCTTTCACCAAATCTCTTAATAAAGGAAGGAAAAGCCATAAACTAAAGGGTCTAGATTTTTAACAAAACCAAAGTTTAGATTGTGAAATGTAAGTAGGTCCCATTTAATCTCCAGAAATAGGCAGCTTTCAAAATTGTGTTAACCTCCTCCTTCCTAACTTACCTTGATGCTGGTAGACTGCAGTTTCTGGAAGAAGTATCTCTGGAACGACAAGGGAACTTTCAGCAAGGCAATGATGGCATTGCAGAGGCAAGCCGTGTGCTGAGGGGAAGACACAGAGATCACTTGAGAGCCAGCTTGCAGACTTCATCACCAAGTGCCGACTAGGGCTACAAGCTCATACAGATCATGACAAAAGCACACAGCAACCAGAAATGGACACAGCAGCAGGGGACGGTATCTACCTCATCCCTCATGCCAAGGGGGTACAACTTCAGGGTTTTATCTTTACCTGTATTCGATAAGAAATAAGAGAAGGGAGAAAATCCAAATTCCTCCCTGGGTGAATTTCGTACTTCTATAGACTGCAGAGCTACCAGACACATTAGGCACTCCAAAACAGATTAAATGCCACGTGGCAGGGCATGACAGAGTGGTAAAGAAGCCAGGGCAGTATACATAGACTAAGCCCAACACCAGACCCATGTGGGACCTCAGCTCTGAGCTGGCTTATTCTTAATCCCTTTCCATGAGCAGGTAGCTTCTTTGGTGGGTCCCCACAGTGGGCAACAGTGAAAACTTACCAGGATTCAGATTAAGGATGACTATACTAGCCTGCCTTCATAGAATTCTGAAACTTTATTTTTTGAGATAGGATCTTGCTATGTAGTCCAGACTGCCTCAGCTTCCCAAGTGCTGGAACTACAGGCATGTGCCACCATGCCCAGCTCTGAAATGTTAATAAGATACCTCTAAAATCTACTGCACATACTATTTTTTGAGAACTTCAGGCCAATCGCTGAGATACAGAAACATGACAGTGAATTAGAGAAAAGGACCATAGAATTTAAGAGTTCCAAGACATTTTAAAGATTACCCAGGCTAATTTTCCACTTTGCTGATGGCACAGGCCACACTTGGTAAATCAGACAAGTTTGCACAAGAACCTATAATGCCTGCCTGACTCTTTAGTGATTCTGTTCTATTTCATTAATAATTTACAAACTTAATAGAAAAGCACTAATGAAAGAAAAAAAAAAACCCACTAACGTATCGTCAGAACATGCAATGGTGGGAGTAAGAACCACTCCTGCTTGGACTCCAGTGACTTCTTCCTCTTTCCTGTTTCTATGTCCTCAAGGCACCGATGTGTGACCCGGGAGGCTGCCTGGCCTTCGAAGCTCCTGCTTCCAGGCAGAATGGGACTAGATGCCCAGACTCTAAACACAGCTTGCTTTACAAAAATTTTTAAATGCATGCATGTATGTATATTGGTTTTCTTTTTGAGACAAGGTCTCACTATGTAGTGCAGGATGGCCTCCACCTTATGGCGATCCTCTTGCTGCCGCCTATGGAGGGCTAGGATTACAGGTGTGGGCCACCACACCCAGCTTAAACATAGCTTTAAAACATTGGGTATTAAGGCCAAAAGCCAGAAAAAATCTCCTTTAGGTAGATTTTGTGTGCCCAAGGGACTCTCAGCATAGATACCAGGCAAGCATAACACCACTGTAAAGGCACTGGTCCTATTTCTCCAGCTTCTACTCCTAGAGCAGCACCACTCACCTTCCTGCACCAGGTGTCAGGGCAAGCACTTGTGGGAACATCAGGCCTGTGGCGGGGCTTGTGGGGCCACAGCAGACAGAAACATCTTAAAGGGGGTACTGAATGCATCATGAATGACTGGGGCAGCGGTGGGAACCTTTTAGAGCTCTGGCTGCAGAATGCCACACCACAGGCTCCTCACCACTGCTCAGGCTCTTTCCCGGCAGAAAACCCCCATGATGCCTTTAAATGAGGAATAGATATAGGTGCTACAGTGCCCTGCAGGTATATATGGACTGTTACTGAGGCTGTCGGCTGCTTAGGGACACCTCTGTAGAAGGAGATTACTAATTTATTTTGCACTGGGAATCAAACTCAGGACCTTGTGCTTGCCAGGCAGGTACTGTGCTAAGCTAGACCCCCCAGTTCTGTAGGAGATGACTATTACGTGGCACTCTGAAGGTGGCAAACTGCATACCATGAGGAAACAGCAAGGGGACGAATGCTCCTGCTAAGTCCAATAGCTATTTCTGTCTTTGTATGTTCTGACATTCTGCAGCAGCTGGCAAAGATCTTCCATAGATCCCTAACAGGCCCGGTGCCATGTTTATCTAATTCTCCTCTCCACCCCCTTTGCTAGGTGCCTCTGCTTGTCCTCGGTCCTCTGCTCTTCAACTCCCATGTTCTCCATGGGCAGCACTCCCTCCCCCAAGGATGTACAGAATGGCAAGCCATGGGGTCTGTCCCACCTGCAGCGTGGATCACCACAAGAGAGCCCCATGTCTGCAGACAAGACGTCAGCGGCTTCTGCCACCCTGGGCGTTCTACCTCAGTACATGGTCACTCAGTTGTGCCTGCAGTCATTTGAGCTGGAGACCTAGAAGTTTCCAGAAGTCATGCCTTCAACCTCACATCTAGTTAAAATAAAACATCAAGCTCTAGAAGTATTACCCCAACCCTTAAATATCTTTTACAGATATCCTCTTCTCATTCCTATGGCCATTTTATAATTTGGCCTTACTCAGGATTACTGCAAAAGGACTTTTATCCTTCTTTCCTCTAAATTTCAGGCCCTTACAACATTATGTTATGCCCACACATATTAATACGAATGCTTTATTTTCTTCACCCATTTAAAATTCAAAGACGGCTCCTCAGTACCTTTGGGATAAAGTCCAAGCTCACTAGTGCTGTATGATTCAAAGCCTTTTGTTGCCTGCTCTGCCCCCATTAGGCTGATCTATCTTGTGGCTGGCCTGTGCACACTGCGGCAGCCCTACACTGCTCCCTGAAGACACCATGCCATGCCACTGGCCACTGCTCTCGACAATGTTCTCTGCCTGATAGTCCTCACCCCCCCTTATCTGTCTGGAAAACTCACATGCAAAACTGTCTTCTCTCAGAGCTGAACTTCACCCAATTTTACCAGTTCTTTGACCTACCTTGCTTCCTTCCTTTTAAAAATGTTTCAGAAGCCATGTCTCATCAAGTTGCCCAGGCTGATTTTAAATTTGGGTCTTCATGCCTTAGTTTTCCAGAGTGCCAGGATTACGGGCACACAGCAATATGGCTAGCTGAGTCCCCTAGCTACCCAAACTTCTTAGTGGTGCTGCGGCCTGACGCTAGGGCCTGGCGCATTCCTGATGAGCTCAGGATCTCTTCCATGCGACATCGCTGTCTCGTGCAGAACTCTATCTGCTCGTGCGCTGTGTTGTTTATAAAAGCTTTCTGTCAGATGATGGAAGACCTTGTTTCTCTGTCAGTTTTATGTTTCTAGGATCCAATAATAAATGTCTGAGCATCCTTTAGGTGCTTACTAAGTACCAAATCTATGAAATATAATTTGGAAGAGAGAACGGGGAACTAAAATTTATTAACTACTCCTTCCATGGTAGAAATTGTGCTAGAAAATAAGCATTATTTACTTAAACTTAACAGTAATCTTAAGATGTAGGTAATTGTGCATTTCGAATAAAATGACATTAAGTAATTCGTCTGAAGTTGCAGATCTGCTAAGAGGCAGAGCTAGCGTCTGAACCTACTTCTCAATGAACCAAGGGCTCTTTTCTGTGTACTGTGCCTCCTGGGCAGACCCCTTTCCTTCTTGCCACTGTATCAAGGGGATTCACCAGCTGCAAAGTGAAGTTGTTGCCCGGTATATCTGTTTAATTTCTCAGGGTGGTTCTCAGCAGGATACAAAAAGTCACTTCTCAGCGAGATGTATTTCCCCCTCAGCTGGTCTGTACAACCTCCCTTTGCAGCCCAGCGGAGTGTCACACAGCTGTGTCCAGGACTCAACAAACACTACTGACAGTTTCACATGGGAAGCAGTGTTGTCACAGAGCATACCAACCCTTACATCTGATGAAGAACTCACCCTCTGACCTCCTCTGAAATACCTGACAAAGGGTGAGAGTACAAAGTGAGAAGCAGCCAGGACGGAGCTACAGAGCCCGCCCGCATCTACCACAGGGGCACGGGAAGCAAAACTTTCTCTGGTGCTAAGTTCAGAGGCTGATGGCTATGGACTCAACAACTGTCTCCTGAAGGTTTTTTTTTTGGCAGAACCGGGGATTGAACTCAGGCCCTTGCGCTTGCCAGGGTAGTGCTTATTCTACTGAGCCATCTCCCCAGCCCCTGTCTCCTGAATTCTTATGTGGAAGTTCTGATGGTTTACATCTAGTGTCTCCCAAGCTCTCCTGTGCTCAGAGGGGCTCCAAGATGCGGACTGGATTGAGGGAGCACTGTACATCTTGGTGGATTCACCCATGCAGGAGGTCAGCAGCTGTAGGTGCTGCTGGGTGGGGGGCCTAGTTAGAGGTGGGCACTGGGCTGAGACCCAGAAGGCTACAGTTTCATCCTGCTCCTCCCTGTACCTCAACTTCCTGCCAGTCAAGACTGGAGCAGCTTTTCTGTGGTCCTTCTACCATGCTGCTTCTGTGCTAGAGACTGCTAAAAGCCAAGCCCACATGCACCTCTCTTCCTTTTAAGTTGTGGGGGTAGGGTCCTTTGTTCCAGCCATGAGAAAGTGACTACAATAGCAGGGAAGAGAAATTCCCCAAGATACAAAGCTCAGTGCCTCAGTGCTAAAGATTTGCTATGGATTACAGGCACTGGGGAAGATATCTCAGTAGAGTAAGCACCTGCCTGCCAAAGGCAGGGTCCTGAGTTCAATCCCTGGTACTGCAAGAAAAAAAAAAAAAAAGGCTTTAATGTCTGTGTCTCTTCAATTTCACATGTTGAAGCCCTGCCCTCCAGTGTGACAGCAGTTGGAGGAGGGGCTGCCAAGATGGGATCTGTATCCTCTAAGTACAGGCTCAGTCTCTCTTCCTGCCACATGAAGACAGAGCCAGTCCATAGCCATCTGCTGTCCAGACTCCAGAAACACGAGCCATTGATGTTTGGTCTTTGACACATTCACCATGAAGCCACAATACGTTTGTCTCACATATCTTGCTGCCAGTGTAAGTATCAGGCATAATTTAGCCCAGCCTACCTTACAAGTTTTTGCAACACGCAAATTAGCCTGTATCTGGACAAAATCACCTAATATACAGGTTTTTTCATAAAACAACATTATTTCAGGTCGTTATTAACAGCCTATTGAAAGTGGAAACAGAATGAGATGTGGACCCACTGTTGAGTATGCTTTCCCACCACTGAGCAGCTGTGAGCTGACCCACTGTAAGTGTTCATTCCTGGGCTCCATTTCCAGAGAGAGACAGTTACAGGTCTAGAGGGGGAGCATGCATATTATGTTTTAAAAAGCTTCCCACGTGACTATACTTTGTCACTGAGGGTGAGAGCTATTCTAACTTCATTTGATCTCACAACAGTGCCACGTAGTAGGCAGTGCAGGGACCCTGTTCTCCAGACAAGGACACAGCGAGCTTAAGCTGAAGTAAAGCCCACTTGCCATGTATGAGACAGGGCTGTACTTCCGGTTCAGTGACTCCACCTCCTCCAAGACACGACTGTACACAGCCGTCATCCTCCGCTCATATTCACTGTCAGCATGGGCTGCTCCCGCAGACCCGTACTCCTGGAAACTGGAGGGAAGATCGGCATCAGTTTCTCAGCTGTTTCAGTGCATTAATTCTTCCAATTCCCAAATGTGTCAAGCACTTTACATGCATTGTCAATTAATTTTCCAAGTAATGGCTTTATTTCCATTTATAGATAAGGAACCCGAGGCCTGGAGAGGCTTACTTGCCTACATCTGTAACTAAGGGGCATGGGGAACTTGAACCCAGGCCAGACTTCAGATGAGGTAATCGTTAAGCTGGGGACTGACCCCTGGGCGTTGCACACCCTAGGTAGGCACTCTACCACCAAACTTCATCGTCAGGCCTTTTAATTTTGAGATGTGGTATTGCTAAGTTGCCTAGGCTGGGCTCAAACTTAACATCCTTCTGCCTCAACCTCAGGAGCAACTGGGAATACAGGCTCAGATGAGGTGATTAACCCCACTATTTGTTAGGTAGCATACAAGTATCAAAACTTGTTGCTACCAGGAGGTGGAGGGTTACACATTTGAAAAAGTAATTATCAACATCTGTAAGAATGTGTAGGGGTATACTGGTAAACAAAGAATTCTGGGAAGAGCTGAACCTACATTTCTTTCTTTTTCCTCTACTATTTCCAATTCTCTGATTTCTGAAATATTTCTAAGTGAGATTAAGAGCAACTTTTGCATCTTGACTAAATTTCAAAGTTTTCATGAGGACTACTTAAAATGTCATGTAGGTAATTTAAATATGCTGGGCATTAACACTATTATTCCCTTATATCCACTCAAGGCCTTCTCTATACAAGGCTCTTCAGCTGAGCACTTCAGTTTTTCATTTGATCTTCAAAACTATTCTCAGAAACAGGCCTCATTTTCTATAGAGTTTATGCAGGTCTGGCTCAATGAGATCAAAAGTATTCCCAGAGCAGTGAGTGATAATGGATCATGTTCACATCTGCCTGGCTCCAAAGCTCTGTTCCCTGCTTCACATCACATTTTAAGTTCCATGAGGGCAAGAAACGAAATTACTAAAATGGATCAGTAAGCAGAAAAATAAGAGCCAAGTGGTCTAGTTTGGGAGCAGCTAACACTTTCCAGCAGATGGCAAAAGTCGTAGTAGTGACCTGAAACAAAACGGTGAGTCAGAACTTTCAGGTAGAAAAACAAAGTGTCTTGCAGACAGCATTTCTCTGCAAAAGCTGCTCACAGAATCTGAGTCCTTATTTGAATAGAATTGACAGTAATACATATTCCAAAACACATATTTCTCATTCCAACAACATACATCTAATTAATGACTTCTTTATGACTTATCTTTCTTTTCACATGTACAGTTCTGCACATCTTGTTTATAGAGCTTCACTGTCTCTGCGCAGTATGCCTTGTTTATACACCTGTGTTGTACAGCACAGTGCAGCATTGCAGTTTTATGTTTTGTTACAATACTGCATGTAAGAGCGATCAAATAAAAGGTGGAGCTTCTTAGACTATTTCTTTGTTCTGAACACTGTACTGTACATACTATCTATGGTTTCTCATTTAGCAATGAATTCATTTAACAACCTAGTTTCAGGAATATTAATTAGGTTGTAATATGAGTTGCGCCTGTATGATATTCACTGGAAAAACAATGCAGCATTCACTTAGTCATTTTGATAATTAGTTACCAGAGCAGGAAAAACAATTTAACAGAACAATGCCAGAAATATCTTTTGGTTTGGAAAATCAAAATGAGTAAAATTTTCAAGTTCAAGCTTAACTATATTAACTCAGTATTTCCCAACAAAATTCAGTTACATAAGTTGCTCATATTCAAACAACTTCTTCCCAGTTATTTTTCCAATTCAATGTTTTGAAAATAGGAAGCAAGAGGCAAGGGAGACAAGAGAGAGAGAAAATTCATGCTTTGTCATTAGTTATGCAACCCAGGGCAAACATTTAGAAGAGTTCTTTTTTGTTTTTTCTTCTATAATTTCTTTTCAAAAACAGTTGTGATGAATAGTTAAAATACTAAATTTCCAAGTGTTTTGTGTGTTAACTATTACCTTGCAGATTCTGGATCCAAAATCAGGGCTTCTATTGTGTGAGATATCAGTAAGCAGCTCTGCTGCTGTCTGTATTAATGTTAAGGTTATACGTAAACAGCAGAAATGCACCATATACTCCACATTCTCTGAGTATTAAATAAGTCACGATAAGGCTGTACTTTTAGTGAAAGTAATCATGTTTTTCCAGTTCAATTGGTCGCAGGCTTTATTCTTCCCTTTTAAAGGCTACATGTTATCTTCTATGTGATCCTCAAATTGTCTCAAGGAAGTATTTCAATGGCCACTTAATAGTGGGAAAGAGAGGGCCAGGGAGATGGCTCAGTGGAATAAGCGCTTCCCTGGCAAGCGCAAGGGCCTGAGTTCAATCCCTGGTTCCGCCAAAAAAAAACAAACCAAAAAAAACATATATATATATATATATATATATATGGAAAGAGAAACCAGTCAAGAGGCCAGTGATTTATGCACAGAAACTCCTGTTTTTATCTGTTTTAGATCTACGGGCTTTATGAGAGTGTGAAACAAACAAGAAAACAATGAAAAGTTTTGTGATAGTTTAAAAAAAGAAAAAAGCCAATAGTCTGCAGAATCTGCGCTTCCATGGATCCTAAGCTAGGGCTCAAGAGGTCAAGTCCCTAGAAATGGTATGCAAATTTTGGGAGGTAGGTCATACATGCATTTTATAGTACAAATGACCCACACTTTCATTAAATTTTCATCAATAAGCCAAAATGCTAAGAACTACTGGCTGGCAAATTCCACAACTACTTCAAAATAATTGGATCTTTTCCTTCCCAAAACTGATTCGAAATTGCTGTAAGAAAATCTGGAGAGGGGCCGGGGAGATGGCTCAGTAGAATAAGGGGCCTGAGTTCAATCCTCAGTTCTGAAAAAAAAAAAAAGAAAATCTGGAGAATTTAAAGGGGGCCTAGGGGTCAAAACTGACGACTAATATTCCAAAAAGATCGTTAGCAAAGGTGATGAGAAGTTGGGTTGTTAGCCCAAAGGAAGGAGGCTGGGGCTAAATAACCTTTTCTGATGGAAAATGTATTGTGTTGTCTCAGCTCAAGTGAACACAAGGCCCACCACACTCCACATCAGCAGGAGTCAGCCAGTGTTTCTGGCTGTTTGTTTTGAGTTGCATTCTTGCTCCGCAGCCCAGGCTGGCCTGAGGGGCCCAAGCCATCCTCAGCCTCCGGAGGAGCAGCGGAGGCGGCAGGTGTGTGCCACTGTGCCTGGGCCTGCAGCTGTGGACGCTCTTCCTGGGGGCAGGGAAAGACCATCACTGAGTCACCACTTTTGGTATTTTTTTTTTTTAAAGCAAGATAGATTAGAATTATTCTGCTCATACTGAATTTCAAAAGGAAACTATTATAATAAACTTGAGGGTTATCTAATATATATTCTATAGTTATGCAGATCGCAGTAGTCTGTATTTAAGACTACTTCTCAAGAAAAAGAAATACTGAGGCAGGCTTAGGATACAGCTCTACATTCCTCAATGTGGCCGAGTCAGCGTCAAAAGATGCTTGATACAGATCTCCATATCGGGAAGCCAGGGCTCTGAATTCCTCCATGGAGTGTTTCATCTATGAAGAGGAAAAACAGCAGCAGTGACAAACATGCTATTGTTATTGCATCAGCTACACAAAAACAAACCACCCCCAAACAAAAATTCAAAGAAGCATTAAACTCCTATCATTCCATGTATTGTCCTAAACTTTGTTAAATACAATCAAAGAAGGGGAAATATTATAAATGTTCATTACATTTGAGTAATGTATATGGTGCATCTAGAGATAAAAACCCTTTGCAGCTTTTTCATGCTCCACTAAAATAATGACTACAGTTATAAGCACTCTAAAGTTTTTTAAAAATGTAATTTCATTCTCTTAGAGGGCATCAGTCACCAGATCAGTCTATGTGGCAAGCCAGGTGGGTGACACATTTGACACAATGGCTGAGTCAAACCACTGATTTTAACTTTCAGGGCTTTTCATTACACACCTAGCTCACACCTAACACCTCCAATGTAAATAAAAACTACAATGAAATGAAAGGTAGGACATACCTGATTGGAGATGCGACCACATCTCTGAAGGTCATTTCCTAAGGTCATGGCAATTGTAGTGGCAATTGCTGGGGGAGGGCTTGTCTTTAGGCTATTACAGGTACAGATGAGTTGCGAGAAGGCTTGTAGAAGATCAATCCTGAGTTTCACAAATTCACACTGAAAACTTAAAGGATTCAGTGGGGTACTGGCAGCCTGGAATAAAGAAGATGTTATGTGGTAGTATTTACATTTTACTCTACAAAGAAAGATTCTCTTCCCAGGTCCTTTGTAAAAACGTGCACTTGTCTAATGAAATATCACTTTCCACCTGCAACGGTCCATGATCAAGTGCATAAAAACTGCACTTAATGCTTACTTTATTAAGGTATTAAAGAGGCCATTTTCACTTCTCAGATGTGATTTGCTTTGCTCTTGTAGGGTGATAAAATTAATTTATTGCTTATCCATAACTTCAGAAAGGATGGGGTACACATAAGTATATACAATATTGTTACATACAGTACAGACCGTCTTACCAGACAGCACATACTGGCAGACTTTTTCTAACATGCACTATAAAACTGAAAGAGCAGGAGGATGAAGTTATGGGAAAGATGTGCTGCTATTCTGACTTATTTTTGACTAATAGGAAATATTTGACAGTTGATGTAAGACAATAACCTTGAAGGTGACTCTGCAGTCATGGGTCACATTAATACTGAAGGAAATGTACAAAAAGAACACAGAAAGCTTAGATTTGTGAGAGAGGTCAAAGGCTTTAGAAGACAGTATTACCCAAGAAAGACAGGAGATGTTTAGGAAAAATACTTAGATTACAAAGAAGAGAAATATAACATTACATGCAATGCAAAAGAAATATACAAGTGTATGCTTCCTTTTTTTTACATTGGGGCGCACGTTTTAATGGCAACTGGTTATGAGGTCAGCAGATGAAAGGAACAAGGTGTACAGTCAAAATCATCCTAAACATTCTTCAAGGAACTCTTTCTGGTTAGTGCAGGCCGGTGTCCCTGTATCAGACTTCTGATACCCCCTCTCTGGACTGAGCTGACAATTTGTGGTAAACATGAATGCTAGTCTCATTTTCTGATTTACAGTACATATTTTATTTTAAAAACAGAGCTAGCTAAAGAACCCAATGAGGCCAAAAAGAAAGCAACTTGATAAGCTCATTAAAAAAATAAAAAATTAAAAATTAAAAAATATATATTAAAGTACATGAAAACTTTGTCATCCTGTGTAAGCATAAATTTAATTGTGGCCAGGCATGGTGGTGCATGTCTGTAATCCCAGCCCTGGGAGGCTGAGGCAGGAGGACTGCCAGAAGTTTGAGGCCAGCCTGTAGTACATAGCAAGCTCAGGGGCAGCTTGAACTATACAGCAAGACCTTGTCTCAAAAACAAAAACCAAAAACAGTATTTAATTGTGCTAAGTACATTTACTTTGTGAAAGAGATCTCTTTTTCATCTTGCAGAACTGACACTCCATACTCTCTCTGCCCCGTGCCAACTAAGACTCTGGAGAGTGACCACCATTCTATCTTCTCTTGTTATGGATTTGACTATTTTTAAAAACTTTTTGGGGTGTTTTTTTAGTTTGTGCTGTGTTGGGAATTGAACCCCAGGCTGCACCCATATTAGGTGAGTATTCGTCACACCCTAGCTCCTCAACTCCTTTTACAATTTTTATTTTTAAGCAGTAGAACAACATTATGTCACTGTATTGGGAAATTAAATGCTTAATGCTGGGGTCCCCATACACACACTCCGAGCAGGCGAAAAGCATGGCCTGATAGTTAACTGTGGGCTCAAATTGGGTAGGAAATGTCTAACCGATTGGCCTAGCATAGTCTGAATGTGGCTGAACAGACCTATAGATGAAGGCTCACCTGGAGTGGGTGGCACCAACTAATAGGCTTGTAGCCTAGATGGAATAAAAAGGGAAAGGACAAGGAAGTTTCACTTTTGCTTCTTTGAAGGAGCTACAGTCCTTGACACCTTCTTGGACATTTACCTCAAAGCTTCCCGTTCAGACTCTTTGGGCCTCCTTTGGGTCCCAACACAGACTCGCACAGGACTCTGCAGTGAGCTCCAGGCCTTCCACCCCTGACTGAAGATTCTGGCTTTCCAGCATACAGACATAGATTTATAATAGTAAACCTTTGCTCTAGCAAACCCTAACTGATACATGTGGTCCTCAGAGCTTTCAGGAAGCTGAGGGACTGCTGCTGCTTGCTTGCTGCTTCAGTGTCTCTTGTCTGCTTGCCCTGGACTACTTCTCCTCTGTGACAGACCCCACATACCACCCACCACCCCACCCTGGAGTGAGCCAACTATGGACTGACTCTACAAACTGTGAACAGAAATAAACCTTTCTTTCTTATAAATAAAATAAAATAAAACAAGCAAGACAGTCCATGCTTATATGTATTCAAGGAAAGCTACTCCCAAGTCCGTACTTGGCAAATGAACAGATTAAACAAAAATCTTCAAAAATCTCTGACAGAATAATACAACCAGAGATGTGGGAAGTTTCCAAGGGCCATATGGATCATATTTCTCCTTTAGATAACTCTCAAGGACAGGATAATTTCCTTGTTTTTTTTTTTTGTCTTTTTTCCCCCTGTATTTTAGGGAAGGGTCTACAGGGTGTTCAAGGTCTCACTACTAGACTGGATTCACAGTGATTCTGCTGTTTACAGCCTCTAAGAGCTGGAATTACAGGTGTGTGCCAAGGGGGTGGGGCCAGCACTACAGGCCCAGGGATCGAACCACCAGCCCCTGCGCCTGCTTGCAGGTACTGTAATCCGCCGAGCTATTTGGTCAGCCCTTATTTCCTTGTTTTTAAGAGAGAAGGTTTCTTGTTGCCCAAGCTGGCCTTAAATTCCTGGGCTGAAGTGATCCCTGCCTCAACCTCCTGGGTCTTCAGGAATGTGCTGGTGTGCCAGCTCAAAGCACAGTATTTGATATATAGTTCTTAAAATCTGTGGAATATAAGAACTCTAATTTGAAAGAAGAAAATTTAGGCCCCAGTAAGCTCCCTCTGGTCATGCTGAGATGATGGCAGAACTGAGAGCAAGTCAAAGGTCTGCTGTTTCTCAATGAAGTGCTTTCCTCCTATGTTACAATTCAGTCCTTAATTACTGCCAAGCCTCATTAAATGCACATACCACAAATCGTTGTGAGTATTAAATATTCAACAGAATTTTTCACAAAACTTATTCCATCTGTTTCTGTGACCTTATTGGCTTCAGGTTTTCTTTAATCATTTATTGCACTGACTATAATTTTCTACTTCACCTAAATTAGAAAATCAAATAATTTTATTAATCTGAAGCAATAATTATACCTTTTAAATTTTTTGTGGCTTTATCAGCCTAACTTATAGAACAACAATCTTTCCCAGAATAATCAAAGGGAAAGAATCACAGCTGTCAGCGTTACCTTTTAAAATGGAGAGGAGGCTGGGTGGGAGCTCAGTTAGCTTGGGCAAGGGCCTGGGTTCCATTCACAGCACCACCAAAAGTAAAAAGGAAAGGGAGAGGGGAAAGAAGGTAGGTGGAAGAACGGGGAAATCCTTATGTATTTTTGTTTTAAACTGCCATTAATCAATTCTAACCCAAAAACAAAAATTATACTTTAAAAAAATAGGTGCTCCACAGTGGCCTTAATACTGTCTCTTCTGTGATACATACACTTGTTTTTCTTTGAAGCATTTCTTTTGGGATAGTCCAAAATTAAAGAGTTTAAGGCCAGCATGGTTGTGTATGCCTATGATCCCAGTACCTGGGAGGCTAAGGCAGGAAGACCGCTGTGAGTTCAAGCCCAGCTTAAACTACACAGCAAGACCCTGTCCAAAAAAAAAAAAAAAAAAAAAAAAAAAAAAAAAATTTTTTTTAGATATGTCATAAAAGGATGTAACAGGTACTAAAAGATTTATAGCTCTCCTCAATACATTTAATTTTTAAAGTTGTAGAACAATACTTTAAAAATGTTGATTATATAGCCTCTACAGAAAAAGTCCTTTGAGGAATGCAGAGAATTTTCATTTCAGGGAACACATTCTTACTCAGAAATATAAGTGATTTCCAGGAAGTAAGAAACACTAAGGATCTGGGGCCAGGGAGATTGCTCAGTAGAATAGCACTTGCCTGGCAAGCGCAAAGTCCTGAGTTCAATCCCTGGTACCACCAAAAAAACCGAACAAAAACAAAAAACCCCACTAGGGTCTCACCTCTCTGCAACTCTTACACTTGCTTGGAAAATATCAGTTGTAGTGCTGATTATTAATCTGAAAATCACAGGGGAGTAAAAAGTGGCACACTGTAATCCTTGATAATTCTCTATAAAGCAAGAAAGTATTGTAGCTGGGGATGTAGTTCCATGGGTGAGACTTCCCTAGAATGGGAACCCCTAAAACCACAAAAATAACTGAGACAACCTATTTTCCTAGCGAGTAGCTACCAGCTATGAGCTGGGTCAGAACACAATGGATGGAGGCCGTGGCTGGCAGCTTACTAAGAGGGACCTTTCCACACCACTGATCCTTTCCACATGGCTCCATCAATCCTCTCCACACACAGCACTCGGTACTTACGAGCTTCCATCATCTATGAACAGTAAATAGAGGAAGGCCTAGTTTATGGTCATGACCTTTTCACTTACTTTGATGTTGCTAAATATACATACCAACAGGGGTCTCAAGTTGTTAAGACAGGAAAACCCAGAAAGAGAAGGGAAAGAATTCCAACAAATTGCTGACCAAGAATTAGGACTTACTGTCAAGGAAGCAATCCCCTTGTGGTAGTACTTTAAAGCCTCGGCAATGCAAGACAGTGCTGAGCTGTAATTCTCCTCCTGCAGCCCAGTGAGGCACTGCTCTGCATGTGAGAACTCCTTCAAACTGTTCAGCCAGAAGTAGAAGTGTTCCGAGGCAACCTGAGTCAGCAGGCTCTGATAAAGCTCTCTGGCCATATCATGATTACCCTAAAAAAGAAAAAAGAAAGGAAAGAAAGAAAAAGGAGCAGAAAAAGCAGATGGTGAGGTTCTTACACTTGAAAGAGTTGATGTAGCAGGTCAAAGACAAACCCAAGCCCTTGATAAGCTTGAATAATCATTTCTCATATTACATAATTCTTTGGAGAAAATATGCTGAGCTGCTTTTATGTAACAAAATGCCAAAAGTGCTCTACCAAAAACAGTTCTAAAGAGAAATGGAATGAACTATTGCCCAGGTTTAGAATTTAGCCTACACTGTGAGAAGTCAAGTCACACATGCTGTGGGTCATTCCAGGCAAGCCATCAGTGTGGGAGTCATGTGGGGGAAACTTGGCACCGTTTAACCCCAGGGCCATGGATGCCCATGCACTGCAGTGCTGACACCAGGGCTAGTTTGCTGCCATAATCAGCGGCTCCACCGACCACCTGGAGGGTGGTCCCCAAGTGACTTCTGTACTAACCAGGCTTTGTACTTTTTCTCAAAGAAAGGTAGGAAAAACTGTGAGGCTTTCAGTATGGCTGAGGCAAGTATGGCACACAAAAACCTTCCTGTTTCTACTTAAGAATCAGAAAGCTGGACAGCAAGAAAAGCACCATGTGCAAGGAGGACAAAAGTAGTGCAGATGCAGCCTTGCTCTGGACAACACAGGGCAAGGTTCAGTGTGCGAACAACCTGCAGGAGGCAGAGCTCAGACCTTAGCTTCCTTACAGCACCACATACACAGCAAAACATGCACTATTCCCTTATGAGAAAGGCTAATAGGTATCTTTCTCACCATACCCAGAACCCGTAAGGGAAAGCACGTCCCTTTCATTTTAGGTTTGATTAGAGTAATAACAACCACAGAATCCAGGGCATGTGAACCAACACACTCACAGACCAGTCCCCAGAAGGGCGATGCATACCATCCTGGAGGCCTGCCTGGCGATGCGATACACGGTCCACCCATTGGAGACACTTTCAAGCTGCTGCTTAATCACGGCCTTGACTTCAGCAGACAATGCCTTCTGGCTGGCCACGAAAATCACCGTGGCCAAACTCACCTACCCATGACCAAGTAAGAAAAACAAGAACATTAAGTAGTTGTACCCAATGTCATAGCCAAACCAAGATGGAAAAAAGTTAACTACAGTCCATTTAAAAGAACAAAATGTTTTTTCCATTAACATTTAATTTTCATTTTGAGAAGTATCTGAGCATTCCACTCACGTAGAGCAGTTTATCAAATCTAATAATTAGAAACCATGCTCATAAATAATTATATAATCATAAAATAAGATACATTACCGTGAACCCGATAAACCAGATACACTTATCAATACAATGACTAACAAGGAAACTGCAACTAATTACTTATAGTATAACAGTTATGTGAAGTAAAAATATCTAAAGGAATATTGCATATTACCTTGGACTATATATCAAGATCAGAGAAGTATAACATGGCTGGGGATCAAAGACACCATATTCAGGACAGACTTTATCAGCTGAACTGGAAATGCTCTGAAATCTGGAAGTGCATATGCTTTGGATTTCTCAGCAGTTCAGATTTTAGATTTCTGGATTAGTAATCTAAAAATTCACTCAACTTAAAGTATAAAAGTTCAGTGTCAATTCTGTTTGACTTCATCATGCTCCTGGTTTTAGATAACAATTTTTACCAGATGATAGCTTTATTTTGCTTTTTAAAGTCAAAAAATATTATTAACTTTTTAAATCAGTGTCCACTAGACCACACCCACGTCTCGCAGCAAATGGAGACATTTGATCCTTACCAGAAGCTCCTGCTGCTTGTCCGTGGCTGAGCGTCCGATCACCTTGTAGAGCTCCACGAGGTCACCAAGCATCCCGTCACCCAGCACAGGCAGCTGCATGGCAATGGCTGCCAGGCAATGACACATCAGGACACGCGCAGCATCCTGGGCGCTGTGCAACTGAGTCAGCAAGGTCTCCACTACCGACTGGCTGAGGTGGGGCCTGCCCTTGGCCAGCTTCACCATGCAGTTGAGTGCAATCTGCACACCACCAAGAAAGCAGGCTAGTTACACTCTTGAAGTAATCTCAGGCTTTTAGAAATGAACTTTATAAAACTACTAAAAACACCATGGGTATGGATTTTTGTAGGCATAACATTTTTCTTCATAAAACCTTGCTAAGTACACTATGTTTAAGACAACAAGTCAGGAATACACATCAAAACACTGACTGCTCATTTCTTTTTCTTCTCTTTCTTTGTGGTAGTAGGAATCAAACTCAGGACTTTATGCTTGCCAGGCAGGCGTTTAAGCCACTGAGCTACCTTCCACTATTTTTTAAAATAAGATGAGATAAAACTATAAGGGATAATGTCGAAGAGGCATATGCCAAATACAATGTCACTGTAACTGTATTTTCATTATTTTTTAAAGCACTACTTCTAAAGTGAGGTTTATGAACTATGTCAGCAAATCCCTGGCAGGTGATAAAACAGCTGCCCATCACATCCCAAATTCATGAATTCACTTTTGTGTGCATATATGTGGAGGTTCCTGGGAAGCAGTTTTCAAAAGAGATCTTTGGTGATTCTAAGCCCGCTGAAGTGAGGCCAGGTTTCCACTTTTCTCTCTTATTTCTGAGCTGCAATCTAAAAACCAGCTGGCTGACCAGCTTCTCGCTCTCAGGCCTGGGTAATGAGATAGCCAATACTTCCCACCAACAGATTTAGAAACATGGAAATCATGTCACTTTTTCATAGGTAGCTGATTCTCCTGTCAAGTCTCGAATATCCACTGTTGGCTCCATGCTTCTACCATACCAAAGGCTCTCCCCAATTCAAATCTCTTGCAAAGATGTGCACATCAGTCTATCCTTCTTACCACAGCCGCCCAACTCTTAGGGTGGTGTCTGGGGCTCGTGATCAACCTCAGTCTGACACACAAAAGGCTGAAGTTCATCTTGCCCTTTATTAGCGAAGTGGCTTTGAACAAGTTATATGTATAAAGCTTTAACAGTGTGACACATTAACACATAATAACAAAGAATAATTGTAACTAAAGTTATAGCATATTTATTATTCTAGCATTTCCTCACTACCTGTAGAATCAAGCATGTTCCTTAGCACATATGATGTGCTCCAAGATCGAGCTGTACAACTTTTGCAGGCTCCTATGATGTTACCAGCCAGAGTGCACAGCTCACTGCTCTTTCAAAATAACAGGTATGCTTCTGCTTTCAAGTCTTTTATAACAAAGGACTTCTGAGCTTGAACAATCTTTCCTACCTACAGAAATTCTCATCATCTTTCAAGGCTCCACTCGTAACATTCACTCACTGCATAGTCCTAAAATCCTCAGCTCACCTCAATCTCTCCAACTCTGTCCAGTCACTAGAACTGCACCTTTGTTTGTATCACAGAGAATGCCCTGCATCCTGCTTGGTATCCCTTATATAATGTCAGTATCCCACTCTACATGGAAAGCTCCTCTAACAAGTAACATTTAAAATTATTCACACATGTCCCTGAGTCAACTCCAATGTTTTACTAAAATCTAGCATTATTTGTAAAAGGATTTTTTTTTGGTGTTATCTGCTTTTAATTTTTTTAAAAATTTTTTTATTTTAGGAAACGGTCTACAGGGTGTTCAGGGTCTTACTACTAGATCGGACTTGTAGTGATCCGCCTGTTTACAGCCTCCCAAGAGCTGGGATTACAGTTGTGCATCACCATAACCAGTCTTAATCTCTGTCTCAGCGCACCCTGGGGGTGGGGCCGGCATAGCAGGCCCAGGGATCAAACCCCTGGCCCCTGCACCTGCTTGCAGGTACTTTAATCCACTGAGCTATTTGGCTAGCCCCCTACTTTTAATGTGTGTGTGTGTGTGTGTGTGTGTGTGTGTGTGTGTGTGGCCAGCTCAGCCCACCCTAGGGGTGGGCTTGGCATGGCATGTGGTGCCAGGGATCAAACCGCAGTCCCTGTGTGCTTGCCTAAACTTGCCTACGCAGGTGTTTTAGACTGCTAAGCGATCTCACCAGCCCCTGATTTAAATTTTTTTTTTTTTTTTGGCGGAACTGGGGATTGAACTCAGGCCCTTCTCCCTGGCCCCTTAAATTTAAACATACTGTGGTTCTAAGGGGATTCCGAGGCCCTCTCAGGATGCATCATCAAACACGTTTACTTTCTTTCTTTCCCTCCACAACTTCTAACAATCATGACACCATCTTTATTTTTATTATTCTCTTTTGTGTGTGTGTGTGTGGATCTGGGGATTGAATTTAGGGCCTTGTGCTTGCCAGGGAAGCGCTTATTCTACTGAGCCATCTCCTTGACCCCAGTATTATTATTTATTTTTTTTCCCTGTATTTTAGGGAAAGGTCTACAGGGTGTTCAGGGTTTCACTACTAGATCAGACTCATAGTGATTCTCCTGTTTACACCTCCCAAGTGCTGGGATTACAGGTGGGCGCCACCTCGCCTAGTCTCACACACCATCTCAGCGCACCCTGGGGGACAGGGCCGGCATAGCAGGCCTGAGGCATCGAACCCCCAGCCCCTGTGCCTGCTTGAAGGTGCTTCAATTCGCTGAGCTATTTGGCTGGCCCTACCATCTTTATTATTCACCCTACGATGACATCACCTTTCCTTCACAAGCAAAATGACGCGTGACTTCTTTTGAACCATACCTAAGATAAGTTGAAGTTTTTATATTCTCGAATAGAGAATAAAAGTTTGTACTACTACTGCTGAGACAAGATATCATGTCTGCATCTTGTCCTTTGAATAACTACTAAGAAGACAACAATATGCACTGTATTAATTGTTGTAACCATCCTACTAACTTGTTCTGAAACTGTTTCATTGCTATTTTCTTATTAAAATGAATAAAGATATATCTAATAGCTTTTTACTTCTATTGAAATGCTTTTAATAATGAATCATCAGAGATTATATTTCATATTTCATTCCAATAATACCCTCATCTTACACTTAAAAAAATCTTAAATACATTTATCACAGTTTCTGTACTTAAGTGAAAATTCTTTTTTTTTTTTGCGCAACTGGGGATTAAACTCAGAACCTTGTGCTTGCCAGGCAAGCACTTATTCTACTGAGTCATCTCCCCGGCCCCTAAGTGAAAATTCTTAACAGTAATTCTTCTGGCTTGCAACTAAGGCATCTATAGTCCAGATACTAATGAATACTTACATTTACACAGACACACACATTTTTATGTAATTGGTATAAGGTCTAACTATACAGCTCAAACTTGTAGTGATCCTCCTGTTTTCGGCCTCCCCAGTGCTCGGATTATAGGCATGTGTCACCATGCCCAGTCTCAGTGGCTGGCTCAGTGCACCTGAGGGGTGGGGTCAGAGAGGCCTGTGGTGCTGGGGTGTGAACCCTAGTCCCTGTGATTGCCTAAGGAGGTGCTTAGTTCACTGGGTTATCTTTTTTTTTGTTGTTCCTGGAATGCCTTCAGGGCACGATGGCCAGCGGGAGAGTTGTGAGGTTCCAACTCCAGCCACCTGAGGCTGACAGCTTTGTGGAAGCAGCCACTTAAAGGACTGAGCTAGGGCCAGGCCCCCCATTTCAGCAGTTTTCATAGCCATTAATAGTATCTCAGATTAAACTACTATGAGAGTTTTGCCTACTTATATTGTATAGAATTATATCTATCAATTACAATTTGACAAATACTGACAACTAACAGTAAAATGGGCCAAGGTTCATATTTCTGATTTGCTTACCTTTTTGGGATACTAACAAAAGCCTGTTCTCATAGCAAACCGGGACAAATGTCTTTTAAGCTAGGAACTGTTGCCTATGCTTCAAATCTAGCCTGCTGCCTATTTTTTGTAAATAAACTAACTGGAACAGACATCCTCTCCTCTTCACCTTAAACATTTTGTCCACGGCTGCTTTTGTCCAAAACTATGAAAGTGAGTAGATGAAATACAGAATGTGTGGCTGGTAGAAGTTAAAATATTTACAGTCCAACCCTTTACAGAAAGATGGCCACACCCTAGCTTAGGAAATGAAAGCAGGCATCATGTTAAGCAAAATTTTACCTTTAAAGTGGCTTGAGCACCTGGGCTATCATCTTGACTACAAAGCACCAGAAGTGATTCCAGGCCAAAGACAGCATCTTGCTCCAGTGCCAAGAGATCTGGAAGAAGGCACCAAGATTTGGAGTGGTCAGCACAGGTTTATGTATGTTTATGTGTGCAAATACACACATACACACACACATGCATTCTTATAAGAACAAAAACACTGAGTCACATGTAAGAAACACTACCCTTCCTGGGAAAGGTATATGCAGCATCATTCATGACATGTAAAGACTATCTTCAGACTTGGTTATTTCTACCACTTTGTTGGAGAATATAAAAATATATACATTAATCAAAGTCACAAAGCTTTAAAGCAAAACTGAAACAGCATCACCTGAACTTAGCTAGGGAAATATTAACAACAGAAAACTATGCTATATGTGTTAATGTTTTTTTTGGCAGAACCGGGGATTGAACTCAGGCCCTTGTGCTTGCTAGGCAAGTGCTTAGCTTAACTGAGCTATCTCCCCGGCCCCTTGTGTTAATGTTCTTAATCAGACTTAAATTATGCAGGCCCATTTTTACCTCATATAAAATAGTTTTCAGCTCTAGGAAGACTCCATATAATCTCATGAATGTTTTCAGTCTGGCCTGAAAAAACAAACCCTTTAGATATTTTCATTTAAGAGCAGTACCTGACATCTTTTCACTACCATAGGGATTCAATCCCTCTGGAGATTCTAGGATGCTATGAATGGCCTAGTTAACTGTATTTAGGTTAACCTATGCCAGTGGTCAGAACATATAGTAGTAGTCTTCAATATTATATATAAAAAACATTCTTTTTGTATCTTGTATGCCCCAGATAAAACAGACTTAATTACTCAAATCAGAACAAACATGTAACTTTCAAATGTGTCCTCAGTTGTGTAAAAACATGGCAATGAGTGTAAAGACTAGTGAAGGGCAGGGTGCAGAAAAAAACAGGTGCTAGAAACAAAGGGTGCTGAAGGCCAGTGGGGATAAGGAGTATTCGCTTGTGATTCTTGCCAAGGAACAGAAACACACTGTCCAAAATGCAGTTTCTGTTCTTCAATGAAGGCATGAAAGTTTTTAAGTCTTTAGGTAAAAAAAACCAAAAAACCCCTTAGGACAAATAAAAATGTGCATTATTTTCTTTGCATGTCTTCCTAGATTATGCAAATCAACTTAATGCTACATATATCTAAGAGATGAATTTTGTCAAAAGCAATGCACATTGTTTTATAATTTATTTGTGTCTAAGAGAAACAATCTGTTCTTCAAGCACCTTCACAATAAGAATAAAACCTCCTGGGTTTCTCTATCGGTGAACACACTATTTCACACCAGTGGGATAACCATACATGCAAAGGCAAGCAGAGGGATGAAACAGGCAATGCTCCATAAAACCTTTCAACTGCACAATCTCTCACAGTCCCAAGGTCTTTAGATTTTTATTACTCTTCATAAGAAATTAAGTAGCTTTGAGAAGCGAGTTCTAAGAACACTTCAGCAGGAAGCAACTGTAGATCAGTGCACACAGGCTGAAGATAAGCAAATAAAAGTTCACACAGAATTCTGTCCATGCTCCAATTTAAAGCTCATGCATAACACCATTCCTGAGTAAATTTAAAACCTTTTTAAATTGTTTATTAGTACATGTTTACGGTACATAATGATTTACACTTATGTTGAGCAGCTGACATATCCATCCAACATTTTTTTTTTTTTTTTTTTTGGAGACAGGGTGTCACTAGGCAGGTCAGGCTGGCCATGAGCTCACTTTGTAGCCCATGCTGGTCTTGAGCTTGCAACGATCCTCTACCTCTGTCTTCCAAGTGCTGATTACAGGTGTGTGCCATCACGCCCAGCCTAACACATTTTAATTCTTTTTACCTCCTCTTGCATCCTGCCCCCCATCTCCTAGTACCCTTTAATCAGCAAAGACCTATCTCCTTAGTTCCCTTTATCTGTCTTGTATTTTGCTCTTTAAATTGTTTACATTTTGGGTTCCTCATATAAGAGAAACTATTAGACATTTTAACTTGTGTGTTTAATTTTACATTATTAAAAATGCATCCATTTTTCTTTTTCTTTCTTTTTTTCTTTTCTTTTCCTGTCTGTCTGTCTGTCTGTCTGTCTAGGTTCCACAGGGTCTTACTACATAGATCAGACTTGTAGTGATTCTCCTGTTTTCAGCCTCCCAAGCACTGGGATTACAGTGGTGTGCCACCACGCCCAGTCTCAACTGCCCTCTCAGTGTGCCCAGGGATCAACACCTGGGCACTACACTCTGCCTCAGCATGTGCTTTAATCCGTATTTTTCTACAAATTATTCAAGCTTATCCTTCTTTACAGCAGAGTAGCACCCCATTATACATAAACACCAGATTTTTTTTACTCATCTGTTAATGGGCACATATGACACTTCCACTATTTATTTGTTATGAATTATGCTGCTATAGACATGGGTATGCATATAATATGTAATTACGATATAACATGCAATATGATGTCTTTAAGTATCTGGGAAGATACTTAGAAAGGGACCAGCTGGGTCAAACTGAATTTTTATTATTTATATGTTGTCTTTTTGAGACAGGATTTCACTATGCAGTTCAGACTGGCCTTGAACTAGTAGTACTCCTCCTGCCTCAGCCTCCTGAGTGTTGGGATTACAGGTATGCACCACCACACCTGGCTTGAATTTCTATTTTTATAAACTTACCTTTTTCTTGACAAGAGACAGTTATATTAGTTAGAACTCTTACTCCATGAGCTGCAATGCCCCTGTTATTATGGTAACAGCACTCCTGGGCTAATTTGACTAAATCAGAGGATCTTGGAGAGGAACTTACATTTCCTAAACAAGCAGAGAAAAGCAGTACAGATTACAATTCATTTCCATAGTAAAAAGAATTTCAGCTTACAAGAAATTTTTTAATAATAAACTTTAATATTAAAATTTTCTACCATCTCAGGATTAATATATATCACCATTTCTCTCTCTTCTATCCACATACTTAAAATATGCAATTATTACCAGTTTTGTATTGACTAAGATCTTAAATCAATAAAAAAGGGCTGGCCAGATAGCTCAGGGACTAAAGTGCCTGCTTAGGCAGGCAGGGGGACTTGATCACTGGCATGCCATGCTGGCCCTGCCCCAAGGCAGTAAGACTGGGTGTGGGGGTACATGCCTCTAATCCCAGTGCTTGGGAGGCTGAAAACAGGAGGATCACTATAAGTAGGATGTGTATACATAAAAATAAATACATAAATAAATAAAATCAATAAAAGGCTTTCCTATAAAAATTATAACCACAACTAAGAAAAAGTACAAAAGCCAAAATGACTATAGACTGTATCTTGGGAGTGTTAATGGACTCTGATTAAAAAGGATGTCATGGGGGCCGGGGAAACAGCTCAGCAGAATAAGTGCTTCCCTGGCAAGCACAAGGGCCTAAGTTAAATCCCCGGTTCTGCAAAAAAAAAAAAAAAAAAATTTTTGCAGATGACATGATTCTCTACAAAAAAGACCCCCAAAATGCCACTAAAAGATGTCACAGTGGGCTTCTTGTCAGAAAAAAAAAAAAAAAAATTCCTTCCAAAGAAAAGAGCAATAACTATGTTTGCTTTTACACATCTCAAACTGCTGCTGTGTGTTTATATCTTTAAAAAGTTTTGATTATTCCTACTTGCAGACTATCCCTATTTTACAGAAAAAATCAAAGATTTTAAGTATGCTGCTATCAAGGGCATAGATCTTATTAGTTGGGCCCCACTTTTGTGCTTTCTACGGTACCTTAAATTCCATTCCATAGACCACAGCAACTTTTAAAATTCATATTTGAAATTTTATGAACTAAGGCTTCTGTTGTGAACAAGGTATAGGAGAAACTTTTAATTATAATCAAGTGAGCTTCAAGAAGAACCAGGACATTTAAGCCTGTTCAGCTTCTTAGAAGAATCTCTCACTCCTTTGCTCTGTTTATATTTCTATGATCCTTATTAGCGTTACCTCGGTTCTCATACTCAATGTGACCACTTTTGAGGCGGAAGGGAACACTATTAATCACAGCAGGCAAAAGCCAAGCCTAGTCCAGAAAGTAAAAGACCTTATTCACTTCTGGTTTAACATAAAAGCACTAGCTTCAGTGATTTTTAAGGTTTTCAAAACATTACAGGGGCTGGGGAGATAGCGTGGAGTCTAAGTGCCTGCCTGGCAAGCTCAAGGGCCTGGATTTGATCCCCGGTACCACAAGCTGTGCCAGCCTTGAGCCAAGCTGGCCATGGAAGCTGGGCATGGTGGTGCACCCTGTAATCCCAGCGCTGGGGAGGCTAAGACAGGAGGATCACTACAGTCTGAGCTGCCAGCCAGATCCTGTGTCAAATAAATAAATACATAAAAATATTTTTAAAAATTACAAAGATGAAGTTATATATTCATTTTCTTTCCCAAATTATGGAAGTATATTTCTTCCATTCTTTTTCTTGCTTCTGTGATGTGGGCAATGTGCATTTATCTATAAATCTGCAAGTATGTTTTATAGCATTGTTAAGGCTCATCACAGGAAACTTTTGGGGGGGGAAACAGAAAAAGTTAAAGAAAACAAAAATTTCCATAATTTCCACAAATCAGCATGAATTTACTGTAATTTTTTGAAGCATTATTTCAGAATCCCTTTAATGTACACCCATATATAATTTTAAAATTATATATAATTAGGATATATAGATACTGGTCAACAGAGTATTATTTTTAATGTACAACATGTTTGAGTATTTTTCTGTGTTAATACTTTAAGGGATGAGATTATTATTTTTATTTTAATTTTGATTTACTTAAAAAGTTCTCTAAGATAAAATCATACGGTTCCAATAGTAGAACAAGCAGAAAACGGTAAAAGCCTGGCAAGGTAAGTCTCCCTCATCTACCCAATATTACTAGTTTCTTCATTTCTATTCCAGAGACTAAAATTTTGCAAGTGTATTTTTCTTTTTATATATTATCCCAGACCTTATGATTCTCCTTTTGATGGACCTTTTTATGATGCTATTACTTCTTCTACTGATGGGTGACATTTTACTTTTACAAAGAATGATGCTACAATGTAATCTTGTACATAATCACTTCTTAGTTTTAATTATTTAAGTAGGATAAATTGTTAGAAGTGGAATTTCTGGGCATTTATATCTTAATGAATATTTCGAATTTGCTTATGCACAGATCCCATAATTTACATTCACGCCAGCAACAGGAGTGCCTGTTTATCCACATCCTTGTCAACAGAGCATGTTGTCCAACCTCTGAAACACTGCCAACCTCTTGGATTAAATTTGTGTTGTTTTTTTTAATAGTAAACTTTTTATATGGATAAGAGCCATTTATTAGAGATAATTTAGACATAATAAATTTAAAGTTTTTACAGACTACTTCTGGTTATACTGAAAAATTTTAATGGATGGAAACACAAACATTTACTATTTTGTGAGTAATCTTTGTAAAATCCTTGACTTCTATCTTTCATGAACATTACCTGGTTTAACTGTAATTCCATATATTAACTACATTTTTAACACACTTCAATGGAAGAACAAACAAATATCCAGCTTGAGAAGTTCAGAGCAAAGGCCCGAGTTCAATCCCCAGTTCCGCCAAAAACAAACAAACAAGAAGTTCTTAGCCTGACACAAATTGCTTATACATGTGTCTGGAATTAAAAAATAAAGAAAAAGCCATCATTTATCCAGGTTTATTTGGTATTAAAAAAAAAAAAAAAGCAAATAAGGGGCAGGTGATACAGCTCAGTATAAGGTCCTGAGTTTGATTCTGGGCATCAAAAAAGCCTCCCAAGTAGGAGGAACCCTTGGATTCAGGCACAGGTGCCTCATCTGTATGACTTTGAATAAGTAACTTTTGTGAGTCTGCATTAATACTTAAAAACTCTCTTACATGTGGCTCACATGAAAGGCTATCTCTGAGAAGGCTCTTATAAATTATAAGAAGCTGGGGATACAGCTTAACACCATAAACTTCTGCCTAGCAA
>NW_004524593.1:14055432-14075064 GCF_000260255.1 Octodon degus
ATGAAATAAGACTTTGGGCTGGCAAGATAGCTCAGTGGACTAAGTGCCTGCTTAGGCAAGTACAAAGATGGGAGTTTGATCCTGGGCACCACATACCACTCTGGCCCTGCTACAGGTCACGCTAAGCTGTTTACCAACACAGTGTGGTGGCACATTCCTGTAAAGTGCTAGGGAGGCTGCAAACAGGAGGAGCACTATGAGTCTGAGCAGCATAGTGAGACACTGTACCAAATACATTAAAATAAATAAAAATTTTTAAAAAGACTTTGCCTACCAGAACTACTGAGAGTATCCTGTTAGGCAAAGATGTTAACTGTAATTTAAGAAACTGATTTATGTAGAAAAGGAATTCACTGAAAACAGTTTCTGAAGAAAATCCCACTTCTTACAGATACCACCCTTTGCCATGGTATTTTCTAATTCTTCATATCAAGAGGTATTTATTTTACTTCCTACCTAGGCTTGGCCATATGACTTGCTCTGACCAGTTAGACTAAGAAAACATGACACAAACAGCAGGTTCAGAAGTGCTGTCTGTGGTGGCTGCTTCCATTTGGCTCAGCTAAGAGGTCTGTCACTAACAGTCACACAGAGAACTTAGGTGCTGTGAATGAGGGCAGCTAGTCGGGTCTCAGTTTTAGATACTGCAGTCATATGGTGACCCCAGGGGAGACTAGTAGAACTGCCTTTCTGAGCCCTGTCAGAATTACTGATTCACAGGATCAGAGTAACATGGTAATAGTTTAAAACCACTAAAGATTTGTGATTTTTATGGAGTAACAGATACCTGATAGAGAGTACTTAACAGAATTACTTAAAAGGCTGGAATGCAAAAGTCATAAAGAAGGAAAAAAGGGAGGCCAGGGCACAGACAAGATCATAGTCCAAAAGTCATGCACAAAATTAGACCAAAGAAGACACTGTGGGCCCTACTGCTGATTACTTAACGTCCCAGATTCTATTTCCTAGGTATCAGACACGGCAAGCTCCCACTGCTATAGAGTATTCTGGAAACAGGATGGTGCTACAGTCATTTCTGCATCACTGTAATGGATTTTCTCAACCCCCACTTTTGTCATCAGTTCTCAATTCAGTCTGTGGCATGGAAATGACTAACTGAGCCCAGGGCACATACATGTACCCTGGCTGCAAGGGAGGTCAGAGAACTGCATCAGGTCTTTTTTGCTTCCTATTAACATGTCCCCACAAGAGTGAATCTCCAGGGGTACACACATGACTTGTACCGCTCGATGGGATTGTTCCATGCTATCTGATGGGACAGTCATTTATGTACCACTGGTGATTCAGAGCCACCGGCAGTGAGACACACAAACTATGGCCCCTTAAAATATGCTGAGATTTATTTGACAAGGCACTTCCCTGACTCAGTACGTTCATGTTGTGCAGTGACAAAAAAGGACAAATATGGACAATAGCCCTTTAATTCAGTTCAAATTCATTAATCAGAAAGTCATACATATTCCACAAAACTTTGGCCTTCAATTTTGTGACAGTTAAACTGGATTATTAAACTGAATGGTTCAAAAAGCACCTAGGCGATTAGTAAAGCACATGTTAGGGGTGCCTGGGTGGGTCATGGAGGCCTGACCTCCGAGAATGTATCTGGGCCGGGCCCGACCCTTTCTCCCTGGTGCCGTTCACTTGCTCTGCATCCTGGCTGCCATGAACTGAGCAGTTCTGCTTGTTCCAACACATCTTTCTGCCATGTTTCTTTTTTTTCAAAGTTTTATTGATAAACAGATAGCAATGAGACAGTTTCAAATCAAATTGGAAGTACAGTTTCAACAAATATTACACTGCATATATTCTTCTTAGTGGTTAATTGCTGTACGAGATGCGGACTTGTGATCCTATTTACAAACACCATTAGAACAAATCATTCTATTCATTAAGAGAATGCAACTATATATCTATCCCAACCACTTTGAATACACAGATACAAAATGGACATTCATAGGCATACCCCATTTTTCTAAGTTCCGTTATTGAATATTATAGGTGTGTAAACTCAGCAAAATATTCTAAAAGAGTCCAGTAGCCCATAATAGCATTGGGTCTTCTGTTTAAATGGCAATGTCAGAAATTGTTGACCTGAGTCCCCCACAGCTCAACTTAACAGCATGGCTTTATTTCCTATATTTCGTCTTCATACTTTTCTACTGGATGGTTAAGACCAAGGTAAAGCAGGACCTATGCAACAAGAGTTGTAGCTTTTGGGTCTGAGAAGGTCAGTGAAATGCCCTCAGGATTTATCCTGAGATCCTGTACCTCAGATTGTAGAACCTTTGTCAGTGCAGCCATGTGGATGAGTCACGGCCATTGCTTGGCCAATGTGCTCTCTGTGAAAGCCTGAGAGAGTGTCTTCTCCCCATGTGACTCTCCTTAGGCACATTCTACGTCATCGATCACTTTCCTCTTTGGCCCCATAATCTTCTTGATCAGAAAATTTGGGACACTACCGAGGTACATGACGTTACAGTACAGGTTCTCATATGTCCTGAGTCTTAACTGACCTTAGAAGACTAGGGCCAAATGTTGGCTTTCCTTGTAGCCCTCCTTTTTCTCTAATTTTGGTCTGCAAACTTAGGTTGTTAACCATCCAGAAGACAAGCTTATTGTTATTATCAAACAATTTAGGCTATCAAGCTTAACTTCACTATCTCACTGCATTTCGAACATCTTATCTGCCATGTTTCTGTTTTGGAGCCAAGCAACCATGCACTGAATCCTCTGAAACCAAGAGCCAAAAGTAAACCTCTCCTTTAAGTCGCCAGTGTCAGGTACTTGGTCTAGTAACAGGAAAGCTGACCTACACAAGTCTATTAGGTAAGCAAGCTTCTCAATGAGCATTAAGGCATTATAAACATTGTGGACAGGTTGAATAAAGCATTACTGAAGTGGGGCAAAGTTGTAATCATTTTTCAGTGTAATAATTTACATCCAAAATGAAGCACATAGCATTTGCTTTTAAAACCAACATCATTTGACTTTTGAAATGTACTTAAAATCAAAAGATACCTTTGAGGGCTGGTGAAATAGCTCAGCGGACTAAACACCTGCTTAAGCAAGCCCAGGGACCGGGGTTCGATCCCTGGCACCACAGGACGCGCTGGCCCTGCCCCTCAGTGCGCTGAGCTGGCCACTGAGACTAGTCATGGTGACACATGTCTATAATCCCAGTGCTGGGGAGGCTGAAAACAGGAGGATCACTACAAGTGCAAGCTGCATAGTGAGACCCTATACCAAATACAAAAAAAAAAAAAAAAAAAAAAAAAAGATACTTTTGATATCTAAAAATATTGATGTTTAAAAAAAAAAATCAAACCAACTATTCTAGATAGTCTCAAAAATATTTCCTCTCACAGATAATTCCAACAAGAACAAATCAGAAAAATAATATCCTTGAGTTAAGAACAAGGAAAAAGGATTATTAACACAAGCATCAAATCATTTCAAATAAGTCACTAGCATACAATGGTATATGAGATTAAGCTTTCTCCAGTTTAAAGCTTTATGAAGAAACTACTTGAGACATAAGCATGAATAAAGCAATCAACACATTATCTTCTTACCCGACGCTATGCTGAAGTACTGCTTGATGGCGATGGTCCCTGATAATGTGGAGAGGACAGACAGCATCCCGAGCTTCAGGCTGTCATACGGAGTTTGGAGGGCACATTCACAGAGTGCCTAAATACAAGAAGAAAAGCAAACACAGAATTTAAGACATTAACGCACTTTTAAACTGTCAACTCTACTGAAATTCTCTATCTTTTAGAAAAATTATGTATTAAGATTTTTTTCCATGATAAAAACCTCAGGTCAAACTACTACACTCAAGTGAGTATAAGGAGACATAATACTAAATATAGTGTAGTACCCTGGAACAAAAATAAAGAAAGTAGAATAAAATATATACTGATTAATAATAATGTACCAGTATTCATTTAGAACAAATGCTGTTACTGTAAAGAAAAATCATTAACAGGAAATTGGGTATGGTATATATACCATTTTCTTAGTTTTTCTGTAACCGAAATTGTTCTAAAACTTCCACTATATTTTACTTACTTTTTTCTTAGTTTTTCTATAAATGTGAAATTGTTCTAAAACTTCCACTATATTTTACTTAAGTCGTAGAGATTTTATATTATGTGCATTACAATAACAAAGAGTGTAGTGCTCTATCTAGTTACTAGTCAGTAGAGCTACCCTTCCAATTTTGTTCATTTACTCCACTTTTGGGGGACTCACATCAGAATTCTGGCTGTCATTTGCCACCTCTGTGATCTGAGCCAATCACCAAAATCTTTATAAGTCTCAACCTCTTTGAAAGTGGTGGTAAATATTTATGAAGAACTGTAGTTCCCATGTGAAATGTCTATGGAAAAATATATAAAAAGTTAGACATTGGCACTAGCCAAAGGAGCAGTATGGATGGTAGAAATAGGTGAGAAGTATTTTAGAATATTCCCTTTTGTAGCCCTGTCTTAAAAGAATGAAATAGAAAAAAAAATTAATTAATTTAAAAAATGGGGTGACATCTGTTCAACAGACACTGAAAGTCACAGCACTTTGCAATCTACAGAAACTACTCTGCTAGAGAGTAATGTTGCAGCTGAGCTCAATGCACTAAATAGATGCCGAGGCTTCACATGCTGCGCCCTGGGAGGCCACCAATGTGACAGTAAAGGAAAGAAAGCAGAGGCCAAGGACTCAGCTCTGAGAAGAGGGGACTGACTGCCAATACTAAAAATCCAAGACAAAAAAGTCTCTGGATTTAGCATTAGGAACATTGGTGAGCTTTTCAATGTCTCAGTGATAGGAAAGCAGCTACAAATGCAAAAGTATATTTAAAAAACCAAGATATAAGGAAATAAAAAGTCAATGATTTTTATGGCGTTCAAAAGAAAGCACTTTATAGACAAGTGATTGGTTAATACTACAGTTTTGAATTCAAACAAGAAATTTTAAGTAAGGATAGTTTTTTAAAAGTAGTTTTATCATTTCAAAAATTAAAACACTAGACTATCTTATAAAATGATTTATGTTATAATTTCTGTGATGAAGTACATGATTGGGTATCTAAAATGTCTCAGTAAGTACATAGCGATGTAAGGTTCATTGATTCAAATAAGTACACTGAACAGAGCAAATCATAAAGTTCTCTAAATAGCATATAATCATATTTCAGTGATGAATTTGGTTTAAGTTTCTGTTTCAAGGATATAACCTATTACACAATTATTCTTACTAGGAGCAGTTTCCACACCAACAAAGAAGAAAAAGTATCTCTGCAAATGGATTCCTCTTTCTCACTACCACCAATGCCTTTCTCCTTGAACACCTGGTCTAAATTTCTCCTGCAATGCTGGCTTTACTCAGTGCTCAACCAGGGGCCCTGGCCTGAATTACTGTTTTCTGGGTCAGTCTCTAAATAGTGATTTCTTCTTTACCCTGGAATGGGACTGGCCACCAGGGACATGTTCTAGAGAAGTATGGTAAAAAGAAGCTCTTTTTCTGTCTGTCTGTCTTCTCTCCCCTCCTTACCCTCTCTCTCTCTTTCTACAGTGTTACAGTGGAGCCTGTAACCTGGTCCTTTGCACTGAGCTACACCTTCACTTCTTTCTCTCTCTCGCTCTTTTTTTTTTTGTCTTTTTTAAAATTTTAAGAAAGGGTCTTACCCAGCCACTAAATTGCTCAGGCTGGCTTCAAACTTGTGATCCTCCCGTCTCAGCCCTAGAATGCTAGGAATATATGGTAGGTATACAACATCACACTTAATTGCTTATACTCTGTAAAGTGAGGATGTTAAGTTTGAATGTATTGGTTTGAGACACAGCACCTTCAATAGATTTTCTGTGTATCCACTACCGTCCAAGAAAAAGATTATTAAAAGAATTAATTTTCAGGCTTAACCTGTCATCCTCTTAGATCTAGTAAAATACATACCAAAAACTCTCAGGAGAGATAATGCCAAATATACCTTTAGGTATATATTTAGGGTATCTAGAACAAATATCCTTTGCTTTGTAACAGAGTAGTTGCATAAATCAAATAAGATTTATTTGTTCAGATAAGACTACTTTGATACCCGATACTGTAAATATTTCAGATAAGACTATAGATAATTGCTATACGAGAGAAATTAATACAGATTAATACTAATACGTAAGGTGTCAAAAATGCAAAGGAAAATATAAACACATTAAATATTTTAGGGCTGGTGAGATGGCTCAGTGGTCTAAAGCACCTACTTAGATCAAGTTTAGCAAAGCACAGGGACTGCGGTTCAATCCCCCAGCACCACATGCCAGCCAGCCCCGCCCCCTGGTGGGCTGAGCTGGCCACATACAAATAAATAAATAAAATTTAAAAAAATAAATAAATAAATAAATATTTTAGTTGCTATGAAATTACTGTTTTGAGTATATTAATAATACACTATAAAAATACATTATAATTGGGGCTCAATTTTAGTCTTCTTTCTGTTTTTTAAAATAGTATGACAGCTTGGGATTTTTAATTTTATTGTTTAAAACTAATCAATTAAACCAGTAAAAGTAACAATGCAGTACACAAGATTTGAGTTTGGAATACCAAAACTCAAGGGAAAAAAAAAAATCACTCAGCAATAAAATTGTCAAGTGGAAGACAGAAAAAAGCAGTGAGCGAAGTCCTAGAAAAACAGTTGCTTTTGGTAACTGTGAGTAAAACTCAAATTTAAAATCAATACATTATTACTTTATAAAGGTTAAGTCATTTTGTCTGTTTTCTTCTGATATATTTCGATATTCTAAATTTATATCTTGGTTTAGAAAACTGATCATTTGACTATATTCTTTTTTTCTTTATCATTTATTTGTTTTTGCAGTACCAGAGATTGAACTCAGGACCTTGTGTTTGCCAGGCAAGCACTTATTCTACTGAGCTATCTCTCTGGCCCTTGACTACATTCTAGTAATTAAAATCAATGCACTTAGCTTTCAGTCAAAGGAAAAAATTCTTTGTGGGAAAAATAAATATTAAAAATATTAATAAAAGAAAAGTCACAAGAAAAATAAATTAGAATCAAATATCTCAAAAAAGATACGGTATAAAAAAATAGTAGAAGCAATGAGATAATTAAATTCTTTTTTGCCCCCCTGTATTCAGGACAGGGTCCACAGGGTCTATAGGGTCTCATCACTATGTAGACTGAACTCGTAGTGATTCTCCTGTTTTCAGCCTCCCGTGTGCTGGGATTACAGGCGTGTGCCACCAGGACATGCTGGGGATTGAACCCCGGCCACTGCACTCTGCCTAAGCAGATGCTTTAGTTCACTGAGCTATCAGGCTGGCCCCAAGATAAATTTATTTTTCTATTTTTTAATTTTTTTGTCTTTTTTTTTTTTGGGGGGGCAGGCACCAGGAATTGAACTCAGGCCCTTGCACTTGCCAGAGAAGCACTTATTCTACTGAGCCATTTCCCCGGCCCCCAAGATAATTAAATTTAAAAAGAGAAATTTGACAGTGAAAAAAATGACCTTGGCTGGGAGTGGTGGTGTATGCCTATAATCTTAGGATTCTGGGAGTCCAAGGCAGCAAGACTGCAAATTTGAGCTCTTAGTCAATGTACTGACTCCATAAAACCCTGTTTTTAAAAATAAAAAAAGAGTTCAGTCATCTGATTTTTGATGAAGGGACCAGAAACAGGCACTGGAGCCAAGACAACCTCTTTTAACAAATGCTGCTGGGAAATGCAAAGACTGGATCTAGATCTGAATTTCTCAACATGTACAAAAATAAAAAAGAGTGAACACAGATCTAATATCAAAACAGAAACAAACTGCTAAAAGATACAGACAAAACTCTTGAAGACATAGGCATAAGACTTTTTAAAAAAAATGTATTTAGTACAGGGTCTACAGGATCTCACTACACAGATCAGACTCATAGTGAGCCTCCTGTTTTCAGTCTCCCAAGTGCTGGGATTACAGGCGAGCACCACACCCAGTCTCAAATGCCATCTCAGCAAGCTCAAGGGGCAGGGCTGGCATGGCATACCGGGATCGAAGCCCAGTCCCTGTGTCTGCCTAAGCAGGTGTTTCAATCCACTAAGCTATCTGGCCCATCCTCTGGCATGAGACTTTTTGAACAGAACCCTACGGCACAAGAAATAACATCAAGAATCAACAAACGGATCATATCAAAAGCTTCTGCAAAGCAAAGAAAACAACAGAGTGAAGAGACAACCTACAGAATGGGAAGTTTTTGTCAGCTACTCCTTGGGCAGAGGAATTCAGATAGCAGGTTGGTGAGTGACAGGGGCTTGAGAAGGACTGGCTACAAGTGAGTAATAAAAATAGGGCTAGGGCTATAGTTCAGGTAAAGGCCAGGCTTGTAACACCTGTACTGACAAAATAGTTCTATATCTCAATTTGTCAAAATAGCAACATAATTATATGCTTTGTAAAAACTCACCCAACCGTACTAGAAAGCTTTCTGTAAATAAATTATGCCACAAAAAATCTGACTTAAGGGCTGGTGAGATGGCTCAGTGGTCTAAAGCACCTACGTACAACAAGCTAAGCTAAGCAAAGCACAGGGACCGCGGTTCAATCCCCCAGCACCACATGCCAGCCAGCCCGCCCCCTCGTGAGCTGAGCTGGCCACACACACACTAAATAAATAAATAAATAAATAAATAAATAAATAATTAAAAAATTAAAAAAAAAATCTGACTTAAAAACTCATTTCAAATTAATGGCAACAAGACACTGTAATAAATAATTTATGAAAAGTGGCCAATCTGCATAAACAGGAAAATTAATACCTTTATAATGTTTATTATTAAAGAAGAGTAAAATTAAATGTACTAAACATTTCCTAAGGAGAAAGAAAGCCAAGGAGCTTTCTAAATAAATCAAGACGGGAAGTCTGGGCATGTAGCTCAGTGGTGAACACATACATAAGAAGAAATTATCCAGAATACAGCACGAAGATATGAAAAATAAGGCAATAAAGTGGAGAATTAATGAAGAGTGCTAACAGAAATTTAAATAGAGAGCTAGAAGAAAAAAGGAGAGGGACACTGGCAATACCTGAAGGAATTATGAATGACAATTTCCCTAAACCGTTGCAAGACACTAATCTTCTGATCCAAGAAGCCTAACTGATCTAGAGTTTAAAGGGACCCCCATCCATAACCAGCCATTTCATGAGGAACTGCAGAGCACTGAGTCACAGAAAACTTTAAAAGCAGGAAAAACTGACTAAAGCTTTCAGAGGAGTACAGCTATTTCTAAGCAGCATTAATGGAAACCAGAAGACAACAGAATGGTAGCCTTGGGCTGGTGAGATGGCTCAGTGGTCTAAAGAACCTACTTACAACAAGCTTAGCAAAGCACAGAGACCGCAGTTCAATCCCCCAGCTCCACATGCCTGCTAGCCCCGCCCCCTGGTGGGCTGAGCTGGCCACACACACACACACACACACACACACATATAAATAAATAAATAAAATTAAAAAAAAATGGTAGCCTTAATACCCTAGGAATTCTATCCCCAGGGAAGGGGGAAAGTCTCTTTTGAGACTGAGGACCAAATAAAGACATACGAGCATTAGGAGATAGACACTGGGAGTGCCCACCACACACTCTAAAGAGCCTCACAAAAGGCAGAAGGTGAGCATCCCAGAGAGGACATCTGGGTGTGTTAGAAGAGAAGTGAAGACAGTGGATGGTCCCAATATGCACTGCAGTCATAAAACAGTGACAGGCTGGGGAAATAGCTTGGCGGTTTAAGCACCTTCCAGGCAAGTATGAGTCCCTGGAATCGATCCTTGGTACCGAAGCCAATATGGCCCAGGAACCTCAGGCGTGCATGGTGGTGCATACCTGTAATCCCAGTGCTGGAGGTGCTGACAGAGGAGGGTCACTATGAGTACAGGCTGTGTAGCAAGATCTTGTATCCAATAAATAAAAGATTAAAAAAAAGTGACAAAACTGGTGGACAACAAATGACAGAACTAGGGCCAGCCAAATAGCTCAGTGGATTAAAGCACCTACAAGCAGACACAGAGGCTGGGGGTTTGAACCTGGGCCTACCGTGCTAGCCCTGCCCCTGGAGTGTGCTGAGACAGCACTTGAGACTGGGCAGTGTGGCATGCGCCTATAATCCCAGCTCTTGGGAGGCTGTAAACAGGCAGATCACTACAAGTCCAATCTAGTAGTAAGACCTTGAACATCCTATAGACCCTTCCCTAAAAAAAAAAAAAAAAAAAAAAAAAAAAAAAAAGAGAGAGAGAGAGAACTACAACCTACAAGGACAATACACACACATTTAGAGGTATGTTGCTACAGTTTAGATACAGTTTGGATGGGTTCCCTTTGGTTTCATGTACTGAGATTTAATCCACATTTTTGAGGTAATAGGACTGTGGACACTTAAACCAACTATGGGGTTTAGAGGCTGAGCCTTTGGGAAGGCCTAAGAGTAGATGAGGTCGCTGGGGTGGTGCCTCCATGACTGAATTCTGCTGGCTTTAGGAAGAAGAGAGCTGAAGAGACACTCGTACATGTATGTGATGTCCTGTGGTATGTGTAAGGCAGCTACTGCCACATGCAGCCCCTCAACTGTAAGCCTCCTGAGCCCTGGAGCCCAAACAGACCTCCTTCTATCAGAACTCATCCGGTGTGTGGTGCGCATCATGAAGCAACAGAAACTGGATTAATGTAGATGTAAATGGAGTTCAAATGTGTCCTAAGGTCTGTGTAGCAAAATTAATTAGAGATTTCACAATAATTGCATGGGATAACATTTCCAGGATAAATACATAAAATATAAGAAGACCATAAACTTCTGAACTATTCAAAGGAAGAATAGTTATATCATAAATATAGCTAATTTTATATTAAAAACTATTTCTAAGTCAGCAAACATTAACATTTTGATAACTATAATCAAACACTGAAAATGCTATGTGTTGGCAGGGATACAGATCAAGGGGCTCTTGTGCACAGCAGGAATGCATGGGCTCTTATACAGAACAGGAAGGCGAACTGGTTCATTTACTCTGAAAAGCAGCTTGACGTGGTGAGATATTAAAAACAATCTAGGAAGCAGCCCTCCTAAGAGTGAAAGAGTGGAAGAGACACAGAACATACAAAATATGACAGCAGATTTTAACTCTTATATGTAATACATCTCAGTAAATGTAAATGAATCAAAGGCTCCACCAGAAAATCAGCCTGCTAGGATGAACTAAAAATAATTCAATTAAATACTACTTATAAGAAATAGCACAGATAGAAAGATACACAGAATCAAAGCAAGACTATGACAATCTGCCATGTAAATATTTCTCAGTGACTTTCTTGTTGCTGAGACAAAACATCTGTCACCCAAAATTACAGGGAAGGATTATCTGGCTCACACTTGGTAGTTTTCAGTTCACGGTTGGTTGGTTGCAAGGTAGGGTGGCATGGCAAAGGGGCAGGCAGAAGGCAGCAAAGAGGCAACAAAAGCAATCCTCTTTCTGTCCCTTATATTTTACACAAGGAGCATCACCCTAAGTGTGGAACACTAACACCTGGGAGGGGGTGCTTTATTCCTATCCCAAGCTGCCAAGCCAATCAGTGGACTAACTGAGTAACCACACACCCTTGATTCCAGCATCACACATTCCAGATCCAGCCACTTCCAAAAAGCTCCACTATGACAGCATGAAGGGTTGGAGAACGTCTACATATAAGGCAAAATATATCTAGGAGAAGGCTAAAGTAACTATATTAATATCACACAAAATAGACAAAGAGACCTAGATAAGTAGAAAGATGATACATGTCCATACTTTGGAAGGCTTACTATTGAAGCAGAAAAATCACTTGAGAGGGGACCAGATGACAGAATCTCTTTTAATTAATGTTTAAATTCTCTTAAGAAGTTCTATTAAACATATTATACCCCTTGGAATTCTAACTGCTTATCAATGAAACGTAAGTACTGTCCATATCTCTTGTGGTATTTATGACTATCAAACTGTAACAGTAAAACACGTTGAGAACATTTCAAACAAAAAAAAAAGAAACATAGCTGCTTAGTTTTCATAAACTGAAATTCAAAGATTCTTTATAGGGGAGAGACAGGGTCAGAACTGTTACACAGTTCTGGTTGGCCTTGAGCTCAGAATATCACCCATACTGGCCTCAAACTCTGGTGATTTTCCTGCTTCGGCATGTACTAGCACAAAGACTTTAATATATTACAGATAGTGTGTAAAAATAGTGTTCAACTGTTATCAGTAATGGGTAAACAAATAGGGTTCTATTTTGAGAAAAAATAAATATGAAACAGGAATTTAGGCTAAGAAATGGTATATAAGATGTCACCTCAGTAACCTGGAGTGAGATGTGCTCTTGTGTTTATGAAAGAAAAGTCAAGAATGTCTTGTAACATCTGTGATTCCAGCATCTAGGAGGCTGACGCAGGAAGACTGTCAAGTTTGATGCCAACCTGGGTTACAGAGAAAGACCCTACCGCAATCTATGAAAAGGAGAAGAGGCCGGGGAGATGGCTCAGTAGAATAAGCACTTGCCTGGCAAGCGCTGAGTTAAATCCCTGGTTCTGCCAAAAAAAAAAAGGAGAAATGCACTTTGCCATGTTGCCCATCTGCCTTTGCACTACACCAAATCACAGACGTCACCTAGGTTGTCCTCCCTAAATTGACCAAAAGAGAGGAATAAAATAACTGAACTTTGAATTAACCTCAGCGTAACTACAGGAAAATTAGCAACAAAGAGGCAAGCTCACTCATTAAACAAACTTAAACATCAAGAGACAAGTTTATTTTTCCATTGATAAAATGATTTTTCTCACAACATTAATAATGTTAAGAGGTTTTTCATATTCAATCATTTAGAGATGACAAAGATAAAAATATGCCAAACAGCTTGTGATTTATTATTTCTCTATATTAAATATTAACAGTCCCATATACCTGAATATTCTCCCTACTCCAAGTGTGTGGTGTTTTACTGGCAAGTAATTTCAGATCTTGAATCGCAAGTCTTTTTACGGCTTTCCTGGGATCATTCTTCAAATACTGCAACAACAGCTGAATCTACAAAAGAATTTAAGTTACTCCAAGAACAATACTTTCAATGAGATGATCATTAATGATGCAGTGCTGTTAGTGAACTTTTAGCCTTGTAGTAGGATCCCCTTCAAAAAGACCCTGTCACTTATTAGCTATGTGTCCATGATTGAACCTCTTTCTCCCTGTGTGTGAGATACCACTTAACGACTGGTCCTTATCAGAATCTCAACCCTTTCTTTACTGACAGTTTCCCACACTGCTATAGGTTCCTTCAGGGCTCCCAAGAATATAAACAAGGAAATTCAAGTCACTGATCTTTAAGGGAGAAAAGGACTTTAATGCATGGATTACTTTTTTTTTATCATATATTTAATATGCAAGTTTAGTGAAGAAAACTGAAGTTACCTGCTTGGGCGTATCAACCAAAGATGAGGCTGCAAGCAGAGTGAAAGTGTGCAAAGAAACGATCACCATCTTGGTGGAGGGGTAGGATGTGACCAGCTGCTGCAAGAGCTGGCGTGCACTGGAAGCCAGGATGGCGTCATGGTGCATGTGCTGCAGGATAGGGATCAGCTTCAGCTTCAAGTCCACCGGGGTAGCTAAACCTAGGTACAGGAAGACTTCTCAGAGGATTCTGGTCACCATCCTCAGTAACCATTCAGATGAAAAGGATCTGATGCAATCAGCAAAGCATCCACTTAAAAACAAGTCATACATTGACACATTCTTATGTTTTTGTTTTTTTTTTTTTTTTTTTGTATTTCGGACTTGTAGTGATCTGTCTGTTTACAGGCTCCCAAGAGCTAGGATTATAGGCATGCACCACCAGGCCCAGTCTCAATTGCTGTCTCTGCACCCCGGTGGCGGGGCTGGCGTGGCAGGCCTGGGTATCGAGCCCTCGGCCACTGTGCCTGCTTGCAGGCACTTTAAATCTGCTGAGCTATTTGGCTGACCCTATATTCTTATGTTTATAACATGAAAGATTATACTAGAACTAACCAATGGTTCAGCAGCAGCTTTCCAAAATATTTACCTTAGTATAAAACTACATGTTGGTGGCAGAAAATCCCATAGAAAGACACAGTACAAAGCAATTATATTTGCTTCCTATTTCTTCTCATATTTTTAAAGACCACATACACAAGTATGCACATACAGTATATATACAAAGTCTGCCAAAAACATAGACATCAGGAAAAGAAAAGTTGTATAAGTATTTTAATACTGAATTTACTGAGACACCACTAGATTAATGCAAGTTACTTTTGTATTGTGTTAATATTATCCCTTAGTTATTGTGAACTCATCAGTCCCACGATCTCTCAAAGGAGCGGACTGTGAAGACTCAAATAAATGAGGTTAAAAAAAAGACACACACACACACACACACACACACACACACAAATGGAACGATTTCAGGGCTCTAGGAGGATCAAAACCCTCTCATAGAATTGAGATTCTCTAGGGGTTAAGACAAAGATCTTATCTGGGAAGCCTGTATTTTAGATATCAGAACCAAGGCCTCTACAGTTATAAGAGATGCTCCAAGTGGTGGTCATTAGCGCCTAGACATCTATTAGTAGGGCAAACTGCTGAACTGGCAGACTCCGTATATGCATACACACTCAGTGAGTACAATTTGGTTATGTGAACAATTATTTTCTTCAATAGCTTAATAAGATGAAGATAGATACAGACTGTGTAGGATAATTTTGATACTCTCTGCACTTTATCTCCTTTTACAGGTGGAACTCCATGAGGACTAACCCCAGGGCATCTTTTTTTGTCAACACCAAAGTTAATAAAAACAACAAAAAATTCTTTTCTTTTACAGTATAGCTTTGCAGCACTAGAGAACAAAAGTTTCTCAATTGTAACATACTATACACATGCCAAAAGCCATTTTATACCCTGCAGGTCAGTGCTTGCTGTGACTGCTGGTATGAATGTAAGAGTATTTCAAAGTGACATCCCGCTCCTTGCCACAAGCTGCCCTGCTATCTGACCTCTCTTTGGGTTTGGCCAAAGCAGAGCATCACCAACTCAGGAAGAATGAGGCCAGTTTTACTGTCGGTTTCCTCTCTGTGGAGTCACCTGCTGCTCATGTTGTTAACATTTGATTATTATGGTGCTGAACATATCTGATATTGATTACTATTCTGACCTTGAAACTCTCCCAAAGATCTCTGCTTTTTCACGCTTTCCTGGTTTCTGCCCCTTCTTCCTTCTTAATCTCCTTTAGGGTCTCCTCCCCATTTATAGTTTAATTTCTGGTATTCCATTAAATTGGTAATAAATTCTTGCCCAAGCCTTTGTACTTTCTGAGCTCAAGCTCTCAGCCTCGGTGATCAGCTGAAGGACTGCTGCCCACCCTCCTTCTCATCCCCCAAGCTTCAGATGTACGTGTCCCACCACCCCCTGCTCACTTCCAGTAACCTGTAGCAAAAGAGCTTTGCACTTAACAGGGATCTTTTTAAAAAAAAAAACCAAAAAAAAAAAAAAAAAAAAAAAAAAAAAACAGGGCTCAAACTCAGGACCTTGTGTTTGCCAATCAGGTATTTAGGCTGCTGAGCTATCTCTCTGGCCCAGGAACTTCTTAAAGGGAACTCCTTATCTTCACCCCCAAATGATCCTCCAAAAATGACAGCAATTCAGTAAATGGCAACTGTATGGTTACAACCCTCAGACTCTGGAGTCTTTTTTCATCTCCTCCCAATCTCTTTTCCATAGTCTACTTCTAAAATCATTAGCAGATTTTGTTGGCTCTAGTTACAAAATATAACCCCAATCTGACTATGTCTTTCCACTTGTCATGCTGATCCATTCCCACCACCATCTCTCTCTCTCTCTTTTTTTTTTGGTGGAACCGGGGATTGAACTCAGGCCCGCGCTTATTCTACTCAGCCATCTCCCTGGCCCCTCCACCAATCTTGACTGAATTGTTCATTCTCCTACGTTATTCTCTCTCTTGAGGCCTTTTCCTGTGGCAGCCTTCTGCCTCAGAGCCCTCTTTTCTCCCAAGTCCATGGTCAACCCAGCATCAACGGGATTCTCTTAAGTCTTAATGATTAAGATTTAGGATGATTCAGGTTTGACTTTGCAGAAATAGAATCAGTTAAAAATTAGACATAGATACCCATCCCCAAAGCTCCACTTCCATCTTAACTCCCATTCTTCCTCTATCCCACCTACATCCTCTGTTTTCTTCTTGCTTTTGCCTCCGAATTCTAATCTTTTTAGGTATGTATTTTGAAGCTAAACCTTTCTGTTGTTCCAGTGCTGAGGACTGAACCCAAGCCTTCATGCACACCAGCCAGACGCTCTACCACTGAATCATAGCCCAAGCTTGCTTATTTTTAGATAAAATTCAAAGAATATGAGAGTAGTAAGTTTACAGATTAATGAATAGTTGCATCTGTATAATTCTATATAATCACCACTCAGATACACTAAGCTCCTAGCACCCCAGAGGCTTACCTGTTGAGTTTACATCCACTCCCTTGTTATTTGCCCTGTCTGACTTCAGCAAAGGAGAGCCCCAGCAAGGAGCCCCCAGCAGAGTAGAGGGAGAATAAGGTCAGATGATTTAGTCCCTGGTTCCTCCTCTGCAGGGCCACACCATGCTTATAGGTTTTCGAAGTGCCCCACTTGTCATTAACCGCTTCTGTCCCTGGGCCCTGGAGGTGGTGAAAGCTATCACCAGGCTCAAAGACTGTATTAGCTGCTACATTAACCTGCCCACACCTTCGTAAATGGGTCCTTTTTCAAGCCCTCCTTGCATTATCCTAACAGAACCATGCCATCTGCCTCCTGATGAGATCTTGTCTAATACAGTAAGCATTTAATTAGAGCCTCCTCAGTAAGTGAGTGATGCTTTCTCCTATAATCAAGATAACCTGCAGGAAGGCCTTCTTACAGTAGAAGAAAAAAATGACAAAGGTAAACAGGATAAAGCTCAATCACATTATCTTGATATTTAGTGATTTTTTTTTTGTCCATGCAAAGTGAGCAAGTTGTTGTTACTTTTAGGTGGAAAGAATTTAAATTTATGCAAAATATAACTATAGAAACTCATAGAAAAGGAAAACAGTGATTAAAAGTGTAGTCTTCAAAGCTAAATTGCTATTATCTAGACAAATGGCTGAGCTTTACTGTGGCCCTACTTCCTCTGCTGTAAATCAGGTCTAACAGTTTACCTACGAAGGGCTGTGAAATAGCACAACACACAGGAATGCCATTTATAAGGACACAAAGAAAGTGGTACTCTCTAGAGTTGTGTGAGCTATCATCCCAGAGCCGCCTTTAACAAATGTTATAAAAATAAATGGGTTAATTTACAGGAGGCCTCACTTAGTAGGTAGCATTGGGAAACTAGCTCTTTGTAGACTATGGTAAGGAATTTGGCTTTGATTCTAGTAACAAATGGAAGGCACTGGAAGGACAGCAGCAGAGTCCAGAGCTCCTAACGACACCAACTGCCTGCAGGCCAGACTGTTCCTCCCAGCTGGTATGGCCACTCCTCTCCTTCCTTCCTGTCTCATTTCATCAGAAGGAAGTGACATAGTTACAACAGCAGGTCCACCTCCCACCCTGCCCTCTACTCCTGGGATCCTCTCTCCTTTCTATCTCATTTTCTCCAGTACCTGAACTTTCATATCCTATCTCCCTCCTCCCACTCCACCCTGACCTACATCCACCCTAACCTACATGGGGGAAGGGCTTTTCCCAGCAGGTGGGAGATGGTTAATAAATATTACTTGAAAGAACAGTGACTAGCACAAGTTACGTACTCATTAAATGTTAACAACAATTATTACTATTGATCCCACTCAGTCATGTCTTTTTACTAAATGAACTATACATACCTTGAATCATTTCACTGATTTTGTTACAGATTCCTACAGCAAAATCCCTATGGAAAGAGAGAACAGTAAAACCTTTAGAAACTAAAACAGTTCAATTTGCTTAAGTTTTCTAAGGAGCTGACATGGAACACAATTGGCACAGAAGAAATGCAATATTCTAAATCATAACCAATATTCCAAAGGCTGAAGAGCTCTAATTTGAGAATGCTTTGCAGTGACACTAAAATAATCAAGGTTATCATTACCAAATATGGTATTTTGAGATATACTTTCCTTTAACGAAAGCTTTTTAACACATAAGCTATGATCACACAACCAACGAAATCAATTCCTAACATTATTTTTGAAAAAAGAGTAGGTATAAAGTAGCAGAAATGCAGTAGGGAATATAAATACAATCTTATGGAAAGCCAAACTAAAGTTAGCCATGCTTTAAATACTAGATACTTGTACTTTCCACAGTACTTTTGATTTTAGTATAGTATAGAAATTAGAAATATCACCTGATTTGGAAAGGTTAATGACATAAGTACTTGAGATAAAATATTATGTACTATGGAAGGAAATGATAGTGATAATATAAGATAGTTTATGTAGTCATAAGTAATACAGACATAAAATACGTCCCTTCTGCAGCTCAATGGAAGTCTAAAGAAACTATTTTCTTTTTCAAAAAATTTATTTTTGTACTTAGTATGGAGTCTACAGGGTCTCACTATACAGATTGGACTCATGGTGCTCCTCCTGTTTTCAGGCTCCCAAGCGCTGGGATTACACACATGTGCCACCACGCCCAGTCTCAGTTGCCATCTCAGCACACACTGGGGGCAGGGCCAGCACAGCACTTCGGGGATCGAATCCCAGTCCCCGTGTCTGCCTAAGCAGGCGCTTTAATTCGCTGAGCTATCTGGCCAACCCTAAGAAACTATTTTCTTCCTCTAACATATTATCTGCTGCTTTAATTTCTTTCTCTCACAAGTAAACAATGGGGTTTTCTGCAGGCCACACATCAGCTTTTCTCAACAGTAAGCAAAACATGCTTTGTTTTCTTATTTATTTATTTATTTTTGCAGTGCTGGGACTACAAGTTCAGGGCCTTGTGTGTGCTAGACAAGTGCTCTGCTCCTGTCCCACATCCCCAGCTCCTAGAAACTTCTGATGAGAGCCATAATTGGTTCTCTGAGATTAATTCAGTTTGCTTTCAACTTCCTCTACTATTCTTTGGGGTCTTAGATTTTATCTATTATACTCTCTTTAGCCTTATTATTAACCAATGCATCATTATTTTAAAATCCTGGGGTTTTCCTCCTACTTACTAGAAACAGGCAATACTTTGATTTGCTCTGCAGTTAAAATTTGGAAAAATTTCCACAGTTATATACTTTTGCCTCAGAATTTAGCAATATTTCATTTTAAAGTGAAAGAAAATTTGCCTGCAGTCTTTTTCTTTAAGGGTGAATTATTGGTTGGAAAGATGAGATTGTCTTAGCCCAAAACTATATTATCTAGATTGAGAGATGCTGAAAAGATGAAACTGACATATTAGACTTCTCTAACTCAGAAAAGGAAGGAATCTATTCTAAATAAAAGGGCAAAATTAAAAAGAAAAACAAGAATATAGCTAAAGCTATCCCTAGCCCTCAACATGAGGGTTTGTAAAAAACATTT
>NW_004524593.1:14075846-14125658 GCF_000260255.1 Octodon degus
CCCTCCTTTTTCTCTAATTTTGGTCTGCAAACTTAGGTTGTTAACCCTCCAGAAGAGACGCTTATTGTTATTATCATACAACCTGGGCTGTTAAGCATAACTTCACTATCTGTCTGAATATCAAACATCTCAGGCATAACATGGAACAGGTACTTTTCATCAAGATTGATATGTTGAATTTTAAGTCCCTACAGAATATGATGAAAAAACATTTAAAAAATTAAAATATATTTTTAAAATAGGCATAAAGAATTACATAATTCTTATGTTTACACATAAGTCCAGAAATCTAACCACATACAACCGTGTAGCAGGACAGTCCGTCAACATTCCTTTTCCTGTCTCCTGCCCTCATTCACCACCCACTTCTTTTTGAACAATCATCTACCTGAGAGACAGCATGGCAGCAACTGGCATGTCATGACAAGCAGCCCGTATTCAGAAGACTAGAATGACAGGCACTCCAAGCATGAACCTACTATTACAAATTGCCATCTTCAGTGCAGTTGCTTACTTCACAGATGTCTGTACATACAGTTAGTCAGGGTGAGAATCTTTCCAATTAACTGCAAGATTCAAAAATCTTCTGGAGGTTCTCAGGACCATTGCCTTACCCATCTTCTACATTTAACAGTATGGCTTGCCCCTGTCATGTTTCCTAGCTCTTCTCCTTCCTCTCTTTTCATTGTCTAGTCCTCAAGATCTTGCTTTCCTTTTAGTTGTATTATACCTTTCTATTTGTATTTCTTCTTTTGAGTTCTTATACTAGGGAAACGATACAATATTTAAAAATATGGAACACTTCACAAATTTGTGTGTCATCCTTGCGCAGGGGCCATGATAATCTTCTCTGTATCGTTCCAATTTTAGTATATGTGCTAAAATATATATTTTAGTATATAAGTGAACATTGTAAAAAATATTTAAAAAATAAAGCTATTCCTTTACTTTACAGATATTCATAATCTAACCTATTGTGCTTTATACAACTAAATATTTTCAAACATAGTATGGTTCCAGTTAAGGTCTGGCTTCATCTTAAGACTTAACTTGGAATTACCAAAAGGGCTAAGCATTTTAACTATGACTGCAATGTGCTTTTTCTTTGGTGGTACTAGGAACTGAACCCAAGAGTACTACCAGTAAGTTACTCCCCTAGCTCCATTTTTATTTATTTTATTTATTTATTTTTAAAATTTTATTTATTTGTGTGTGTGTGTGTGGCCACCTCAGCCCAGCAGGGGGCGGGGCTGGCTGGCATGTGGTGCCGGGGGATTGAACTGCGGTCCCTGTGCTTTGCTAAGCTTGTTCTAAGTAGGTGCTTTAGACCACTGAGTCATCTCACCAGCCCTCCATTTTTATTTTTTATGTTGAGGAAAGATCCTGCAGAGTTTCAAGCTGGCCTTGAACTGGCAACCTTGCTGTGATGTGCACTTTGGAATAAAAATTACTGATTATTGCTTTTCAAAGTAGAAATGACAAAGGATAAGGCATGCTGGTTCACCGGCTGCAGTAGCACACACTGGCTGGGAGACTCAGGACCTGACTGTACAACTGTGGCCAAAGTCAGTGAAAAGCACTTGCTGCTTTCCAACATCTGTTGAAGCCTGCAAACAAAACACTAAGCTGCCCATCTGCACATGTGGTCAGATGTGTTGATTTGCTCATAACTCCTCAGTATCAGCAACACTTCATCATAGAATCTCTTCTTGTATATGAATTCCTGACAACAAATGCCATTTATATTGAATTTTATAGCAAGTAGTTGTTTCTTTTTTTTTAAAGTCTCATGGTTTCTCCTGGAACTGTGCTACTGATAATTTCAACTCTGTTAAAAAGAAATGATGATTAAAAATTCTGCAATTTAGGGCTGGGTAGATAGCTCAGACGCATAAGCACCCACCTGACAAGGACAAGGACCCAAATTCAATCCCTGGCCTTGCGAAAGGCCCCTGAAAACTTAATACATTAAAGCCTTTCCCAATACAACTGGTGGTCCTAAGAGTAAGTGTGGCCTCTGATATGACACAGTGAAATGAGTCAACATCTGGCAGACCTGCATTAACACAGTGAACCAGTATTTCCCAAAAGACCAAACCTAAGATATTAAATCACATATTTATTCACAAAGCCTTTAAAAATACTGTACTCCCCCCAACTATGTATTTGTGACCGTCTAGATTTTCTTTATACACTTTAATCAAAATAACACATCACAGATTTGCTGAATGCAGATTTCATTGTGCAGTTCAGGCTGTCCTTGAGCTCACTGGGTAGCCCAGACTGGCCTTGAACTCCCAGCAATCTTTCTGTCTCAGTCTCTAAAGTGCTGGGATTACAGATGTGGCCACCATCAAAAGTTTTGCAAAAATGTTTAGGGGTTGGGGAGATAGTTCAGTGGACTAGGCACTTGCTTGGCAAGTGCAAGGGACTGAGTTCAATCCCCGGTTCCACAAAAACAACAACAAAAAAAAGTTCAAGTTCCCACAAAATTGCTTTTTTCTTTTGGAAAATAATTATTTTCATCAGTATTTTTATATTGACATATTATGGGTATGTTATTTTTAAAATGAGTAAATTCTGTCTTTTTGAGATAGGGTCTCACTGTGCAGTTCAGGCTGTCCTTGAGCTCACTGGGTAGCCCAGACTGGCCTTGAACTCCCAGCAATCTTTCTGTCTCAGTCTCCAAAGTGCTGGGATTACAGATGTGGCCACCATGCCTGGCTGAGTAAATGTTTTTAAGAAGCAGCCATTTAAATTTCTTACAGTAAATATCCATAGACATAGTCCACATGAACAAAAGCTCTGTGAGAATCTCAGTAATACTTTAGGAGTATCAAGGGATTCTGGTATCAGTCTGAAAACCACTTTTCTAAGAGATCAGTGTCACAGTCATACACAGTGGTTACCAGTGAGGGCACAGCTTTTATAGTGTTCAGTGACACAAACAGCCTGCTGCAGCATAGCACATGTGCCACAAGTTCGCTAGTACTGCTGGTTACACACAGATGACAGCGCGCTCCCACCCCTGAGAACTTCTGCTCCTCGTTCTGCCTGAACCTTCCTCTTCTCCACACTCATTCCGACTCACTGGCGTCTCTGCAGAAAGGCCTCGACTGCCAGAGCTAAGCCAGTTAGCCATTATCCACATACTCTGGTATGTCTTCCTAACACTAAAATCTGAAATTATTGTGTTTACATAATGACAGGTCCTAATCTTTGCCCATCTTCCTGGTGCCTAGAAGAATATATAGACATGCTGGCTACTAAATTAAAATTTCTTCAGTATTTACATAAAAAAATTTTATATCGACTCAGATGTAGTTATAGTAGGAAACAGGAGGATTAGGATAAAATATTCTTTTAAAAAGGATTAAATTCTTAAGGTTTTATTTGACCAGTTACTGTTTAAAATTCAAAACTGACAGAAATAAGATACATGCTCTTAAGTCAGGGTAGAAGGGTTAAATACTGATCTCAAAAATATGTTTAATTAATTTCATACTTGCATATGTTTATGTAAGTCTTCTGGACTTTCCTCATAGACTAAGCATTATTATTTTTAACTTATGTATTTTGTCCAGGGTCTCACTATGCAGCTGAGATTCATAGTGATACCCCTGTTTTCAGCCTCCCCAGTGCTGGGATTCCAGGCGCACCCGGAGGTGGGGCTGGCATGGCATTCGGTACTGGGGATAGAATCCTGGTACTTGCACTTGTGCTTGCCTAAGCAGGCACTTAGCCCACTGGGCTCTCTTACTGGCCCTAATTTATTACTTTTTATATTGCAAATCCCTGTGTATCCCACTGATGCAAGGTGTGCTAAAAGTGGGTCTCCTATTAATTTGTGTTTAGTGGGTATCTTCTGTAAATGAAGAATCTTACTTTTGTATTAGTCTCAATCATTTTCTAAACAGATCAGAAATCTCACAATAGAAGTAAAACTAGCTTCTGCCACAATGAATGTAATCATTACATACTGCAAACACATACTAAAAACAAAGCAACGACAAAAAAAACCTGAAACATAAAAAGTTTCTGAGAGTAACACAAGAAACACTGAACTGTAAAGAATTGGGCAAACTGTCCCTGGCCATACTGAGAAAGCCCTCCTGACAGCCCTGGGCTGCCCAAGTCTTTCTGTAAACTATCTCTGTCCTTAAGTTTCTATTTCAAGTTTTTCAGCTTTGTTTCCTCAATCTGCTGTGAACCCTCTTGGAAAATACCCACAGCCATTTCTTTGCTAGACCTTCAGTATTTATAGACTGGTCAGGGCTTCCTTCAGGGCTCTGGGGGAGGCCCGCACTCACTTGGACTGTGCAGAGAAGTTTGCAGCCGCAAAGACGGCAGCTTCCACCTCCACGTTATCGCGTGAGTCCAGGCTCTGCCGAATGCTGTGGTGAGCGTTCTTCCTCTCAGGGATTATTGACGCCAGACTCCCCAACATCCTACCAAAACAGAGAAACCCAGAGAGAACATAAATACAATAATCTGAGGGTCAGGAAAGAAGACAGCGGTAGGCTATATTATCGAAATTGAAGTCTCACTCTATTCCTATCTTGCAAGATGATGGGCAAAAAAACTGAGAAGCCAGACAATAAAGAGAAAATCCCAAAGCCAAGAAGGCTAATGACAGTGGCACTGGTAAAAAAGTGAAGGCAAAAAAACTCTAAGAAGGGGCAGCCCCACGGCAGCCGAAATCCTGTTCTGATTAGAGGAACTGGTAGATACTCCCAATCTGCTATGTAGTCCATAAAGGCTCTATACAACAGAAAATACAAAGATGCTAAATTGAAGGTGAGAAGAAAAAGGAGAATGTTCTTGCTACTATCACAAAACCAATCAGTGCTGAAAATGGTGGTACCCGGATGGTCAGGCTTCGAAAAATGCCTAGATGCTACCCTACTGAAGATGTGTCCCGAAAGCTGTTGAGCGAGGCAAGAAACCCTTCAGTCAGAGTGTGAGGAAACTTTGAGCTAGCATCACTCCTGGCACCATCTTGATCATCCTCAGCAGGTATCACAGAGGCAAGAGAGTGGCTTTCTTGAAGCAGCTGGCCAGTAGCTTGCTACTTGTGACAGGCCCTCTTAGCCTTAATAGTATTCTCCTGTGAAGAACACACCAGAAATTTGTCATTGCCATCTCCACAAACATTGGTATCAGCAAAGTGAAAACCCCCAAACTCCTCATTGATGCTTACTTCAAGAAGCTGCAGAAGCCCAGAGGGTGAGATCTTCAACACTGAGAAAGAGATAGTAGATCTCAGAGCAGGGCAAGGTGGATCACAAGGTGGTGGACTCCTAAATTTTACCAATAATCAAAACTGTTCCTCAGCTCTGGGCCTACCTGTGGTCCATTTTTGCTCTGACAAACGGAATTCATCTGCATAAATTAGTGTTCTAAAGTTCTTACTAAGAACCTAATTAAATAACTGATACATTAAAAAAAAATTGAAGTTTGAAGGTCATTCCATAAATCTCAGGCTAATGAAGTCTAACTTTAGGAATTAAGCAGCGACTCAAATTCTAACATCTATACACGTCAGTGTATCAGATATACTAAAATGTCTGCTCTGACACAAGCAAAATTGCTAAAAATTATCTTGAAGTGCATCCCAAGTACCAAACAAGGCCCAGGAGAGAGACTTGAATTATTAAACCACCAAAACATCAATTTTCCGATGTTGCATGAAGAAGTCCATTTTAGCGAAGCATTAAGAATATAACGGTTTTGCTATTAAGCAGATTCACAAAGTAAAACAGCAAGACTTTTCCAGTCTGTATCCCCACATCAATACTAGTGGATGCTTTGCTAATCTGTCCTCAATAGCAGGGTAAGGGAGGTAGATGGCGCCCCCTGGGGCTCATACCAGTATCTGCAACAGCAAGGAAAGACATCTGGGAAAAGTCCACTTTATAATAAATTACAAATTTGGAAAAGAAAAATCTAGACTTCGTAACATAAACTACAGAAAGGAAAGATGGAAAAGTCCTTTCAGCAGAAAGGCTTGGATTTTCCAAAGTTGCAAACAAAACCTTCAGTGTTTTTATAATAACAATCTCTTCAAAGTTACCACAACTTCCAGTTTGACAAGTCCTCACTTATTTTATGAAGAGTAAATCAATTAGATATAAGTAGGAGGATCAGTTTCAAAAGAGAAATTTCCAATTATCCTTAAGGTTTCTATTTCATGTATTTCAGCTTCATTTCCTCAACATGCTGTGAACTTTCTTAGAAAATACAGGCAGTCATTTTTTTCTGTTATTGAAAGAAATAACAAATGGCTTTTTTTTGGTACTGGGGGCGGCCCAAGGGGCTGGGAGAGGGTCTGGCCCACTCTGTGCCTGGGCTGGGACTGGTCCCGCCGGTGCAGGGTAGCAGGAAGCTCTCCGCACACTCACCGGACCTGGGCTAGGACTGGGTCTGGGGGCTCCTGGAACTCGGCAGAAAATCCTACTCGGCGGGCGGGGTGGGGGAGGCTCTCCGGGCAGGGTGGGGGAGGCACTCTGGTACTGGGAATTGAACTCAGGACCCTGTGTTTGCCAACAAAATGTTTTTTCCAGAAAAAGATTAAAGCGGAATAACACTGATGCATCCTAACAGTCTGCTACAATGTAACACAATAGGGCACACCCACTGGTCCGTTGCTGAAAGTATTTCTCTGTATTTTACAAACAGCTCATAGTACCACATCTCAAATACTATAGATGTCTTCTTGCTTGTTTTTCCATTTGTTTTAATTTATAAGTTTACAGTAATAGGCAAAAGAACATGTTTAAAATGTCTCTTCCCTACTACCCCTTTCAAAAACTTTAAAAATTATTTATTTTTGTGGTACTGGGATGAAACCCAGAGCCTCATGCCTTTGCTGAGCAAGTACTTCACCAATGAACTACATCCCCAGCATTTTCTATTTTATATTGAAGCAGGGTCTTGCTAAAGTGCCCAGGCTGGCCCTGAATTTGCGATCCTTTTGCCTCAGCTTCTTGAGTAGCTGGGATTATAGGCATGGGCCACAGTGCATACCTCTCTTCTTTCTAAATCAATTTGATATGGCTAAACATTCAACACAAAGGCTGGTCAAATAGCTCAGCGGATTAAGGTGTCTGCAAGCAGGTGCAAGGGCTGGGGGTTCGATCCCCAGGCCTGCTTTGCCAGTCCTGCCCCCAGGGCACACTGAGATGGCAAACACCTGTAATCCCAACTCTTCGGAGGCTGTAAACAGGAGAATCACAAGTCCAATCTAGTAGCGAAACCCTAAACACCCTGTAGACCCTTCCTTAAAATACAATAAATAAATACAAAAAAAAGATTCAACACAAAGTTACTTGCTACAGAGGTACAGGCCCTAGGTTTGACCCCAGCACCACAATGAATAAATAACATTAAAAGTGCTTAGTGTTTGAAAGGTATCACTTGCGCTTTTGAGTTTCTACTTTTTTTTTTTTTAACATGTATTTGGTTGTTACAGGGTTTCACTATGCAGCTTGGACTCATAGTGATCCTATTGTTCTTGGCCTCCCCAGCGCTGGGATTACGGGCATGCATCACTAGGCCTGGACTTGGTGGCCGGCGGCATGTGGTGCTGGGGATTGAACCTCAGTCCTTGCACTTGCCTAAACTTGCCTAAGTAGGTACTTTAGTCCACTGAGCTATCTCGCCGGCTGAGATGGAGATTGAGACTGGTGCATGCCTGTAATCCCAGCTCTTCGGAGGCTGTAAACTTTTTAACAAACAAACTGCATTGAACTTTCTATACAATGGGCATTCAGAACACACAACAATTTATTTGTCACTCTCAGTGACCATCCCATGCAGTCTGTTTTCTTTAACACAATCTCCCTTCTTTGCATGACTGTAGTACTCCTCAGTGAGAAAGTCATCTTCTCTATAACACTAAGATCCACTCTCACCTGGCCTTCTCTATAAAAATAGCACTACACTCTAAACCACAGTGAAACTGAAAATACCAATTACATCCTCAAACCCCTTCCTAAGTTAACAGCTACAGTGATCTTAAATGTTTGGGGTGGGTGAGCCAACCAACCCCTCCTGTCTCTCAGGAGCTACTCCTATTCTTCATTCCTTTGCTACAATAAATTTTCCTACTTAAAAATGTTTTAGGAAAAAAATGTTTTGGGCAGTATTTCTGCATCTTGTCACATAAAGATCTGTGAAGGAGGTGTTATTTTCTCATTTTACATCAAAGAAAATGAGTTTTGAGACATCAGTTCATTTGAATGAGAGTTGGGACTGGAACAGACTTTTGTACACACTCTAATCAAACATTTTCATTTGGACCACTGGTTCCTAAACAGACGTTAAAAGAAATGAACACAATATTTTAAAATTATAAAAGTAGCTATTTAAATTATTTGCCTTTTGTTTGTTTTGTTTTTGGAAACAGGGACTCAATGGGTTTGAATTCACTGTGTAGCCCAGGCTGGCAATGAACTCACACCAATCCTCCTGTCTCAGGCCCCTCTGTGCAGAATTACAGGCGTGCACCACCACAGCTAAGTATCTGTCCATATTTAGAAGCAGAGTATTCTAGAGCTTTGTAGTATGACAGCTAGTTACTCCTGGCTCTGATCCTCTGGTGCCTACTGTGAACACTTGGGGTGGCTCTTACAGTTACATACTTTGAAACTTTTACTCTGATGTACATATTACTCCATGATTTACGGGCAGGGACAAGAAGGATAAGGGGCAGCAGTGTTGAGATATGACTTAATAAAGAGCATGAGTAATTCTGTCCCTGGCTTGCTGTGTCAGAAAAAATTTTTATCCGATTTCACATGTGATATAGAAAACATGTATCTGAGAAAGGACATATAACCTAGGATATATCAAAAACACTTATGGGCTGAGGAGATGGCTCAGTGGAATAAGCGCTTCCTTGACAAGCACAAGGGCCTAGTTCAAAAACACAACACTACAATAGATAACATTAAAATCTAAATAGTCTAAGAAAATGGGCAATAGATACGAATACTTTGCAAAAGAAGGTACTATAATTGGCCAAAAGGCCACAAGAAAACGTACTTGAATCAGTACCATTAGAAATCCAAATCAAAACCACTAATAGCCATCAGAAAGGCTAAAACCTAAAAAGCTATAATACTGGCTGGGCATGGTGGCACACCATGCCTCTAATCCCAGTACTCTGGAAGCTGAAACAAGACAAGGCCAGCCTGGGCTACACAGCGAGTTCAAGGCCAGCCTAGAATACAGAGTGAGGCCCGGTCTCAAAAAAAAAGGGCTACAACACCAAAAATCAGCAAAAGTGTACAATATGCAGAACTCTCATACATTGTAGTGGACATGTAAAATAGCAAAAACATTAGAAAAAGGTCTAGAATCTTTTAAAAGCTAAGTAGACATTACCTATCATACAGGGCTTTTGCTTAAAAGATTCATTGGAATCACTTCACAAAAAAGCCAGAATGTTCAGAGCTGCTTTAAGACCCATGCTAGAAACAATACAGTGCTCATCAGTAAGAGAATTGATGATTAATGTCATATTCAGACAATAAGAACCACTTAGCATTTAACAGGAATGATTATTGATATATTAACCTCAAAAACATGTTGAATAAAATGTCTTGCAAAATGACAGCTATTGGGCAGGGAGATGGCTTAGTAGAATAAGCACTTCCCTGGCAAGCACAAGTGCCTGAGTTCAATCCCCGGTTCAAAAAAAAAAAAAAAAAAAAAAAAAAAAAATGACAGCTATTGTATGAGTCCATTTATATTAAGTTTAAAGACAGTCAACAACTTATTGATGATGGTAGGAAAACAACGTAACAGAGATCCCCCATGGAAAGCAGACGTGAGAAGGACCTCAGCACAAGTACACTGGCACTTTCTGGAGTGAAGGTGAATTCAGTATCTTCAAAACTGCTGGGGTTTCATGAGGCATCTGCCAACACTCAGTGCAGTTACACATAAGGTCTGTGCATTTCATCCTAGGTAAATTCTACATTAAAGAACTAGACAACTTTGTAAACAAAAAACTCCAATTATATACTCTGATGAATTAAGGGCAAGTATACTGACCGCAATTTACTACGAAGTGTGCTATGCAAATGACATTAATAGAAGGATGGGTAGATAATGCAATAAAGCAAGTTTAGTAAAAGAACAATGACAAGAACCTGGGTGGTAGGTATTTAGTGGCCATAAAACTCTTTCAATTTCGGACTATGTAAAAAATTTTCACTGGGCAATGTGTTATATGCCTATAATCCCAGCACTTGGGAGGCTGAGGCACGACTGCCTCAAATTTGAAGTTAGCTTATGCTACATAGTGAGTCCAAGGCCAGCCAGACAGAACTAGTAAAATCCTATGTCAAAAACACAAAGACTAATCAAAACTGGATTACCTAAACCAAGGTTTTAAAATGTTTAGACTAGTCTAATTACTTATAAAATTCATTTATTCATCAAATTCTATTATTCTTCTTCTGACAAATAAAATAACCTATGCCTGTAGAAAGCAATTCAAACATTATAAAGTCCCATGAAGCTTGGTGTGGTGGTACACACCTTATATTCCCAGATACTCAGGAGGCTGAGGCAGGAGCATCATAAGTTCAAGGCCTGTGTGGACCACTTTTGACTGTCTCAAAATAAAATTTAAAAAGTGGTAGATAACCACCTGCCTAGCATGTGTGAGGTGAGGCCTTGGGTTCAATTCTATTCCAACAAAACAAGGAAATCTCTTTCATAACTCATGACCCGCCAAAAACAGTTTATAGAATGTTTCTCCAGATTTTTTTTCCTGAACCTTAGAAACAGATACATTAACTGACAAAATGAAGCAAAAGGCAGGGGAATGACAAGGTAATGAATTCTGAACAAAAGGAAGAACTGATGGGAAAATGACACCCGGGCCCCCTGGGTAAGAGGCCTGTCCGGCCAAGAGAGTAAGAAATGAGATCTGTGACTCAGAATAGTTTCAAAGCTTGCCCCCAAGTTATACACATGATTTCATAAGCAGCAGACTTACAAATAGTATATAGTTCAAGTACATATAAGGCTCAGAAAAAGAAATTTGAACAAAGTAAATTTTTAGGTGCCAAAAATGAAAAAAGAAAAAAATATGGAGGCTGTATTTGGTGTTCTCTATGAAGTTCAAGAAGAAACGATCACATACAAAAACAAGCACATGACCTGGAATGGCTATAGGAAACTGACAGCAAACAGAAAAGGCTGAAATTCAAAAGGAGCTGAGGCTAAGCTGTCCTGAAACCCATCAAGTTATTCCGTCAGAACAGAGGGATGGGGGCCAGGGAGATGGCTCAGTGGAATAAGTGCTTCCCTGGCAAGCGCAAGGGCCTGAGTTCATCCCCAGTTCCGCCCCCCCCCCAAAAAAAAAAGAACAGAGAGATGTTTCAAACACAGTTTAGCAATCTCTTAACATACATCCTCTCTCAGAAGCTACTGGAAAGAATGTACAGTTTGCCAGGTCTCAATTGTCTGTCTGAGTCTTAGTTGAAAGCAAAAGTAAAACAAATGCATAATCCATAAAATGAACATGGTAAGTACACTGCCGCTGGGGCCCACAGCCCCCGCCTTAACCCAGCTGGTGGAAACTGGTCACAGTGACAACATACCGGAGTGTGATGGCTCTGGCCACAGGATCATTACTATGAATCACTGAAAAAATTCTTTTCACAAACTCATCCACATTCAGAATCTTCTCCAAATGCTTCTCACTTTGTTGGGTAACTTTAAGTACACACAGTCTGAGGAAATTGTTTCTAGGAAAATCAAGAGATGAGATGCATTAGGTCACTTTTGGAAAATAACAGTCTGGGATTAAGGCAACACTAGAGCTACTGAGTTTTATCAGGCAGGTGCTTCTCCACTCTATTACCTGTCCACCACTAAGAGTAGCAGTGCCTACTTAGGGATGCTGCAAGCATGGGCAGTTGGCTGTGCCAGCATAGAGCCTTGATGCCGCATCAGCCCTGGAGCTGGACTCCACCTCCAAGCCCAGCCTGGGCTGAGGGCCCTCCTTTCTGGCTAAGTCCATCATCTAATTCCCTTCCCCTTTCAGCCCGGAGCAGGCACTCAGGAGCAGCAGGGAGCAGGGCAGGAAATGGTGGGGAGAGAAAACAAGGAAGTGGGTGTTTATGAAGGGTTTACATATTTCAGAGACTCCATAGACATGTAGCTCATGCTATAACAATCTGTACAAAGCCATCAACTTTATCAAATTTATACATGCAATAATCCATTAAGAAAAAAAAATAATACATTAAGGTCCCAATGTGATTCTGTCTGTTCCCCAAAGAAACAAGTACTTTGAATTATGCATTTCATTTTTGCTGAAGATGTCATTAATGTCACACCACGACATGGCACACTGCTATATGCATCTATTAGAAGGGTCACAAACCACCTGGCCATCCTAGTGGGGAAAGGAGAAAGACCATATACAAAACAGAAACAAGAACAGTGTATACAAATGACTGGGGCGAAAGCTCAGCAGTATAAGCCCCTGCCTGGCAAGGGCAAGATCCTGAGTTTGATCCCACTACTGCAAAAAAACACCGTGTATGTTGGGAAACTGAGCTTGAAAAAGACTTACCCAACTCTGAAAACATCAGCTAACTTTAGGAATGCAGAATTGATCAGAATGGGAAATGGATACTTCTGGAAAAGCCTAGGAAAGCGAACTACTGCTTCACACTGTTCTCCGAGCTTGCCAGATCTCAGACCTGTCAAATGGGAGAGAAGAAAATTTAAAAATCTGCGGCTGCAAGGCAAAAACTGCAAGCACCAACTGATATGACAGGACAGCAATCGTTCTTAACAACTAGGGAAAGTACAACTATATTACATTCTCATTAAAAAATAAAAATGGTATGTAAACTAGCAATCTGGTAAACACTCAGATGCACAATAAAAAGGATTTTTTAAGATTAAAAGTTAATTAAGAACATTCAAAGACATGAAATAAATGTCAATGAATTTAAAGGCTTACTATTATATAATTTATGTTCTCTGAACATAATGGAATTAGAAATCAATAAAGACAAAAATATTTAGAAACTTCCTAAGTATTTGGTAATTAAGCATGCATTTCATGAGGAAAACTAGAAGAGCATTTTAAACTGATTGAAAATGAAAAGTCAGTTTGTAGGATCAAACTAAAGTAGTGCTTCAAGGAACATTCACCACAGCACATAATCATATCAGGAAAGAACAGAATAGAGCCAGTGCTCTAACAAAGGTGCCACCCAACATCATTCAATTTAGAAAGTATTATTTTCTTAAAGCTTGTGAATCTGGAAAAAACAAAACAAAACAAAACAAACAAACAAACCCTGAGCCTCAACTCTTAACTTGCTCCATATACAAAAATTAAAATGAGCCTGAAATGTAACACCTAAATTTCAGGGTTAAAATTATAACTGTGCAGAAGAAAACACATGGGAAACCATTCTAACCTTGAGTTAGGCAAAAAATTCTTAGAACACGAAAGACAAAAACACTAAAAAGTAAAAAGTTGGTCTCCACTAAAATTAAAGCTCGAGCTAGGTCTGGCTGTATCCCCATAAGCCCAGCAGCACATGGGAGGCTGAAGGAGGCGGGCACTGAGTTCAGAAGTTTAAGGCCAGCCTTAAACTGGGAACACAGCAAAAACACAGAACAAAGCAAACTTTTACTCTACAAAAGATAATATTAACAAAATGAAAAGGCAAGCCATGCACTGGAAGAAAACATTTATACAACTGGGAGGCTGAGGCAGGAGGATCCCAAGTTTGAGCCCAACCTGGAAAACTTAGCAACTCAGTGACATTCTGTCTCAAAATAAAAACAGCTCAAAAAAGGACTAGGGTGGTAGCTAGCTCACACTAGGTGTGATGGGCCTGGGTTAAATCTCACACTATATCAAAAACAAGCAAAATAAACATAAGATCCATGTTATCTGATAAAGTACTTCATCTATATTTGTTATAATTCAATAATTAGACAACTCATTTTTAATGTGCATTATCTGAAAGGAGGGAATGTGGATAGCAAATATAAACCCATAGACAGATGCTTTGTTAGACCTCAGGAAATGAAAAGTTTAGATTGTAATAGGACACCAATACACACTTTATAAAATGGCAAAAAAAATTAAAATTTAAAAAAAAAGACTGACAATACCAGAGCTAATGAGGATATGGAGCAAACATAACTTTCAAACATTTCAAGTAAACATGTAAAACTACATAGTTATTTTGAAATACTCCGGCTCTTTCTTAATGAAGGTAAACACACATGAAACTGTCCACACAAAGATCTGTATGCAAATGCTCACAAACAGTCCAAGCTGGAAACATCAAGTTCATTACCCAGTGAATGAATACATAAATCTATGCAGTTTGAACCACTACTAAGTAAAAAGCAATAAAAAGACAGCCAATTACTGACTCACCCAACAACATGGATAGGCTGTGAGGCAGCTCTGCAATGATTTCAAACACATTCAATTTGCTATGTGAGTGAAATACATTTTTTGAGTCAAGGTCTTGCCTTGTCTATAGAATACAGACTGGCCTTGAAGTCATGATGATCCTCCTGCCTCAACCTCCTGAGTGCCACCATATGTTCTGCTGTGATGCAAACATGTAGTGCTGCCCCCTCCCAATCAGAGGTGAGATTTAATGTGACTTATGTGGTTAAAATAAGATTATCAAAAATCACTTTATGCTTTCATGAATTACACAGTTCATTGCCACACAAAAAGACTGGCAGTTTTTGGTGGTACTGGGGACTGCACCCTGGGCTGCCCCACTGAGCTCCACTCCCAGAACATTTTATTTCAAGACAAGGCCTCACTAAGTTACTAACTTGCCCAGGCTGGGCTCTAACTCCTGATTTTGCTGCCTCAGACTCTTAGAGTGTTGGAATTGTAGCCATGGGCCACTATGTCTCACACAAAGATATTTTTATACCTTGTTTACCATATTTAAAGAGGTGAATAACTACAACAACTCTCACACAGAACACATCAACAGAGAAGGCATGCTGATCATTTTATCTAGAGAGCAAGTTCTGAGTTGGTCACTCATGAAACCATATAGTACTTTGAACAACTCGTTATTGTAGCCATGTAAAGCAACCTCAAAATCATTACACTGAGTGAAAGCCAGACCTTAAGTCTATTTATTATACAGTTCCATTTGAACAGTTTGACGAACACAGTGCTTTGTAATAGAGTTTATGTGACCAAAACATTAAGAAACCTGAAATTTCTAACAACTGGGAGCTTAGGCAGTAGGCAGAGCAGGGCTACTCCGCCAGTCTTTGAGCTGTCTCTGAATTCTCTCCAGCCAACACTGGCACTGCTGCGGGCCTTCCTCGATCTGCACAGTGTTGACCATACTGTCCCTGCCAAGAACTCCAAGAAAGGCACACCGCACGGCTAGGGATGTCACTCAGTGTGAGAGAACTTGGCCAGCACATCCCATGCCCTGGATTTGATCCTTAGCATCAAAAGAAAAATTGAAAAGTAAAAAAGTACACCTCAAGCTTCAATGGCACCTTTCATGAGTCCCGCTTCATTCTTAACAGAGCAACTGGACCCTAAGCCGATCAGGACAGTCACTATGTGGTCAATGCTCTTCTGTTGAGTGTGTTCTCCTGAGCTCTCTCCTCTAAACACAGTAAACAGAGTGGGGAGGGTTCTTTTTGTATGTGACAAGAAACCCCATCTTTGATCATTTTATATTAACCACATAAAACAATCTCAAAATCTTTATGCTGGGAGAAAGACTACATGAATGTATAATTCTGTTCTACATGGCATTCTAAAAAAGGCAACACTGTAGGAACAAAAACAGATCACTGGCTGCCAGGGGCTACAGAGAGATTACTGCAAAGACAGGGAGAGTTTTGGGGGTAAACCAAATGTTCTATGTCTTTAGTGTGGGTCATGGTTTCATGACTGCATACAATGCTGAATTCTATTACATAAAGGTTTTTTGAGACACGGTTTCGCTATGTAATTCAGGCTGGCCTTGAACTTATTATGTAGCCCAGGCTGGCCTCAAACTTATAGCAATCCTCCTGCCTCAGCCTCCCTAGTGCCAGGATTATAGGCATGCACCACCATGCTCAACTTAAGCCCAATTTTTTAAAATGCAAAATCCAAAAGTCAATAAACAAAAAAAATTAATGTTTAGTCTTTAAAAAGTTTACTGAGGATGAGTATCTTGATATGGATTTAATAGCAATGGCTTTAAATGTTTCCCTCTTTTGGTACTTTACTAGTCCCCAAATGGTAATTATGTCTGCACAAGGAATAACCTTTGCTTATGTTAAAAAATGATAAAGGAAATTTTTTTCCTACTTGTCATCATGTTTCTATACAAAAGACAACCACAAAGGAAATCTAAGCAGGCAATTTCTACAATTTGCTAAAGGGTAATGGAAAGGCACTCGTGAGTGTAATCTAATACTGGAAACATACATCCTTACAGAACACACATTAGCAATATCTGCACCGCCGACACTCTGGGAAGATGGGAAGGATGGGAGGGGAAGAGGAAGTAAACAGCATCAAAGTGTGCTATGGATATCTGCTTATTCCCCACAATGGATGCACAGAATTAATTGTGTAGTGCAAACATATACTAATAAATAAAAGGGGGAAGGAACAACAGCTAACCAATGGCAGGGAAGTCTCAGTCCTGGCAGTGGGGCTCTAAGCCTACGGTCCTAAATTATTATGCTAAAGTGATTCTCTAGCAAGCAATCAGAAGGGTACAGCTTAAAATTAAAGAATGGGACGTTTTGAATCAGTGATTTCTGAGAGGTAGAATTGTGAAGGTTGACAAAGGCCCCTGGAAGCAAAAAATAACCAATTATGCTACACAGGGTTTTGATCAAGTTTTTTAAAACAGCACAAATTTCCTCATAGCATCTATTAGACTAAGTTCTTAGCTGCAAGCAACAGAAACTGGATGATTAGGCAGAAAATGTGTTTTATTCAAAGACTAATAAACATTTTTAAGAATAAGTTTCTAAGAACACCCAATAAGCCACATTGACAAATTTATTAGATGCCAACCTGATGTTGCTAGGAAACACCTGATGCTTCAGTTAGCTCTGCTGTCCTCTAGAATATGCTACCTTGCTGCTACTGCTGCACACTAGGAATCTGTAGGACCTTCTGCTGCCAAGGCAGGGGAGCGTATGCGTATGTTTCCAGTCTTCCTTCTTGCACCTCTCATTGCTAAATCAGATCAGGGAGAAGGTGCATCTGAGTGCCAGAACCTTGGGCAGATACTCCATTCTTGCAAGAAAAAATAGGAAGTTTTTGTTCCCACCTTGGTAAGACAGAGTTCATGACACAGGATATTCCTTGCGTGCAAAAAGAATGTTCAAAAGATGCTAGGCAACCAATAGTATAACTACAACCACTACAAAGACCACCATTATCGTTGGAGAACACTTTAGGAGCATGTGTTATACCTGCTTTAGCAACACCAGAATGATTCAAAATTAGACCACAATGCATACACATCTTCGAATCAATCATTAAGAAAACAGTGTTGGTAACGGGGAAGAAACACAAACACAAGTATGCACCACACACTATATGGTAGCCTAACAATCCACACGTTAGAAGTTGATATTATAAAAACTTTATATTTAAAAATATAATAGAAATAGAAACAACTGGAATGATGGTTGATTCAACCAGTAATGCATCAATAATAAGCATACCTTTCTCAAAATTTCAGAAATTGATTACAAAATGCACACAGTGAGATACATGTAACAGGGCAGTATGTACATGAGAACACTGATCTAGAAGGGACTGATTTTAGCTATAAATACCAATGCATAGGTATATTTAATAACTTTAGATTGCAAGACAGCAAGTATTAGTCATACATAAAAGTGAGTGAGTTTCAATAAGAACTGAACAGTGCTGGAGTTCTGATTAGCCCATTCAGGGGCCACCTACCAGCCTTGAGAATTCATACTTCCAAGGGCTGGTTTTTAAAGGGCTCTGACTTACTAAGAGTTGATCCTAACCTTTATGTGTTATCACTTACTGATACTGTCACATCTTTCAGTACGGCAGTAAAGATTCTCAAAGAATTTGAGTCAATATGGATCCCATGTCCACTCCAGGACTGATCAGCTACAGCACAGAACTAGTCATCTGGTACAAACCTGGCTGCTGCAGTCAATTTCTTTAGTATGAGCTATAGGACTAAGTCCCAAAAGGTATGTGTTTATCATGACCACCAGCTACCCCTGTGGCAATATGGACAGTATAACAACTATGGTCTTTTCTCAGGGAGAAGCCAGGTGCTGGAACATGGGTGAGTAAAGGCATCTGAAGGGGAAATCAGAATGTGCAGACAGTTCTCTGATTTGTAGCACTATTTCATAATTAAATTTTTTCACTGAGCATACTAGCAAGCTTTTCAAGAAGCATGAAGCTCAACAGCACCTCTGCTAACAATTCCACCCTCTACATTTCCTCACTTCCCAGTGCACCAGCTGCCAGGAAAAGGAATGAAAGTCACCTTCTCCTCTCCTCCTCCTCATTTCATTCTCTCTAGGCCAAAATGTCATTTAAGAGATACCTCTTTCTCCCAGGTTAAAGAGATCTTGCATAAGTTTCCCCAAATTATTAGCACAATGTTTCCTCAGCTGATGTAAAAATGCTTAGACTGACTGAAGTTAATCTGTGAAAGTTTCAATGAAATAATCTTTGTGAGAAACGTTCTTTGTACCTACTGTGTACAGTACCAATCATTTGCATCATGGAACACATCCAATAAACATAAACTGTATTAACTATGACACTTAAGCCCGCTCAATCTTTACAGTTCGATAACCCTGGTACCAGCTTCTAGCGCTCAAGGTCTTTCCAATGCATTTTGTGTAAAATTCAAGTCTCTTATTCTGACCAACAAGGCCATATTCAGTCTGCCCTACCGGTCTGTTCCCCCTAGAACCTGAGCTCCTGTTTACAGCGATACAACCCTGTGTGTCCAATCTCAACTGAATGTGAGCTCCTTGGAGCCTCCAGCTGCACAGTAGCCTTTACTCTACCCCGACTACTAAATACCACGCTGTACAAAATACAGGTGCTCAGTACATCTCTGCTGTTGAGTAGCTCTCTATGAATGCTCACTCTTCTGTCACTAACTATATCCTGAATGAACTGAGTACAGCGGTCCCTCAATGTACTGTGGAGGATACATTCCAGACCCCCCTGCAATAAGTAAAAATCAGTGAAGTAGTGACATATTTTAGTATTTATATATATTTTAAGGCTTTACAAGCCCTTCCCACACTTTTATAAACCCTTTCCCACACGTTAAAAAACACTTCTAATGTTAACTACTTTCTAAACTTGTAGATCTATATAATTTTAATAACATATATATACTGTACAGTACTGCAGAAATCCTGAGATATACTGAAAAATTCGCAATAAATAATTTAGATCAATATTCTTTGAAAACTCACAAAACGGTGAGTCCACAAAGTCAAACTGCGAAATAGCAAGGGACTACTGTAACTTCAAAACAGCACCACTTATTCCCACAGAACTCAGAAAAAATTAGTTTACCATTGTGCTTACTCTGTCGACACAGAACCCAATAGGTATAAATACACAGCAGGTTGACAATGGCAGCATTTGCCAAATTTGTTTCTAAGACATCAGTGCCATTTTTTGTTTGTGACATGAGGACTGACCTCATGGTCTTTAGACAAGGTCTTGCGAAGTCATTAAGTAGCCCAGGCCGGGCTCTTACTTTTGATCCTCCTGCCTCTGTCTCTCATAGTGCCAGGATAATGGGCCTGTACCATCACACCTGGCCAAGTGTCATTATGTTGAGCTGTCCATTAGTATCTCCACGTGGATATCTCTAAGCAACATCTCAAATCTATCACGTCCCAAAGGGACATGACTTTTACCCTCTCAATAAATGGCAATCATCCTTCCAGGAGCTCAGAGCAAAGCTCCTTCCAGTAGCTTCTTGTTAGCTAACTAATTGGTCTATTCCATTAACCCCATCCATTAGCTAATCACGTTGGCTCAACCTTCAAAATACATTTAGAATCTCAGTACTTCACACAGCTTTCACCATCTTGGTCCCAGGCACTATTTTTTCTTCCCGGAATTATGACAAAGGCCCCCTTACCATCTCTCTGCTTCTGTCCCTGGCCTTCCAGAGGAATCCTTCCCAAAGCTAAGTCAGATCACATCATGCCCTCTGTGTGAAGTAGAGGAAAAGGTCTGGGGCAGGGGAGAATTCCTGAAAAATATTCGAAAACTAGTATCCCTTGCAGAACAATTTAGGAAACTCTAGTCTAGAAATTCTTGAAACTAGAACTTGTAGCTTTCTTTCATTCATGTATGTATGTATGTATGTATGTATGTTTGTGGTACAGGGTCTCACTATGCAGCTCAGAGTCCTAGTGATCCTTGTTTTCAGCCTCCCCAGTGCTGGGATTATAGGTGTGCACCACCTTGCCCAGTCAAACTTGTAGCCTTGTGACTATGAATTTTGGCTCAAAAATGAAAGTACTTTTAACAGGTAAATGACATGACTCAATATTTAAAACATTAAACTAAGTATTCTCTGGCTATTTCTGTAACAATTTCCTAACAGCTTTAGAAGGTACAGTAGGGTGAGGTCAAAAAGAACAAGAGTTTTTTCTGTCTTATATAAATCATCTTTTTTTTTTTTTTTTTTGAGGCGGGGGGGTGGAACCTGGGATTGAACCCAGGTCCTTGTGCTTGCCAGGGAAGCGCTTATTCCACTGAGCCGTCTCCCCGGCCCCTAAATCATCTTTCTGAGCCTGAGATTTACCTATAAACTACTTAACCAGCCTACTGCTAGGAAGACCCAGCATGCTATATAGATCACTTACTCTATATCCAGGCCTAACTGTGGTTTCGGATTCAACACTCAATAACCATCCACTTCTTTTTTGTGTATTTTCCATTTCACAGGCTTATATTTTAGAGAGTGTTGAGACTTGAGGAACCTCAGGTACACTTTGTGTTTCTCCACAATTTACAATTATACATCCCAAACCAAGCAATTGAAAAATCTGTTGCAGCAAATAACAGAAATAATGGGAGATATGTCAGGAATATTTTACGGTTATGGAAGTTCAGATGAGATTAGTGAATACCTCACATGAGTAAGGTTGTGCTGTGAGCCTTCCACGGTGCATCACAAACTTGGCTTCAATGAGCAGTACCATAAAGCTAGTAGTACCTGAAACATCAGAGGGGTGTTTGCAGAAGCAAAGTTCAGACTTTTGGTCATGTGACTTGCAGGATCATACTTTGACATGCATTCTTTGATGACTTGACTGTTTTGGCTGCTCTTCTTCACCTATTAACAGCACAACTTTAGCCTGGTTAGCAATGGTTTTCATTAGAAAGTCAGTCCTCACGTTGTCAATGTCTGACACCAGAATGGAGCCCGACTCAGGAGTGGTATCAAATGGATACACATACTCCTGGGGACACGTGCTCCAGGGCATCCAGGTCCCTGGCAATCCTGGTTCTACAGTGACCAGAAGGGGACTGAAGATTATGAGCAGCAGGGTTGGAAAGTCCCTGGCATTCAAGGTTCTTCCAGAAATATTATTATACCATCAGTGACAGAAAGGATCAGCTTTCTTTTTCATTCCTCTGGCTTTTGGCCCTTCAGGGTGCAGGGTTCCCTCAGCTCACAAGGAGCCTGTCACATGCCAGGGTTGAGCCAGGGGCCCAAGGACCTGCTTATTTCTTACAGATATGGAGTAAAGTATTTGTACTCCCAATTTCTTTCTTTTTTTTTTTTTTGGCAGAACTGGGGATTGAACTCAGGCCCTTGCGCTTGCCAGGCAAGCACCTATTTTACTGAGCCATCTCCCTGGCCCCTCCAAATTTCATTAAGAAAATATTGCTAGCCTCTTTTCTATTACCACTGCAATTCCAAGGAATTCTATATTTCCCTTTTCAGCACCCCAGCCTGATTTCTGTTCTATAACCACTATTCTATCATCAGCAAGGCCAAGCCCAGGTGTACCAACGATAAAACATGTTTTGAGGGAGGAAGATTATGTAATTCTTAAAAATTGTAATTTGTATTTCAAAGGTGAAAAATCTATAGCTTTAGTAAGAGAAAAGCTCAAAATAATTTTTTATGGTTGATGAGAATATACTCTGCCAAAGAAATATCTCATTGGGATGTTGTGATACTTTCATGTTGATCAAAAGGAGATTAAAGCTTCTTTTAAAGTCTGATAAGTTATTGTTTAAACCAACCCCATGGGCTGGGGAGATAGCTCAGTGTTCTAAGCACCTGCCTGGCAAGCGCAGGGACCTGGGTTCGATCCCTGGTACTACATGCCATGTGGGTCCCAGAACCCTGGGTGCACTGAGCTGGCCACCAAGACCAGGCGTGGTGGCACACGCCACTAATCCCAGAGCTAGAAAGGCTGAGACAGGAGGATTACTATGAGTCCAAGCAGTGTAGTGAGACCCCGTATCAAATAAAAAATAAAAATAAATCAACCCCATAAAAATGTTTACAGATTAAAAGGAGGAGGTTAAATGAAGTAAACCAGAGACACAAGCTTAAAAGTAGAATGGTTTCTCGTACATGAGAAAGCCAAAGTGTAAATAAATTAAAAAGCAAATTAAAAGAGAATAGGAAACAGGGAAATGGGTCTTCTGCAAATAAGAGGACTAAGATACGGTGGAAAGGGAGAGGAAGGGAAGGAAAGGTGATGTAAAAGTATCAAGATGTGTTATGATGAATGTAATTACTATGTACTGCAAATACGTACTAATAAAAACAACCATTGGAGAAAGAAGGGGAGGGAATCTCTAACAGTTAGGCAAGTCCGAAATAGTCAAAAAGTGGCTCGTATTATTTATGAGTTCTAGTGCAGGTCTCCATACATTATCTTAAGAATTAAGTGGTAAAGTAGGTACAAAGACACAGGGCCACAATCCTAGCACTTGGGAGGCTGAGGCAAGAGGCTCAACATGAGTTTAAGGCCAGCCTGGACTATAAAGGGAGATCCTAGCTCAAAAAAAAAAAAAAAAAAAAAAAAAATTAAGTGTGTATATACCAGCTGATTAAATATTTCCCCATGCAATAAAATTCTCCAAGTACACGAAACAAAACTTTCATACTGAGTTCTTTTCTGATCAATACCTGCCCTTGCCTCCCATATCCATTCTAAAATGAGTCTTCAGCGCTTGATACAGGCATCTTTTGCGCACGAAATCCCTTAATGTATACAATAAATTGAAGGTGGATGAAACCAGGTGGCTTGTGCTTGATCACAAAATTCGCAGAAATGGGACTCAACTCAGTTTACCACAAAGCTCCCTCTACTGCATGAGAAGTCTTCACACCCGCGCGAGACGCCTCCTGCCATGTAGCAGCACTGTGCGGCTGAGACAGCTTCCCTACTGCTTTCTTTGGATTTACCACACTCTAACCTTTTGCTCTGCACCATCAGTCTTGATTCTCCCCTTTCGCTAGGCACCCCACTCCCTCATTCTTCGTGGAAGCGAGGGCAAGGCCTCGAAGGGAGGTGGCAGCTCCTTACAGGGCACTCCTAGGACCCTCGCCCCCACCAGGGGTCTCTGCAGTATATCTAACCTGCCTTGCAAATCCGCACGTAACACTGAGGTCAGACCTAGTCTCAAAAAGGAACGTACGGGAAAATAATTGCATTTTAGTGTTTTTTCAATCACTTCTGTTGAAATTTCGGAGTCTTTGCCCTCAAATGGGCAAGAGGGACCCCTTACAAGACCTCAAGGCTCGCTCTGTTGCCAAGGGGGGGCATCCAGGAAAGCCTTCAATTTTCCCGCAATCCCGACGGCCCGGAGCAAAAGCACGCGCATGCGCCTTCCCAGCCTCCCCCGAGACCACCACCACCACCACCACCACGTGGGGGCGCCACGTCCCCCACGCCCATTTCGCCCGCCTCAGCACGCTTTTTCGAACTACCTTTGTCCAATTCCATAAGGGCAGAATTAGCATCCAGTTCCTGCTCACCATACCCAGCATCTGCCAGGAAAGACTTAGTTGAGTTTGACGCCATGACCCGAATAAGCTGTTCGACTAGCCCAGTCAGGAAGATTGCAAATTCTGCCTCAGGACCGCCATCTTCTCCGCAGCGTCTCGCGGCTTTTTCCTCCGCTCCGTCGAGCCGCGTTACGCATGCTCCCTGCTCACCCCGCGGTTCGCTGGCGCCTCTGCGGGCCCCCCGCGCAGGCGCTCAGGGAACTCCTGAACTCCAGGTTCCCGCGGCTGGGAGAAAAGGAGGCGGGGATTCCACGGGGGAAGTGACTCAGGCGCGCGGACGCCCGCGACGGAAGCCAATCAGAAGGCGTGACGTCAGTTTGGCGCGGAGTTTGGCGGCCGGGGCTTACAGTGGCGGGAGTTGGAGGCAATAACGGGTCGTGGTGTCCGAGGCGCGAGTTAACGATTTCTGCCGGATTTAGGAGGCATTTTCACGGCTTTTTCCTCACCTGAGCCTTTCCGTCAGGCCCAGATGCTTTTTAATTCGGTGCTTCGCCAGCCCCAGCTTGGCGTCCTGAGAAATGGTGAGTAACGGTCCTAACTGCTGCTCGTGGCTGGCGGGATTCGCCTCCCGCGAACCGCTCCACCTCGGATCCGGGCCGATTCCGACTCAGTTCCCCGCCTCCGCGTTCTCCCACGGCTAGAGTGAATGAGTGCGGGCGAGGACAAGCGAAAGAACTTGTACTTTAAGTCCCTCTGGACACTTTAAGTCGTAGTCTGGCTTTTGAAAGGATACTGTAGGCCGGAGGAGGGAGGGGCGTTGAGCTGCTGGCCTCCCGGGCCCCTAGCCGCTGACGTCAATATCCCGCGTTCGCCAGAAAACAGTTGTGTTGGGGGCGGGGGCGTCTCGGAGGCGATCCGGGACTTCGGCCCGTGCGCGCGCGCGCTGCTTGCAGAACTTTCGGGATCCCCAATATTTCCCGAGAGCTTGACCCCGCGCTTGAGGAACTCGGTCAAGCAGAGAAGACAGTGCATCTTTTTTAGCAGGGGCAAAAATCTTACCCCTTTCGTTACTCTCTCATCCTTAAAAATTCTGCATTATAAAGTGAAAGATACCCATAACCACAATGTCTAGAGGTGACCTGCGATACTAGGTAAAAGATTATTATTCTAAGGTGCTTTCTGATGCCACAGGTAATAATCACAAACGGATATTTTTTCGCTTTTTCCGTGTAAGTTGGACATATTCTTAAATTAGTACGTGGAAATCCAACTTACTGTGTGCAGTTCTTTAGGTTTCCTACCCGCTAAGAGATTGGGGGTTCGGTTGGGTGTCCTCAGTCTTGAGTTTTTCTGTTGAAAGTTTGCTGTGTAGGCAAACCTTGGACAGAAGGAAACCGCACTCACTGAATGGTCGTTGGTATCGAGAGGTGCTTTCGCCACGTGGAAAACGAAAAGAGAATACGATAATTTTGTACTTAACGAATAGGTATAAGAAAAAGACTTTGAAGAAATAGACTGAATGGTCTCTGATTTCCCAGTTCCTAATCTAAAACTATGCGATTTTTGTCTACTTCTCTGTGGTGGAATCTTTATAATTCTACTCAATGTGCCGCCTGTCTCTTGTAGGACTCTTTCAGTAACGTCTCCGTTCTCTACCTTGCGTGGCAGTACAGCGCAATGGTCAAGACCAGTCTTTGCAATTAAACTACCTCTGTTTTCATAACAGCCATCCTCCTTACCATTTGTGTGACCTGGGCAGAGCTAATCAGCTTTTATTTTGTGACATATTTCTAATTCTCCAATCCACCTGTGCCTTTTTTCTCCTTCTTTGCTTCTGTTCCCAAATGCCAATTGTTATGTAGTAGGCACTGAAATTCATTAACATGTCACTTAGATGTGTACCACTGTGATTGCCTTCCCCCTTTACCTTGATTGGTGTGCCATCTCTGGCTCCTCTTACCTATTACCACAGATGATTACAGCCCTAAGTAGGAATTCTTCCTGTACCACCTACAACCTTCCATTCCATTCCCTGAATTTTAGATATATTTCTATAAAAGCTGTGTGGGTTGATCTTCACCCACATGGTCAGTCTCATCTATAATTCAAATTCCTAAAGCTGAAAACTCACTTTTTCCTCAGCTGCTATATTATCTTAGGAAATGGTTCTATTATGTTAAGGTGATATTCCTAGGCAGGAACCTGAGAATCACTCAAAACTGACTTCTACAAGATTACACATTCAGAAGGTCCCCTTAAAATCTTTTGAAGCCATTGTCTTCTCTTCATTTCTGTTGATTCTGCCTCTTTGCCTTATGTTAGGTCTGCTCATTCTTCACTGTGTCATTTCTCTGTTCTTGACCCCAATTCTGCTTTGGCAGGTATAACAAGTCTAAGAGATGGGAAAATAGCTTTGCAGACTAAGCGCCTAGTCAGGCGAGCGCAGGGCCCAGGGTTCAATCCTTGGCATGACATGCCACACCCACCTGACCCCTGGGCATGGAGGCACATGCCTGTTATCCCATCACTGGGGAGACTGAAAACTGGAGGATCACTATGAGTCTGAGCTGCATAGTGAGACCCTGTACCAAATACATTTTAAAAACACACACAACTATGAGATTATGCTTCCAAGAGTGATTACTAATCTATTGTTTCTTTGCCTTCTTTGTGCTGATTCAAGTTATCTCTATAGATATCCAAAACTATGTAGATCTGTGTGAGGTTCTGCCAGGCTAAAATGTCCTCATTAAGCACACTTTGGATGAAAAGCATTTGTGTACCCCAAAATGTGAATGTATTATTTATTTAGACAGCTCCCAATAAATTGTAAACTCACTGTTTCCTCAGTTGTTTATCAATTGATTCTTAGTAATTATGTGTTTAATGAAAACTTTTCTTCATAGATTGAGCAGCCCTAATCCAAAAACCCAAAACTTAAAATATTCTAAAATCTCCCCCACATTCAGGAGGCAGGAAAAAAAAAAATTTAAAGCATGAGTATGTGCTCAAAGTTTTGGGCTTCTGGTTTTCAGATTAGGAATCCTCAAGAGGTAAAATCTATGCATATGTTCCCAAATATGAAACTTCTTGGTCTGGAGCCTTTCAGATAAGAGTTACTTAATTAACCTACGTGTTAATGTGATAAAGATAAATTGCCAACGATGGCTCACTGTTCAGGGCCACAGTGCACATCAGGTTTCTGATCCAGCAGAAGGAACTTTCCAGCTACCATGGATTTCTTGCTCTCTGTTATAATTACAATTGGGAAAAAAATTGTGCGCTGTTCTTCAGAGGAGTAGTGGATTGTTAATTGGTGAGCAGCTTGTTACACCCAGCTGAATTAAACTAGCATGGTGCTGGGTGTGGGTGGCCCACCTGAGGATTACTGCCAGCTATAGCAGAAGAGGCAGAACCAGAGAAGAAAGTGAGGCTGTCAGGGAAGCTTTGGAGAAACTATAGGAGGCTGCTAGGGTCTCTTGGACTCTTCTGTTGGGGGACCTTGTCATGCTGCTCTCATGATGAACTTAGTTGTTCTCGTCAGAGGAGTTGGAGGCCTCTTTGCTAAGGATGGGTGCAGTTTCCCTTGGGGAGCTTTGGTCCTCACTTTGAGCATCACTTCCTGGTTCCAGAGTGGAAGGTGGTGCACAGCTCAGTCTCCCGGAGAAGCTTGTCACGTTGGCTTTTCTGATGGGAACTCAGCTTTCCTCATTGCTGAGGAGCTCAGGCCCTCACTGTTGCTGAGGGTGGCTGTGCTACTTTTCAGGGGAGCTTTGGTCCTTACTTTGAGTTTCAGCTCCAGTGCAGATCCCTCAGCTGCGGGCACAGATCCTTCAGACTTTTTAACTTCCACCACTTTGGGCCTTCCCAGCACAGATCCATGAAGCTGGTCTTCATGAGACATTGTTAAGAAGGATTTTTTTTGGGGCGGGGGGTGTGTGCTGGCTCTGGCTGCCTTAAGGCCGGGTCTGGGGATAGAACTGCAGTCCCCTGTGCCTGACTGGGTTTGCCCAAGTAGGCACTTAAACAACTGGGCTAACCTGCAAGCCCCCACATGAGACATTGTTAGGGCTCTAAGCCTCCAATTGGACTTGTGGGAGGCATTGTGATGGGCTCAAGATGTTTACCTGGTCTCATGCAGGACACATCATGGGATCCCGGCCCTCAGCTGGAGTCTTTGGTCTTGAGTATGTTTCCAGATTTCCAACAATCTTGGTATATGATTGTTTGGGTGATTCATTATAACATGATCTTACAAAATACGTATCTTGTATTGTACTGTATTGTACTGTTCACCTTGCAAAAGCCCCAAACCACGACATGTACCTTACATAAAGTTAGGGATGTATTTGCATTTTTCCTCCCTGCGTCTACTTAAGAAAATACCAGAACAGTATTCCAGAGGACAGAGGTACTATAGTGAATGGGCCTATGGTAATACAAAGCTCTTTGAGAACAAATATTTATCTCTGCATTTGTTAACGTCTTGAAACGAGATGCTACACTGGAATTCTCTAAGGCATCATCTTGTTTTAGGGTGGTCTTCACATTACCCTCTACAGTCCCTTCTCACTGGTTATCAGTGCAGCTGTCACGATGAGCACACGTCCTATGGAGAAACGGGTGTCCCAGTTCCCCCTTTTGGATGCACCTTCTCTTCTGGTAAGCTTGTACAGAAATCATGTATTTCCCGTTTCCACTTAGAAGGAAAATCATGCTGGGATATTTTCCTTTGAAAGAAAAAGGAGTTAATGTTACAATTTTTCTAGTAACAATTCTCACTTGAGAACTAGACTTTTTAAATTTCTATGCATAATTAGCATAATTTTGTATTTCTTATAGTATAGAATCCTGTAGCATATTATAGCACTTTTTTTTTTTCTTCTGAGACACGGTCTCACTATGTAGTTCAGCTGGCCTTGAGCTCACTTTGTAGCTCAGGCTGGTTTTGAACTTGAAATGATCCTCTTGCCTCAGCCTCTCAAGTGCTGGTATTATAGGTCTGTGCCACCAGGCCCAGCTAACTTTTTTTTGAACCAGTGGATGGAAAGAGTCACATAGGCTCATCTATCATAAAAACAATTTTACCTAGTAGACACTGCTTTTGATCTGACTAAATACATGTTGTTTTTTATTCATTGGCAATATGTAGATAGAAGTACGTATTCTTTCTTTTAGTGGGATTTTTTTCCCCCTTAGTGGTTTTAAAAAGTAGAAAAGCAAAAGGTTTTCAAAACAAAATTTAAAACTAATAGCTTGTTTGCTGCCTGTATCATATGCTTTTATTTTATTTGCTGCTACCAGCTAGTTCATTCTTAAGTTTCTTGATTTAGTTCTTCTAAATAGGAGAATATCTGAAAGTAATTTTGATAAAGGTTTTGAGTCATTTAATACCTTTATACTGGCTTAAAAATGTTACTTTTTTTATGTTCTTTCCTTCTTCAGCTCCCAGTATGGAGCATATATTAGCTGTTGCCAATGAAGAAGGCTTTGTAAGATTGTATAATACGGAAACACAGACTAGCAGAAAGAAGTGCTTCAAAGGTGAGTTTAGATCTGCAATGTTTGCTTTCACATTATTTTTATTTCATAAAGCTGCGAGTAAAAATTACTGTTGGAATATATTTAGTAATAAGGGACTATGTTCAAAGTAAATGGTAGGCTGCCTACCTGACAATAACTGTTAACTATGACAAGACCTTTTCTAGACTTTCTGAGAAAAGCACATTTTAGAATTAAAAACAGTTCTTTTATTTTTTTAAAAAACCCAGTTATTTCCAAAAGATTTTTCTTTTATACTTGAAGTGTTTGGGAAAATAATGCTTTATAGATCGATAAACTATTTTCTATAAATACAATGTTTTGCTGCCCTTAATCTGTTAATTTGGAACCAGTAAGTCTAGTGTTGAAACAAATAAAATAAAACAAAGACTATAAATGATATAAAAGTACAAAAGCAGGCCAGGAAAGTACAAAATTAGGCTAGGAAAATTTTTCTTGAAAATAGAATATTTAAGTTGAACTGTAGTATTTAGATTTGAAGAGGATACTCCAAGTATAGGGAAAAACATTAGCTTTCCTAGAGACAGAAAACGTAGACTATAAGAAGGAAACAGAGATTGGTCCATTTTGGTTGGAATAAGATATATGGCGAGGGCTCAGAGAGAGGACCTCCCAGGAAAGAGAAATGTCTGAGTTCACAGGTGGGTGCTGATCATTGATCTTTTCACCATGGTGTTCTGGGGATTTAAATTGTTATTGATAAAGCTACCATAGAACACATTCTAGACAGTTCACGCTTAACCGTCTTCTTTATTTAGAATGGATGGCTCACTGGAATGCTGTCTTTGACCTAGCCTGGGTCCCTGGTGAACTTAAACTTGTAAGTGACTTTCATTTTATTGGGATCTGAGTAAATACTGGTAAAGAATTGCTTTGTTAATTTGTATGACCTTATTTTTGAAAGGTTACAGCAGCAGGTGATCAAACAGCCAAATTTTGGGATGTAAAAGCTGGTGAGCTAATTGGAACATGTAAAGGTCATCAGTGCAGTCTCAAGTCGGTTGCATTTTCTAAGTTTCAGAAAGGTAGGATTGTTGTCCTTTTGTCTCCCTTACCTCCTTTATGGTGAGAAAAGAAGAAACTATGTCTTATCCTTTCTTGGCCAGAGTTGCTGCTTTACCTATATAGATGATTGAAATCCTAATATTTCAATACAATAATGAAATAAGTTGGTTGTCACTGTCTCCAGTTTTTGTTTTTTTGTTTAATTTTAGTACAGGGTTTGCAGGGTTTACAGGGTCTCGTTAAGTAGATCGAACTAATAGTGATCTGCCTGTGTTCAGCCTCCCAAGAGCTGGGATTACAGGCACACACCACCATGCCCAGTCTCAGTTACCATCTCGGTGCACCCCGGGAGGTGGGGGCAGCACTGCACACTGAGGATCAGACCTCGGCCTCTGCACTCTCTCCAGTTTGTCCTTGAAATCAAAAGTCTTATGCAGATAAATGGTTACGAATATTCACAATACCTCTGTTTAACTTTGTCCATTCAAGTCAAAACCTTGTACAGGGTACTCATTGCCTCAACTTACAGAATTTAAATGGAGCATGAGGCCATGGTGACACTGCTGATAAACTGGACATGATTCTCTACCTAAACATTTTCCAGTTAGTTTAAATGGCCTGGTTTCCTAATATGGTTCTAATATTACTCAAAGTTGATTTTCCTGATTTACTATTCTAGCGGAGAAAGACAAGTTAAGTAATGACGTAATGGTACCATATCAGTTAAGGAAATATTTCACGGGAACGTCCAAATGAGCTTTACACTTCTATTTTTTGTTTTCTCTTCCTGTTTATTTCTCACACTTTTTTTTATTTTACAGATAGATCAGTGAAAATTTATCTCACAGACGTAGCTGGATTAACCTGACTTTTAGAATTATAGAGACAAGCATTATAGTCTTAATATTAAAAAGTACTTTTTAAAATGAAGTGTTTTTACTTGTTCAGCTAACACTCAGGAGTATTAAACTGAGTTGGTTATCTGGTTTGGACTTTTTAAAAAAAAAAAATTTGATGTTTGAAAACTGCTACATCTCTGCTGTTGAGCTGGAACCCTGAAGGGGAAATACATGGTACCATGAGTTTTGATCTCTGCATAAGTTTTTATTAACACATCTGTCGTATAAAGTTAAATCTACTGCATGCCCGTGCCGGAATTCACTTTGAGTCTTTAAAAGTAATATTATGAAAATTTGAAGGATAATAGAAAAAATGAAGAGTAGTGGAAAAGGGAAACACCAATCTTTTAATCCCTTTGCTTACCTTTTAAAAACTCTGCATATGAATAAATCCATGCTCCTGTGTTCTGGTAGAGAAAGCCTGGGTTAGACACTGGGGCAGGTAGCTTTTGCTGTGGCTTACAGTGCTCCATGGGTGCCCTAGCATGAACAAGTCTGGTTGGAAACTGCCCTCAGCACTCTATGGTTTGGTTGGCAACAAACTAAATTTTAGCCTCACTTACTTCCTTAGTCTTATGTCCTTAGCAGGGTATACTTTTATAACCATAGAAGCCTTATCTTTCGTTCTAAAGTCTGGCTCTAAGCTCTTGGGCAAAGTAATTTTCATCTCCCTGGGCCCTTAATCACATTAATACCTAATTATACACAAATGGCAGAAGCCATGAGACTTTTTGTGCCTTTTCTTCTACTTGGACGTTTATAAAATTTCACAAAAAGTCTTTTCTTTCTTGGAAACTGTGTACCATTTCTTTCTAATCCTCCTTATGTCTTTTGTTTTTTCCATCTTGATTGCTTTTGTGTACTATTCTTTAGTTTAAAGGCTGTGATATTTGGCCTTCATTTCTACTCAGCATATGCCTTCTTGGATAATTTTATTTGTCCCAAGTTTATGTTTGTATTTTGTTCTAGTTATTTTTGCACAGATCTGTGTTTCTGTACTTAGACTCTGCAAAGACTAAGTTCAACATACCCCAAATCCAACCCATGATTTACCCTTGAACTCATGAATTTTCTCTAGAAAGGCTTTCTCTTCCTTCCCTCTGGTATCATTTCCTTTGGTATGGAAAATGTTCCTTAACATTTATTCTAATGGAAGTCTGGTGGGAATAAATCGTCTTTGTTTTCCTGTATCTGAAAATATCCTTATAGCTTCACTCTTGAAGGATAGTTTTGTTGAATGTAAAATTCTTAAAGAGCACAATGGTACATGGCAGTAATCCCAGATACTCTGGAGGCTAAAACAGGTCACAAGTTTGAGATTCAGGCTGGGCAGCTTAGTAAGAACCTATTTCAAAGAAAAAAATAGCTGGAGATGTCTCTCACTGGTAAAGAACCTGCCTAGCATGCATGAGGCCTTGCATTCAATCCCTGACACTGCCAGAAAGAAAAAATCTGAAGTGAGAGCTTTTGCTCTTTCACAACTTGAAGATATTCCATTATCTTCCATGGTTTCATTTGAAACTTTTTTTTTTTTTAATGTATTTAGTACAAGGTATACAGGGTCTCACTGCACAGCTCGGCGCTGGGATTACAGGTGTGCACCACCACGCCCAGTCTCATTCACCATCTCAGCGCGCCCTGGGGGTGAAGCCGGCCCAGCATGCCAGGGATCAAATTGGTCCCTGCGTCTGCCTGAGCAGGTGCTGTAGTCTGCTGAGCTATCTGGTGGCCCTTGAAACTATTTCTCTATATATAATGTGTTCTTTCCCCTGGGTATAGTCAGAATCTTTGGCTTTCAGCAGTTTGACTATGATGTGTCTGGGGCTTGTTCAACATTTTGGATTTGTATATTTTCTTTCATTGAATTGGGAGGTTTCTCTTGTTTCTTCTTTTTTTTATTTATTTATTTTTTATTTATTTATTTATTTTTTTATATTTTGCCTCTATTCTTTTTTTTTTTTTTTTCCGGAACTGGGGATTGAACTCAGGCCCTTGTGCTTGCCAGGGAAGCACTTATTCCACTGAGCCATCTCCCCGGCCCCTTGTTTCTTCTTTTAATAGTTGTTCTGCCTAACTCGTTCATATGTTCTCTGCTCTCTTCTTGCTGCCTGTCTCCTTTCCTCTTCACTTCTTCTGGGACTTCAGTTGCTTATGTACATATTCTTTTGAAATTGTCCCACAAATCTTTGAGATTCTACTCATTTTATTCAATTTTCTTAAATGTGAAATATAATGTGGGCTTAGTCTACTTTCTGTTGCTTTAATAAAATATGTGAGTCAAGGTAATTTTAAGATTAGGGATTTATTTGGCTCACTGTCCTGGAGACTAGGTAACCCAGGAGCCTACTTTCAGAACCTGGTGAGAGCCTTCGTGCTGCGTTATGATGTGGCAGAGGGCATTGCATAGAGAACCAGAAACAGCTAGTCAGAGAGCTCACTTTCATGATGAAACCACCGCCAAAGTGATGTTAAGCCACTCATGACTCAGTCCTCTCCTGGGGGCTCTGCCTCTGACACTACCAAAACGGTTATTAAGTTCTAACATGAGCTTAACAGTTTAAACACTTGGAGGAGACAAGCCATATTCAAACCATTGCACATACCATTAAATTTGCCGATTTTCAGTGCTTTTTAGTTTCTTCAGAGTTGTAGAACAATCTGCTACAATCCAGGTTTAGAATATTTTCATGAGTCTAAAAAGAAACCTGTTAGCAGTTCTTTCCATCCATACCTCCCTGAGCCATTTACAGCCACTTTTTTTTTTTTGTCTATATAGATTTGCCTATTCTTCACCTTAATATACAATGGAAAGATATATAGTCTTCTGTAGTTAGCTATTTTTAGTCATAATGTTCACGCTGTCTATTTCAAATTAAGTGATTTCAATGGATCTGGGTTTGGTTTTTTTTTGTTTTTTTTGACATCAGGTCTTGCTATGCAGTTCAGGCTGACCTAGAGCTCACTTTGTGACCCAAGCTAGTCTCGAAATCACAATGATCCTCCTGCCTCAGCCTCCTGAATGCTGGGATTACAGGTGTGTGCCACCATGTCTGGCTAGGATCTGTCTTTTTTTTTTTTTTTTTTGTGGAACCAGGGATTGAACTCAGGCCCTTGCACTTGCCAGGGATGCGCTTATTCCACTGAGCCATCTCCCCAGCCCCTAGGATCTGTCTTTTAAACTTAGTGATTTTCTGTGGTTTTATCACTATTTTTAAGCCAACCTCCTGCATTTTTACTGTTTAGCTTGTTTTAGTGGTGGTGGGTTTTTCTTTTTTGTTTGGGGTTTTTGTCTTTTTGAGACAAGATCTTGCTATGCAGTTCAGGCTGGTATTGAGCTCACTTTGTAGCCCAGGCTAGTCTCCTCCTGCCTGAGCCTCTCCCCAGTGTGGGGATTATAGGCATATGCCACCAAGCCTGGCTTATTCAGTTCTAAGATTTCTGGTTTTATAAATTGTTGCTGCTGAGGTTTGCTTTTTTCCTTAATTACAAGTGTATATTTGTGTACCTCACTTGGCATAAGTTGTATCTGCTATACATTCTTATCTTATGAATCAACATGTTAGTTGTATGAGAATTGTGTTCTGTTAGTTTCTTTTCCCTTGAGGATAACTCGTTTTCCTGGCTTTTTTGTATGTCAGTGTAATGGGCATTGGGAATGGTATGTTGGATGTTAGATTCTGAGTTCTGTTACATTGCTTAGAAAAGAGTTAGAGTTTCTGTTTTACCAGCCAGCTCATTTTGACTGAAGTTGCAGACCCTCACACCTGCAATGGATTGGGTATACCAGTTCTGCTTTTCAGTTTAAACCTCTGTCCACTTTCTGTTTCACGTATGGCTTGGGGGTCACCCAGAGACCTGGACTGAGTTTAAACACAGAACTAAGTGTTCTCTTTCTCTGGCTTGCTCACTCTAGCAGCTCTGCTTGACCCCATCTCTTTAACCTGATTCCTCTGACTTGAGAGAGAAGTTTTTCTCTGGGGATGTGAGCTGTGTGGTCCTAGTGCTGCGACTGTGCCTGCACTCACGTGAAGACTACACCCCCAAACCAGTAATGCGTTCTAGGCCAATCACTTGCTTTCAACGTTGAATTTTTCTCTAAAATTATATTGTCTTAATATAAAAATACTGAAATACATATGAAACTTGTGAAATACTACCTGTGAGAATGGAAGGAGGGCAAGGGATTGAAGGATGGAACACAGGAAAATATCAGTTTATCTATGATACTTTACTCTTTAAAATTAAATAAAAGGTCCGGGGAGATAGCTCAGCGGCACAGGGCCTGCCTCCAAGTGCAAGGTCCTGAGTTTGATTTCTGGTACCTGCCCCCCAAAATGAAAAGAAGTAAAATAAAAAAGAAACTGCATCCTGTATGGAATAGTGACCACTTAACACTTTACTTGCATTAGCTGTAATTTGGACAAGATACCAAAAAAACCACCTGAGTGAGGGCTCTGTGGAAACAAAACACAAAGAAAAAAAGTGTGACCTGTAGGCTTTGGAGTTACACTGCCAAGAGTTAATTTACAATGTCTCTGAGCTTTATTTACTATTTTATGTAATTTTAAGTATGTTTACACCAAAGGATTATTGTCTAAAGTTATTTTCTAAAGAAAATTTATACAGAGGGATCTGAAGCTCTTTGTAGTCCCTGTCCATCACAGTAGCTTTTTGTAAAGTTTTAATCACTAGTGCCAAATTTAATGCCAAGCAAAGACTATAGTCTAGAAATTAAATTGAATGTATTTGACTGGTTTTATTAACCTTTTCCTCAACTGTTCATCTATTTCTCCACAGCTGTGTTTTGTACAGGTGGAAGAGATGGCAACATTATGGTCTGGGATACCAGATGCAACAAAAAAGGTAACCCAGTTCTGTTTTAATTTTGACTGATGTGGGATCGCATACTTAATTTTGAAGTGTTAATGAGTTCATCTGATTACCACCAGGGGGCACATGTGCTCATTAAACCCCCATTTTTGCTCTCTGTTCAATTCTCGGGATACCTGTGATTGTTGCAAGTACTATTATTCATGTATTTACTTCATAATGTTTTCTGAATTATAATGCTATTTGCCTAAATTATTGATAGATTTTAAATTACTAATGCATAGGTTCACTGCATAAATGTCTCTTAATTTAAATTGTCTTAAGCTTTAAAGAATGAAATTGAATTAAGTATAAACGTATATACCACTGAGAAGATGATTATTGGCCTGTTTTAAATTATTGATTTTTAATGATAATGAGCTTTATTTTGTAGTGCAGTTTTAGGTTTATAGTAAAATTGAGCAGAAATTAGAATTGCCACACATCCCCAGCTCCTAAGCACACATGGTCTCCCCCAGTGCCAACATCTGCTGCCCGAGTGGTACATTTATTGCAACTGAGAATGAAACTAAATTGACACATTGTTACCTGAAATCCATTGTTAGCGTTAGGATTCACTGATTCTTGCTGTTGTATATTCAGTGGACATCAACAAATGTGTGATGTAATACATGCTATTGTAATATAAAGACGAGCCTCACTGCTCTAAAGCTCTTCTGCACTCTGCTGTTCCCTTCTGTCTTCCCTCTAAGTGCTGACAACTGCTGATCTTTTTCATCTCATAGTTTTGCCTTTTTCAGAACGTCGTATAGTTGGAATTACTATGTGTTTTCAGAATGCCTTCTTTCATTTAGTAATATACATCTAAGTTTCTTTTGAGTCTGTATGGCTTTATCAAGCTCATTTCTTTTTAGTATTACATACTTTTTGGTTTGAATATACCACTGTAGATTTGTCCATTCACCTGCTGAAGGAGATCTTGATTGCCACCTGGTTTTGTCCATCATAAAGCTAGCTATAAACGTGTTCTTTTTATAGATTATAATCTTTATTATCTTCCTCTATACGTTATAATCTAACTACAGGCAATATGGTGCTGCTGGCTGTGCTGGTTTCTAATTGCATTAATCTGGCAAAGGTTACTTCATCTTGAGGTCATATGTATAATTTTTTTTTAATTTATTTATTTATTTTTTTTTTTGTCTTTTTGAGCCAGAGTCTTTCTGTGCAGCTCAGGCTGGCCTTGAGCTCATTTTGTAGCCTAGGTTGGTCTCAAACTAATGATCTTCCTGCCTCGGCCTCCAAAGTGCTAGAATTAACTGTTGTGTACCACTATGCCCAGCCATATGTATAAATGTTATGCTCAGCATGATATCAAAACAAAACTCAATCAGCTTCCTGGGAATATCTTTCAGATGGATTTTATAGGCAAGTGAACCAAATCAGTGGAGCTCATAATACTTCAGACAAGCAAACACCTTCAAAGCCCAAGAAGAAGCAGAATTCCAAAGGACTCGCTCCTTCTGTGGTATGGGATTAGAGGTGCATGCAGGTGTATAGACCTTAACAGTAAAACAGTATTGATTTTAGGAAGTTGGTTGGGCATAAAGATGGGCACTGTGGATTAAATAAATGAGAATCTTCATTTTCTTTTGTTATCAGTTGTTTATTATTCAATACCTACAGTAATGGTTCTGAAACTTCAGTGAACATTACTAGTGGACATGTTAAAAATTCAGCTTTGGAGCATCATTCCTAGAGATCTCCAAACATGCATACTTGCAATACAGAGTGCTGCAGCAGGAAAAGTGGGAAGTGAAGAACTATAATAAGTACAATGATAGTCTTTTGGTAGGGAAAAAAGTTCCTATTGCTTTCATGATGTAAACTATAGTAAAGATGTGAATTTTTTTTTGAACATGTAGTAAAATATTCTTTAATATTTTGAAAAACATGGGTAGAACATAGAGCTAGAGCTACCCTGGTCAAAAACTGTGTTCATCTCTTTAAAGGAAAAACATAAGTATTGTCATTAATCTCACTTTTATGCATCTTTGTCATAATCTTGGCCTGTGAGGTCTGGTCTAAGTAAGTATTCTGAGGAAAGTGTGATTATTAAAGCATTAGGCCTTAAATACATACTATACCAAGATCTGAGGCATGACTAGAAATGGGCAGTGGTCTATGCAAGCCAGATGAAGTTACTTGGGACCTTTCAGACACGTAGATTCTGAGCTAAGAATTTGTTAGGTGGTGGCAGTTAGGAGAAGAAACTCCCCTGAGCCTCTATCACTTTTTCAGATGATGTGGTCTTTCATCCACAGTTCTCTAGGTGCTCCAGTATGATAATTGGGTAGGTAGCAATATTTTCCACATAAAACAGGTGTAGGAAAGTTACATTAGTTTCTTTCAGATACACAGTTTATTAGTGAGGCTGAGTTCTGAGTACAGTCAGTGAGCTCAGGGAAGTAAAAGGTTTAGTCTCCAGTTTGTTTTTTGCGTACAAGTTAAAGTGTTAACACTACATGCCGTTAACTTAATAATGCTTAGGTTGTTTCCTTGCTATTACACATTTCCAGGGTTGTTGGAAAGACAAGATGCAGTTTTAATTCAGTGTGCGTAAGGGAGCCATTTTCTTAGTACCGTGTTCTCTTGCTTGTGAAGATAGTCCCCTAGACAGAATTTCCTTCTTTTCTTGTGCTATTAGGACTTCCAGCAGAGTGTTACTGTGGTCCTTTTTCAAGATGAGAATACATTAGTTTCAGCAGGAGCTGTGGATGGGTAAGAGAACTTATTTCTTGCTTCTTTTTGATGAAATGCTGAGAAAGTTACCTACTCCCATTATAATTGAACATGTATGCTTCTAACTTTTGGCTTAGTGAGTACCCCTACAGATCGTACTGGATCATACCTTCTTGGAGGTCTTGCTCAAATAATTAAATGAGATAGCACTTGGGTCACACCTGGCACATTGCCATAGGGAACAGTGTTAGCAGCTGCTGCTGTTTCAGAGAAGTGACTTGGCAGCTTAGTCACTGCTTCTTATTTGGAGGAGTGAAATTTCTGTTATTTTGGATTATATCTTTTCACAGTTAGCAGTAATTTTAAAAGAAGACTACTTTGGGCCATGTACCTGGCACTTCTGAGAGAAATCTAGATTTATCATAAGGTTTACATACTTCGACATACTTGCCTTGATGCATTGGCCTGTATTTTTAGCTTCCAAATAAGTCTGTGATGCTTGTTCATTGGTTACTTTATTAAAAGTAAATTCTTCATGTGTAGAGATCCCTTTATCTCTTTTGTTTAAGGACTCTTAACACGTTTCTGCAGACTTGAACCACTAGTGGTATATGTGTACCTCCCTGCGGCAGCTCATACACCTGATGGGTCTGTCCTGTGCAGGGGAGCCACACGAGTTACGTCCCTGTTGGGAGCATGTTGAAGCATACTACTTTGCCCATTTTATTTCCAAATGCATCTTTGCCTTCAAAATTTTTAATTTATAAAGATGATGCCTGACTAAACTAGAATTTTCATTGTTTCTTCTGGATACTTACTGTTCTGTGAACCAAATTTTTGTAAAGAATGAAGCATTATCTGAAAGTTTCTAGTTATGCTTATGAAGGAAAGCTGCCTTCACTGAACTCCCGAGACACTGCCATTTCATACCAACCTTGTATTTTTAGACAGAACATCCAGTAGAAGTATGAGATGAAGACATTTATCCCAATAGACTAGGGAAATATTTTCCTGTTGCACAGGAAAATTTGTTTCAGCTATATTACTGAGTGAGTCATGTGTAGAGATATAACCATAGGAGCTTACTGCTTATGTCAAAGGATATATGCAGAACCTTAAAGATTTAGGAAGTACTTTTCTAAAACAATGGAACAGTGACTGTCAACGTGCAACTGCATCTTCTTCCTTTTCCGCTCTCTTGAAGGAAACTCCAGTAACCCATCACTGGGTCAAATCACATCTGTTTCCGTTTTGTCAGAATGATAAGCCTGACTCTGGAAACAATGGTATAAAACAGTTCAGTTTGTTTCCCAATGAGGAATCCTCACTTTACTGGGTAAAAGTGCCAGAAGAGTTAGACTAAAAGTCATTTTACATTTGAAGTAAGTGAAGTTGTTTGGTGTGGGGGAAGGTCTACCAAGTAACTATTTGTCATGGCTTTTAGGATAATCAAAATATGGGATTTACGCAAGAATTATACTGCTTATCGACAAGAACCCATAGCATCCAAGGCTTTCTTGTACCCTGGTAGCAGCACTCGAAAACTAGGTAAGCCTCTGTATAGCCTGTGGTACTTTTTGGAAGAGATGTGAATTTCTGTTTAAAAGTTTTATTTTTTTAATTTTTTTAGTGAAACTGGGGATTGAACACACACTCTTGTGCTTGCCAGGGAAGCACTTATTCCACTGAGCCATCTCTCCACTCTGTTTAAAAGTTTTAAAAAAATTTTTTCAGCAGGCTAGTTTGAGAACATAGACTGGAGGAGCTCGAATGTGTGTTATCTTTCAAACTTAAAAAGATAAGAACTCAGAATAGTTTTGATTTGTATATATTTTGAAGACCACAAGTTCTGTTGTCTCGATCTGCTATTGTCTTATGCAATGATCTGGCTCTGTGTTTTAGCCCCTAGTCTGTTCATCATCGTCAGGACATAGGAACTAACATTTCTTTTCCCTAGGTTACTCCAGTCTGATTTTGGATTCTACTGGCTCTACTTTATTTGCTAATTGCACAGATGACAACATCTACATGTTCAATATGACGGGATTGAAGACCTCACCAGGCAAGATTTTAGTGATTCATGTTCTCTTATCAGGGAACTAGTGGCGTTTTTTTGTTAATGATGATTTCAATTTTTTAAAACAAAACTTAGCCACGTGAGAACTTCAGTGTCTTTAGTTGTAGTGATGTTTTTATTGGGGTACTTCCCTTGTGACCATGTCACTAGTAACCAGTCCTGCTCTATGTGGTGACTTGATTTCATTTTAAGTGAGTCTCCTGAAATCATCCCCTTTTGCCTATTTAAGACTTTTATTCAGCAGGCTTTCAGGATAAAGAAAGCTGTTTTGCTCAACTTTTGTCCTCTTTGGGGGCTGTTAGTTAAAAGTAGGGAGCTGGTACTGTAGTTAAGTGGTAAGGCTTGGTCCAAATGTGCCTGAAGCCCTGCCATCCTCAGAACAACCCCTCTACACGCACACATTAGAGGGCTGAAGTTTTCAGACCTCCTCCCTAAATAACCGTCTTCCTTCTACTTTCCTTTTTTTTTTTTTTTTTTTTTTCCAGAACCAGGGATTGAACTCAGACCCTTGTGCTTGCCAGGGAAGCACTTATTCCATTGAGCCATCTCTCCAGCCCCCTCTACTTTCTTTTTAACATTGGACAGTGGCTCTTTTAGGGAAGGGTCTACAGGGTTTTCAGGGTCTCACTACTAGATCAGACTCATAGTGATCCTCCTGTTTGCAGCCTCCCAAGACCTGGGATTACAGGTGTGCGCCACCACATCCAGTCTCAATTGCCATCTTGGCGTGTCCCAGGAGCAAGGCTGGCATAGCAGGCCTGGGGATCAAACCCCTGGCATGTTTTAATTGGCTGAGCTATTTGGTCGGCTCTTAATAAATAATATTGTAAAAGAGAAACTCAAGTTTCTCAAGCATGCTTTAAGAAGGTTGTTACAAATTACTAGCAATGACTTAAGCTACTTATTAGTATCCTGGTTTTTCCTTAGGTCACACTGTCAGGAACACTTTGAATTACATGACCCATTCCCAGAGCTACTTAGTTACCAGTAAAGTAGGAGGTGCTAATAAACAAGAAGTAGTATAGAATGTTATTTTTTATTTAATTTAATTATTTTTTGTGGCTGGCTCAGCCTGCCCTGAGGGCAGTGCTGGCGCAGCATGTGGAGCCGGGGATTGAACTGTGGTCCATGCAGCTGCCTAAGCTTGCCTAAGCAGGCGCTTTAGATCACTGAGCTATCTCACTGGATCCAGAATGTTGTTATTTTAGTTGTGATCTTGGAGACGCTTCGGAAGATTTCCCTTAGATTTCCCTTGCTGTCTCATTAGGACGTTGATACCTGTGATAACATCATACTTACATTTCCAGTGCCCAGGATTGAGTCTCATTTTTTTTATTGTTTTATTTTTTAAATTTTTTTCCATAATTTTATTGAGAAACAAATAGCAATGAGACAGTTTCAAATGAAATTGGTAGGACAGTTTTAATAATTAACACATTGCATACTCTCCCTAATGGTTATGAATCTGATGTTTTTGAAGTAAGAGCAAGAGTATTTGGAAAAGGAAAAATATTTTATAACTTTTTATTATTGTTTTTCTTAAAGAGATCACAACTTGGATGGCTACTGATTTAGTTAATCATGTAAAATAGAATTTTCAAAAATATTTCTTTTCTTTAATGTATTTAGTACAGGGTCTATAAGGTCTCACTACACAGATTGGACTTGTACTGATTCTCCTATTTTTTCAGCCTCTCTAGCATGTACCACCATACCCAGTCTCACTTGCTGTCTCAGCACGCCCCGGGGGCAGGGCTGGCACAGCACATCAGGGATGGAACCCTGGTCACTGGGCCTGCCTAAGCAGGCGCTTTAGTCCACTGAGCTATCTGGTTGGCTCTCAGAATTGTTTCTTAAAAGATAAAGTCTAGCTGCGCATGGTAGCACTCACCTGTAATCCCAGAACTCAGAACTGAGACAGGAGGATTGCCATGAGTTTGAGGCCAGCCTGATAGATTTAGCAAGACCCCATTTTAATTTCCTTAGCCCACCTTATTACATAAGCCAGTGATAAAGCTTAGTGGCATAAATGCCTTCCTGGCAAGCACAAGGTCCTGAGTTCAATCCCTGGTCAAAAAAAAAAAAAAAGCCATAAAGCCTCATCTTGATTATATCAGGTGTAAACAATTTTTTATTATAGTGTGGCATAAGAAGGACCTTGAGTTTAGTTTGTCTGCCATCAAATGCTTTGCTAGTGATTTAGTGACTTTTTCCTCCTGAAATAATTTTGTTTTTAAAGATAGATTAATTTGTTTCTCAAAATTTAAATGTTGGATGTCTTGGGAGGGATGTGGATGTGTGATATGTGATGTGTGGTGGTTATTTGGTTTTTTAAAGACTTTAGGAAGATCTTGGACTCAATTACAGTGTTTTTATTCACAGTTTTATACTAACTGATACTCATAAGGATAACTATAAGGCCATTTTAAGAGCCCAAATCATCAAAGAGTAAATTGAACCAAATAGGTTTTTTTATTTTTTTAATGTATTTGGTATAGGATCTCACTATGCAGCTCAGACTTGTGGTGATCCTCCTGTTTTTAGCCTCCCCAGCACTGGGATTACAGGTGCACGCCACCATGCCCGGACTCAGTTGCTGGCTCACTGTGCCCAGGGGCATGCCTGGCACAGCCAGTGGTGCTGGGTTCCTGTGCTTGCCTAAGCAGGCAGTTAGTCCACTGAGCTATCTTGCTGGCCTGCCAGTTAGGTTCTAGGAAGACTTTTAGCCAGGTTGAAGCATTCACATTATGTTTCATAACAACCTTTTTTCATGAAAAGAAACAAAATTTCATAACCAAATAAGAGAATAACAATAGCTATTATACTGTATATTGTTATTTTCAAAGTACTTACTTAGACTATAAGACCAAAAAAAAGATTCTTTAAAAAAAAAAATGCATAACCCAGAACTTTCCTTTCAATAAATGTTTATTTTCAACTCTTTATGAAGTTATCATAAGCACAGATAAACAGCCAGACTAACAAACAATAAAACATCATACCAGCCTTTCTGAGACCAACAGAAGGCAATAAATGACAGGTTTTATGGGAAATTCACTCGTTACTTTTCCATGTCTGGTTGTATATTTGTAGACTTTTCCTTTAAAAGCTATAAACATGAATTTTTTTTTCACTTACTGTAGAAAAAGGAAGGAATTTCTATGAGCATATAAGAAAAACTAAGTCCCTTAATCACGCTTTTCTTTCTCTGTTAAAAGTAGAAATGTGAATTTTTCCATGCCTAAAATTTATTCTTAAGTTTATTCTCCAATAAATGAGATTTTTCTCTTGAATTTCTTAGAAGTTTTCTGGTGCCAAAGGCCCTAGGTTTTCTGTTTCTTAGTATAAAAACACTTGACAAGAATATGTTGTGCAGGACTTGGTATCTTGCGCTCCTGCTGTGTACAGCAGGAAGGTTAACCCTAACCTTGTGTCTCCTACATGAACATAGCTCCCCTACCATAGTTTACTGTTCAGCCTGTTGGCAGGTAAGGTTTACCTCTCAGATAAGCTGTCAGTAAATTTTAGCCAAAATTCACACAATCCTCTTCACTGATCATTACCTATTCATGGAACAAATACTTGAGGGTTTACCCTGTTCAAAACCTTATAAAGTCTACAGAAGACGAACAAGATTTGAAATGTATCCTAAGGAGGCTCCAGGTCTCTGAGAAGTCAGACCAAGGCAACAAACACAGTGGGAAAAGCCTCACCCTGGGCTAGTGAGAAGAGCGCGGATCTTCGTTTTATTATAGGATTGGCCTTCCCTACATTCTTTTCCCTTAAGAATGTTTTCTTCACATTTCTCTCATGTGACATCTCCAGACAGTATGTTTAGGCCAGCTTCATGATGGTAGTCTAAAATAAAGCCTATTTAGGGTTTTTCTTTCTTGATCGATGTCCAGTTCTTTGTTATATAGTGAACAAAGTAACCAAGTAACCTACCTTGACCATCTGCTTCAGTAGTTGATACAGTGATCAAACTTGTTGGAATACACACAGACACCCACTCACACACACACTGTGTATTTATTTGAACACTGGAAATAACGAAGTAATGCTGTTTTTATCTTCTGGCAGTGGCTGTCTTCAATGGACACCAGAACTCTACCTTTTATGTAAAATCAAGTCTTAGCCCAGATGACCAATTTTTACTAAGTGGTTCAAGTGATGAAGCTGCCTACATCTGGAAGGTACGTTGCCACTTTCCCTCACAAGTAAAAATTTTTTTTTGTCCAACATAAGCAAAATTTAATGTAAACACATACTGTTAACTTTTTCTGTATCAGGTATTTGTTAGAAGTTGCTTCTGAACTCTTAAAAATAGCTGAAAAGTTACTATTGGAGAATATATGCTCTTTTATTATGATCAAGGTTTAGCAGGGTTGATAGTCCACATGTTTTATTCATAGATGATCCAGAAATTGGGAATGAGAAGGGTAGTAAGGGGCCTGGTGCAGCTCATGGCGTGCACAGGTGCACTGGGGATGCACAGGTGTTAGATCGAGTCCTGTGCTGCCTGTCTGCTCTGTGCTTTCAACTCTACTTAAAAGTAAAATAATTGGTTCTTAAGATTGGCTCTTGAGGGCTGGAGAGCTAGCTCAGCAATACAATACCTGCCTGGCAAGCACAGGATCCTGAGTTCAATCCCCAGTATCAAAAAAAAAAAAAGATTTATACTTGAATCACCTATAGAACCTTGCTGGAAACAGTCACTGAAAAATTTATATACTAATATATTCTTTATTCTCTCATAAGTAACCAACCTTTAGGCTCTTTAGGGTCTTAAAATAGATGTGGCTTATATATCTCTCTGTATTTTTACATTTTTCGTTTTTATCGTTTATTTATTTGGTACAAGGTCTCACTACGCAGCTCAGACTTATAGTGATCCTCCTGTCTCAGCCTCTCCAGCACTGAGATAACAGGCAGGCACCACGTGTGGGCCTGGCACAGGTCATCTGGGGTTCCAGGGCTGCCACAGCATGCAGCACCAGGGGTCAGACCTGGGTCTTTGCATTTGCCAGGCAGGCGCTTAGACCACCAAGCTATCTCCCCAACCTATATTTACGTTTAATAGTATTATTGAACAGGTTTGTTTTTAAAGGACTACTGTAAACTAAGAAATTTAAAGTTAACTATTTGAAGTCTAATCAGTAAAAAGTCATAGAAATGCTAAAGTGATTTTAGTATATCTACAGTTACGAAACTATAATGCTACCTTTTTGACAATAACAAAATCTTAAATGGTCACAAGATGGAGGTATTGTTCTATGCAGTGTGCTTTTAGGAGGGCCTACTCAACTTTCTGCATGACATTTCTATTTACTGTATAAATGAAGCTCTGCTTATAAAGTATATACTAGAGACTCCTTATGAAAATAGTTTTTACCTTGTTTCCTCTCTGTTTTCCTGAGTTTTAAAGTTTATCAGTGTACATGGCTGGTACTGGTGCTTCTGTCTATACTTTAAATTTCGAGTGTCAAATTTGGTTTTATCCCTATTTATCTTTTTCTTTCTTACTGTCTTGACCACATTCTTTTCTCTACTTTGACCCTTCACTTAACTGGAGAATTGTATTCCTACCACAAGTCTTATGTTTTGAAGTTTATTCTTTTTTTTTTGCTCTGAATGCTTTCAGGGCAGGTTTGGCTGACTGGAGTTGTGGGGATCAAACCACAGCAACCTGAGCTTGACTGCTTTGTTGAAGCAGCCACTTAAAGAACTGAGCTAAGGGGCAGGCCCCCTTGAAGTTTATTCTTAAAAGAAAAAACTGAAATTTCATACCAAAAATCATAGTAAAGGATTATACAAAAATCCATATGTACCAGTCATTCTTTTAAAATCATTTTAGATAAGTTTATAAATTATGCATATACATAATTATGTGTATAAATGTGTTACGTGTGTATAAATTTCTTTAAAAATTTCTTGCCAGTAGTCTGTTAGCTCTCTTCTGTAGGACAAGGAATTTTTAAAATTTTTGTTTTAGTGATTTTAAAGCCACACATGAAAGGTACTTGGCTGTTGTTTCTAAGCCATTTACAGACTTCCAGCCGGTGGCTGCCACATACGTGGGTGACCCTTTCTGGATTCTTAGGCTTGGTCACATGTTGCTGCTGAATGACGTGGTTTAGACGTGATGTTCTTCTCCCTCTCCACACATAACTCCGTGTACAGGCCCTGATATTTGAGATCCTGGCAAGCTTCTGCTCCCAAAATTGAATTTACCTAGTGAGGTGGCTCAGTTTCTCTTTTCCATGATTGAATAAAGAGTGGGTGGTGGTTTCAAGGTAGTCCTATGCAAGATGAATGTCCAGGTTAGTAAATGTCTTATGAGTCTGTGTGTCTGATAGGTTAGAATTCTTTTCAAGCTTTGGAATTTTTCCCTGCCAAGAAAGCCTGTGGGCACAAGAAGACAGTGAAAGCAAGGAGTTTTATGACAGAAGAGCCTGACCTTTTCATCTTCACTGCTGTCCCACAGAGGGGCAATGAACTAGATAGAGACTCTGATACTGAGAACTGAGACTTAAAAAGATTTAGCATTCTACTTTATTTTCTTACCCATTGTCCTACCCTCACTCCTATCCCATCTTCCCTGGTTTCTGACTTAGCTACTGAATTGAAGTGGTTATAAATAAACTGATTTGGCACAGCCATTCCACCGCTGACTGGAGAAACATTAAGCCTGACACTTTAGGAAGTGTAAATGATCTCATGGCAGAAATAAAGATTAGATTTGGTTTCCAACTGGGCAGAGTAAGGAGATGTTGCGAGGAAAAGTGCTGATCTTTTTTTTGTGTGTTTTAGTACATAAAATGGCTTATGAAATCTGAATTTAGAGCCGTGCACTTCTAAAGGTACCTTTATAGTTTTTAATTTTGGGGTTCATTATGCCTTGAAAGTCTTTGTTCTGTAAGAATATTTAGTAAAAGGCGAAAGATTTATATGATCTGAAGAGAAACCAGAGTATGTAAGAATATTTAGGAAAGGTCAATTTTCTGTGTGTGATCATCCCTACAAGGCTTAACTGTAGGTATCTCTTGACTTACTAGTCTCTTTCCTACTTAAAAGGACAGGCAGACCTTTAAAAATCATCTAGTTATAACAATTTTTGTATGTAAAGGTGAATCTATACCACATAGAGTTCACTATTTTAATTTAATTTTTTATTTTATTGAGAAGCAAATAGCAATGAGACAGTTTCAAAACTGTTTAATAGGACAGTTTCAATAATTAATACATTGTACATTGTTATCTTCTTAGTGGTTATCCATAGTACAAGATGCAGACAGGATATCCTGTCCAAACACTATTAGTACAAATCTTCTCATTGAATTAAGTGAAAGTAGCTGTATATCTATCCTAATTATTCGGTATATACAGATACAAAATGATCCTTCTTTTGTATCCCCTTTTTTGTTTAGTCCTGTGAGAGATGGGTATTCTATTGGCATCTAAATACTATAGATACATGAATTCAGAAAAACAGTCCAACACTGTCCAGCAGTCCACATAGTTGTGGGTTATCTGCAGAAGTTGTTGACTTGAGCCTTTCACAGCTAAGCATATTAATACGGCTTTACTTTATATACCTCATTTTTATACTTTTCTGCTGCATGGTTAAGACCAAGATAAAGCAAGACCTATATAAAAAGAAATGTAACTTTTGTATCTGATAAGGTCAATCAAGTACCCTCAGCATTTATCCTGAAACCCTGTACTGCAGTTTGCAGATCCTTTGTCAGTGTCAGCTATGTGGATGAGTCACAGCCGTTGCTTGACCAATTGCTGTCTGTGAAAGCCTGAGAGAATGTTTTCTCTCCATGTGACTCTCCTTAGGCACACTCTATGTCATCAGTCACGTTGCTCTGTGGCCCCATAATCTCTTTGATCAGAAAATTTGGGATACAACTGAGTTACATGATGTTACAGTACAGGTTCTCCTATGTCCCGAGTCTTCACTGACCTTGAAAGGCTAGGGTTAAAATGTTGGCTTTCCTTGCAGCCCTTCTATTTCTCTAATTTTTGGTCTGCAAACTTAGGTTGTTAACCCTCCAGAAGAGAAGCTTATTATTGTCCTACAACATATGCAGTTGGGTTTAACCTCACTGTCTGAATATCAGACATCTTAGGCATAACATGGAATAGGTATTTGCCATCAAGTATTGATCTGTTAAACTTTTAAGTCCATACAGAATATGGAGAAAAAAAATTTTTAAATGAAAAATATTTAAAGAATATGAATAAACAATTACATATTTTACACAGAAATTTAGAAATCTAACTTTTTTTTTTTAAATGTATTTGGTTGTTACAGGGTCCTACTACATAGTTCAGACTCAGTGATCCTCGTGTTTTCAGCCTTCCCCATGCTGGGATTAGGGCATACGCCACTACACCTGCCCGGACTTTGTGGCTGGCTCAGCTCATCCTGGAGTCAAGGCTGGCCTGGCATGTGGTGCTGGGGATTTAACCACAGTTCCTGCTCTTGCCTAAGCTTGCAAGCAGGCACTTTAATCCACTGAGCTATCTCGCCAGCCCCACCATTTTAATTATTTTAAAGTACCCATGGGCTGGAGAGATGGCTCAGTGGTCTAAAGCACCAACTTGGAACAAGCTTGGCAAACCCAGGGACCGCGGTTCGATCCCCCAGCACCACATGCCAGCC
>NW_004524593.1:14125758-14171807 GCF_000260255.1 Octodon degus
ACACTCTCTCTCTCTCTCTCTCTCTCTCTCTCTCTCTCTCTCTCTCAAATAAATAAAACAATTAAAAAAAATAAAAAATAAAGTACCCAATTCAGTAGTTTTTAGTAGAAGCACAACATTGTGCAACTATTATCACAGATTTACCACAGCAGAAACTCCGTACCCTGTAAGAGTCACTGTCCATGCCCCCTCCCTCAGCATCTGCTAATTGTATCCCTCTGTGTGGATTTCCCTATTCTGGACTTCTCATACAAATAGAATCACAAAATACTCACATTTTGTTTCTGACTTCTTTCACCTAGCATAATGTTATCCAGTTCACACATGCAGTATTGATGGTACTTCATTTATTTTTGTGGTTGACTAATATTCCATTGTTTAGATAGACTATATTTTGTTTATATGTCAGTTGATAGTCATTTGAGCTCTTTCTACTTTCTGACTTAGATTAAAGCTGCTGTGAACATTTTTGTATGAGTTTCTGTTTGACATGTTATCATTTCTCCTTTGGTATGTACCTATGTGTGGAACTGCCTGGTCACATGACATTTAAGTCTGTTTAACTTTCTGAAGAACCTTCCCTCACTTTTACTGCTATGTAAACTTCCTGACTTCTGATATTCAATTAGCAAATGCTGGCTCTTATTTTTATTATTATTACCTTATTATTAAATTGTAGGAAGTTTTTCCAAACATCTCTTGTCTGTGAAACCCTATCGACAATGTAAAAAACACATACATTCTGTTGGTGGATATCGAGCTTTCCTTGAAACGTATTTTAATCCTTTGTGTACACGTTTGGATTCTCTAAGAGAGAAGTATGTTGAAATGAAAAGCTAGAGGCAGTGTAAACTAATGATGAGCATAGTGTATCCCTGCAAGGCCTGGTCAAAAGAATATATGGGTTTCCTCTTCCCAAGCTGGGGATCAAACCCAAAGCCTTGCACATCTTAGCCAGGTATCTACCACTGAGTGACATCTCTAGACCCCTTCTTTTAACTTTTTGCTACCAGGCCCATTGGGGCCTTGTGTTGAGAACTTAATGGATTGGGCCAGTCCATGTGCAGCTGGGAGGACCATGTCTGTGGCTGCTGGGATAGTTTGAGGCTATCTTAAAAATCCCTTGTCAGATATGTTAGCCTGGAAAGAATAACTTGCTGCCGCTGTGAAGTTGTAATACTTTTACCAGGCAGTAAGATCTTTGTGGATATAGAAAAGGTTTCCTTTTCTGTGAAAGTTTAATTAACTTGGCAAGGCATTTATACACTCTTTCTGTCTTCTTTTGCCTTTTGAATCAGTGCATATAAAGGAGGAGTAATTGAGTTGGATAACCTTATGAGTCAGTGTCATCTCTTAACTATAGCCTGAGGAATCTGTTGGTTTACTTGGTCATTCTAAAATCTGTTTTCTCAGACTGGCGGGATAGCTCAGTGGCCTAAAGTGCCTGCTTGGGCCAACTCAGGCACAGGGGACCACAGTTTGATCCCCTACACCACATGTCGTGCTAGCCCTGCCTTTAAGGTGGGCTCAGCCACCACCCCCCAAAATATATAGACAAATCTCTTTTCTCCAAAGTTGCCTCTACTTTCTCCATACAGATGAGCCATAATTCAGGCCCTCAGAAAAAGTAAGAATAATTTCTCTCAGCCCCAAGGTACTTGTTCTTCAGACAAACATGTTGAGAATAGTTAAGTGAGTTTGTGTTCTTGAGTGATACCTCAACTGCATCGGCTGTACGATGCTATTAGATGCATAGCACTGGTGGCATCCTGTGATAGGACAGTAAGAGTTCTAGTCAAATGTACAGTACAACACAGTGTGACCCTTTATGGATTAAGAAATATAAAATGCAGTAAAACATTTGAGAACGTGAAATTTACTGCAATAAAATTTTAAAGGCAAAATATTTTTCTCCAAAAGCATTTAGAATCCAGCTTATATCCTTTTATATTTTATATTTCTTATTTTTATAAGAAATATCTATTTCTTATATATTTTATATTTCTTAATCCATAAAGAGTCACACTGTGTTGTACTGTACATTTGACTAGAAATCTTACTGTCCTATCACTGGATGCCACCAGTGCTATGCATCTAATAGCATCATACAGCTGATGCAGTTGTAAAATGGAGGAGTATTGCTTTGGCTTGGACAGTGTCAGTGGGTCTGCTTTTGGAAGGAAGACTGTTCTTCTGTCACAAGAGAGATGGTTGCATGGTTCAGCCTCTCTCAGAATCCAGTTAGTTTAGTATTCATGCAAGTAGCTGACTAGAGGTCTGGAACTGTCCCCCCTGTGCAGAGAGGAGAACTCAGCTACTTTGAAGAGCACCACCTGTCAGCTTTGCTTTCCCCTTCTGAAAAGTTCACCAGCTAAGGGAAAGGGGACAGTGTCCATCTTGAATTTTAGTCAAAAGAGATACACATACCTAGGTAGCTCTGATTTGGATTAAGAACAGTCCTAGGATCTAAATTCATTTTCTGGGCCAGGCAGATAGTTCAGTGGCATAAGTACCTGCCTGGCAAGTGCAAGGTCCTGAGTTCAATCTCCAGTACCACACACATACACAAAACAACTCAAGCTCTTTATTTGTTTCGACTATTTTCATTCTATTTCTTGAGCTCGGATAAAAACACTCCCATTAGAATTCTTTTTTTGTTTTTAGCTATTTATTTCAGTTTAGGTGCCTGTGCTAACAGCCCTGGAGCTCCCTACAGCACAATTCGAGATTCAAGGTCTCCATCTGGGAAACCTAACACTGACTTTTGTGTTTCTCTCTGTTTGGGCCAGGTCTCTACACCCTGGTATCCGCCAACTGTGCTCCTGGGTCATTCTCAAGAGGTCACATCTGTGTGCTGGTGTCCATCTGACTTCACAAAGGTTTGTGAACAAGTCCATGTAATTGGTTTAAAAGAAGGTTTTAATTGGTTTTGTAGGTTTTCTCACGGTTCGTTGGAGAGACAAAGGCTGTCTTGAAATTCCTTCCTATATGGTACATGATATTTGGGGTTTTGTTATCTGTTATTCTCACCCAGGTTTTTATTTTTATCTTTTGAGATTTAAAATTGTAGCGGCCACCCAGGGTGCTTGTCAGCCTTACTCTCATGTACTCTGCCTTTCTCTAACACTGTTGTTAAGAAATCATCTTAAGCATGAAGGAATAGGGTGGACTGTTGGTCATTCCTCCTCTAACTAGAGAATTAGGCTTTGATGGAAAATTTCTTCTGAAGATCTAAGGTGAAAAACAGTCTGAAGTTAGAAGTAGGTATTTCCAATTTCTACATATTATTAATGTGTATTCAAGGTAGATTCTGACTATACTTCACAGTTTAATTTGGGTTTTCACATATGACTAATACACTGGTTCCTATGCAGTGTAGTTTTGAGAAATGTATTCTTGAGATGTTTTAGACACTCTACAAAAAAGAAAATATACCTACATTTTAATTTTATATACATTAAATGTAAAATTTGGTGAGAAAATGTGATTCTTAAACCCTAAAATGTAGAAAGGCCAAAACCAAACAAACCCCATGTGTGGATAGTGATTCCACACAGCCCAAGTCCCACTCATTTTCCTAATCCCTGTCCCCTATGATCTTTGGTACTCTGTGTTCCACAGGAACTCTTGCTTCAGAGACCATCCCCCCTTTTGAGGTTTTTTTGCCTGTGGTTTCCACTTAGGTTTTTGGTTTGTTTGTTTTTTAGGAACTTAGTCTGGTGTGTTTGTGGCATTTCTGCTAGCTTTCCTATTGATAACTCTGTGGATTTCTCTTAATTTTTCCTCTTCCTCTTACCATTTCAGTGGTCTGCTTCAGGGCAGGTATTTTTGTTTTTTTAATCACTGCTTGAATTATCCACGATGATATCCCAATGATTCTTTCCCACTCTGATTCCGTAGAAAAATATCCCAGTAAAATAATTAAGTTCCCCATAAAATATCTGCTTCTAATGGAGGGTATTATATCTTTATGGAACTTACTGAGATGAATTGTTTTTTAATTATTCCATTGATTATGTAATTTTTTTTCATCCATGTTTTATCCTTATTCTCTATGAGAAAAAAAAAAACTTCAAGGAAATGGCAAAGCTAGCTAATAGCCCTTACTAACTGAGAGATTTTTTTCATCAGCTTTGAATTATGGAGACAGAATATGGTACTCTGAACAAGTAACTCTATTCCTATTTTTCAGATGAGATTATTTGAATTCAAGGTGTTTTGTATTGTGAGGATTAATAAGGAATATAAATTATGAAACATACCCTAGGTGCTCTGTAAATGATTACTGTTAGGACACTGTAGAAGTGATTGTACAATTCCAAACATTTCTTTGTGAACCGTTAAATATGTAGTATCTTCCTGTGGCCTCCCAGTAAGGAAAAGAAAAAGTTGTCAGTCTCTTGGGGGCCAAGACTTAAGAGAACTTGTGTTCTTTTTTCTGTCTCTTTGGTGACTGAAATAGAGAAAATATATAAACAAATGCTGGGGAATAACTCTGGTACCAGTGGCCATTTGCCACAAGCTCTTCAAGTTAGACTTTCTCTGCCATAAAAGGCTTTGGACCACAATTGGGAATAGTCAGATATTTTTGAAGGGGCAAAGGTTATTTTTAACTTGTTTCTGCCTGGTGAACTTGTTTTCCCAGATTGCTCCTTTACCTATGTGAAAAAGCATCTCAAAGGAACAGTTTCATTGTACTCTTTGTGGCCTTCTAGAGTCGTGGGCTAAGTCTGATCTTGGTAATGCTCCCGTTACTTGAACTATAGGCAGAACATGCAGAATTCAAAGGAAAGTAAGAGAAATGTTAGTGATTTTGACAGAAAGAGGGTTAGAAAGGTGTGTTACTTACATATTTTAGTCAGTGTAAAAGATGGAAAAATGACTTGCTTAGTTTCTTGAGGGGACAAAATGAGCCTACTATAAAACTTTAGGTCACGATTAATGGTGACAAAAGATGTTATCATCAGTAAATGTATGAAAAAGAAATTAGAGTTAATGTCTTTGAAAATTTGGAATGATCCCTGGAAGTACAGGATTTTTTAGGTATCATTTTCTGTATCTTACTATGGTAGATAACCTAATTTTCCAGTTGTGAGCTCTTAGGGTATATATCTAGGGTTTTTTACTTTTACTTTAGTTTAAATCTTTGACATTTCATCACTTCCTTACTGGTTCTTCTTAGATTGCTACCTGCTCTGATGACAACACATTAAAATTATGGCGCTTGAATAGAGGCTTAGAGGAGAAACCAGGAACAGATAAGCATTCCATAGTGGGCTGGGCTTCTCAGAAGAAAAAAGAGACAAAGTCTAGCCTAGGTAAGCATCTCATACATTTTCTTAATATGTTTTTTGTTGTTGTCGGTGGTGGTAGTGGTGGTATGGTTTCATTTCTTTAGCCCTATAGGAAATAGTAGTAAGCTATATTTGATCTTGTTCTGGTATTTAAAGCACCATTTTCTTGACATTTGTTCTTTTCTAAAAATGTTTTTAGTACTACTATGTATCATCTGTACAGCATTGTATGAGGAATACAATGATGGGTTTATGCAAAAAAGTAACTTTCAAAAAAAAAAAAGTAACTTTCAGAATACCTGCTCTGTAAGTATGGACTCTACAGTGAACAAAAAATTTTAAAAGCCCAAAGATACAAACAGCTTACACACTAGTATGAGAGGCGATAAATAAGATAAAGAGAAGTAAGTATATATTTTGTCAAATAGTACTTAGCAGCAAGTGCTTTGAAAAAAGGAAAACAGGCAGAATGTGAACTGCTGCTACATTTTTCTGTTAGGTGATTGGGGGGCTCATTAAAAGAATGACATTTGAGTAAGAAAGTGAAGTAGTGAGCCATGTGGATATTTTGCAGAAGAATATTCCAGGCAGACAGGATGGTAAATGTGAGGAGTAGGAGCATGGCTGGCACATTTTCTCTTCTTCATAGCGGCTAGTGAGGTTGTAGCCCCATGACTAGAGCAAGCAAAGGGCAGAGAGAATAGTAGTAGAAAAAGTGCTTGTGAGGGGATCAGTGCAAAAGCAGGAAGCTCATTTTAAAACATATCGAAATAACCCAGGAAGTAATGGTGGTGACTTGGATGTGAGTAACAGCAGAAGATAGGAGAAATCAGCAAATTCTGGATATATTTAAGATGAAATCAATGGATATGCTGAGGGATAGATACGGGATGTAAGGGGGAGTTCACCAAAGATGAGTTCACAGGTTTTGCTTGAGAAGTGAGAACGGAGTTTCTTCCATAGGAAGAGCAGCTTTGAGAGGGATGCTGGAATTCTCTTTAGGCAGTTGTTTAATATAATTATTGGACATTCATATGGAGATGTCAAGGAAGCAGTTAGGCCTTAGAGTCTGTAGTTCAACCGAGAATTGTGAATTTGGCATTCAGTATGACATAGGTGAAGATAAGTACAGGTAGGAGAGAGAGCTCCTCACTTTTGCAAGGTCAGGAAAGTGACAAATACTAGTACTGGCTGCTGAGCAGGCACAACCTGAGAAGTAAGAAAAAACCGAGAGTGTGATGTCCTGGAAGCCAAGTAGAGATGGGACAAAGGATAAATTTGATTAAATGATTTTGGTATACCAAATAAGATGAGGCTTAAAAATTGACCTTGGCTGTGGCAACCACTGCTCCACATGGGCCCCAGGTCCCTACTCCAGGCGCCTCCCGTGGGGAACCAGGCCACTCCTGGTCTTTCCCCACCCAGGCACTGCTTACAGGCACCCAATCCTCCTCTGTCACCCCTGACCCAGGAGTGAATGCAGATGAAAGACACACAGACACGGAGTTAGTTTAACACATGGTAGCCAAGGGGCTCATGCCTCTTGTAGATGGAGGAGCCCTAAGCATCTGGCTCATCCTGCCTCTATTCACTCAAACCTGGGCACAAGCCATTAAAGTAACACAAGAGTTGTCTGCCTTCCAATATCCACTAATACATGCTCAGGTAAACACCTTACTCTCAGTTGTAGTGATGTTTCCCTAGAACCTACAACATGCTGTCAGCCCTGTATGATGTTTGTGCTCACAGTAGAGGCCAGTGAGGCCTCAGTTCTCCTCTGGTTGGTTACTCTTCAGATTCAGCAGTGCGGAGGTTATGTGGTAACCTCAGAGAGAGGGGGTTTTGGTTGGGTGGTGGTCTGACATGTCATTCAGATCGATGACAGAAAAGAACTTGGACACTGCCAGTATAAACAGCTCCGTCAAGAAGGAGTTTTGCTATAAAAGAGAGAAGACAGTGAAGTAGCTACACAAAGGAGTTAATTTTTTTTCTCCTGTTGTTTTATTATTGTTTTGTATGGGAATATAGCATTTTGTATGCCATTAGAAGGCTCCTAGTGAGGGGAAGGAAATTCATCAAGAAAGATTTGTTGGGACAGTCTTTGAGGACAGGTGAGGACATAGCTAGCTAATATTAGAGCTAGGAGACGATTATGCCTTTGGCAGGCAACAGAGTTAGAATAAGAGCAGTGATGGGGGAGAAGGCAGAGTGTATAAGTGCAGTGCAGGTAGCTGACACGACGGGGTGGGCAGGACTTAGACGAGTGTTCTTTTGTTCTGATGCCTTCGTTTCCTCAGTGAAATAAGAGTTGAGGTGATCAAGTAAGAATAAGCACGAGGGCAGAGAAACTAAAATAGGCATTTAGGGAATGCAAGAGTGTGGGACCAGGGAAATAGCAGTCATTAATTGAGAGCAAGCTTTCAACACATTGGCATGTTTGCAGTGCAGCTCTACACGTGCTCCTGTGTTAACCCCGCAGTAAGACCTACCCAGAAAGTAATCCCTAGCACAATTTTTCAGGATGCTCATAATAGAAGTTCTACCCCCAAAAAAGCCCCAGTTAAGATCATTAGCCAGACAAGGTATGTTTAATATGGTGGTTACAATGCATGAGAGACATTGAATTATTAAATATTAATAAATGTTACAGTGATGTTAATATGTTAATTATAAAATATTCAACATAAGCAAATAGTATGGACATTAATACATATATAATATCAATTATGATCAAATATTTGTGAATATCCAAGCAGGTGCCTTTGGAAGAAAGATAAACTGCTATATAAACAGATAAACCTGAGACTCTCCCAAATGACCAATCAGAGTACAGGAATAAGGCACGAATTATCACGCACACTTGAAAACAAATGGACGTGGTTGTATGTACTGTGAAACTGTGTTGTAACAACAGACAACATCGTGTACTCACGTGGAGCAAAAAAACTTTTTCTGAATTTTGGTGCTGCAGGGTTTTTTTTAGTCACTTTTGTGTGGATCATCATTCTTAACTATCAATATTATTTTTGTTGCCACTCCGTTCTTGTATGTCTTTAGTTAATACTTGATTTAATCATAGATTGAAAGGGAATTATATTTTGACCACTAAATGAGTACGAAAGAGCTGTTCTTACCAAGTGCACGAAAGGAGTCATGGAGGACTCCTGGGGAAGTCTTAGGGCTTTCTGCAAAAAGAAGTTGGATCTCTGAAAGGTCGGAAAATTGTGAGCAGAGCACAGCAACCTCAGTCGGCAGGGGGAAGAGGGAAACTTCAACGTGTGAGTATGGGTCAGGTCAGCAAGCACTGCTTCCTGCGCTAAGAGAGGCTGCTCACAGGAGAGCAGAGGCTTTGGTGTGGGGGCGAGGTTCAGGCATTTCGCCTTGCACTGGCACCGCAGTTAGAAAAGTCCCAAGAAGAAATCAGAGCATCACGACCTGAGTTGCCTACTTCCTTCAGTGGTGGGATCCGTCTTCATGAGAAGGCTGACAGCAGTGTTTGTGCTGAAGATACCAGGATTAGGAGATATGCACTTGTCCTCAAGTCCTTCGCTGATGGCACCAGCTTCTCTAAATACCAGCTCTGCAGTATTTAGTATTTTATTTGCTTGAAACTGAAAAGGCCAAGAAGAGACCAAATAATGATTCCTACAGAAATGATTGTCTTCAGACTCTCAAGTAATAAATCAGCCAGGCAAGGACCATTTGCTCAAGGACAGCAGACTCCATTGAGACTGGAATGGAGAGAAGTCAGCATGAAAACGTGGTGAAGCCCTTGCTGTGGATAAAGCCAGTGTTCATGGGCTGAGGGTCTCGAGGGACATTGGTTGGAGGATGCCTTGTCAGTCTACATCCCCTCCACTTAGAGGAGTGATGTGTTACCTGTATGTTGGTAGTTCGTCTGGGTGGAAAGAAGTCCCACCTCTAACCATGACTAAGGGCAAGAAAATAAGATTGAGCTGGTTCTGCTGGCACCCACCTACCATCCCTGTACTCTTGATGCTGAGGCTGGATGATTACTGTGAGTTCCTGACCAGTCTGGGCTACATAGTGAGTTCAAGGCCAGCCTGCACTGCATAGTGAGACCCTGTTGAGAGAGACAGACAGACAGACAGACAGACAGACAGACAGACAGACGGAGAACGACAGAGAAGAAAAAGAAGAGGAAGGAAGGGGGGAGAGAGAGAGGAAGAAGAAGGAGGAGGGGAGGGGAGAAGACAGGAGGAAAGAAAAGACAAGACTGAACATGTTTTAGACATTTATTTGCTTGAAACTGAAAAGGCCAAGAAGAGACCAAATAATGATTCCTACAGAAATGATTGTCTTCAAATTCTCAAGTAATAAATCAGCCAGGTAAGGACCATTTGCTCATGGACAGCAGACTCCATTGAGACTGGAATGGAGAGAAGTCAGCATGAAAACGTGGTGAAGCCCAGCCTGCAACAGGTCATGATTTGGGTGAAGAATTTGTGGGATAAAATCCCTGACAGCTCTGTTGTCAGCACATTCTGAACAGGCTATGTGAACGAGAAGTGCTCATTTAAGGAGGGCGCTGTTGCTAGACCGGAGGAAGTGGAGCCAGTGTTCTACAGCGAGTGGAGTCACAGGAAATTCACACTGGAATTTGGGGTTTGGAGAGTTAAAGATGTTCTATAAGATAACATGACTGTATATGAATAAATGTAGATTTTATACATGAATGTAGTCTGTTGTACATGAAAAATAAGGTATCCCCTGAAAATAAGCAGTATTGCACCTTTTGGAGCAAAAATAATAAAAGGCCTGGCTTTATTGGAGAAATATGGAGTAGGCAGAGTTGGATTTAACTAGGAAGTTGATTTAGCAAAGCAAGCATGAGGATGTAGTGAGGAGACAGAAGAGGGACACAGGGGTGACTAACGATTGACTAGGAGGCAGAATAGAGCTGAGCAACCAGGAAAAGTGGTTCTACAAAGGCCTGCAGGACTCCAGGAATGAAGGACTTGCAATTGGAGTACTAAGTAAGCTGGGAGGATGGTGGTGAGCAGAGCAGAGAAATTGAAATTAAGGTAATGGGGAATTGAAAGTCAAGAAATAAAAAGGCTGGCCTAGGTGAGTGAAAGAAGAGTTTTGTAGGTGATAAAAACCTGGAAAACCGGGGCCAGAGAGATGGCTCAGTAGAATAAGTGCTTGCCCAGCAAATGCAGGGGCCTGAGTTCAAACCCTGGTTCTGCAAAAAAAAAAAAAAAAAAGAGAGATCGTACATGTGAATTCTGTTGTCACTCTGAGCTGAGCGGTGATATTAGATAGGAACAGAGCCAAGGGCAGAAATCCTTGATGTACTGAGCCAGTGAGGGGGGTCCTCATGGTACAGCAGATACATAGTAGTGAACGTGAAACTCAGGCTGGAACACTCATGCTGCCCTTAAGGCCTGCCGTCTCTGCGCTGTGGGGGAATGAGACAGCACAGGCTTATTTCTCCTGTACTCTCAGTTTTTCTGTAAAGACTGATGGCACTGCTATATTTGGTGGTTGTTGGGTTTTTTGTTTGCTTTGCTTTCTTTAAAACTTTAATTTATTAATGTAAATAAGGTAAACAGCAGGCTCACAGCCTCTCCACAGTTTTCCTTTCTGAGCTGATTCTTCAGGGGTATGTGACATATATGTGTCTGTATGTCTACGTCTCTAAATGTTGGCCATTTATATTTCTGTGGTTTTCAGCTTTGTCTGTGTGTTCTTTTATTTGTGAGATGAAAAGTTAACTCCTGTATGCCACACTTCCAAACCTGCACGCCCCATCCTAATAAGAGGATCATACTTGGGATTAGATCAAGATACAAATCAGTGATTGGCTTTTTTGCATATTGAGAAGTGTGCAGTCATCAGTAGCATCTAATTCTAGAATATTTTTCACTCCCAAAATGAGGTTTCCATTTCCTCCATATTCCTGTTAACACTTGTTATTGTTCATCATTTTTATTAAACCCATATGAATAAAACTTGGAGGATTTGGTCTCCCATTGTGGTTTTTACTTGTATTTAACTTTTCACCAGTTATCTAGAACATTTCTTCACACGTTTATTGGCCATTTATATATTTTCTTTTGTGAAATGCCTTTGCAAATTAATCTTCTGTTTGGGTTAGTTGTCTTGTTATTGTTGAGTTGTAAGCATTCTTAGTCTGTCGATTATATTTCACATTCTTTTTTTCTTTTTCTTGTACTGGGGATCTAACTCAGGACCTTGCACTTGCCAGGCAGGTGCTTATGCCTGTGAGCCATCCCCCAGCCCCTATTTTCACATTATTATAAAACTATTACCTATTACAAGATACAAAGATTTATTCTAATGTTCTCTTTTAGGGTTTTATGTGTGTGTGTTTTAGTTTTAGATCTATGAACCATTTTGAGGCTTTTCTTTCTGAACATGAAGTTTTAAGTCCTTTATGTGTATTTTTTTGACACTATTTAAAATATCCAGTTGAATATTCTGAAGTTCATGTAGCTACTCAATTGTGGATGGAACTTTTATTTCCAGTATTTTGAAAGGGCTGGTCAGGGCTTGTGCTAGTGCTCTGGAAGCTGAGTTAGGAGGGTTGCAGGTCTGAGCCCAGTCCGGGCAGCGGAGTGCTGTAGCCAGATTGTCTCACAGCTGAAAACGCCAATTAAAGGTTGGGTTTAGCTCAGCGTGAAGGCTGCCAAGTTCAGTCGCCAGGACTGCCAAAATGGGTGGGGTTTTCCCCCTGAATTTAAGGTTCCAATTCAAAGATAGTTTCTCATATGTAGAATTGCTGTTGGTGACTATAACTTACCACTTTTGAAATTTGTGATGAAAAACAACTTGCTTTCACTAGCTATTTACTTTTAGTTTGTCATTAATTATTCTTAGTTTTGGAAACCAGGACACCAAAAAGCTTGTACAGCCTGACCAATGTGTAGGATGATAATAACAACATGTAGTTAATTGAGTCTTGGCATAACTGTTTAAGGACTGTGTTGTTTATTTCACTTGACTCCTGAAAAATTAAAACGGAAGATCAAGGAAGCAGGCTTACCCCGGAGTGCACAGCTGTGAAGTTGCAACAGAGGCAGAGTTAGGCCCTTGCGGTGCTGGAGGCTGCTCGGCGATGGCAGTACATGATGCCCCTAGCAATCTGGAGTTCAGCTGGGGACCACGTCAGGAGTCAGGCCTAGATGTCTACATTTTTAATGATGCTAAGGTTACACTGAAGAGCATTACAGAGCAACATGGGTGCTGGCTGGCACACTGGCTATTTGACTCTCTAAGCCAGCTTCCAGCAGCGTGGAATGTGGCTGCTACTAGCCACATTGCCATTTTGAGAATTATGTTCCTCTGGATTTTTTCAATCCTCTGGGTGACACTGTAACCCTCCATTGCTGTCCAGGGTGCATATCTTCTGGCCCTCCTTATTTGACCTGAATGCCAAGGCGCAGCCTCTCTACTTTCTGCTCTATTTTTTCTAGCCAGAACCCACTCAACTGCTTACTACTCTCACTGGCTCAGCTAGAAATCTCATAGCTGTGTGGAGGCCATGGTTCTCAGCCATGATGGAAAATTAGAATCACTTGTGAAGCTCCTTAAGCCTTTATGTGTAAATGGTGATTGATTTGGTAGGCTGTAGGTAAATGTGTTCTATGGTCAGGATCAGAAACCTTTGATCTTGGCATTAGTGACAAAGATGACTATCTTAATCTTAAGGAATGTTAGCTGTTCTATCCCAGGTGCTTTCAGTAGTCCCACAAGACAGCAAGATATGGTCAGTTTTCTAGTTTCTAGAACCTCGCCTGTATTCTTCACCACAGTGATAAAATTTACCATGTTTAATAACTTTCCCAGGAAGGAGCACTGAGTCCAAAGATTAGCATCCTCTGTCTAGGCTCACAATCTAGTCTAGGAGGCAAATGTGGACTCTCTGGTACACTGTAAAAATTTCTCCTCACTGTATTAGCCAGGGGCTCTGAATCCCTGTTTCCTCTGGGAGAGGAGAGTGTTATTGATGAGGAAAAAAACTTGTGAACACTTCAGAGCAGAGGCCACATAATCACAGCCTTGAAATGCAAGAAGAGTTTTTGCTTGGCAAGGATGGCCAAGAAAACCACAAGAAGAAAGAGGGAGCTGTGGCAGTGCACCCTGTGTTCAGGAAGCAGCAAGTCTCCTGGAATAGGATCCTGATGTAGCCTTCTTTACTGACAAGATAAGACTAAAAAGGGATGAGACAGATGGTTAACCTTCATTCAGAAAGAAGATGCAGATTTTTACCATTAAGCGCACTAATTCCTCAAGAGGCCTCCAAGAAGCCCATGGCTCAGTAATCCAGTCGTTAGTGCCCATCATTACCAGAGCTCTTACGTGGCTGATAGGAGGTTGGCTCGTTTAAGTTGCTTGGGTACTAAATGGAGTGTCATGTTTGAGTGAGTGGGCCACAGTAGTGACATGCTGCTCACCTGTCAGAAGCAGTGCAGTACATCTCTAGAGGGGAATAAAAAGATAAAAGACCAAGTTGCAGAACATGTACATTTATGTGCAGTAAAATCTACTAGGGTTGGGTTACATTTTTTAAGGTATTATGTAGACAAACCTTTGTACATAAGCACATAGAAAATAGGGCATGCCCAAGAATGTAAGTGAAGTGAGGTGGTTAAAAAGAGGACATCATATTATTCTTCTTCCTCTTTATACTGTTAGAATTTTTTAATCATGGAATTCCTTTCTTATAATCTGTTTAAAAAATAAAATTGTAATTTAACCCAAAGTTTCACTAACCTTTAGTGTCAACAAAATATCTTTAACTCCCTACTCCCACCCCTGGATCATAACATCCAAAAGAAAGGGGATTCCCCAATTTTCCAATGTCAGAGTCCTGCTGGCCCTCAGAGAACACTCCCAGTAGTGCCATGCAGTATTAGAAACCTAGATAATGTGCATTTGCCCCTGTCCCTGTTCCGTCTCCAGTACCATCTTAGAGTTGCTGCATTGTACAGCTCACATTATTTCAGGACTTTTGTCCTAAATACCTGCTTCAACCCATTTAAATGGAGCAAATGGCTGTGACAGCAGTGCGGTGATTGTTGGCCTGCACTGAATGTTGGCCGCCAAGTGTGGCCTGTGGTGAAGTGTGGCAGGTGACAACTTCCATTCCGTCTGAATAGTAACTGTAACCAAGTTGTAGAGCAGGAGGATGAGGACCACCCAGTGCTCCATGGACAGGTCATTTTTGTAAAGTGTTTTCCAAAGGAAAATTAACTTTGGCTGGTTCTAAATGTGTGACTGATGAGAAATGTTTAGGTAGAAGTCAGTTTGTAGACTTTCTGTCTTAAGGCCAGACTGCTTCGGTAGTGAAAAGCATAGAATATGGCAGGATAATAAACTGGCTAGACTTACTACTTGCAAGTCTTTATTCTTGGTAAAAGGGATTGCACATTTATATGAGCTCATCCTAAATTCAGTTGCATATAAATGCAATTCAGTAATGGAACTGAATTAAATATCCAGTTTATAATTCATAGGCTGAGAAATAAATTTTTTTTTGTTATTTAAAGACAACTGTTTTAGAAAGCTTAGAAGGAAAATAAAATAATGTCTATAGGAAAGTCAGAGAGTAGAGAAGCACAACATCTGTAAGAGCTTGCCTGGCCACACATAGTGATCCTGATTAGAATTCCAGCCCTCGGGAGGCTGCATTAGGAAGATCTCGAGTTCCAGCTCAGCCTGGGCAATTTAGTAAGCCCCTGTACCAAAATTAAAAGGACAGGGGAATGAAGCTTGTTGTGAAGGGGATCCATCCCCAGCATTGTGTCCTCCACCCCCATTGCTGTTGTGGAGACAGGGATCCTTAGAGACCTGTCCACCAAGGAGCTGCCTTTAATACATGTAGAAAGGTGACCCAGATGAACATCTGTGCCCAAGTCACATAAGAAGGGCTTGTGCCAAGTTTTCTGTTTCTGTTTGCAGGGCCTCTTTTTTCCCTGGCATCCATCTGGATTATGCATATCTCTTATGATAGCTTTGCCTAACAGCCCATCTCACTGTTGTTATCCTCCCTGAAGTGTTAACTATGTTAAGGTTAGCAGGACCTTCCTATGCTTTGTCACTGTTAAAATGATAGTAATGTAAATCTGTGTTCACATAGGAAATGTTCATGACATGTTAAGCAGGTTGTGAATGACCAACATCTAGATGTGTGAAAAACGCTCATCACTAAAACTAAGGGAAAATAAAACCACAATGGGATATCATTTTACGTATTGGCTTTTATAAAGATAAACTAGTCCATCTCTACTGGGGATATAGCCAAGGGAAATGAGGTCAGTATGTGGGAAAGACATCTGTACACCAATATTCACTGCAGCCACAGTCACAGAAACCAAGATATGGGATCAGCCTGTGTCCATCAACAAATGAAGGGATTAAAATGTAGTTTATATTCACAGTGGAATACTATTTAGTCTTTTAAAAGGATGAAATGTCACTTACAATAACGGGTGAATCTGGAAGGCATTCAGAGAAATACACCAGGCACAGAAATAAAAATATTTCATGATCTCTCTTATGCGGGATCTTAAAAAGTTGAACTCAGAAGCAAAGTGTAGTTACAGGGGTGGGAGGTGGGAAGAGAAAGGCAGATGGAAAGATGTTGATCAAAGTATTTCAAGTTTCGTATATATAAAATGAAAGAAGTTCAGGGGCTATTATAGAGCACAGTAACCAGAGTTAATGTGCAGTACACAGTACTTGCAAATTTGTAAGAGAATAGATTTAATTTTTTTTTTTTTTTTTGTATTTTAGGGAAGGGTCTATAGGGTGTTCAGGGTCTCACTACTAGATCGCACTTGTAGTAATCAGGAATGTGCCACCACACCCAGTCTTGCTTGCCGTCTCTATGCACCCCGGGGTTGGGGCCAGCACAGCAGGCCTGGGGATTGAACCCCTGGCCCCTGCGCCTGCTTGCAGGTGCTTTAACCTGCTGAGCTATTTGGTTGGCCCTAAGAGAATAGATTTTAAACATTCTATTACAAAAAAGTGAGGTGATTAATATGTTGTCTTTAATCATTCCAGAATGCATACATATGTCAGAACATCACATTGTCCCTATTTACACATAGAAAAGGAAAAAAAAATGTGGTGGCTAAAGGTTACACCTTTGTGCACATTGTGATCTCATGTATGAAGATGGGAGGTATGCAGTATGTGTTACATTCACAAATACAGGAACAGTGCCAAAGCGATTTACCTGGGTGCTTTGAGATCTTTCTATTTTGTATACTTTATAGATTTTTACAGCTTATGTTGTACAGCAGGGTAATCAGGAAACTGGCTCAGAAGGGGAAGGAAAATGCTGAAAGGATATAGTAAAAACTGAGTGATTTATAACCTTATGCCAAACAGACCCTTAGGTGATTAAGTTAGCTATCATTCTCTTTTATGAGGTTTTAGGGACTTTTCTGTGGCTTTCACTTCTGATTTTCATGATCCTCTCGTGTTTCCTTTCTGTAGCAGTGACGAGCACTCAGAGCACTCCTGCCAAAGCCCCCAGGGTGAAGAGCAGTCCAGCGCTGTCCTCCCCATCCTCTGCTGCTTGCGCGCCAAGCTGTGCTGGAGACCTTCCGCTTCCTTCAAATACTCCCACGGCCTCCATCAAAACCCCTCCCACCAAGACCCGCTCTCCCACCAGCAGAAGAGGCGCGGTTTCCTCTGTCTCTCCTAAGCCACTCTCATCTTTCAAGATGTCGCTTAGAAACTGGGTGACCCGAACACCTTCCTCATCACCACCCGTCACTCCACCTGCATCTGAGACTAAGATCACGTCTCCAAGAAAAGCCCTCATTCCTGTGAGCCAGAAGTCCTCTGGAGCAGACTCCTGCTCTGAGTCTAGAAATAGAGTGAAGAGGCGACTAGACTCGAGCTGTCTGGAGGGCGTGAAGCAAAAGTGTGTGAAGAGTTGCAACTGTGTGACTGAGCTTGATGGCCAAGTTGAGAATCTTCATTTGGATCTGTGCTGCCTCACCAGTAACCAGGAAGACCTTAGTAAAGACTCTCTAGGTCCTCCCAAACCAAGCAAGATTGAAGGAGCCACCACAAGTATCTCTGAGCCTCCTTCTCCAGTCAGTCCTTACGTTTCAGAAAGCTGTGCCACTCTGCCTCTTCCTTTGAGACCATGTGGAGAAGGGTCCGAAGTGGTGGGGAAGGAGAACAGCTCCCCAGAGAATAAAAACTGGTTGTTGGCCATGGCAGCCAAACGGAAGGCTGAGAACTCCTCTCCACGAAGTCCATCGTCCCAGACACCCACTTCGAGGAGACAGAATGGAAAGACGTCACCAGGCCTGGTAAGTCAGCAGTGGTTAGAAAACAGACTTTGTAACTTGAAGAGGGCCAGACAGAGACAGATCTCTCTTCTAGTCAGAATGCTTAAAAGACAAAAAGTAAATCTATTTATTGTTCAAGTTACCAAATTTAGCACATAAAAATACAGGACAAATTTGTGTGGTCCTTTTAAAAACTATTTAAATGTGTCTGAGATTCATGTGTGACGGTGCTGTATTTCATTTGGCAACCCTGTTTACACCCATTAAAATTCACCTTGATGAGGCTCTTGCTCCTGTCTTAATAGCCTGATTCACTGAAGCTTTTTTCCTCATTAAAAAAAATAAAATAAAAAATTAAAAAATAAAACTTTTCTCATATCAATTCAAAAATATCTTTTCTCTCCTCTTCTCCCTGTCAGACAGTATGCTCTCCTTTTTTGGTAGATAAAGCTGTTGTTCTTGGGAAAGTTGCCAGCATCCTTAAGAGGATTTTTAGTTTGTATCACATTTTATTATTTAACATAAAATGAAGATTACATGCTTACAAAGCAATTAAAGTACAGAATCCTTCAAGATTTTTATGGCTTCTCCCCAATCTTGTATAGTGGTCTTGCCTGTACTAGTATTCTTAGTTAGCACCTGTATTTTTGGAAGAGTGGAGGAGGGGGTGCAGAAATTGAACCCAATTTGAGACAAGATCTAAATTGTCCATGTTCATCTCAGACTTAGTCTTCCTGATTAACCTTCTAAGTAGCTATTTGTCCAGTCTTCTAAACATTCTGCATTTTAGCATAGTGTACTTATCTTTTTAGGCCTCATGTTCCATGGGCTGACATAATATTCAATTAGATAATGTCAATAACATGTTGCTGGCAGGAATCATCTGTGAACCTTAGCAAGTGTATGATTTATTATCAGGTGGAGGCAGCAGTGGCCAGGAGCTCTGGGTTGTGCTACGGTGTACCAGTCAGGGAATAGTGAGCTTATGTTAGCTCCTTTACAGGTTCAAGGGATATGGGGGCTTGGGAAGTTGCCATGCTGGCTCCTGGTAGCTCTTGTTCTATGTTGGAGGAAGTAGCAAGATGACAGAAGTTCAGGCCAGGAATCAGTCAGCCGCGCCTGCCCTTTGAAGTGGAGAAGCTGGATACTCGGAGGCCACGTCTGGTTTAAAAAGTGGTCATATCATCCCCCACCTGTTACCATAAGACCTGTCACATAAGTTCAGGGTAGATAAGCCAAAGTATTTTAAAGACTTTCCAGTGTACAGATTGTAAGTGAGACCATGCTGTGTAATATGAGGAAGAAAACAAGTGCTAAAAGGAGACTTTTTGTTTCCCTTTTTTGCTTAAGGTTTCAACTGTTCTTTGCCCCTATGCAAAATGTCTTTTTTTTTCCTCAGAGGAATGGGTCTCAGCCATATGTTAGCAGAAAAGTAATTTCATAAAAAATTATTTTCACTAACATGTAAAGTTTTAAAGTTTTAAATTGAATATGGTGGCTCATGCCTGTAATCCCAGCACTCAGGAGGCTGAGTCAGGAGGATCACTGTGAGTTTGTGGTCAACCTGGCCTTCAAGTGAATTTGAGGTTAGCCTGGACTATGTAGCAACACCCTGTCTCAAAAAACTGAGGGGAATAAGCTTTTTAAAAATAAGGTACTAGTCTTTATTTATTTAGTCTTTTTAAGGCAGGCTTGAACTTTATAGTCCAGGCTAGCCTTGAACTCAAAGCAGTCCTCTTGGGTCAGCCTCTCAGGTGCTGGGATTACAGGTGTGTGCAGTCACACCTGGCTTGATCTGTATTTTTTGAAGCAAAGGGTTTTTGTTGTTGTTGTTGTTGTTTAGGGAGGGTCTCACTATGTAGTTCTGCCAGAACTACATCTTGCCTCAGCCCTCCCATGTGTAGGAATGACTTGTGTGGCACCACACCTGGCCAAAGCTAAGTTTTTTGTTTTTCTTTAATGTGATGATAATGGAGGAAACCCTACCTAGTTTATGGCACTGATTTTTTTCTATTTTACCAGGAATCGAACTCAGGATGTTGCACTTGCCAGGCAGGTGCTTATGCCCCTGAGCTATCTCCCTGGCCTATCTTAACCTAGTTTATAATTTGAAGGATTTACTAATTTATTTCGAAGAAGATGGTGGTTGTAACCACTTTAGTTCCTACTAGGAGGCTTAACTGGTATTTTTTAAACTTTCATGGTGAATCAACCAAAAGGCATTGCCATCAGAAGTATTTGAGACCGAAAGCTGGCTGACTAATCAAATTTCTAGGCATCCTAAATTAAGGTACTGTTAGTGCTAACTTGTTTGTGTGACGTTGAACTTTATCTTGGGCGTTCTGTGAAATGTAACTTTTCTTCTAGGTCACCATCACGCCCAGCTCCATGAGGAAAATCTGTACATACTTCCACAGAAAGTCCCAGGATGACTTCTGTAGTCCTGAACACTCAACCGAATTATAGCTTCTGTTCCGAGTGAGTTAACTGAACTTTGGTCCACTAACCCTGAAGGAAAAAGAAAGACTAACTCTGGTCTTCATGAAGTAAATTTGTCACTGTGTAGCATTTTGAAAAACAAGTCTTCACTTTTTAAATTATCCGTCCTTTCTGTAATAAAGCCATCCCAGTTCTTGGAGGCAAAGAACCAGACCAAGCCTTGTCCAGTACCCCCGACAAGGGCGCACACATTGGACAGCCTGCAGTGCAGCCTCGGGCAGCCGGGTGGGAGACACCCTCTGCAGAAGGCCCGGGTCCGCCTGCCCTGTTAGCAGCATTATATTGGAAATATATGGTCTTTCTCTAGGCTTTTGTGTGTTTTTTAAATATATATATATATATATATATATATATATATATGTGATGTTTAGATAAGTACATTTGTGTTGGTTGTTAAAATATAATCTTGAGCTAAAGTCATCTTGATTTTAAATGCAAACTCTGAAGAAAGAGGGACAACAATAGATGTCTGGATTTGTCTTTTTTTGCCAAATATAACTCGTATATGAGATTTAACTCCCCATGTTTTTAACTAGGCAATCCTCTTAGCAACCCAACATTGCTTTCTGTAGGTTGTGATTTTGCCTCTTATTAGGGGAAGATGTTTTATATAATCAGTAATCAGACACTGAAGAGGGTTGTGGTTGTATTTAAGTGCAGTCCTCAGTTCTCTTGGAGCTGTGATTTTTTTTAAGTCATCACATCTTAACCTTGATAATTCTATAAAAAATTGATAGTCTCATAAAAGAATTGAAAATCCAGAACCTAAAAGATAAATCTTGGCTGTCTCTTCATGTTCATAAAAATAATAGCTTTCCAGTATAACCCTGAGTAAAAACATGAGACTTTCTCTACATACTACTAAAGCAGAGAGTATAGCAACTGCAGAATATTGCCAGTGCTTCTCCCTTAAATAACAACATCAGTCATTGTGAAATAGGCTTGCTGTAGATTTTCTGTTTGTGACCTCACAAAAAGCTTTACATACTTGAAAGAGATCCCTCCCAGTGATCAAAATTCATGAATCTTCTTTATATCCCAAAGGACTGACAGGCTTTACTCCTATTTTTGTTATAATTTTGAAGTCTGTTATTAATGTAAATTCTTTAATTCATTTGAGATTGTAAGTTTGTGACTACCGGGAGGACACAGGTTAGTTAAACATAGGTTCTCCATGGGTTTGTCCAAGGAGAAAATAGAAAGGAAGCCACAGAGCTGTAGTGACAAAACCAAGCAGACCATCACCTTAACTGAGTACTTAGGGAATGTGCTCACGCTGGGTGTTTGGTTTTTGAGGGTTAGCCACATGTTATTTATGACAATTCCTGCCAATAATGCTATCTGTCTCTGTCGGGTTTGGAAAGCCACTGGGGGGTCAAGGGGTGCATGATAAGCAAAGATCAGTTGAGTAGAGAGCTTGTGATTGTGTTTTTTTTCTGCACGTCCTCTGGTGGTGCTGCAGAGTGACATTGGAGTAAATGCAGCTGAGTGTCTCACTAGGTATGACGTGTCCCACTTGGAAAACCAGGACCTCAGGTGGGTACCAAAGGGTAACTGTGATGGGGTAATAATTACCCCCACTGGTGCTAGCGTCAGGCTTTGAGCTGATCTTGAATAATAAAGCCTTTACCTTACTTGATGTTCTTATCTGAGTTTGTAACATTAACCAAAAAGCACACAAAAGAGCAATAGAGTGGTAATCAAGAATCCCTTCTACTTAGTCACAGAATAAAATTTGTTTATTCCGAAGGGTATAATCTAGTTCAAACTGAAAGAAGTTTCGATAAAACACATCTCAGTTAGTCATACCTTGAACATTTAGCACAGCCTGGATTACTTGGAGGGTGGGGTGGTGTAGTTCTTTTTCTAAACAAGTATTTCCAGCACAGACTTTTCCATTTGAATACATTCCGGGCACAATTGCTATGATGCTGTATTAGTTCCTTTCAGCTATTTCAGCCCAGGCCCAGGGTTGACTGATTAGTCTGTTTAAATGTCTTTTAATCTGGGCTGCGCATTTAACGGATGTGCATCAAAACCATTTGTATCGGGTGTTGGTTTGGAAGTGGGAACCCTAGCTATGGCCCTAATAGCTAAAACTGTACTAAGACTTTTGGGACACCTTATGTGGGAGGCATTTTTTAAAAAAATTTAACTGCAATATGGTTGACTGGAGAGTTTTTCTAAGTATGTGTGTGTACACACTTGCACGCACACGGGTTGCTTTAATCCCCAGTATAAGGGACAGTCTCATGTAGCTCACATGCTTGTTCACCATGAGCCTTTTGACAGCCTATCAAGCAGACACGGCTGCCCTTACCTCTGTTTTCCTGCTTTCTCAGCCCCAGGAAGGTTACGGTTCCTTCCCCACTGCTACTAAAGCGAGGCCAGGTGGTCTCCCAGCGCTGATACCACAACGAGGCCACAGAGGCAGCAGTTTTCAAACATGGGTCAGGAGCAAGACAGTGAGAACGTGGCATTGGAAAGATGGTCAGTGGCTTTTCCGTAGCAGGCCACGTGTGCACCTGCGTCATCTCTAAAGGCCCCAGTGTAGGACCCTGGAGAGCAGGCCTTGGCCGCACAGTCAGGTTGGCGCTTTTCCACAGGCCTCACTGCTTCTTACACAAGCCTTCATGGGAATTCTTTGCCTGTCCTAAATTTGATTCATGCCATGTTACAGGTTACCTGGTTTACTCAAATCTTGAGAGATCCTCCGTGATGCCTCAGCTCTTTAAATATTGGTTGGAAGTTACAGGCAGGCCTAACGATATTTTGTTAAGCTTGAGATGAATTTAATGCTTTACTGGAACCAATGCCAGAAATACAAGCCGAACTTGTTACACAGTAACTGTTTTGTCATCTCAAGCCATGGAAAAACCTGTTTGTGAGCTGCATTTAAATGCATGCTTGATGTGCAGGGGCTGTTAAGGAAGGATGGGAGTTAAATTCAGCTATTAAAAAAAAAATCACCTGAGCGTGGAAAGCAGCTTGTTCAGTTCACCGTCTACGGGGAGCATGCACAACACAGACAGGTATTATATTAAAAAATACGCTGCTTTGATTCCAAACACCCCTGTTCTTTCACTGCTAACCCAGGAAAGAGGATTTCAAGAACATATAATCAGAATTCTTTATTTTAACTTTGAAGCTTTACTATCCCATTTCTCTTCCATTTCCTCTTTCTTTCCTTAGCTTGCCACAGGGCCTTTCTGTTTTGACATTCTCAATAACTGGACTCGAGCCATCCTGCAGAGTACAAATAGGAGAAGCACATTTCAGAACACCTTTTATCGGAAGGACCTCAACTCAGCCAAAATTTGTGTATTCATCACTAGGTGTGCCACCTAGGCTAATATCAGCATCTGAGAAAAACAAACCAGATTTCCAAGTCCCCTGAGTGAAATTATTTGTGAGTGGTTATTAAGCAGCAAGTGCCGACGCAGACTCTCCTCTGAGAATGTAATTCAGTGGCTGCTTAAAGCACCTGGAATTTTTCAGTGTTGTAGTTGGAATCTTAAATGTCCTGCAGAGGCTCTTATGTTAGAACATTAGTCCCAGGCCGATAGTTCTGGTAGGTGGTAGATCCTTTTAAGAGGTGGGGATGGAAGTTGGGTCATGGAGTGTGTCCTTGAAGGGACTCTTAGGACTCCAGCCCTTCTCTTTGCTGTTTGGCTGCCATAAGCCAGCAGGCCTCATCTGTTGTGATGTTCTGTATCACCACAGTGGGGCCAAGGACACATGTCTGTCACTGCTGGATACCTTACACAAATTGAAATGCTTTTTGCATACGTACTTCTATTCCTTATAGTATTACAAATAATGGTTGAAAATGTGACAGATCCAGACTGCCTAGCTTTGAATCCAACCCCTAGCTGTGTGACCTTAGACAAATTACTTTGACTCTGTAAATCGGTTTCCTGTCTATAAAATGACATTATGTAGTTACTACATGTGAAGCTTTCAGGACAGTGACTGGCACATAATAGCTAACATATATTGAGCAGTTACTCTTAGATGTTATTCTCACAAGATAAAGGGTAGGAGTTATTATCTATATCTGGTAAGTGGAAGTAATGTTTTAAGTAATTAACTTGTTTCTGTTCCCTTTGCACTAGAGCTGCAGTTTGTGGAGATATGGAACTGTAAATCATCTGAGAAGCTTTTCCTTTTTAAACATAATACAACCAGGCTTCCCAGTCCCAGCACTTTTCTAAAAGGAGAAGTAGGTATGTAGGAAAAAACTCTCCAGTCCCCCAAGAATTTGAGATTTGTGACTATCCCACCAGCCACAGGAAAATTAGGGAGGCGACTTCATAGATGCCGGCAACCAGACATTAAAGAGCTGTAAGCTGCAGATCTCTGTCCCAGGCTGGAGGCAAGACAAAGCCTACCTGTCCATTTCCTGACAACTAGGGCAGCTCTCCCGCGTGGTTTCCCATGCGATCACCTTTAGGGAGGAAGCTGGGCCTGAGGTTCAGGAGATAGTCTGTCACTTGTCAGGCTGTTGGGCTGTGTGGCCTGCGGTGAGCATACGGAGAAGAAGCAAAGCTCAAAACAGGCCACAGGGCCCTGGCAAGCGCAAGGTCCAGAGTTTGATTCCTGGTACCAAAAAAAAAAAAACAGGCCATAGTACTGTTTACATCTGTTTTGTTTTCAGGATACAAAAGATTCAAACACGTGATTGAGAAATGCTGGGCAGGCTCTGTACTCTGCTCCTACTCGATGGGTCTCTTCCCTAGACTCTTCCTTTTGGTGCCAGTAATACTTGTTGCCCTTGTCACGTGGGTGCCAAAGTTCCAGCCATGAGAATTGCTTTGACATTTTGGTGGGCAAAGCCAACACTGGGATTTCTGTTGGCATCTAGGCATCAGATTTATGTGGCCACCGATGCTGTTCGGGCCAGTGGTTTCCAATTTACGGGCATTTATAGAATGTGGCATCCCCTTATTAGATGAGTTGGCATCTGCTGCTCTGCAGATACTCTTGGCACCTGGATCTTCATGAGTTTGTGCCTGAGTTACTCATTCAAATGGAAGGCCCCACCCCCACCCCCAGTTAATAGCCTTGCTTAACTTTGTCAAAAGTTAAAGTCTGAAAGAGATTATACAGATCAGCCCTTTCCTATAGTAATATATTACCGGGTGATATATGTTATTGAAACAAAAAATTGTAAGTAAACCATCTGGCCCTGCTATGTTGACATGGATTTAGCAAATATTGTCATTCCACATCACTCAGACCTCCAGCACTTCTCTGAACTGACTTCTACCTTTTCCCTGTCTCTTGCATATGCTCAGACACAAGTTTCCAGGAATTGCTTGAAAAGAAGCATAGTGGGAATTTACTAATTGTGGCTGTGTGATAACTTAGTACAGGTTTGGTAACTAGAAAAGCCAAAATCTAGGGACCATAGGTACCTCATAATGAGTTCACATTCGGATCAGCTATTAAGGTCCATTTGGAAATGCTGCTTCCCCAAAACCATCTCAGACTTGAGATGGGAGTAAGAGAATCCAAACCCAAAGCACCATGTCTTCACAAAGATGTTGCCTAAAAGACAAGCTGAATGCATGTTAGCATCTGGAGGCTGGTTTTGACAAACATTTCTCGGCTCCCTAATTAGGGCATGAGCTATGAGCTTTGAATTGCTGCACCTGTAATTACCTGACTCTGGAAAACTAGCCTCTAAAACCAAAAGCTTAAGTGAAAAAGCCTGGCATTGTATATGGAGAACCCGTAGGGTAAGGAAACGCTGAATGTAGTTCCTCTGGTGCTTAAGAAGGGTTTCTGCTCCAACTAACTCTTGTATAGTGAACTCAATAAAGTACACAGAGGACCCCGAGGAGAGCAGCTTGCTGATTGCCAGTGGGCCAGTTCATGTGTCTGTGTCACACTGTCTTCTGGCCCCAGGCAGTGTCCACATGCCTGCTCTTGCTGGCTCTCGCCAAGGTAGATCGAGTGAGCCCGGCACAGGCACTGAGCACAAGCCCTGGTCAGCCTATGTAACACAAAGGCTTTCTCAGCACTCCCTTCTTCCCCTTTCTGCCCAAAGACCAAATTTCTGACCTTTTACAGTCAAATTTACAGCTTCATGCAATAGCTTTGTAAGTAGGTATGATTATCCCCATTTGAAAACAAACTGGAGCATTAGGTAAATAACTTGCCCAAGAACACATAGACAGCAAGTGGCAGCTTATAGGTTGATCTGACACAGGAACCCATAATCCTAGTTCTCAGTATCATATATTGCTCTCCCAATCAAATATGTGCTGTCCATTTTGTGTACCTTCAAAAGAACCCTCAGAATGTTGCTATCACTTTTCCTATTTGGGTAGTCTAAGAAAAAACATGACTGCTTGAGAGAGGAAAGCATGCTTAAGCTATAGGAGGAAGGGGCTATGCAGGGCTAGCAGCTGGGATCATTACTGCCAACTTGTTCTAGGGACAAGAAATAACATGAAGTGAAAGAAAATGCTCAGAAGTTCACAATCATTCAGGAAAGAAAAGGTGGCGAAGGCTTATTCACAAATAGGAAGACGGGATGAAGGTCAGATACGCATACCCAGTGATCTCACAGTTCAGCCCAGCGTGGGGCGGAGAGCCTGAATGGAACATAAGGGAGACAAACTTGTTCTGTGCAGCCATCATTGCTGCTGCTGCTCCTTGCTCGTGCGCTTTGCCGCCGCCACGAACAGCTGCCCTCTGCCATGTGGCACTCTGCCTTGGAGCCAGCTGAGTATGGGCTGAAACCTCCAGTGACTGTGAGCTAAGTAATAGCCTTTCATTCCTTCATTTTGGGAGTTGGGTATTTGCCCCAGCAACAAGAGGGTAACCAAGACAAAAAGCATATACATGGTATAGTTCTGTTCCAAGCACGTGTTAACAGAAAGAAGGAATAAGCTAGCACTGAGGGACACATAGGTGGGTGATGAAAAAAACAAAGGCGTGATTATTACAGAAACTCTGAACAACGCTTCCCTCTGGAGCACTGTGCTGAGAAGGTAACAGGAAGAGTTCTAGGTTACGGCAGGGTTCTGCTTCCCCCCGTTGGTGGTGTTTGCCCTGTAATTGTGTCTTGCACTTGCATCTCATGACTTTCTCTGTATTTTATGTTTCACACTGTTTTTAGAGGTTTTTGAAAAAAGTAATGAAAGTCATATGATTCTCTAGATGGGCAAATGGTAGGCATGGGCGAATTCTAGAAACACTAGGTCTCTGCAGTCATTCAAAGGGAATAAGCTACAAGGAGCCTCTCTGGCCTTCTTGATGTTTTCTAGGAGGACATGAGAGTCCTCTGTTCTTCCAAAGCTAAATAAACCTACTTTCCTCTACTATGCCATCAAGGTCCGGGATGGTCGTTCAGATTAAAGAAAAAAATCCATGCTTTGCCGTGGCTCAGCTGTAGGGTTTAGGGTCTTCATAACTCGGATTGAGCCAGCATCCAACAGGAGGCTCATGTGGCATTACCAACATGGTAGCGTTTGGTGGCCTTTCAAAGCCCCATGCCATGTGCCTTTCTTTCCCCTTCCTCACTCTCGGATTTGAATTCTTTTTCCAAGATCAGCCATTAAGTCAAGGCAGAAATGAACCATAGAAATCGTATTCTTAGCTGGATGTCTGGTGCATGCCTGTAATCCCAGAACTGTAGGAGTCTGAGGCAAAGATTGCAAGTTCAATTAATTGAGTGAATGTAAGTGTGTATGTGTTCAGTGTGAGGGTCCCCAGTACCACAGAAAAAGAAATGAAAGAAAATCTTATTTGAAAGATAACAATAGTCAGACTGTAAAATTAACCATTTTAAGCAGAGTCACAAAATCTCAGAGTGGCTGAATCCACTCTGCTAGCCCACATTTTTGCATGCCAGTCATCCAGTCTATTATTTATTCTCGTAAATACTATCCTGCCTTTGTTCAGGTGTTTCCTCTGCCTGGAATAGTTTTCCCACTTCATTCCTGCCTTTAAAGTCCTCACTTTAAAAGTCCAGTTCAGTCCTTCCCCTGCTTCCTATGGGAAGTGTTCACAGATTTTCCTAATTAAGCTTTCCCTCCGCTCAGCCCCATCGTGCCAGTTGAAACGCTGTTGCACTGCATATCGCGTCCGTCTCAATGTTATTTCTGTATTTCCTCCGCTAAGTTGTACTTTCCTTGATGTCAATCTCGTTCACCTCTGCACACTCAGTGTTGTGCTAGAGCTGTCCACGCTTATGACAACCGATTACCAAACATTGGGGAGCCCTGTGAGCTGATTGCTATAACGTAGTTTCTGAAATCAGTCGTAGCAAGAACATTTATGCCATGGACACAAGCAAGAGCAGTGAATCAGATCCTTTTCCTCCAGAGCTACCTTGCCAGCATGCCATGCCACGTAGCCCACACCTGTGCCTGCCATAGTTCTTGGCAAAGTAGTTGCAAGATGCATTGCGAAGGTTTCGATGTGTCCTCCCAGAATTCATGTATTAGAAATGTACTCCCCAAACACCTATGCTAATAGTACTTAGGTGAGGAGACTCTGGAAACTAACCTCTTTCCCTGAAAGTAAAGCTGATTGGAAAATAATCAGCCTTACCTAGAGATCAAACACACCAACCCCAAGCAGCCTATCCTTGCCCTGGCTGCCTTCCAGGGTAGCCACTGAGCAGAAGAATAGTGGCACTGTGCGGGAAAGGCAAGGATAAGCTGACTAGGGCTGGCATTTTTGATGTCTAGTTTTCAAGGCTGCTTATTTTCCAGTGAGGTCTTATTTCAGAGGAAACAGGATTAAGTGGAGTTTTGAGGCTGGAACTCAAGGGTAGTGTCAGAGGCTTTATGACGAGAGAGAGAGACACGTGTCTGGTGTGCTTGGTCAGTTGTGTGCTGACATGGTACCAGCTCTGGGGCTTCCCACCTCCAGAAGCACTAGCCAAATAACCTAGAAAAACTACCCAGTGTCAGTTTTACTGTAGGAACAGAAAATGGACCAAGACATGAAGAAGAGGGAACTAGGGAAAGGGCAGACCAAGAATTAGGGAATTCAGTTTCAGTTCAGGAGCCCAACCTCTCAGCAAGTTGGTGAGGATGAGAATTTAAATGAGGCCAGAATGTGGGCAGTCAGCACCCCTTTGCCCTTTCCAGGAGCTGCTTAATAGGATGGAGAGGGCAGTGGCTAGGACCGTGCTGGAGATGCAGGTGCCTGTCAAGCAAAACCCTTCCCCTGGTTAACGTTGTACTTGGATACTCACATGTGTCAGGCCTTCCCTGGACCAAGAGAATACACAGCCCGGTCCTTGAGTTGCTTCTGAGCCCCACGGCAGACGAACAGGAGGACAGAACACATGAATGCTCTGACGAGGATGTGTTCTGGGGACGGGGGGCACACTGGGTGGGCCTGGGTGTCCAGGGCTATTTCTTCACGAGGGCCAATGCTGGGCCGACGCAAGAAGGCATGAACATGTGAAGACATGAAAGGGAGTGGTCTGTCCAAGGAAGTAATCCCAGTTGCCACCTGACAGGACAGAGGGCATAGGCAGAGAACAGTAGGAAACGGGGTGGGGTGGGGTGCGGTGGGTAGTACATGCCTGAATCCCAAGCACTTTGGAGGTTGAGGCAGGAGGATCACTTGCGTCGGATGCCCCCCTGGACTACGTAATGAATTCAAGGCCCTGTCTCAAAAAAACAAAAGACAAAACAACAAAAAGACAGAGAAGAGCAGATGAGTCCTCAGAAGTAGCCAGGGTAGGATACAAGGCCATGGACTTTATCACACGATATGTTATAGAATGTTAGGTGTGGCGTACATGTTTACAATTACTTCTGAAGTAAAATAACTGTGCCAAGGAGTCTGACAAAGGCTATTGCCTCAGAAGTTATACCATTAATGTGAAAAAAAATTGGTAGAAATATAAGGAAAATTGAGACAATTCACCCAGGCTTCAGTGTCCTCTGCAGAAAACAAAGAAAAAAGATGGGTTTTGGGGGCTAGAGAAGGAAAAGAGACTTATTTATAGTTGGGGTACCTAGACATACCCTCTTAGCATCAGGCTGCGCTTAAGGCTGGACTGCCAGAGGGCGCAGCAGCTAAGAGTGTGGCTCAGTGGTAGAGCCGTTGGGTGCCATGTTTGAGGGCCTGGGTTCAGCACTCAGCACTGCAGAACACACCACAATAATGTCAAGGGTACCAATTATTTTTCTCACTTTACAGATGAAGAATCTAAACCTCTTGGCATTTAAATGCTTTGCCTGTGGAAGCAGAGGAGGTCTGGCTAGGATCACTGGCCTCCCAGCTGGTTTTCATGAAAATGGTTTTAAATAACCCTTAGGTGCCCTACTATTTCTTTTTCTCTCCCCAGAGGAGAGACCGGGATGCCACAGCTGGATGGATCCAGATTTGGAGTGTATGGGCTTGTGAGGGGAGCACATCTGGGGGTCCACACAGTGAGCCCCAAGGAAGGGGAGACTAGGAGGATACCCTACAGGTGTAGTAGTGCTTGGACTTCTGAAGCACTGCTGTGGTCCAAAGCAAACAGATGGCGGATAGAATCAGAAGGCTAATACAACAAATAATGCAACTGGCCGTGAATAAGGGATAATGAAAAAGATTGCCGAACAGCAGCAAGAGCTCTGGTGAAGAGTCAGCACACCTACCAAGGAAGTCATCTGAGATGCAGTGTAATGCCACCCAGATCCACTGACCTCAGCTCTGCTATCTACTGATGTTTGACCTGAAGCTAATCACCTATTCTCTCTGAGCCTCAGTGTCCTCATGGGACATTGGGAAAGGTAACATGGGACTGAAAATCGGGGTCCACTGAGTGGATGGGAAATAGGGCGGTACCCAGAAGAGGGGCCAGCATTTGGGGGAGGGAGAGGCCCAGGAGGGCGGAGGACATGGTCGGGGAACTAGTATGGGCTAGAACAGGGCAGGCCAGGTGTTTGTGGAGGATGCGAAGGTGAGAGGTTGGAGGAGCTGAGGAGGGGTTCTCCAGGCAGCAGATGCTGTTCAGCCTTGGGGCAGGGAGAAGCCCAGAGAGTGATGTCGAGGTCTTGTCCTGCTAACAGGACCCTGCCCTTCTGGGAGTGGGAGGCCAAGTCACATCCTTGAGCAGCCCAGCCTGTGTGCCCCCTGCCTTGCAAGCAGCTGGGGCTCCTGCATCCCCCAGCATCCTGCCTGTCCTAGTGCTGCACACTGGGGCTGCTGAGGAATGGCTCTAGCGCAGTTACAGGGCGCCCAGGGCGTGAGGGAAAGTGAGAAGCAGTTTGGCTCCTTATTTGGGGAGCTGTCTTCAAAGGTCTGTGGGCCTGACCCTCGGCAACAGCTCTCCTTGCCAGCCTGAGGGGCCAGCCCTGTGGTCACTGGCTGAGGTGTTCAGAGATGCAGGCTTCTGTAGGAAAGAAGACAGGAAATTCTCAGTCCTGCACAGACTCACCCAGTCGGTCCAGTTCCTCGGCCAACTGAGTTGGAGCTGAACTGGAAGTATCTTAGGAGTGAGCCCAGCTTTCTCACCCTCCTCCCGTGGTCTCACAAAATGATCATGAAATGATTGAGACATAGAGAACACAGACAGACACTAGGCTGCAAAACCAAGGTGCCAGGCTATCTTGTTTGAGCTGGAGAGCAATGTTTCCAAAATCAGGGACACCATACCATCTCCCAGCCAGTCCCAGGGCATGCACAGGTGACCTGCTAGCTCTGGCTAGGACTCAACCTATTGAAGCAGACTGACACTAGTTGTTCTTTACACACAAAGGTCACACCTGCCACCCATGAGTGCCGTGCTCAGCAAACTTGAGCTAACTGGCCCCAAGAGCCTTTAGGACAGGCCTTTGGGTTCATTTTTCCTGAACAGATAGATCTGAAAACTCTGCCCTGGGGATACTTGTGGCTCTCAAATAGTAGATCTGGTTGTTTTACCCCTCTATTCTTCCTAAAAAGTAAGCCCTGTTAATTCTTTGGGATTTCTCCTTAGAAATTCAATTTCTCTTGTATTAAGTACCTTTATGAGATAGGAAATTGGGACCCAGTGGTTTGAGTGGGTCACACAGAACCATCCTGAGATCTCCGCACCAGAGCAGTGATTACAGTCAGCAGAGTATACCTCTGTATGGCTCCTGCCATGTGATTTGTACTACTGAAGACCCAAACCTGGAGGGCTGTAGGCCAGGACCCTTGCCTGTGATTACTGTCACACTAGGAGAGTTCCTAACGTGGACCTTCCTTCCTACAGTAGCCCCAACCCCGGGGAACTCTATCCAGCTCAAAGACTACTATCTGTTGTCAGGACTCCGATGATCTTGGTTGAGATCTGTCAAGGTTTCAGACCCACCTATAGGCAGAATGACTATTTAACACGTAGACCTTTGTTCTGAATTTCATTAATTTTCCATTTTTACAACTGGGGCTTATTAGTTTAAGTGCAATAGTTTGGAGGACTTGAGTTTCTTCATTTGTTCTCTAAGAAGTTCGGGGGGTTATTAACCATTTAGAGGTTACCCATATGTACGAGAATCTTTGAGATCTAGGGACATGAGTCCCAAGCCCTTGAACACCAAGTGTGCCCTGGGACATGCAAGTTTGTAAGATCTGTGAAGCCCACAGCTAGGCGAGGGCTCCCTAGACTTGGGGCTGTGGGTGCCACAGACCCGGCCAGCTTGGGCACAGTGTTGCTCGCACAGGGCTCGGGAGCTGGGTTCTGATGAGGCTGAGCTAACTTCACACCGACCTCTCCTCTCTGAATCACAGGAGAATCTCCAGGGTTCAGACTCAGAAGGAGCTTTAGTGTGCATTCAGTTCAACCTCTTCCTTCTACAGATTATTAAAAAAAAAAAAAAAAACAAAAAAACAGAACAAAACAGTCACTTTCTTGAGGCCATGAAGGGACAGGAGTAGAGCCCAGGTGGCACCAATAATGCAAAGGTGTCTTTTACTGGTGAGCTGAGAATGCCAGCTTTCCACGTGAGGGAGAGTGTGTGGTGATAATGTCTCCATTTTTAAAGCCATGCACCAAGACAGCCATATGTGTGTTCCCCTATCAAACACTCGTTCATTTATTCATTTATGTAAAAAACCTTTAATGTGCCAGGCTCTGTACTAGGCACTGTTTACAAGAAGGCGTGCAGCTCTCTCGATACTTTATTAACGAACATGGACACAAAATGTGGTGCCAGTGTCTCCCTTTGTGGCACGGTGTATTTCTCTCATTACATAAAGACACCGATTCAGATGCTGTCCACACTCAGGACCGGCTGGCCATGGCTTCCAGGTCTCTCCGTGACATAGGTTGAATTAGAAGAAGCTGGTTTTAAGGTCCTGTACCATCTGTAGCCAGTTCGATCCCAGACTCTTCTCAAGTGGGTATGTGACTCGGGACTGCAGCGACTCTAAAGTTAAATACTGGGACTGAACATGTAAACGCAGCAAGAGATCCAGGATGGTGCCTGATCTGCAGACGGCACTCTTACGCACCCGCTCATACCCTGTGCACCTCACCCCGGTGTCTTGCACCTTCTCTTTGTCCTCAATCCTTGACATTCGTTGTCTGACTTGTACACCTGTGACGTGTAGATTGACATGTAGACTCCACCTTGCTGGATCTTTTTCTGAGAAATCCGGGGTCACCATGGCTCCAGAACAGCATCCTCTTCCTTCTATCCTGTGGTCCTATTAGACGCAGCCTTAGACCTCCAAGTGGGTGTGATTTTGTGCTAAGTCAGGGTTGAATCAGCCCAGCCTGCTGCCCTGTGCTTTGCCCTGTCACTTCGAACATCTGGGCTTCCTTAGGGGTGGGGAAAGTGACATTACAGAGCACTGATGTGTGTTAGAAACTCAACTAAATGCTTTCATGGACTGTCTGATTCACTCTACAGGGAAGCCCTTTTATTGATGATCAGAAACCGGAGGTTGCTGGGGCTAGAGCTCAGTGGCATAAGCACCTGCCTGGCAAGTGCAAGGCCCAAAGTTCAATCCCTGGAACTGAAAAAAGAAAAAGAAAAAAACCAGAGGTTGAGAGGCTGAGTCACTGCCCCAAAGCTTGCAATCGGGGAAGCCAAAACTAAACCCAGGGGGCCACACTTGGGAGGCCGATACAGAAGGATCATTGAGAGTGTGAGGCCAGCCTACATAGCAAGACCCTGTTTCAACAAACTGAACCCAGGGTGTCTGGTCCCCACCACATCCTTTCTGACAGCCAAGAGAGCAGGAGGCCTGCGGCCAGTAAGCTTTAGTCATGGCTCCGGTGTGATAGCCCAGCTTGCAGCCTGCAGCATGCCGGGGAGAGCCACCCTGCGCTTCAGCATCTTTATTACTCAGCCATGCAGGAGTTTCACACTTGCTAGCTTTTCCTATGCACTTGCTTTTTTTTTTTTTTTTTTTTTTTTTTTTAATACATTGTGAACTTTTGGAAGAGCAGGACAGTGTTTCCCTGTGGTACTCTGCATATGCCAAGCAAACAGCTCAGGAAATGCTTGTCCGCTGGGGTGAGTGGTGACCAAAGGACGGCATGGCACACAGAAAACCAGAACTAGATCTTGTAGACCCCATAGGCCAGGGGTGGAGAAACTTTTAAGAGACCGAACACCCAAACTGCAAGCCCAAAGCCACTTATTGCAAAGTGCTAACTCTGTGATCAAACCTGAATCCTGAGGTTTCAGTTTAGAAAAAATGCACAACTCATGGTGTCACTGCAGAGAGGGCTCAGTGCCCCACTGTGGTCCGCACGCCTTGGGTTCACCGCCAGGGCCCTAGATTTCAGTCTCGTTTTACAATTGAGGAAGCTGAAGCCTATAAAGTGAACTCAGAGGTATCAGGGTTCAGACCTTTCTCTGGGACAGAGCCTTCCACAGGATTCTCTTCCTCCACTGCCCTGGCACCAGCTCTTATTGTCCAGGACATAATGATAAAAAATAATTAAAATGCAATGTCATTTCAGAGCAACCATAGGCAAATAGGCTCACATGGGCCTTAGAAGTCGTCCTGTTTAACAGTTTTCTTTTTAATTAGTAGGTGTTTGCAGTCTGGCCCCTTCTGTCCTCCTGCACCAGCCCTGTCCTTCCTAGCACCAGTGCAGACCCAGCGACCCCATGAGGAATGTGACACATTCACAGATCATAACGTGGCTGTCCCACTTGTCCTCCTTGGGCAAAGGCCCAGAGCTGAGAAAAATAAGTGTCTCCATTCCATTCTGCTTCCCACAGGAGCCAGACACTGGAGGGGGACGACCTGCTGCTTCTTGGGGTGTTGGGGCACCAGTGTGCAGTGTGAGCCAGAAGCAGGAAAGAAGGCTGTTGTGTCCTCCCGTGGCCTTGCCCCTGACCCTCCCTGAAGCTCAGGCCCTCCTGTGCACCCCTAAGCCCAGCCATATGGAAAGACCGGGATGGAGAAGGATCATGTCCACAAGTCTGCGGCAGCCTCAGGCACAGGGAGGGCCTGAGCTCTACACAAGGCATCTGCCAGGCTGGCCAGGGGTGTAGCCAAGGACGCACGGTCTCCCCACTGCCCCTGCTGTGTGTCGGCCCCAGCCACAGGCCTCCAAGCAGTCAGAGAAACATTCGCTCCGGCCCCCTAAATCCCGCCTGGAGAGGAGCTTGGCCACCTACCTCCTCTGGCCTGCACTTGGTGAACCAAGTGTGATAGGGCGGGCAGGCAGTTGAAAACTGGCTTGAAAGTTTTGCTACTTTTCTCTGGTCAGCTTGCACTGCTCCTCTTAGTAACTCCCAACCTTTCTCCGTCCTGCCTGCCCCATTCTTCTCCACACAGGTCAGCTCTGAGTTCCTCCTCGGTGTCACCCAGTACGCCGCCCTGCCCACAGCTGCACCCTTCCCTCTGGCTTCCTGTTACAATGGAAGCCTTTCCCTCTGAACATATGGTGGAGACCAGTTCCCACGCGAGTGTTTTAGGTCTTCCCCTCGCTATAGCTTGTAGCTAGATGTCCCCCACAGCCTCTCATGCTCCTAGGTGCAGGCTTGGGGTGACTGGACCAGGGGGTGGATATTCTCCTGCTGGTGAGTTTGTAATGGACTCACTGTCAGGGGCTGGACCTGGCTGATGAGCTGGGGCCCCAGGCTGTGGCCAGCAGGGTTATCTCTTTTCTGCTCGCTCTCTCTCTGCTTCCTGCTGCCACACCGCGAGCTGCTTCTGCACTGCTAGACTGCCATGCCTTGCGCCACCCAACTGTGGACTGAAACCTCCACAAGCCGTGAGCCAAAAGCGTTTTCCTTTCAATGATGGAGGTCAGGGGTCGTGTCTGAACAAGCAGCTGAGATACCTGCTACTTTCCTATAAACCGGTCTCCACATTCCCTCGCTACAGTGTCCCTCTGCTCCTCCTCTGCTGGACCCATCTCACGTTCATTCTGAGAAGCTCATGTCCCTGTGCATAAAACAATACAGTGACACAAGCCCTCAGGTCACAGGCCCCTCAGTCTAGGGCCGTTGTCGCTCCCCCTCATACTCTGATTGTTCACAGCTGTTTTTACGCTTCTAGTCGCATGCTCTTCCCTGCCAGTCACCTCCTCCATGGCATCTGACATTTGCCCTCCTCCATCACATGGCTCTTCAGTGGTCACGGCTAATACATGTGGTCACCACGGGTCCCCTACCAGTGTCTCCCAACTCTCCAGCAGTTGGCCCCACTGAATGGATGAGTGACCGTCTCTCTTTCCCGGTAACTCTTCCCTGTCTTCTGCTACACAGCAGTCTTCTTGTTCAGTCCAACACCTTGGTCCACCCTCATGCAAGCCCCCTTCGAAGGCTCCTCCTTGAACATTCATTGTTCAAGGAGTTCAAGGTAAGCAGTCTTAAAGTCTGTTTATGCTAACGAGTTCTTTTTTTTTTTTTTTTTTTTTTTTTTGGTGGAACTGGAGATTGAACTCAGGCCCTTGCACTTGCCAGGGAAGCGCTTACCCCACTGAGCCATCTCCCTGGCCCCTGTGCTAACGAGTTCTTAACTACCACACTGCACTGCCCATTAAAATGTTTTAAATGAAAAGTATAAACCTACATATTACAAACATCTCTCCATATCTCCAGAATTATTTTAATGGGCACATTATGGCTGTACCAAAATTTATTTATTAAATACCTTACTTTTGGTTACATAGGTTGGTTCTAATATTACCTTTAAAAAAAAAAAATACTGAAGATTGAACCTTACACCAAGCTACATTTCTAGCCCTTTTTTATTTTATTTTTTGAGACATTCTTGCTAAGTTACTAAATTACCCAGGCTGGGCTTGAATATGAGATCCTGCTGCCTCAGCCTCCCGGGGTGCTGTGATTGCAAGAGCGTACCATATTTGGCTAATATTTTTACTTTCATAAATAACAGTATGAGAAATATCCATATGTCATCTCTTTTGCATGTCATTGAATGATGGTATTTATTTATTTATTTACTTTTGGTACCAGAAATCAAACTCAGGACCTCACTTTTTCCAGGCAGGTGCTGTACCACTAAGCTAAATCTCCAGCTCATGGCAGTAATAGTAATTACTATTCCTACTATCAAATCAATAATTATTCACTATGGGAGAACTAGGGATATTTGGAATATTCAGTCAATCTTGTGGGTCAAATCAAATGGGTGCAACTATTAAACAATCACACAGCAACATTGTCCAGTATGAAAACTGAGGCGGAGGAAGCCACTCATTTGGTCTAGGGTGATAGGCCTGGTATTTCCTGTTCCGAGCCCCCATGTGGGCAGGCACCCCCACAGCGGGCAAGGGGTTTGGCCGATGCTCTTCTTGCTCTGGAAGCCCCCAGCCATTCGTTTTATTCCCACATGTACTTTGGCAGAACAACCAGTTGGATGGAGCCGGATGAACCTTAAATGATTCCAGAAGACTCTGAGGGTAGGGGAGAAGTTTCTAAGGCCTGGAATTGATCTGCCAACCTGAACCTTGATGGCCACAGGAGGAAGCAGGTCAGCACGAGTCAGTGTCAGGGTAGGGGCCAGGCAGGCTGACCACGCAGGCAGGATGAGATACGGCCTAGGAATCATGGAGAGATGACAGGCCCGGCCTGAGGGCTCCTCCTCCCTTCCCCAAATGCTCAACACTACAGTGCCCAGAGGTCCATGCCTGGCCTTCTCTTTTCTACCAACACTTGCTTCCTTAGTGATCTCACCCAGATACTCACCCTCACCTACCACCTATACCCAGTCAATCCCTGATTTTTTATTTCTCCTCTGACTGCCAATCTGAAATACTGACTTGTAATCCACCAGAGAAGTTGACATTCCCATTTGGGTAATGTACTTTAACAGGCTTATCCAATTTAACATGATATCATACTCTTTAATAAAAACTACATTAATGTCAACCTCTTCCATCCTTACAAATCTGATCCAACCTGAGGTAATGGCAATGTCAACATCAGGCCAAACACTTGGTCCTCACTAGCCTCTCTCTCATGAGGTCTATATGCACCACTTAATCAAATTTTGCCTTTAACATCAAAACACATTCAAACTCTTCTTCCTTCATGAAGGAATAACAGATGCAGGGATTATTTTTGAATTATAAACAACTGAAAAACTAGATGAAGGATACAAAACAGCTTTCTCTACACACTGGACAAGAAGCAGTACAGAACTGATCCCTAAGGGATGGGGAAAAATGAGGTGACCCCAGAATTGGGGAGCAATTTTCAAATTAATATACCAGAATGGAGAACCCAAACAGAGTCCTGAGGTTTTGCTGAGTTGTGGAGACTGGAGTTTGGGGGAACCAAGCCAAGTGGAACTTGCTAGATAAAAAGCCAAAACAGAACTGCATAGGGAAAGGGTCCATGCACTGGGTGACACTCCACATGCCAGCCCAGAGAAAAATTACTGAGGAGCTAGAAACGAAAACTCCTTCGTGTTCAAATAGGGCCAAGAATTATTCAAGCTCTGTGTAGTCAGAATAGTGAGACCTGTGACAGACTGTATTTTCCAGAGATGGCTAGCAGCTCCTGTGTCACCTGTCCTCCACACTATCACCTTGCCATTCCCACATCAAAGAGTGGAGTCAATCCACTGTCCTTTAATCTGAGAGGTTTATGACCATTTCTACCAAGTGAATCCGGTGGAAACACCATGTCAACTTCAAGGCTAAGCTGGAAGGGGCAATATAGCTCTTGATGCCCATGTCAAATGTCACCTCCACCTCAGCTCACACCCACGGCCACTTGGGTGGTCTCCTATGATCAGCTGAAACGGGGGGGGGGGAAGCTGGGCTTAAATGTACAGACAGGTGAGGTGTGAAATGGACTGGTGCTACATGCCAGCCCATTGAAGGGTGACTCTGAAAGACAGCAGTGTGGGGAGACTGTCCCAATATATAACTGTCATGCACTGATGAAGAAAGAGAAGTCACACAAATTTTAAAATGGGGAGAGATTCGCAGGTCAGGGGCTTAGCAGGGGAAGCTTAGAAATCAGGGACAAGGAGATGGAGGAAAAGAGGTGAGGAATGTGGTTGTGTGTGTGTGTGTGTGTGTGTGTGTGTGTGTGTGCAGAGCACAAAGATCTCTCCACCTCTTGACATTGGCCACCAGACAGTGTCTGACACTAAACCAAGAAGTCAAGATGACTCAGCCAGGGGAAGCCAGGGTGCCTTTCTCAGGAGCCACTTAATGCTGCCTCTGAGCACCCACACTGACTCAGCTGCTGCTGCTGGAAACAGAAACTGTCACCCGGCCACAGAGGTAGCCCCATCCCCTGAGATGAGCCAGCCACTGAGCAGCAGGCTCATTGCAGTAGTCCTTTGCCACCCTTATGGACATTGCCCTTTATCTTGTCTAAATTAAAATATACTCCATCAAATCAAAATAGAACAAACATACCGGGAAGATGTAAAGTTCTAAACTTTTAGGAAAAACTAAGAAGAAAAATTCTGGACTCTTAGACTAGCCAATGAGTTTAAACCTGACACCAAAAGCATGAATCCTGTCAGGGAAATTTGACCTTATCAAAATTCAAAGCTTGGTCTGTGAAAAGGATAAAAGACAAACTACATCTGGAAGTAAATATTTGCAAAGTGCCGCCTAACAACGGACTACTATCTAAAGTATAGAAAGAACTCTTAAAACTCAGTGGGAATTCAAAAGAAAACTATCCAGTTAGGTAACAGGCAAAACGTACAAATACACATCTCACTGAAGAAAATATATAGTTGGCAGACAGGCACATGAAGAGATGATTGTTACTGCTCACCAAGAGGAAGATAGTGATTAAAGTCTTAATGAGGTCGCGCTCCACACTAAATCAAAAAGCAGTGACAACTTCAGATGTTGGCGGAGATTTGGAGAAGAAACCGGTCATACATTGCTGGTGGGAGTGAAAAACGGCCCAGCCTCTCTGGAAAGCAGTTTGGCAGTCGCAAAAAAACTGAAGCGTGCAGTTACCATGTGACCCAGCAAGTGCACTCTTGGGCATGTATCCCAGAGAAATAAAGTCTTATGTTTACACAGAGACCCATACGCAAGTGCTCATAGAAGCTTTATTCATAACAACGAAAGGCCTGGAAGCAGCGCAGACGCCCCTCGGTGGGTGCCTGATGAAACGCACTGTGCCGCATTGATGCGCGTATTCGTATGCTCCGCAATAAGAAGAACGAACGATTGACTATAGGAGCTTGGACCAATCTTTAAGAAATTAGCATTGGCTTTAAAACAGCCAATTCCAAAAGGTTATACACTGCATCATTCCATTTGTGAGACGGTTTTTTTATGGTGCTAGAGAGTGGAGGAGAGGACTCTTGCATGCCAGCCAAGCCTCGGACGCTGAGCTATCTGTACTCAAGACCTCTATAAAATAGTTTTGAAATGACGAAATTTTAGAAACGGGGAACAGGTTAGTGATTGTCAGGGGTTAAAGACGGAGGGAGCAAGGAAGAGCCAACCCAGGGTCCTGGAGGAAATGGAACTGCTGTACACCTGACCATAGTGGTGAGTATACACACCTACATACGTAATAAGATTGGATAGAACCAAATGCATGTGTGTGCGTGCACACACACACACACACACACACACACACACACATAAATAAAACTGAGGCTATTCCAGTAAGTCTGGATGACTATATCAATGTCCATATCCTAATTACAATGTGCTGTAGTGGTTTTTTGTATATTTGTTTATTTGTTTGCAGTACCAGGGATCAAACTCAGGACCTTCCACTCGCCAGGCAGGCACTTATGCCACTGAGCTATCTCCCCACCCTGGCCCCTTGTGCAATACTTTTCTAAGATGTTACTGTTGGGGTAAACTGGGAAGAATGTCATGGAATCTTTCTCTATGATAATCATACATTACATAGTATTTTGGTCAATAACAGACCACATATCTGCTGGTCACCCCATACAGTTATAATGGAGCTGAAAAATCCCCATTGCCTAGTGTTTTTACTGTACCTCTTCTATGTTTAGAAAACAACTACCATTGTAGTTGCTATCAAGTATTAGCTTGCCTTGGGTCAAGGGCTTGGAGGCAGGCAAACCAGCGTGGTACCCACTAATCTACCACATACCCCAAAGATGCCACTGAGGTGCCATCTTGGAGTTGACACCCTGCACAGCCGAGTTTTCTTCCAGGAGGAGCTATCCTCTTATACCAATGACCATGACTGAGGACTACGTGGAGGAGGGCATGCAAGGAAGAGTGGCCAGTCCACCAACCTTCTTTACATTTCCCAAGGAAAAATTTCCCAACCAGGATCCTGGAGAAGCTGCTCCCAGGTGGAGGGAGCCTAGCCCGTGGATTTGGGTGCCGCAGAGGATGGCTTGCATGTTGTGTTGGACGCTGACTGTGTTGGATCATCAGATGCCTCCTCCAAACTGGAACTCCCTCAGCATCCAGAGATGTCCTAGCTCACGGTCGGGTCCCTTTCTGGGCAGTGCTGTCAGCCATAGAGAGCTTCTTGTACACGGTTACAGCCCTCACTGGGGGCAGCCTTCATCCAAAGACTTGCCCATGGGGTCTGCAAAGCACTAGCCAGCGCCTCAGCTCAGTGTCCCTCTGATTAGGAATGAGCTCAGGGTTAAGTCACACTTAAGTGGACTTCAGAGTCCTTCCTAAGCCTGAGCCATTTTCAGTAAGGGCTGGGCTCATTCTCTGCTCATCTAGTCCAAACTTTGTCTCTTCTCTCGTTGTCCACATGGACTACACAAGCCTTGTTGGCTCTACATCCATATCCATAACTTGACCACATCTCAGCTCCACCACTGCTCCCCAGTCCTGACCCAGAGCCCTTTACACTCCTGCCTGGAGCATGTCTTAGCCTCCAGGGATTTGCGCTCGCCCCCTGCCATCTGTTGCAAGTAAGCTGTCACCGTGATGCTGGGAAGAGCTAAGCCTTAGCGTGGGACCCTCTAGATTCCTCTAGAGGCTTCCAGCACACTCCCACTGCAGCCAAAAGTCCTTACAAGAGCCTCCCACCTGCATGACCTGGCTGCAGGCCACTAGCTGAGCTCAAGTTCTCCCACACTTCCCCACCTTACTGCTCTGTGCTCTGGTCCTTGTGCTGCTCCAAAAGGCACCAAGGAGGCTCCTGCCTCAGGGGCACTGCACTCTCCTCTCCTTCTGCCTGGAAACCTTTTTTCCCAGATAACTGCGTGACTGGGTCCCTTGCTTCCTTTCCAGCTCAGCTCAGATACCAACTCACCAAATCTCTGTTCCCTGAGCACCTCCCTTGTGATAACTTTTAACATTTACTACCTGCCACAGCTTTTGCATCAGCAGCCACTTCCGGACCCTAGAAGGCAAGCTGCGCAAGGACAGGAGCTTGGTCTCTCTGTTGATTGCACTGTGTCTCTTGTTCCCATAAAGAAAATTGTTAAATGAGTGAACAAAGTATCAGGGAGTTTATAATTTAGGTGTTCAGCCCCATCTGAAACAGCTGCATTCCAAAAAGGCAGATGCCCCAAACAACTATGGAAACACCCACTGGTTCAAAAATAAACCTGGCACAACCAGCCATATGTCCCTGGGAACCCTGCAGGGGTCTCATCACCTGTGACTGGAGAACATCAAGAAGGAAGGAAGAGGAGGAGGAGGAGGAGGAGGGGGGAGAAGGAGGAGGAGGAGAAGAAGAAGAGGAAGAGGAGGACGAGGAAGAAGGAGGAGGAGGAGGAGGAGAAAAGAAGAAGAAATAATAGATGATAAGTGAGGCTTTTTACCAATGCAGTCATCAAATATAGTTCTCAGTGGTTTAGGGAGAAAGCAACCCAGGAAAGCAAAGCCCTGCCTGACACAGGTTACCTTTAAGGCTCTGGCCAATGTCAAGGCCCAATTAGGATGGCAAGAAGTGGAAAGCTGATGTGCAGCATGTTTTTGCCTTTGTCACTCCAGCCTCGCTTGCTGGTCCCACGATAGAAAGGAGGAAATGGAAACTGAAAAGTTAAATGATTTTGGGGGGCCCTGTGGACCATAAGTAGCTGTGCTAAGATTGGAGCTGGGGATATCAGGGACCAGGCTACAGCCTAGCTCATGGCCCTGCAGCTGCCAAGTGGCCCCGCCAGAGTCATGGGCACAGGTATGGGGCACATGCTCCTCAGATCTGCCCCTGCCTGCCTGCCGCAGCCACCCTGCTGAGTCACCACTACTCCGCTCCCATCCACCTCAGCCCTGGTGCCAAGCTCCAGCCACACCCCAGCTTCAAGTCTTAATCATGAAACTTTGGGGAAAAGTGTGGAGTGGAAACAGCTCATCTGATGAGCAGGCAGGTTGGCTGCCCTCTCCTGCCCCTGCCTCTGTCTAGAGAACAGTGACTTGGTCCAGGGAAGTGAAGAGCAGCCTGGGAAGGCCTCACCCTCCTTAATCCTGCCACTGGCTGGATGCCAGGCCCTCTCTCCTTGTGCCACCCAAAGGTCTGCTGGGACTGAGGGTCTCTTCTGTTTGAATCTTACCCCTCCTCAGCACAAACTGAGGGAGGAGTCAGTTCCTTCCTGAGGCCTAGGAGTTGCTCTCCAAATGTCCTTTTCTGTCTTCCCTCCCTGTGCTATTTGGTGAGACCGCAGATTGGAGCAGCAGGGGCAGTGCCCAGTGTCTGCGAGGAGAACGGGACACACAGAGGGTTGGGGAGAGAAGGGCTTAGCTCCAGGCCAGCTCTTCAGGTAAGTAGCATAACTTCAGCAAATGTGACTAAAACCTCGCTGATCAGAGACAGCAGCAAAAGCTTTATCAAATGCTTAGCACAGAATCTGGGACAGAGTTGTGCCAACAAAGGTTATCAAGGTTTTCCGCCCAGTGTGCTTTCCACTTTGGCAGGTTTGGGGTGATCGTATCCTTGTTCTTTGTTAACTCGTTAATTTAGTCATTCATTATACATGTATGGAATGGCTTCTGTGTGCTCTTGTGCGGTTAGAGACTTGAAGACTTGAAACTGAGCGTGAGCAGTCCTTGCCACGAGGTTCTTGCGTGCAGGTGGAGCCTGCAGACAAGACTGCGCTGCAATGTGCTAATCAGTCATGCAACTCTTCATCTCAGTGGCATTGCCAGCTGGAAAGCAAAAGCCAGGTGGTAGGAAAGCACTTGGCCTCCAAAGGGTAGATAGACGTGAAACCGAAGCTTGTAACTGGATGGGCCCACCGAGGTGGGGTAGTGCAAGCCTAGAACCCAGCTCTTTGGGAGACTGAGGCGGGAAGATGCCCAGCTCGAATCCCACCTTAACTTAGAGAGACTCTGGGGTCATTGTATGTCTTCTTGGGCCAGTGAGATAGCAGCAATCATGACAGAAGTAGAGCAGCGTTGCTTACCCCCTTATGTAACAGGGCATGGCATTTGCATATAATCTAATGTTCTCCCGTGCGCTATAAACCTATTGTTTTAGTTACATTTCTTGAGTGAACAATGACATGGGGTATTTTTAACGTATTTATTTGCTGTTTGTACATCTTCATCTGAGAAATGTCTATTCATTCCAGAGCTGGGCCTCTATTGAGATGAGTGGACCAAGTAATTCTTTCTAATTTTCTCCCCTATTGATCCCTGTTTGTAATCTTTGTCATAATATGGGGCAAGGTGCCTGGATATTGAAGTTGAATAACCAGTAACCACTTGTACAAATGTCTGGGTCGGTAGGAGGAAAGCGAGCACCAAGCCATGCAGAGGAGCTTGGTGCCTTAACCTTCTCTTTCGGCTGATGGAGTCCCACAGGGTCATCTGGATCATTGCCCTGAGTCTGACCTGGACTGATTCGGAATCATCTCCTAGGTCCACACACACATGAAGTCTGTCACACCCCACATGCATGCACCTGCTAAAAAGCAGCACAGCGTCCGCTGGGGGCAACTCTGCACAGGTACCGTGGCCACAGTGCCAAGGCTCTGTGGTATTTTAAGATCCAACAGAAATGTGTTAATTTAAATTTCTTTTCAATGGGGCCAGGGAGATGGCTCAGTAGGATAAGTGCTTGACTGGCAAACGCAAGGATCTGAGTTCAATCCCCGGTTCTGCGAAAAAATTAATTAATTAATTAATTAATTTCTTTTCAAGCCAGGATAACACAAAAAATGATAATAATGGATATATAATAGTGCATTCAGCCTGAATTATACCCATTTAATTAATTATATCTTTATTCATATAGATAAATATATAATAGATATGAATGTCTACATAGGTATGAATGCAGGTATATATGTACTCATATTTATGAAATTTCTTTCTTTTCTTCTTTTTCTTTCTTTGTTTCTTTCTCTCTTTCTTTTCTTCTCTTCCGTTTCTACAGTTGGAAATTGAGCCCAGGGCTTTTCTCATGCTAGACTACCTCTCTGCCACTGAGCAATATCTCACCATTATTTTTTTTTTCACTTGTGTATTTGGTGCAGGGTCTCACTATGCAGATGGGACTTGTGGTGATCCTCCTGCTTTCAGCCTCTCCTGCGCTGGGATTACAGGTGTGCACCACCACACCCAGACTCTGTCGCCAGCTCATTGCACCCTGGGGGCAGGACCAGCCCGGCATGCAGAACTAGGAATTAAACCCTGATCCCTGTGCTTGCC
>NW_004524593.1:14173017-14188366 GCF_000260255.1 Octodon degus
GAGAGACATCTTCCCACTGCTGTTTTTCAAAGAGATAAATCTTATAGTGTTGTCCAGGCTGGTCTCAAATCCTGGACTCAATGCAATCTTCCTACTTTAGCCTCTGGTACAGGGATGATAGCATGTGTCATCTTGCCCCACTTTTAACATTTTTAAAGACCCACTAAGGCAGACATGCTGAGGGTCAGAAGAAGCCATATGGCAGCTTTGCTTTCTTCAAGGAGCAGATTTCAGGCCCCACAAACTTCTTGAAGAGTGGACATTTCCCAAGATCTGAAATGTATTCTTCCTCTAGCCAGGTCCTTCCTTGGCCTGGTGCCTTGGGAAAGTAAACATAGCAGCCTTTGAAAACCAGAACCATATGCCAGGCATTCCTGGCTTCCCCAAGGTGCACAGTGCAGTCTTCAGCCTCTATCTCCTCCACGAGACACAAGGTTGGAGCTGTGAACCTTCTCCTCACCTGGCCAGGTGGTGGTCACCACCCTGCACTGCAGTGGGAGGGAACTAGACGTGTCTGGGCTATCGTGGTCATCCATCCCAAGGACTTCTGAGGAGGTGGCAAGTGATGAACTGCAGAGAATCAGCCTTTCTGAGATTTGGTAACCAGATGTTAGAATATAGAAATGTGAAGAAGACAAGGAAAGAAGAGGGTCCCCAGGACCTAGCAAGAATCTGGAGAAAGAATTGAAGCCCACAGAGGTGAGTGAAGAGAGAACTCAGCACAGATGGAGGTAGCAAGCAGCACTTTCTCCCTGAACCCTGACTCACTGCAAAGGGGGCAGCTTGAACCTGCAGACACACGGTGACTCCTCGTGGCTCCAAAGGCCTCCAGGGTTCTCGCCAGTGGAATGGAGCAAGGGGCAAAGTGGACTGCAGCTGCTGGGTGGTACTTGGGCTCAGTGTGCCCCAGGAGAGGCTGTTTGGCTGGTACCATCTTGGAAAGGGGTCAGCAGAGCTTGGCACTCCGAGCAGCTGTGGGTTGGCTCTGTCTAGTGGCTCCCAAAGTCAGGGGGAGGCAGAAGCAAGTTCAAGTTGGCAGAAGGTCAAGGAGCTGAGTGCATGCTGGTAGGAGACACAGAGTGCTGCAGGCTGAGCAAATCTGCTTCCAGACTCACAACCAGAAACCACCCTGACCTGCAGTGCAACTAAAGGTGTCAGCTTGCTGAAATTACCCATTACCCTGCTGTAAATCTATGGCTGGCTTGCTGGGGCTAATGAACATGGATCCAGGCCCTGTCTGCACATACTTTCTATCAGTGACAGCAAAGGCATGCCCTAAAGGGCACCTTTTTTTCTTCTTCTTCATTTTGTTTTTCTTATGGATTGTTCTCTTATTTCTTGATCTTGTTTTATATGAGCGTGAACATTGTTTCAGGATTTGTTGTTGCTATTGTGTTCTGTCCTTGTTTTCATTTTTTCCTACCTCTTTTCTACTGTCTTCTTCACCGGTTTCTCAAAGTTCCCTAACCTTCCTTTGTCCTCCAGCCCTGCTTCTAGTCTCTTCCTCTTTTTCTATTTCTCCAATTTTTCCAATGAAGCTCTTGGAAATTTTCTCCTCTCGTTTTTCAGGGCTCTTTGCAAGGGTATCTGGAAGTAATTTGCACCAAGCCGGCAGCTGCAGTAATACAGTTTCAACTTCAACTCCATGATGTTTCCCTTGGCCAAAAACGCATTAGGTCGTTTTCCAGTGCGAAGCATTCAACAAATGGTAACAAGGCAGAGCCACCGGAAACGGACACCTGATTTCCATGACAAATGTGGTAATGCTATATTAGTTGGTGGAGCCACATTCTGTATTGCTGTGTGGACCTATACAGCAACCCAAATTGAAATAGAATGGAACCTTACCCCTGCTGGCAGAGTCACCCCCAAGGAATGGAGAGATCAGTAATCATGTTAGCTGATATGATACGCTAAATTATTTTTAAATGAAATCATAATTGATACCAAGTAAAAGTGCTGTGTATCCATTAAAGTATGGCCTATTGAAGAAATGAAGTACAATTGAAACCTTCAAAATTTTTTTTTAAAAATAAATAAGTTTTCTCCCCTGAGAGTAAAATTATCATACTGAAGCCTTATTCACTGCATACAATTTTCTGTTTTGTTTTAAATTTTGTTATACAACCACAAAGCTAGTTCATATGATTAAAGGTGGCAAATTAATAGTTACCACAGCTTGTCATTTTCTGGGCTGTGTTTGATGCTATTGTTATTTTTGATTGTACCACTTTAGCAAAGGTGACATAATTGTTTTTCATGGCATGCCAAGACTGAGATTGCCTCAGGGTCATAAATAATACTATAAGCTAAAGCCAAAGAACCATGAGCTAGGCCAAACTTCTTGTCCTCAGTAAATTGAGCAGGTAGGATCTAGCAACAGACTCAAAATCCAAAAGTCAGCTGCACATGGAAGACATCTCTGAGAACTAATCATTTCCTAAGCATTATAAATACTAGCAATAAAGCTACCTGCCATAAGCAATTTATAAGTATCAACCCAGAAATTAAACTAAAAAATAAATAAAAAATGAGAACCTGTATTCTAATAGGATGGAAAACACAGAAGAAATGGACAGATTCCTAGAAATATATGAATTACAAAAGCTGAATCAAGAAGATATAAAATTTCTAAATAAATCAATATCAGTCAATATAACTGAAGATGTAATTTTAACCCCCCCCCCAAAGAAAAAGCCCAGGCCCTGACAGATTCATTGTTGAATTATATAAGAAATTTAGAGAAGTCCTAATACCATTATTTCTCAAACTCTTTAATGAAATTGAAAGGGAAGCGATACTCTCAAACTGATTCCCGAAAGCAAGTGTTACGCTGATACCAAAACCGAAGAATGATCCAGCTGCAAAAGAGAACTATAAACCAAACTTCCTAATGCACATTGGTGCAAAACTGCAGTAAGATATAGGCAGACATTGCAGCAAATCATCAAGAAGATTGTACGCCACGACTAAGTAGGATTCATCTCAGGGATGCAGGATGGTTCAACGTATGCAATTAAATAAATGTAATATACCACATTAACAGCAAAGGACAACAACCTATGATATCTCATAGAGGCAGAAAAAAGCATCTGACAAAGCCCAACATCCATTCATGATAAAACCTCTATAGGGAATAGATGGTTTTATCTCAAAGTGATAAAGGCCATTTATGACATTCCAATAGCCAATACCAAATGGACAGAAACTGAAAGCTTTCACTCTAAAATCAAGAACAAGACAAGGATGTCTACTGTCACCATTCTTATTCAATAGAGTGCTGCACAAATCTAGACAAAAGGAATAAGTATAGGAAAAGAAGAAATTAAGTTGTTATTTGTGGATGACATGACACTACCCAGAAGATTCCCAAAATTCCACCAAAACGCTTATAGATTTAATAACCAAATTCAGTAGTGTAGCTGGAATAAAGACAACACTCAAAAATTAGTAGCCTTCCTGTACACAAATAGCAAACTCACTGTAAAAGATCTTTACAATGAAAGCCATAGTACTCTGAAGTTGATCAAAGAACATCAGAAAATATAAAGATGGCTTTTGTTCTTGGGAAGGAAGAAGCAAGATAGTGAGAATGACCCTATTTTCAAAATTGCTATACAGATTTAATGCAATCCTAATCAAACTACCAATAATATATGTCAAAGAATTAGAGAAAACAATGCTAAAGTTTCTTTGGAAAAAGCAGAGACCTAGAATAGCAAAAACAATACTCAGGAACAAAGGCAAAGCTGGGGCATCACAATCCTTGTCTTGAAATTATAGCACTAAGCTATTATGATAAAAAACAAAAAGCATGGTGCTGGCAAAAAGGGATGACAATAACGAAACCAAACAAATAGAAAAAGACAAAAAAAACTCCCAAGGATCAATGGAACAGATTAGTAGATGCAGAAGCAACTCCAATCACATTCAGCCATCTTATCTTTGACAAAGGAGCCTGATACCTTCACTGGAAGAAAGATCGCCTCTTCAATAAATGGTGCTGGAAAAACTGGCTTCCCACATGCCGAAGATTAAAACTAGAACTGTATCTTTCACAGTGTGGTAAACTAAAATCAAAATAAATCAAAGATCTAAGTTTTAAAACAGAAACACTAAATCTTCTGGAAAAAGTGAATGAGTAGAACTCTTGAAGACATGGTATAGGCAAAGAGCTTATAAAGAAAAAAACATAATTGTGCAGGAACTATCACAAAGAATCAATATCTGGAATTTCATCTTATTAAAAATTTTTTGCATAGCAAAAGAAACCACTAACAGTGGAGAGACAACCCACATTGTGGAAAAAAATTCTTATCCATTCTTCAGAAAAAGGACAATATCTAGAATATATAAAGAACTCAAAAACAAAAGATCTGTCCCCTGAAATTTAAAGACCCAATCCAAAAATGGGCATCTGTAACAGACATTTCTTAGATGGAGAAATGGAAATGCAAATAAATATGTGAAAAACTGTTTAGCATCATTGGTCATTTGAGAGATGCAAATAAAAACAATGCTGAGATACTATCTCACTCCAGAAAGAATGGCTATTATCAAGAAATCAAACAATAAGAAATGTGGGCTGGGGGGAAAGGAACCCTCTCTGCTGTTGGTGGGGGTGTAGACATGTGCCACCACTGTGGGAATCAGTGTGGAAATTACTCAGAAAGCTAGGGTTGGAGGTCCTGTTCCACCCAGAAACCCCCCTTCTTGTTATCTTCTGAAAAGAATGAAAAACGTTGTACTTCAGTGATACATGCATGCCCATGTTTACAGCGGCAGAGTGTAACAGCTAAATCTTGGAAACAGCCCAAATGCCCATCAACCAATGACTAAAGAATATAAAGAAGATATGGGGGTTTAAAATTATATAATGGTTTATTATTCTGCCCTTAAGAAGGATAAACTCGAGACATTTCTATGTGAGTGGATGCACTTTAATGCCATACTCCTGAATGAAATCAATCATACACATGTGTTTAAATCCCACATTGTTTCTCTGGTGTGAGAAACTGAAGATGTAAATAAGGTCCAAAATATATAATAAATATTGGGAAATAGGAAGAAAATATTCAAATGAGAAGGAGAACAAGGGAGGAGGGGGAAAAGGACAAGAAAAAGAGAATAGAAGGACAAAATGACTGTTGTGTGGAGAGTCCCAAAGCTTTTGTGAATGAGGGGAAGAGGCATTGAGTGGGGTGGGGGGTAGGGAAAAAGAAACAGCAAGATGTATCAGGCACAGGTACAAATTTCCTATGATGACTGTGGTCATTATGCATATCTTACATGTACCAAAAAATTAAAAGAAAAAACCAAAGAGCTCAGGGACCGGTGTGGAGAGCTGCAGTTAAGGAAGAACGGGGCGTCCATTCCTGCAGGGCCGCACTGCGCAAACTGAGTCCCGTGGGCAGTAGGCCCAGGCCAGCTAACTTACAGAGTTCCAGCTCCTCCCCCTCCCAGGCAAGGCAGGCTGCTCTGGGGGAGACGTACCCCAGCCATACAGTGAGCCTGGGGGTGGCTTCCAGGTCTGCGCGCTGCCACTGTGCCAGTGGGGCCCGAGTGCCCGTCTCTCTGGAGCTGTGGATTCTGCTCACTTAATAACCAGCTGCTGTACTTTTCCTCCAGAACTCTGTCGCCGCTTCTCCCTGTTTCTGCCTCCTAGGAGTTTTCCTTGGAGGTCAGGAAGAAATTTGTTTTCCTTAATGTCAGAGCAGGTGGTGCTACTTAAAATGCAACTTAAAATTGTTCTACGTAGTCTTCGTTATGGGTTCAGTTGTGGCCCTGGAACAGATGTGGTGAAATCCTAACCTCCAGTAACTCAGAATGTGACCTCATTTGGAAATGGGCCACTGCAGATGAAATCAAGTTAAGACGAGGTCCTAAGGGGTGGGGTGGGCCCCCCTAGGCCAGTATGGCTATTGTCTTCACAAAAAAGAATGCAGTGCAGGGAGAATGTGATCCAGTGAACGGAGAGGCAGAGGTTGGAGAGGGGCTGTGGCAAGCCAAGAACCACCCACGACCACCAAGGTGTGGGGGAGAGGAGGGAGGGCGTCTTCCCTAGGGGCTTTAGACGGGTCGTGGCCCTGCCAACATCTGCATGGCCGATTTCCAGCCTCAGAGCTTGGAGTGTTTCTAGTGACCTGTGCCACCTGGCATGAGATACTTTGTGTGGAGAGTCCCAGGAAGTGAATACAGTCTTAAAACCCAACACTCTGCATGTGTTTGAAGCTTCAAAAGCCCGCTGGCTAGGTGGGCACTGTGGCACATGCCTGTACTCCCAGCACTCTGAGAGGCTGAGGTGGAAAGTCTGCAAGTTCGACCCAGGCTGGGCAACTTAGTGACTTAGTGAGATCCTGTCTCAAAATAAAAAAACGAAAAAGTTCTGGGAGTGTAGCTTAGTGTGAAGGCCCTGGATTCAGTCCCCGACTGAACAACAATGAAAAAGAATTCCGCTGACTAACCTGCAGTAATCACACTGAGCCCATGTACAGTGGGGCACTTGTGCTTCTCGAAGTCCTCGCTTCTCCCTTCTCACGTTTGCTTTATTTTTTCTCTGTGACACAGGGAAGATTTTATTAACAACCTACAAATGTGAAGCTCCGTATATAAAATCAGTTCCCCCCAGTGAGCCTTCCAGTATCTCAATGGCTGAAAAGAAAACAGTAACAGAGATTCAAATACAGCTCTAGTCCTGGATAGAAACTATATATATATTGCCTTCCATGAAGGTACCTAACTCCAGAGTGTGTGGACTTGGAGAATTCAGTAATAGTCCCTATTTAAAAAAAAAAACAACCCCCAAAAAAAACACTGTTACGGGGCTGGGGATGGAGCTCAGCGGCACAGTGTTTTCCTAGCGTGGGCGAGGAGGCTGTGGCTTTGATTCCCAGCAACTGCCCACCAAAAAGAAGACCTTTAAAAGTCAATTACTTTCCATTGTCAGTATCATTGCATCACTGCAGAAGAAGGTATTTTGTACATTAAAAATAAAAAGAAAACATAATATTAGAAAAAAAGATATTTCAGAGTTAAATAAATTTGCTTTTTTTTTAAAAAAAAATACCACTTTGCCCTTATTTTCTTTATTTTTCTAAAGACTGACAAACACAGCTTTGGCAAGCAGGACTGAAGATCTCTCAGGGCCTTGTGAGGGGCTGGATTTCACCTTGATTTGCTTCTACCTTGTAAGGTGATCTGACCTAGCCAAATTCACTTTCTACTTACTGGGAAGGGGATCCCTGGATTCGGTGGGGGAGATCCCATGTCCAGGTTACCATGGTTACCAGAGCCCGCAGAGTGACTGTCCAGGTTCCACATTGTACACCCTGCTATGCCCTGAAAAAAGCCAGGAATAGTTGTTTGGGTGGCACCAGGCAAGGTAGGAGCAGGAAGGGCCAGCTCCCTTGCAGAAAGCAACTCCTTTGTATTTGTAGCAAAGCAGCTGGGGTTTGAGGTGCTAGCTGCAGCCTGTTTTCTGCCATACTGCCTGCCATCCAGCTGGTTCTGGCTGGCTCCGCTGTGCCCTGAATGAGAGTTCCTTGGCTCACCAGGGTGTCTGTCCCTGTCCCCACCTGCAGGTTTCCCTTCCGAGAAGCAGTTCAGAGGGTCCAACCCTCCCAGCACAGTCTGCTCCTGGGCTAAGCTGCAAGTTTGAATGTACCCACAGCCAACATCCATTGTTCTGTTATCACCAAGGGTGATACTAACAGCTGTTTGCACATTGTTTCAAAAATAATTTTTCTTTAATCCAAAGTTTTTGTGGAAGAGACACGACTGACGGTCACCATGAAAAGTGAAAAGGATTTAGACAGGAGCAAGGCACTGGACAACTGAGCAGAGAGCTGGTGTCCAGTAACTGCTCAGAGTCTCCTCGGAGGGGCCACCAAGTCCCCGGAGGAGAACAGGGATGAGCCTTCACATGGAGACCACACAAGCTTCTGGACATGACAGACTCGGTCAGACCCTAGATCCACCCCTTTGCAGTGATGCTGGTCTCTTCCTGCCCCTGGTTATGGGGTGTAGCTTGGCTAAGTCAGAAGAGTCATGATCCTGAGGGCACGGAAAGGCCAGGGTGGGGACAGAGTGCGTCTGACAGGAGTCTTCCTACTAAGAAAGTATTGAGGACAATAGTCAAGCTACCCGGCCCTGGGTGTTTCTAGCCCCTCCACTTCCCTAAGAGTTCTAGAAGAAAAAAAAATTAATGGAAGCCAACAGGTCTTGGGATAAACCTGACCCCTCTCAGGCAGTTCCATCAGACTGCCAATCCAAGGAAAGCTCTTGGGCAGGGCGTCACAAGAGCTAAGGAAGTGACCTCTTCTCAGGAAGTGGGTGGACAAATGACCTAAAATTCAACTCTTCCCTTTTTGGAAGAAACTTATCATTGAAAGGAGGAAGCTTTAAAATATGCTCCCTTTTTCAAGGGAAAAAAGAGTGGGAGGAAGAATTTACTGTCCTGAAATTTTTTAAATAAAGAAGGAAAATCTTTTCTGAAAATGGGAATCTATTCCTTTTAATCTAAGGAGACAGTTTCCAGTTGTAAAGATATCTTTCTGTCGAAAACCTAGCCTCTACTTTGACAACTGGCCCAGCTGGAAGGGTAGGGAGATTTTTATCGTCTCTCCTGAGGCTGATCTGTTCATTTATTTACTATGTCTTCTTTTCCTCTCACTTCCGGTTGCAAATGTAGGGATTCGGAGGCTGGGATTATAAGGGGAATTGGACTGCCAACGAAGCTGATCCATGAAGTGGAGAAAGACTGAGGGCCGCTTGCCTCATGAAAGTGTATTTGACTTTCCATGGCCTTGTTTGCTTTCGGTTTTATTATGAAAGAGATACATGCACCCAATCCAATTTATATTTTGTGATAGTTAAGTTCATGTGTCAACTTCACTGTGCTGTGAGGCGCCCAGAATATTTGGTCAGACGTTATTGGGGGGGTGTGGCTCTGAGTGAGATTAACTTTTGAATCGGTAGACTGCCCACAGCAGATGGCTCTCCGGATGCTGGTGGCCCTCATCTAATCTATGGAAGATCTGCACAGACCGTGAAGGCTGACCTTGGGAGGTGTGGGGACATCTTCCTGCCCAGCTGCTTGAGCTGGGAGGCCAGTCTCTCACCACTTTCAAAGTCAAACTGAAGTATTAGCTCTTGTTCAGTCTTTTTAGTTACTTAGTTTTGTATTGGTACTGGTTCTCGTCATGCAGCGTGGGCTCCTAGTGATCCTTCACTTTTTAGCCTCCCCAGTGCTGGGATTACAGGGCTGCACCACCATGCCAGGTCCCGGTGGGCCGGCTCAGTGTGCCCAGGGGCAGGGCCGGCACCCCAGTCACTGCACTTGCCCAAGTAGCTCTTGTTCAATCTTAAATCTGCCAAAGTTTAGACTGAGATTATACCAACAAATCTGAGAAATTCTATAGATTGAATCACATCCCTCTCTAATTTTTATATGGAAGTTCTAAACCTAGTGTTATTGTGTTTGGAGACAGGGATTTTAGGAGGTGGTTATAATGAAATAAAGTAAAAGAGTAGGTTCTTAATCTGACAGGACAGATGGGGAGACAGAGAGAGAGAGACAGACAGACAGATAGACAGACAGACACACAGACAGACAGATTCTGTCTTATCCTTCCAGGTGAACACAGCCCTCTATAATCTTGTATATCCACTTTTAAATTTTAATGATGACCGTCATAGCTGGTATAGAAGGTTTGTTTGTTTGTTAGCAAGAGAGTGAACCCAGAGCTTTTGCCCTGATCTATGTTTTCAAGCCCTTGAAAAAAATTTCTAGAAGGTCTCACCAAGTAGCCCAGGCTGGAGCTCACCTGTGACCTCCTGCCTCAGCCTTCTTCGCTGGGATCCAGCTCAGGAGGAGGGAGGGTCACCACAGGAATCTTTACAATAAAGATTTTCACTTGAAAAAAAAAAAAAGAGTTGTAGCTGAAATCAATAAAGTTGGTAAGTAGTTATGTTTAAGAAAGGGCTATGTGCTCGCTTCGGCAGCACATATACTCAAATTGGAACGACACAGAGAAGATTAGCATGGCCCCTGCTCAAGGACAACATGCAAATTCGTGAAGCGTTCCATATTTTTTCTTAATGAATAAAGTGATTTGTTCTAATGGTGTTTGTAAATAGGATATCATGTCCGCATCTTGTACAGCAATTAACCACTAAGAAGAATGTATGCAATGTGTTAATTATTGAAACTGTCCTACCAATTTGATTTGAAACTGTCTCATTGCTATTTGTTTCTCAATAAAATTATAGGGGAAAAAAAAGAAAAAAAAAATCTTGTATATCCAGTCTCCAGAACTTCAAGAAAGCCAGTTTCTGTTGAGTAAGCCACCCAGTCTATGGAATTTCATTATAGCAACTGTCATGGCTTGGGATTTTTGCAAGGGGAACAATACAATACAGGAAACGTTTTATAATCACCAAAAAGAAAAAAAATCATATACAAAGAGTGCAGGAAATCTCTCCAAAACCAAAGACAAAAGAATCCAGCTGAAGGCGTGGATCCTGTGATAATGTTCTGCATGAGTCCACCCAAAGACCTAGAGCTCATAACAATGCCTCCCACAAGTCCAACTGGAGGCCAAGAGCCCACAACAGAGTCTCATGCAGGTCCACGTCACAGGCCTGGGATGGCAAGGCCCAAAGCTTATGGCAGAAGCTTGAAAGTCTGTGCTAGCAGGCTGAGGGATCTGAACTAGAGCTCGGAAGTCATGCTCAAGATAAGAACCAGAGCTCCCCCAAAGGTACGACAGCCACCCTCAGCAGCAGTGAGGGTCTAAGCTCCTCTGGCAATGAGGAAAGCTGAGTTCCCATCGCGAAAGCCAGCGTGACAACTTTCTCCACAAGGCTGAGTAGTGCATCATCTTCCCCTCTGGAGCCAGACAGAGAGGACCAGAGCTCCCTGCAAATGAACCGTAGCCACTTTCAGTGACAGCAAAGGTCCCGAGCTCCTCCTCTGACAAGAACAGCCAAGTTCACCAGGAAAGCCAGCATGACAAGGTCAACCAGCAGGACAGCCCAGGAGAACCAATGGCTTCCAACAGCTCCAACAGCTTCTCCAAACAGCTTGCCCAATACCTTTCCAACAGCTTCTCCAGTTCTGCCTCTTATGCTGCTGGCAACAGCCCTCAGGTGGGCTTCCCCCACCCAGCACCATACTGGTTCAACTCAGCTAGGTGTAACAAGTTGACTCCCAATTAGCAATCCACTACAGCAATGCCCTCTAACACATATTTTATCATAAAAATAATCTTAGTATCCAGTGTAGAGTATGGAATGAACACAAGAGCTTAGTGTGTTCTTGTCCCCAGATATGACCATGGTAAGCAGCTTCTTATTCTGATACAAATTATCAATACCTATGTAATTACAAGCATGTATCCTTTCTGCAAACAAATCCCAGATGGATTCATGCCATATATATTGCTATACACTGTAGGTTTTAACATAAAAATAGTCCTTTGGAGATCATTGTTTATCAGTCGGATGATCCTATGTTCCAGTTTATCTGAGACAGTCTGTTACGCCCTCTGTCCTATATAATTAACAATAAGATCCCTTATGCTGTCAAAAATCTGGTTAGGATAAATCTTGTGGCCATTCTACTTGTCGACCAAAATGGACCTGCCTGCCTTTTTGCTTTTACTAAGTTCCAAGGGATGTCATACTCTTGTTGCCTCAAATGTAATGCGTCGTCTATGGAGAATGCTGACATCTTTTCTAGTTTCTGGCTGGAGGAAACTCTAGCAGGATGTCTCCCCTTGGTCATCTTTGAGCTCTTGGGTGTGAGCATGTCCTGAAAATTGCTGATCAGATCTGTGCTCTCTATACTTTTTTTCTGTAAAATAGTATTTTTATTTGCTTTTTGATTGAGGTTTAATATCCTACTCCATGAGTATGTTATGATTATCTACCCACTTTTGATATTTTGAACTCTACCCAAATCCTTCTCCCAAAGAAAGGTCCTTTGGATAGAGGAGCTGGCCTGCATAGATGATGACTTCCTGCCCTCCATTCTGGCCCAGGTCCTCTTGCCCCTCTTCTCTGGACTTTTGTGGGACCCGCTCACTGCCCCGCTAGCAGATACAGTGAATTCCTGTCCAGTTTCTTCTGTTTTCTCCAGGTACCGGGCTTCTTCTTCTTCTCCAGGTACCCAGTGGCTCCCCAGCTGCTGCCAAGGCTAGGTGGCAGTAGGCGCCTTCTGAGCCTTCACTCCCTCTCCTGTCCTCACGTGAATCCACTGCGCTGCAAGCCCTCTTCCATTTCCATCTTCCCCGTTGGACCGCATATTAGTTTCCTGTTGCTGCTATAGCATATTACCTCAAACTTAGTGACCTAAAACAGCATCACGTTGCTACCTTACGGTCCCAGAAGTCAGAAGAGGTTGAAATGGTTCTCAGCGGTGTCCGCAGGGCTTTGCTCCTTCCAAGGCCCTAGGGGAGAATCCTTTGTGGTCTTTCCCACTTTCTAGGGCTACCTTCTCTCCTTGCCATGTGACCCCTTCCTGCATCTCTAAAGTCATCAAGGGCTGGTTGAGACCTCTCACATGTCGTCACTGTCCTATTTTTCTGGATCCCTCTTTCACACTTAAGGAGCCCAGCAATCACACTGGACCCACCCCATAATCCAGGATAAGTTCCTTGTCTTAAATCCAGTTGATCAGCAACCCTAAGGCTACCTGCAACCTTAATTCCCCCTTGCCAGGAGAAGCAGTATAGTCACAGCATCACGAGGACAAGGACCTGGACATCTTTGGAGCCAACCATGGCCTCTCAGCTCTGAAGGTAGAAAGTACATCTCATCATTCCTGATGCATTTCAGTCTTGGCATGTGGTGAGTGCTCAGTAACTGGATACCAGTGGTCGCCTTGCTTCTTGCCTGTGCCTGTCTTACAGGTTGGCTGGAGAGGGTCCTCGAGTACTCCCAGAAAGCATGCTGTTGTTGTCCTCCTCCTCTCCTCTGCTGCAAGCTCCTGTCCCAGAAGCACCATTTCTGAGGATATTGAATGACAGGTGCTTCAAGGCAGGGACTGCCCACCCATCCACCTATCCCTGATCCCGGGCCAGGCACACTCTTGAAATTCTGTGCATGTGTGTTGGGTGGGTTAGGACCCCCACTCAGGCAGAAATGCTGAGAGCAATGTGTCCAGCAGGCCTAGGGTAGGAGAAAGAGCCAGAAGCCAGCGCGGTGGCTGGGGAGGCAGACAACATAATGTCGGCCAGGTCAGCAGAGACCAGGAGATCTCAGATTTGGGAGTCAGGTCCGGCAGGAAGTCACTATGGGCAGACAGGCCAGCCCAACAAGGACAGAAAGAAAGGCACAGGGACCAGGTGAGTTCCAGATCCTGAGTGCAGGGTGAGTTGCAACTGAAGTGGACATCAGACACTGCAGGAGACAGCAGCATGCCTAACCCAGGCCATGTCCTGGGCAGGGCCCCAGGGTCTTTCCTCTCTAGGGAGGATGGGCTCACCATGGCCCCTGGACAAGGGGTGCTGCCCATGACTCAGAAACAGTGGCTTTGGGGACCTCTTGTCTGTCTGTAGGTTTGGCAACCAGACATGATCTGGGGACAGTCAGTCCACCCAGCCCAAATCACAGCAGACACAGGCTGAATACGGTGGTCTCCCCCAATGCCTTGGCAGACTCACAGTCCCAGCAAGTCGTGTTCTGCACAACTAACTATTACACATGACGGCAGACAGGCCAAAGGGCTGCCAACCTGGAGCTTAAGAGAAAGTCCCAGCTATCGTTCTCAGTAGGCTTGTGTGGCAGACTTTATTTCTTCCACTTTTTAATAAGAAATATGAGGCTCAGAGAGGGCAGGTAAGTTGCCCATGGTCACGCAGCTGCTAAGTGGTAGATCCAGGTTACAAAATCCAATTGCTCTTAATTTTAAACTCTGCATTGCTAGATGCTATTTGGTAGAAACAGAAGGCATTTTTTCTATATTTCTACACACAACACTAGGCATATACTAGGCATGTAGCAAATGCTTTCCAAATGGAGCACTTCTTTAAAGTATATTTAATTCTCACATTGCTGTACTTTGTACATCCTTGTATTTTAGCTCTAATTAAGCTCCTAGGAGAATTCATGTATTTCGTTCGTTTCAAATCAGACCTGAAAGAGGGTGATTTTGTTGTTTCTGAGCTTGCTTAGTTACTGAACCACGAGCCCCTAAGAGGCAGGAGTGATCCCCTCCATACCTTATCCTGATCCACAGTGGGCACCCCATGGCTGTGGGCTTGCAGGAGGGACGCTCTATGCTCAGTGCCCTAAGGAGGTGACAAAGAAAAGCTGGGCTGGAATAGCCAGGCCTGTTTTATTCTTTATTCTTCTCAGCATGTGCAAGTGCCTGGTGCGTCTGAAGTGCTCATAGCATTGGCTGAATAAGTGGATGAGTGGCTCCAGCCTCCTCCCTTGCTCTTGTGTTAACGGCCCAATTCCATCCACCCTGGGTCCTTCTGGAGCCAGAAGGGAGCTTGTGTTACATGCTGGGGACCCTCCAAGTCTGAGGAATTTCACTGTGTCTCCAGAACACCCCTGTCTCCAGAGAAATGACATTGCAGTTCCAAGCAGTTGTACCATAGTCGTAAACACAAGCACAAAGGGATGGATACAAGCCACCACAACAGGGTGAGCAGGCAGGTAAGCTCACTGCACCAGTCAGGAGTATTTCCAAATAAACTCAAAGGGGCATTACACCTGCTCCGGATTCTGCCAAAAGAAGAGAAAGCATATTCAAGAAAGGCACGCTGGCACCAAGAGGGAACCCAATGGGGCCAGACTGGACGCTCCCTGCAGGAAAAGGGATGCCTGGATTAGCAGCAGAAGGAGGCAGCCCTAATTCTCCTGCATTCCCGGCCATTCCTGCATGGCCAATGAGTCACCCAGCTCAGACTCCTTCCATAGCTGTAACCAGAGATAACGGAGCTAAAAAGTGACCTTCTCCAGGGATGCTATGCGCTCTTCACACATGAGCTCAGGAATCCCCCACAGTCTTGAGGAGCAGCTTTGCCAGGACAGGGAGGCGGCCGAGGGTCTAAGCCACCCAGGTAGACAACAGAAAGGTTAACGCAAGCTCAGGACCAAGGTGGAGGCCAGGAAGTCCAGGGCCAACCCTCAAGGGCCTGCCCTGTCCCCAGTCCTTACTTAGACTGGTGGATGCCAAACATACATCAGACTTAACTGGGAGAGTTTTCAGTTCTCTGACTCCCCTGGGGCTCCTTGAATCAGGCTTCTTTTTCTTTCTTTCTTTCTTTCTTTCTTTCTTTCTTTCTTTCTTTCTTTCTTTCTTTCTTCTTTCTTTCTTTCTTTCTTTCTTTCTTTCTTT
>NW_004524593.1:14188481-14203764 GCF_000260255.1 Octodon degus
GTGCCACCATGCCCGGTTTCAGCACAGCATGCGGTACTGGGGTTGGAACTTGGGTCCTTGCACTTGCTGCGTAGGCACTTAGATCGCCGAGCTATCTCCCCAACCCTTGAATCAGGGATTCAAAGGTCAAGGCTGAGAAATCTATTTTTAAATCTATATTTTACAAACCTACATTATAAAATATATCAATTTTTAAAGCCACCCAGAATTCACACTTGCAACTGTCCCACAAAAATGTTAAAGAAAGCACAAACCCTAATGCGGCCAGGGCCTGTCAGTGGCTTAGCGCACACCGCTCGCGCTTCATCTGTGCTGTACCTGGCTTCAGGCCCAGGGCTCTGAGATGCCGGAGCTCTCTGGGCTGGAGGAACTGGTGCCTCTCTAGACAGCATTCAGTCTTCAGATCAGAACAGTGATGGAATCGCTTGCATTCAAGGGACCTTGGTCATTGTGTGCTGTTGCAGATTGTCCTCCACCCAGCATTTGCATCCAGCCAAAGTGGCGTCAGTGCCCTGTCTGGGAGAATTGAGGTCCAACTGGGACCATGGGACCAGTCCCAGAGCATCCTAGGGTGAGATGAGGGTACAATAGGCCATGGTCCAACCAAAGCCTTGGTATCTACTTTCGTGTGTTTGTGTGTGTGTGTGTGTGTGTGTGTGTGTGCACTTGCTATGCATTGAACCCTGGGCATTCTCACTGAGCTATCTCCAGACCTTTTTTTCTTCACTTTGCTTTTTTTTTTTTTCCTCAGTTCTGGGACTCAAACACAGGACCTAGTGCTTGCCTGGCAGGCACTGTGCCACTGAACTAAACCCTGACTCTCCAGACCTTTCTTATCTTTAATTTTGAGATAGGTTTTCACTAAGTCACTAAGTTATCCAGGCTGGACTCAAACTTGCAATCCTCCCACCTCAGCCTCTCAGAGTTCTGGGTGTATATGTGTGCACCATCATGCTCAGAGGATATATCTACTTCCTGTAGGGGGAAAAAATAAAGCTGCTAGCAGTTCTGAACCTACAGAAAAGAGGGTGCCAGTGGGGTGGCAAAGGAGGGGGTCTGGGCTTGAAGGTGGCCCCCAGTTCTGAACCCTGCCCACGTATCTGCTTTCCTCGGCTTCGAGAACCGCACCACCACCCTCAGCTTGGACTCCACTGCAGGCAGACACCTCTGCTCCTTCCTGGCAGAGCGCCACCATCCACAGACAGAAATAGGCCTGCAGTGCCTGTGAGCTCTGCGCTTTCCCTGAGGAGAAACAAATGCCCATTTGGTTTACTTTCCCTTCACAAGTCCAGGAAACCTCTTGACAGAAAATACTGGAAAGGTTTAGCGAAGGCCAAGGGTTTAAGTTTTCAATCTAAACCACTTGACAGGCTCTGGGAGGGTGAGGAAAGCCAAGAAACTTATGACCAAGTCCAACTCTTGTGCTTTGTGTCTCACCCACTAACTGTGGTGAGAGAGCCAACCACATGAGGCCGGTCTGAGCTCCATTTAAGAAAGAACTTTCTAATGGGCTGCCTCTCCAGGGAGAGTGCCCTAGGAAGTGTGGGCTAATTCCCACTCGTTGTGGTTCTGATCCTGTCAGCCATGAGAGAGGAGATGGCAGCACAAAGTCTTGACTGAGCACCTTTCCAAATAGAGTTCAGGGTACAGCATAGAACTCCTGAATTCAAAAAGGTGCAATCTGCCATCAGAACCAGTCTTGTTCCAAGGGATATTCCAGCAACATCGTGGGACCACAGTAACTCACCAACATAAACCCTGAGAGTATCCCCAGGTGTTCTAAGCACTCAGCATCCAGACGTCTCACCTCTGCACAGCGTCTGCGAATCACCTCTCCTTTTAAAAAGTAGTATGTGTCCAGCAGGGAGAATGTTCACCTTCCTGGGGGACACATGACAGTTTATTTTTGATATAGCTCATGCCGTCCAATCTCTACCCAAGAACTCTTCTCTGATAGATTGTCCCAAACAGTTGGATATTCTGGATTTGTAGATCCAACTGTCTTGTGAAAAAATCCATTAGACACCTTAACTGAAAATATCTGAAATGGTTTTCTGCCACCAAACCCGCTCCTGTCTTAGTCTGGTCCATTTCCACTAGTGGCAATCTATTCTTCCAATATCCTGGCCCCAAAACCTTGTGACTCTTTCATACCTCAGAGTCAATCTCTTGGAAGGAGTTACTGAGAAGAGAAGGAGGACAGGCGAGGTGTGGGAGGAAGAGCTGCAGCTATGTATGTAAGCTGGACGGTGTGGACAACTGTGCTATGGACTGCTGCTGGTCTGCGGAGGTTTTTTGTTTGTTTTGTTTTCAGTATTGGGGATTGAACTCAGGACCCTGAGCTTGCCAGGCAAGCGCTTATTCTACTGAGCTATCTCCCCAACCCCACTGCTGCTGGTCTATGGAAAGGAGCAGTTAATGTCTAGTTTTGTCATCTTTTAAAAATTCTTTTTCCTTTTTTTCTTCTTAATTTCTCATAATTTTTTTTTCTTTCTTCTTCCAATTTTGCATGCATCTACCTGGTAAGATGAACAATTAATTTGAAGACAATACTATGCAATACAACAATTACTATGAAACTCATTATATTGTTTAGTGAAATTCTGTATCATTTGTAATTTTTCTGTTTAATACTATTATGTACTCTCTTTAAAAAATAAAAAAATAAAAATAAATAAAGGTCAAATGCATACACACACACACACACACACACACACACAGAGTCAAGCTCTCTAATGCTCTTCTTTCCAAATACATTCAGTGTGACCATGTTTCGCTGCCTCCTCCGCTACCACCCAATCAAAGTGATCACCATCTCTCACCAAATTCATTACCAGAACCTCTCAACACATCTCCCTGCTTCCATTTTTCAGTTTTTCTCAGTATAGGAACCAGAGTGGGGGGAAGGAAAAGCCCTGGATGACGATTGTGGCCGTGGTCAGATGAGCGTAGACATGTGTCATCCCTCGTCACATGGTACACTTGAAATTGGCAAGCTGGACGATGTGTTAATTATATTGCAATAAGGTATCAGATCATGTCATTTCTTTGATCAAAACTATCACAGATGGCTTTCCATTTCATTCAGAGCAAAATCACAAGCTCTGACCATGAACGTCAAAGTCCTACACAGTCTGTCACACCCGTGAGTCTCTGCGCTCATCTCCTAGCACCTTCCTTTTCACTCAGTCAGGCCTCCTGGCAGGCATCTGGCCCACACACCTTGAGCACTTACACTCACCCTTCTCTCTGCTGGGGCCTTTTCTCTCTTCTCTTTCATGTATTCTTTCATCTGTCACCTTCATGGTCCACCCTGCCTTTTATTTGCAGCATTAGACCTTCATATCTAAACTAATGATCAATGCAGTCATGTTTATGTCCACTGTGTTGCTGTTTATTTTCATTTTATTCCATCTGGGTTTTTTCTTTCTTTCTTTCTTTCTTTCTTTTTTTTTTTTTTTTTTAACTTCCTTTCTGGATTTCTCTTGCATAAAGCAAAACTACAAAGTTTTGTGTTCCATTTTATCGCCTCTACTGGCTCCTTAGCTTGTTCATGTAGCTGTTTGTCCTACTGGTCACTCTAGAAATTTTAATATGTCCCTATAACTTGTCTCAAATATATCTTGAGGAATCGGGAAATCTCACCTCTGGACAGTGTCTCTGTGAATTGCTTCCCCTTTAGAAAGAATAATATGTATCTGTCACCAAGGAAGTCATTCTTTCCTGAAGGGCACATGGCAGTTTGGGTAGAGCTCGTGCTTGCTGTGTCTTGAAATAAGGTGATACCACATTATGTAAAGAAATACACAATGCTCTGCTTGTGTTGTTCCTTTCTTGACCTGGGTGCTGTTATAATATTTTTTATTATGCATATGATAGAAACACCACAAATTGTTGTTAATTATTGGAGAAATCCGTTGTATGGAATTCCATTTATGGATTCTTATTTTATTGATTGGCCTCATTATTTTTCATCTTCAAATCACCCCAGATCTGGCCAATGGGAATCATGTCAAGTTATTCCTGTGCCCACTTGGAAGGTCCCTGTCATTCTTGAGCACTTTGTGACTTTTGCCAACAGGCTCCAAGGTCACCTAGTCTTCTTCTATCCTTGCTCTGGAATCAGCCATTTCTCTAAGGAGACTTGACAGCTTTTTGTGGATGATGATATTTGTAAGCCAGGACCCAGGTCCTTGGTGACACCCTCTGGGTGTCATTCCTTGCTTCTAGGATCCTGTTTTCTCAGTGGAGAGAGCTAGGAAATACACACATAAGCTCACTCAGACACACACACACCTCTACCTATTAGAAACCGAATTCTCACCAATGCCTCTGGTTCCAACCTGAAGGTACAGGGTCGTTTGCAGCCTTCTCCCTTCCACATTTGCAGCTCTCTCCCCAGCAGTGAGAACACACGAGTGATCAAATGCATAGTGAATGTTCACATTTTTAAAATGCACAGTGATAACTTGGCTCATGAACTCAATTCTCTCCGTGATTCTGGTCGCAAACTGAACTGGACAAGAACCGAAGCAAATCATTTTCCCTATAAGGTCAACATTGGACCTAACCGTTGAATTTGATCTGATTCTCATCCAACTCAGTTTGGGGTCAGAACCATAGAATCAAATTCACAAACCGAGAAGCCTCTGCATTAAAGGAACAAACACGTTGCTATGAGTTCTCTTCCAAATACTCTCTGTCTTGGAATTCACTTATCTCATTGCTCTTGCCACTTTCTGGAGAAGGTCTGCAAGTCCTCTGTCCTGTCCTTAGTTGTGCTGTTGTAGCTGCCTCCATGTCCTAAACAGGATTCAAGATGGCTGACTTTTACGGGCATGGGGCTCTGGGGAAGAGCCGGGCATCCCAAGTGTCAGGCTTGGCGAGAGCAGTGGACGAGGGCACACAATAATGGTTTTTACAAGCCTGCCTCTCCACTGGCTGGCACTTGACTGCGGTCTTCACTGTATTTTTAAATCATACCACATAAAGACAATGATGAAAGAGGATTTGTAAAACTGCTTCAGAAAGTGGCAAGAACAATGGGATAAAGTGTATTCAAAGCAAGGGGGAGTATTTTAAAGAGGATTAGTGGCCCAGTGTCCCCCACCGTAGTAACATGTTTTATGGAAACATTCACCATATATTTGATCATCCCATATAAATGTGTATATTTGCTCCATCTTCCTAGATATAAACAACCAATATTCTGGTCACCCTGAGACCCTCCTGGGTCGTGTTACCCTACCAGTTCCCACAAGCGACGTCGTGGCTGAATCCCTGCTCGGGCCCAAACTTAGATCGCAGTGGAGAGCTCAGCAGTCCTGGCGCGGAAGCAGAGGGATGACTCGATTGATGGAGTGCTGATGATGTGAAATAGGGATGTAGCAGGAAGATGGGGCAGCTGGGATTCTGAGAAGGCCAGAGGGTACGCAGTGGTATCGAGCAGGATGCAGAAGCAAAATCTGTCAGGAGGCGTGCCGAACTGGTAGAACACGTTGGGGTGGAAGTACTGGAGTTCTTGATAAAAATCAAAGACTAGGTATGACGGGGAGTAGGCTATCTGGAGGACCCAGCCATTTCCAAAGAGCTGGCCAAGCGTCAGATTAGATCTCCACTTAACATGGGCCGCAGAGAAATCTGAGTCCACTGGAACTTTCATTGTCGAGTGAGTAATATCTGGGAGAAGTGCTATAGAGCGAACATTTTTCCAAACACAGATTACAGGTGCTTCCCCTCCAGTAAATTAAGCCCTTAAGAGGAGAAGTTAAAGGAAACACGTGTACACTCGCACACAGACCGAGCATAATACTGGCCCCCAATCAAAAAACATCAGGAAGCCAGTCTTCAAGGCAAGGCCCCTGTCCTCAAATGACACTGCCAGCGTCAGATATCACAGGTAGCAAAGAGAAAAGGCAGAGAGGGTGTCCTCCCAAGATCCCAAACCCAGGAGCCGTGAAGTTCTGAAACTTCTACTGGAATCTGGATGAATTAGTACACAAATAAGTAAAAAGAGAAATGCAAGCCAGGCCTTGCAGACTGAGGATTTGTGCACAGGAGAGGGAGGAGTCGAATTCACTCAGGAAGTGACTATACAAGGACGCAGAGTGAAGCCACCGCGTGCCAGAGCACGTGACAGAAGTGTACGCAGCTGCAGTGCTGGGGTGATGGAGGTGAGGGTCTCAGCAGAGGACATTGCCAGCCCATGTGAGCACTGGATGCCACTCGGCAGGGCAGTCATGCGCCATTTTCCTCCTGCACCCTTGATGGCGCTGGCCAAAGTCCCCAGCTCCAGCACTCAGCCCAGCAGGATTCGGTGGTCAGCGTCTGATCTACAAATGTCCTCAGGCTCCCACCTCTCAGCCCCAAGTGGCTGCATGTATTTTTCCTCACAGCTTCTTTCCTCCCCAGGCACAGAGAGCTTACCCAAGGTTAATTCCCTGAGCCACACTCACGTCTCTTCTCCTCCCTCTCACAGAATATTGTCATCCCAGCTGTTACCCTCAACTCCTTTCAGGTCTTTCCTGAAAACCATGAACGAGCAGGCATCAGGCCACTCACCAGCCCAGGAGATGTCAGCCCTACACACTTCAGCTGCTGCCTTCTGACAGGCTCTCTCCTCTGTGACTCAGGTGTTGCCAGTGGAATGGGAGAGGGGTGGGGTTCTGAGGAGATGGGTAGGCCCTGAGGGTGAGTGGATTCCCCCCTCAGGCGCTGGATCTGGTCCCCTCAGGACAGATTTCAGGGAGGAAGTTTGTTCTCTCTTACCCTCTGCTTTCTGAAATCTGAGGCCACCACAAGAAGGTCCTCATCAGATAGGTGCCAGTGCTTTGATCTTGACTGTGAGAAATACATTTCACTCTTGATAAACTACCCAGTCTATACATTTTGTTGTAGCAGCCCAAAACAGACTAATGGACCCATTCTTTTTCTTCCCTTGAGCAGCAAAACTTATTTTTCCTTAGATATTCATGTATAGTTTCTCTAATTATAGAAACAATCCACAATTGCTACAGAATATCGAGAAAACAAAGAACCACAGGAGGAATAAACCCGCTTTATAATCTTGAATTCATATGTTGTGTCCCCTTCCAAAGATTTCTGCTTCTGTGTGTATGAATCCACAAGGTGTGATAAAATAGAGTGTGAATATTTACATTTTGTAAGTGTACAACAGAAAAAGACACCCTGCTGCTCTAGCCAAGCGTGACAGGAGCTGCAGACACAGGGCCCAGTCGAAGGAAGAGTCCCACCGCAGGGATGGCAGGCTCTGAAGTAGCAGCTCCTTAAGCTTCCCTGCTATGGCTTAAAAGTTGTGTCCCTTCAGAGTCCATGTTCAAACTTTATCCCCAATGCCGCAGTGGAGGAGGGCGTCTGGAGACATGATTAAGTCGTGAGGGCCACACCGTTGTGAATGAGACCAACATCCTCAGAAAGGCTTTGGGGAGCTGCCTGTCCCTTCTCTGCCCTCCTCTAGAGGCCACTCAGTGTCTGTCCTTCTGCCCTCTGGGGCCTCAGCCGGAAGGTGCCACCGTCTAGGGAGCCCAGGGCAGGGCAAGTCCAGCCGCGGCTCTGCGGGCACCTGATCTTGGACATCCTGGCCTCCAGAACTGTAGGAATTTATGTTGCTTATAAAATGATCGATGCTGAAGATTTTTTTTTGTTATAGCAGCCGCCCAAATGGATACGCTTTTCCTTCTGGGAGCCACACTGCTGCCCAAGTGGGCTCATGAGACAAGTTCCAGGCCTGGTTCCCACAGGAGCACAAGAGCCACTGCCCTGGGGTGCGCCGCCCCAAATGCTCGGTTAGGTTCAAGGCACTAGATTCCTGCTCTGTGATAACTCAGGTCTCAGGACGCCTACTACTCATAATCATGCTCCCTCAGGGCCACCCCAGCCCATTAGGTGACAAAAATCCAACCACAAACAAGATTGGGACTTTATTCTCATTGTCTCTACAGCTCAACCTCTTCGCGACCAGTGGATGTAAATAGGAGAAGGGCTCTATCTGTCTAACTGTCCTTGTCAAAGGCATCTGAACAGAGACAGCCCACATTACTATTATAAAGCATTCGGATTTATTCTGAGGGCAAAGAAGAGTTAATGAAGTTTTGTGTGGTACATGAACATATTAATTATACTATATCAATTGATAATTATAACATATGAAGAGCTAAGAAATTGATTAGAAGAGACACACATGGTAGAAATGGGTAAATGGTATGAATGACTATGTAATCGATAGAACAGAAACTTCTAATGTTCAATAGATATATTCAAATGATGTTCGATATCACTCTTAATCAGGGAAAGAAAAAGTGATAATGTGTTGCTACTTTATACTCTCCAAATTGGGAAAAAACTAAGACTGAAAACATGTAGTATTGATAACTGTGAAAGAAACAGGTACTCAAATATTGCCAAGTGAAATGTGAATTGTTTCAAACATTTCGGCGGAGGGCAAACCTGTTAATTTCCTTAGCACTGAGTGTAGACATGCGAAGGGGTGATCTGCCTTCACTGTGAGTGTTTAAGTAAAAAAGTGTTATAATAAAAAGCACATTGCCATTAATCCTTGTCACAATCCTCCTACTCACATTAGACACCCTAAGCCATTGTTCTCAAAGCTTTCTGAAGCCATTCGGAGAATACTCTTTCATGAGGGTCACTATAAGGTGGACCAAAAATACAGCGGATGGCACGGCCAAGTACTACTGCACAAAGGGCGGGCGTGGGAAGTGTTGCAATGAGCCCTCGTCCCTCAGCTATGGCACCACGGGCAATCCCACTCTTCCCCAAAGTCAAAATGACCATAGAAGGCAAGTGTTTCAAATGGATTCAGGGGGAGCCTGCCCCTTAGCTCAGTTCTTTAAGTGGCTGTTTCAACAAAGCCATCAGGCTCAGGTTGCTGGGGTTCCATCCCCACAACTCAAGCCAGCCAAACCTGCCCTGAAGTTATTAGGAGCAAAAAACAAAAAAAAAACAAAAAAACCTTAGTGGTTCGATCCCCACAACCCAGATGGATTCAGGGCATCCAGACAACCCCAGCAGCACAACTAAAGATACTCATGGAAGAAAACGTCCTGAACTGCTTCAGAAAGTGACAAGAACCATGAGACAAATGTGGGAGCAAGGGAGAGTGTTAACGTGACTTTTACTGTAATAACTTTTAAAAAAATGTAAACACTGACTGTACTTTTGGATCTCATAGAGCAACCACTGCACAGTGCTTGTTAACTGAGTGAATGATTGAATGAAAAATTAAGCATCCATATGGCTCAGTAGTGGGCTCAGCTCCTCTAAAAGAATGAAAAGCCATGTTCTCTGCCTGTGACCAACGAATCATCCAGCTGAGGAAATGAACTTTTCTGTTTTTTTCTTCTAACAAATTATAATCATGCATATATAAAACTAAACCTAAGTTCTGTAATATTTCAGGTAAGAGTGATGGGAACTGGGGAAGAGGTTGTAGCAAGCTATCTATCTACATCAGCAAAAGAGAAAATAACTTGTTTTGCTAATGAATTTTTCTGTGTAGTTGCAAAAATCCCCTAACACCAAATATTGACTATAGGAACTCTACTGTGCCAGTCACAGTGGTTGGAAGGAAGGGGAATTACCGGCTGGAGGCACGCAGGTTCGTTGGGGCTGCCTCCGATGCTGTTTGGGTGTAGACAGGGCACGCTCACAATGAACAGGTAAGCGGGAAAGTATCGGGGCCAGCAGAGGACAGGACAGCCACACAGAAGTAAGGCAAATCGGTTTTCAATAGTCAAAATAGCAAAGGTTAATATGGAGCTGGCCACCACCGTGCGGCCCTCTACGTGCTTCATGAGGGAGTCCACTGGAACATACTTTGTTGAGGACAATCTGGCACTGTGAATCAAGGCTTTCAGAAATGTCCCAACCCTTTGACCCAGTAGTTCTAATTGTAGTAATTGATATTAAAGAAATAATGGGAGACATGAATACTTACGTTCAAGGGTATTAATAACAACATTATCTTATGGGGAAAAAAGAACTTGGTCCAAATGTCAAACAATACAGAATCTGTTAAATAAACTAGGATTCATCTGTATGATGGACATCATGCATTTATTTATTTATTTATTTATTTATTTATTTATTTTTATGTATTTGGTACAGGGTCTCACTATGCAGCTCGGATTCATAGTGATCCTCTTGTTTTCAGCCTCCCCAGTGCTAGGATTAAAGGTGTGCACCACCCACGCCCGGTCTCAGTGGCTGGCTCAGTGCGCCTGGGGCAGGGGCCACGTGGCATGTGGTGCCAGAGATCAAACCCCACTCCCTGTGCTTGCCTAAGTCTGCGGAGCTATCTTGCTGAGCTATCTTGCTGGCCTCACACTGTCTTTAAAAATCCCTGTTTTTCTAAGGATTTTAGTGTTATGGGAAGATTTTCATGTCATAACTTTAGGTATAAAAATACTTTAAACACAGACCCATTGTCTGTATTTTAAGACTCCAAAATCTCTAGATGTTAACAGCAAAGGAATTATGGATAGTGCTTTCTTCCTCTTTTCCATTTTTTATTTTCAAAATTTTATAAGCGTGCATTGTCTTATATTAGAAAAAGTTGTAGTTCTTTAAGAAAATAGACTGGGTACATTATGCTCAAAGCAAGATGAGCAAATGTCAGGCCGCACACACCTGCATGTGTTGGGAATGGCTCGTCCTCTGGCTTCCGGCTGCATGGCTGTGACCTTCCCAACAGCATGCAAGGTGGGTGCCTGGGAGTGAAGCAAAGATGGAGCATTTGAGGGTGAGACCACAAACAGGTGAGACTACAAACAGGTGAGACTCGTTTCTTTTGCTGTTGTCGTTGCATTTCTGTGACCTATGCCAGGTTTGTGCGTGGGGCAACTTAGAGGCCCCAGTATTCCACAACCTGTTCTTTGTGTCCCAAGAATCTTTTCTTTTTCTTCCCCTTGATACTTTTTTTTTTTTTTTTTTTTTTTTTTTTTGGCAGAACTGGGGATTGAACTCAGGCCCCTGTGCTTGCCAGGGAAGCGCTTATTCCACTGAGCCATCTCCCCAGCCCCTTCCCCTTGATACTTGTTAAGCAAAAGGCAGGAAAGAAGAAGATGCTCTGCAAGCCTTGAGGTGGGGTAGAAGGCCAGCAGGGAAGCTGCTCGTACCAGCAAGGTGAGATCGTCCTGCTCCTGAGCGTCCTTAATGACCATTCAGAAACCTTGCGTCCCAGAAGTAATGAGGTCAGAAGGGCCTAGTGGAAGAGAGAGACTGAGAGAGGAACTGAATAATTGGAGGGGGAGAAACAAGCGCAGATGTCTGCCAAGGTAGCTATCATGTAGCCTACGAACTCAATCCAGTTCCTAGATGCCTCAGGCAGATCATCCATGATTAGTCCACATGGGAAGAAAAGCGACTATTTATGTGTTGCTTCCCTCAGGGGTCAACATGAGCCTTTACACTCAGGATTTTAATTGATCCTAACCATAACTTTGCGAGAAGCATTAATCTCCCCATTTTACAGGTGAGAACATCGAGGCTCATCTGTAAAGCCGATTAAAGGATTGGCCCAGCATCTCTCTCATTTAAAAAGTATTGGAGTCAGAACCCTGATTTCTGCTTTCTTAGATTTGTCTTTCTTGTTGGACACATTTAAGGCCAGCAGACATATTCTTCTATATGTACTTTTCACAAATAATACTGAAAAGTAAGAAAAATTAAAGTCTGCCTAGTAGAAGCTTTAGTCACATGACCTTAACTAATACTTCCCTTTTTGAAATTCAGTTTCTCTCATCAACCTATATCATAGATGACAAGAAAGAGACAGAAATTCAAAGTCAAGCCACCACCTCTGGGCCTTACACTGAATGCTCAGTCCCAGCCTGTTTAAGGAAGTGACTGACCCTATTTGAGAACCAAGCATCCCATGGGATCACAAAGGTCAAGCAGCTTGTTCAAGGAGTTGTGATTCTACATGGCCCGCACAGGACTGGGATCCGGCTCTTTCTGGCCACAGAAGCCAGGCAGGAGGAGCCCAGTCAATGCACCCCTCAGCCCACTCTGGCCCCTCGGAGGCAACAGCACAGACCTCTCCCCTTTCTGGCCTGCTCTCAAAGATTGGCCCTAGGCCCTTCCTGAGCAGCCACAGAAGTGTCTCCCGCGTGTCCCGTGGCGAGTGTTCGTGTGTTTGCAGGAGAGGAAGCTGGTGAGAGGAAGCCCACAGAAGGCCCAACGGAGCCCTGAATGCTCCCCTCCCGCCTGTCTTTCACACTAGCCCTTCATAGGGCAAAGATCTAAATCATCTCAGCTTTCAAGAAATTCAGATCTGGAGGAATCTACAAGTTCAAATCTGGATGAATCTTTTTTCCCTGAGAGAAAAGAAAAGATTTTCTACTTCCAATTTTAAAAAGGAAAAAGTCCTTTTTCACAGTTCTCTCCTTCCATTCTCTCCTACATCCAGCTCTCTGGACTTCGGAGAGGCTCTGCTGCTGTTTATCAGACCCTCCTCCCCTGCTTTCAGCCCTGATTTCCAGGCTTTGGCCCTGTTGTCATTAGCCTGTGGCCTAGCTGAGGACCACAGATGATGAAGGCCATGCTCCAGGCAGGAACACACAGCTCAGCTTGACCACTCTGTGTCTTGTGACTTGGCACTCCACTGCTTAGCAACGCATGTCTTGCTGTTTCTGTATTTTTGACCTATGTTTGCCCAGTCTGCCCATTAAACTAGAATTGCAGGATGGCAGGAATGGGAGGAGCTTACGAGCCCTTTACCTTGTGGAGCACCTCCACCATGGCTCCCAATCTCTCTAGGGTCTTGGGAACTTGACTAGGGAACCCCTTACCACTGCATTACAGCAGCAGGTCCTGGGACGGGGTGGGAGCTCCTTGTTCCTCGTATCCCTGCTTGATTGCTTCCAAAATATCAAGGCAAGGCCCTCCAAAGCCAGTGTGCAGTGTTGCTGACCAGTGAAGCAGAATCTTCTAGCTGCCATACCTCAAGGGACCTCAGCTTGGCCCGTGGACCCGCCTGCTTCTGCTGTGCCAAGGGATGGCAGCATGGCTCAGCTTCCCTGAGGCTGGGGCTGGGCTAGGGTACCTTCCAGTGCCCTTCCTTCCCAGACCAAGCTGCTCTTTTGCGGGAAGCAGGGGTTCGGGCGGGAACCGCGGCCCACAGGCTCTCCTCTGTCCGTGTCTGCACGGGTCCTGCCCCCACACGCCCCAGCCTGCAATTCTCTGCCACGCATTGGTGCTCACTGATGGCATGTATTGGTCTTGGTAATCACACCCTGAGGAGGATTAATAAGCTTCCCGAGCCTGTTGGGTGACTCTGGCTTGGGAAACCATCCAATCCAGACCTGGGTCTGTCCCCACAGCACAGCATGCACAGCTGTGACTCACAGCTTATAAATGCTGCAGTCACCACCGCTGTGTTCCTAGGGATGACACATCTTCCCAAGAGCCAGCGGAGCGTCTTCCGCAGTAGGCTTCCTAGCTGCTCTGCAGGGCGGTCTGATCTCTCGGCAAGTCGCTTTTGCGTCAGCTCTCAGTTGTGCCAGCGAGGGGAAACAAGAGTGGCTTGAATAATCCAAAGAGAAAGGTTATTAAAAATAATTTAAACTTGCCTCTGGAATGTGTTAGGTGGTTTATTTGTTTTAGGCAGAGCACGTGCCTTCCTAATGATGCTTAATTCAGGGTAATGAGAGAAAGCAATGCCCCTCCGCCATCCAGATTAGTTAGCTGGGGAGCCCTAGGTATGGGGTGGGGAACAGAGGAGCCATTGGCAGGGCCATAAGACAATGTGCTCAGCCTTACAGTGGCCAGAAGCACACTCAGCCCCTGCAGGGCCGGGGGATCACACACCACCCACCGACCGGCTGCATCCCCCCTGGGGCAGGGCCGCACCCCTTGCCACTTTCGCCTTGGTGTAGAGAGGTCTGCCAACTGGGAGCAGCAGAGCAGCAGAACAAGCAGAGGAAGAATGATTTCCAGCATCCAGGAGGTAGGGAGCTGTAGCCTAAAATGAAAAGGGATGGGACGCAAAATTCCTCTTCCACCCTGTTGACGGCCATGTTCCCACTGGCCGCTCTGGGATCTTAGAAATTATAGCCAGGGAGGGAGAGCAAACTGTACAGGATTGAGACTCGGGAAGAAAAGATTAGGGACATTAGAAGAAAAGGATCACCTCTGGCTGCCTCTGGGAGCTCGGGTAAGTTAACTGCTCTGCTGTCAGTGTGCTCATCCGAAAAAGTGAAACACCGCCAAAAATAAGAAGAGTAGCTGGAGAAGTGGCTGCTGTGGATTGAATTCTGCATGTCCCCCAAATTCAACTTCAGGGTGCAGTTCTAACCTCCAAGGCAGTGGTATTAGGAGGGACGGCCTTGGGGAGGTCTGCCCTCCTCTCCACGCGTGGGACTAGTGCTTCCTTGCCATAGGTCTGGGGAGCTCGCATCCCACACCCCTCCACCCCCGTGAGAGCACAGCTGTCAGCCCGAAAGCCCGCGCCAGGCCCTGACTCTGCTAGCACCTTGCTCTTGGACTTCTGAGCTTCCAGAACTAGGAGGAATACATTTCTGTCAAGTAAGCTATTCTGCCTTTGGTGTCTTGTTATGGCAGCCAGAACAGTCTAAGACAGCAGTAGCTAAATAATGTTATGAAAGCATTTTGGAAGCTGTCATATCCCGTTAGCTATCACTGTCCTTACCTCGGTGAGACTCATGCAGTCCTGAAATAGACACAGAGGACAGGCCTTCTGGATGGGGAGTCGCCGTAGGGCGTTAGGGACTGTGTCCTCAGCACCAGAAGGCTGTGTTCAGGTGTGCACCCGAACGTCATGGTTCCGACTCTGACATAGGTCGAGATAGTTCGAGAACCCAGAGTGAGGCTGTCTGTAGTCTTTTCTCATTTTTCCCGACATTGAGTGGAGGGTGGTAATGAGGCAAGGTCCCCTCAGCCTCTTCAGAAATGCCTGGCAGTCCCGTTGCATTCTACTTGGAGGCTGGGTGGGGGCTCCTCAGATGCTCAGCGGGAGCACTTTCCCCTTCCTGGCCCTTGGCCAGGCTTCCCTCCCCAAGGTCCTTTCTTGGAGGGACCAGGGACAGGAGGAGTAGGGAGCTGGAGAGGCAGGGGTGGGAGAGAATAGTGTGTGTGTGTGTGTGTGTGTGTGTGTGTGTGTGTGATTGCCACAGGTGATCTTCAACTTTATCTGACCAGGTTTCCCCTTAGAAGACAGAAGGGAAAAACAATTATTATCAAAGTTTTAGGATGCCCTGAATTTTCCTTTTCCAGTATGTATCTT
>NW_004524593.1:14203864-14205639 GCF_000260255.1 Octodon degus
CTCTCTCTCTCTCTCTCTCTCTCTCTCTCTCTCTCTCTCTCTCTCTTGCTTTGTCTTTCTTTCTCTTTCTTTATTTGCCACTTGGTTAAGAACACCCAAACTCCCCAAAACCAGCAGACTAACCTACTTGAGATCTCTCTTTCTCTCTTCACGCTTTATTTTGGAACCAAGTCTCCCTGTGTTGCTGAGTTGCCAGGCTGGGCTCAGACCTGCAGTCTTCTTGCCCCAGCCTCCCAGGGCACTGGATTGCAGATACACACCACAGTGCCCATCGCCCTTCCTTGTTTTGACCACTGCTCCACCCCTGACTTTAATGTTTCTGTTCTCTTAGCTTTAGAACTTAAACTGCGGGGCACCTAGCACCAAAGAGGAGAGTCCTTGAGAGGAAAAGAGGCTGTGTCCTCTGACAAGGGGACAGTAACTTGCAGGAAAGGCCCAACAAGTCCACATGGATGAGCTCAGGAGGGCTAGTCTGGGTTTTGGGGGGTCTGGGTGTTGTTAAATCATTGAAGACTTAGCTGAGCAGTAAATGCTCACTGTGTGTACTATCAGCTCTGTCTTAGTCCATTTGGAGTGCTATAAAGTGACTATCACAGTCTGGGTGGCTTATAAACGATGAAGATTTATTTGTCACCATTCTGGAGACTGGGAAATCCAGGATCAAGTCTCCAGCAGCTTCGTGTCTGGTGAGGGCCCGATTCCTGGGTCAGAGATGCACTTCGGTGAGCATTCACACAGCAGAGGGAGGACAGCACTCTCTGGGGCCTCCTTCATAAAGGGCACAAATCCTGTTCATTAGGGCACCATCCCCATGACCGGATCACCTCCCAGACTCCCGCTTCCTGGCACCATCATGTGGGGGGACTAAGTGTCAACATATGGATTCTGGGGACACAAACATTCAGTCTAGGGCAAGTGACAATTAGCCCTTCACACAGGATCTTTAGTTACCCTTCTACCACCCACCTGCCACCTCCTACACCTCCAAAACTTCCAGTCTTTTGTGGTAACTGGGCACATTCCTAACCATCTTTGGTGGATGTGCCATTTCTAATAATGGAGAAATTTAATAAATCAGGAATCTTTAAAAAGTTTGCATCTTGCCTTAGGTTAGTCTCCTCAGGAGTGGAGCCTGCTGGGAGGGATTGCTGTGTGGGTGACCTTTTTTCCTTTATTTTAAAGAGTAAAAACAAAAACAAAGACAGAAACAGAGTAACATACAACAATACATATGGTACAGAATTTCAAATCAAGAATAAAAAATTAACAATGGTTGTTATATTATGCATTTTGATCATTAAATCAGTTGCTCAGATTAACACATGTAGGTATACTAGATTGGTCAAATAATTAAACATTAATGCTTGCTTTCAATAAACCTTAATTGTTTTCTAGTACATTTTACTTTTCATAAAGACAGTATAATCCTAATTGATAAAGCATTAAAAATGGTACACTTAAAAGATCAAGATAGGGGCCGGGGAGATGGCTCAGTAGAATAAGTGCTTCCCTGGCAAGCACAAGAGCCTGAGTTCGATCCCCAGTTCTGCCAATTGAAAAAAAAAAAAAAAGATCAAGATGACTCACCCCAGAAAGAATGGCTATCATAAAGAAATCACCCAACAACAAATGGTGGAGAGGCTGTGGAGAAAAAGGAACCCTTCTTCACTGCTGGTGGGAATGTAGACTGGTGCAACCGTTATGGAAATCAGTATGGAGACTCCTTAGAAAAGTTGGTCTGGAAATCCCCTTTAAATCAGCTATTCCTCTACTGG
>NW_004524593.1:14207349-14208487 GCF_000260255.1 Octodon degus
AGTGTGTTAATTATTGAAACTGTCCTAGCGACTTGATTTGAAACTGTCTCATTGCTATTTGTTTATCAATAAAATTATGAAAAATAAATAAATAAATAAAAAGATCAAGATGAGAGGTATTCAGCTGTGCTTTTGTATTGCACAATGTTGTTCTCAATGTAGTTGCTCAGATTGCAGACATCAGCATACAGAGTTCATCAAAGTGAAAATTTTAAACATTAACTGCTACTTTCAAAAAGCTGATGGAAATTAGTACTACAATCATTTTGGCCATCCTGTATATATACTTGTATGACTTTCCCTCCTTCCTTTTTTCCTTTCCCTCGTCTTCATTGTTTATTCCTTGTGTTCGGTTTCTTTCTGTTTTATTATATGTATCACACCTTTCAGATTTTATTTGCTTTTTCAGGTTCTTACACTAGGGAGACAATGGCAGGGAGGGTGTGAGACAGGGAAGGAGAGATGTGGAGCAGGAAGGTGGTTTCTAGGCCTGGGAGATGGCTCAGTAGAAAAAGTGCTTGCCTGGCAAGCACAAGGTCCTGAGTTCAATCCCCCGTACTGCACAAAAAAAAGGAAGGTGGCTCCCAGAAAAGTGGCCTCCACTGATCTCCCCAGCAGCTCGAGAGGAGCAAAAGTGCCACCTGTGTCACGCATGGAGCAAGAACATGGGTGCCTGTGAGGAAGTGCTGTCTGTCCTGCACGGTCCCTGACCGCAGCATGTGCTGGAGTCACTCCCAGGTGCCCAGGGAAGTGGTGACCCATCCCCAGGGCAAGTCATCAGCACCCACAGAAGCTGGGAGAGGAGTGTCCCTGAGTGCACGTGGGATCCCAGGGCCACTGACAGCCTCCACCACAAACCCTCACATTCTTCCTTTCCAAGTCTGGCATTCTATCATATTAAAATCATTCTAAATATAGAAAATAATACAAATGGTTGCTGCAGTGTTAATTATGACAGAACATTTTAAAACATTTTAAAATACACACCTGGGGGCTGGAGAGATGGCTCAGTGGTCTAAAGCACCTACTTGAAACAAGCTTGGCAAAGCACAGGGACCGCGGTTCGAGACCCGCCCCCTGGTGGGCTGAGCTGGCCACACACACACACAATAAATAAATGTAATAAATAAAAATAAAT
>NW_004524593.1:14208587-14267605 GCF_000260255.1 Octodon degus
AACAAGCTTGGCAAAGCACAGGGACCGCGGTTCGATCCCCAGCACCACATGCCAACCAGACCCGCCCCCTGGTGGGCTGAGCTGGCCACACACACACACAATAAATAAATGTAATAAATAAAAATAAATATTAAAAAAAAGAAGCTTTAAAAAAATAAAAAAAATAAAATACACACCTGGATAATACTTTTTGTCCCATAAAACCTTACCTGTCTAGCTCACTCTACCCTGGCCAAGCTGTTCTTGCTGCTTCTCCACTAATTCAAGCTACTTTTCTGGGAACTTACAATTATTGTCCCTCTGCCTGGAGCACTCCACCACAGATGTGCATGTGGTGGTCTTTGCCCATCACTCAGAAGTCTGATGACATGTCACCCTGGCAGGGAGGACTTCCTTAGTCACCTATCGTAAATAGCTGTCCTGGTCACGCACCAATGCATACTGTTTCGTAGCTCTTCTGTATTCTTATGGCTTGTGTATTTGCTACATGTGTAGTCTACCTGTCTTCCCTCACCTAGAGTGGAAGCTCATGAGATTGTGACCGGACCTGTTTTACTCTCTGCTTTATTCCTGTCCTGCAGCAACACAGAAAATAGATGTTTGTGTCATAAATGAATGAACAAGAACATAGTTTAAAAAGTCACTTACTAAATTGTGTAATAAATTTTCACACATTACCGGATTCTATTACTCAGTAAAATGGCCGTAATGTTAAATATCGTGTTATAGAATTAATTTGCTCCTGCCCATGAGAGAATACTAGAGATTCCAGGGATTTTCTGTCTTCTTTACCTACCTAAAAATGTGGGTAAACTAAAGGACCCATGGTTTTAGATCTTGGGTAACAGTGTAGGAGAGTTACACTGAGACTAGGGAGATGGTGTGAGTCCGTGATGGCTGCAGCTGATTGGCCAAGGCACTTTCCAGGCTCTGATGGAAATTAGTACTACAATCATTAGTACTACAATCTCTCTTCCCCATGTGGGGAAGAGAGATGGAACAGAGCCCCAGGGGTGAGAGTGTCTCACTAGATGGGGTGACACCAGGATGGCTAAAGAGCCAAACCCAGCACAAAGAGAAGAGGCACCTGCCCAGGGCACAGTGGGCCTGCGACTGAGTACCGATCTGCACATGTATGAGAGAAAACAGGAAACTGGGAAAAGGTGAAAACATTCAAAACTGGACAGCAAAGGCACCACAAATTCCAAAGCCCACAGAACTCCCTTCCCAATAGCAGCATAAAGACACCTCACAACACACAGAGCATCGGCAGAGTCCTCAGCAGGCTCGTGGAAGTGAGCTAAATCGGTTCTAGTCTAACTGTGGCTGTGGGTGCACCCTACAAATGCTTGCATGCAGGTCTTCAAGGACTCAGACTGACTGACTGACTTGACTACTTGACAGAATGGAGGAGATCAGTGTTGAAAGGATTACAGCCATACCCAATACCAACAGTATAAAAATTCAGAACAACCTAGAACCTCCCAGCTTGCATCAAAATAGGGAAGTAGTATCTGTCACCAGGAGAAAAATCAGCCAGTAGAAATAGACCCAGAAATAACAAACATGAAGAACATTAAGTAGCAGAGAACATTAAATCTACTATTGTAGCATGTTTCACTTGCTGGGGAAGATATAGAAGAACACAGACACAATAAAGAGGAAAAATAGAAAACACAATAAGATCCAAATGAAACTTCAGGAGATGAAATACAATACCTGAAATAAAATATATTGTATGATATTAACAATAAACCAGATGATACAAAAAAGAGAATAGTGAATTGAAGAGATAGTTATAGAAATTTCTGAGAGAGAGAGAGAGAGAGGAAAGAGAGAGAGAGAGAAAGAGAGAGAGAGAGAGAGAGAGAGAGAGAGAGAACCCAGTTACCTGAAACAATATAAAGCTTTATAATATACCTCTAATTTGAATCCTACAGGTGTAAGAAGGAGACAAAATTTTTTTGAAAAGTTTAATGGATGAAAATTTCTCCAACGCTGGCCTAATTGCCTGCTTAGCAAGCTCAGGTCTGGGGTTTGATCCCTGGCACCACATACTGCACTGGCACTGTCCCTGAGTGTGCTGAGCTGGCCACCAAGACCAGGCGTGGTGGCACATGCCTATAATTCCAGCATTAGGGAGGCTGAAAGCAGGAAGATCACTATGAATCTGAGCTGTATAGTGAAGCCCTGTACCAAATACGTTAAAAAAAAAAAAAAAAGAAAATTTCTCCAATCTGATAGAAATTGTCAACTCACAAATACAAGACACTCACTAAACTTCAAGAAGAATAAATACAGAGTCCAGGCATGGTAGCGTGCTCCTGTAATCCCAGCACTTGGAAGGCGGAAATCAGGAGGATCACTACTAACATGGGCTGTGTAGTGAGACCCTGCACACACACACACACACACACACACACACACACACGAATAAATACAAAAAAAAACCATATCAAGGCATTTCATAATCAAATTTCTGAAAGTCAGTGATTAAAATAAAAACCTTAAGAATTTAGAGAAAAAAAGACATTCCACAAAAAGGAAAAAAAGACATGTGAGATAGCATTCTTGGGAGAAAAGTTGTATATCAGAGGAGAGGAGAGTAAAATCTCTACTACACTGAAAAGAAAAGCTGTCAACCACTTTTTTTCGCAACAGGTTTGCTGCGAGAGCACAAGTGTAGTGAAAAGCAGCACTAAATCCAAGCCCACATGGGAAAGGAAAAGACTCACGTTAATATCATCGTCATCGGACACGTGGACTCCGGCCAGTCCACCACCACCGGCCATCTGATCTACAAATGTGGTGGCAACAACAAAAGAACCACTGAAAAATTTGAGAAGGAGGCTGCTGAGATGGGGAAGGGCTCCTTCAAGTATGCCTGGGCCTTGGACAAGCTGAAAGCCGAGCGTGAGCGTGGTATCACCATTGACGTCTCCCTGTGGAAATTTGAGACTAGCAAGTACTATGTGACCATCACTGATGCCCCTGGATATAGGGAATTAATCAAAAACATGATTACAGGCACATCTCAGGCTGACTGTGCTGTCCTGATTTTTGCTGCTGGCGTTGGTGAATTTGAAACTTGTATCTTCAAGAACAGGCAGACTCGTGAGCAAGCCTTTCTGGCTTACATACTAGGTGTGAAACAACTGATTGTTGGTGTTAACAAAATGGATTCCACGGAGCCACCCTACAGCCAGAAGAGATACGAGGAAATTGTTAAGGAATTCAGCACCTACATTAAGAAAATTGGCTACAACCCTGACACCGTAGCTTTTGTGCCAGTTTCTGGTTGGAATGGTGACCACATGCTGGAGTCAAGTGCTAACATGCCTTGGTTCAAAGGATGGAAGGTCACTTGTAAAGATGGCAAAGGCAGCAGAAGCACACTGCTTGAAGCTTTGGGTCGCATCCTCCCTCCCACTCGCCCAACTGACAAGCCTTTGCGGCTGCCCCTCCAGGATGTCTACAAAATCGGTGGTATTGGCATGTCCCTGTGGGCCTAGTGGAGACTGGTGTTCTCAAACCCAGCATGGTGGTCACCTTTGCTCCAGTCAATGTCACAACTGAAGTCAAGTCTGTTGAAATGCACCATGAACCTTTAAGTGAGGCTCTTCCTGGGGACAATGTGGGCTTCAGCGTCAAGAACGTGTCTGTCAAAGATGTGCAGAGTGACAATGTCGCTGATGACAGCAAAAAAGAGCCACCAATGGAAGCAGCTGGTTTCACTGCTCAGGTGATTATCCTGAACCATCCGGGCCAGATCAGTGCTGGCTGTGCCCCTGTCCTGGATTGTCACACATTTCACACTGCTTGCAAGTTTGCTGAGCTGAAAGAAAAGATTGATTGTTGGTCTGGTAAGAAGCTGGAAGATGTGCTCAAGTTTCTGAAATCTGGTGATGCTGCCATTGTTGACATGGTTCCAGGCAAGCCCATGTGTGTTGAGAGCTTCTCTGATTATCCACCTCTGGGTTGTCTCGCTGTTCGTGATATGAGACAGACAGTTGCTGAGGGTGTCACCAAAGCTGTGAACGAGAAGGCTGCTGGAGCTGGCAAGGTCACCAAGTCTGCCCAGAAAGCTCAGAAGGCTAAATGAATATTATCCCTAACTCCTGCCACCCCAGTCTTAATCAGAGGTGGAAGACGGGTCTCAGGACTGGTTCTCCCAACTGGCCATTTAAGTTTAATAGTGAAAGACTGCTTAATGATAACAACACATCATAAAAGCTTCAGAAGGAAAGGCGAATGTTTTGTGAACCATTTTTTTTTGTGTGGCAGTTTTTAAGTTATTAGTTTTTAAAATCAGTCCTTTTTAATGGAAACAACTTGACCAAAAATCTGTCACTGAATTTTGAGACCCATTAAAACGAAGTTTAATGAGAAAAAGAAAAAAAAACCTGTCAACCTAGAATTTTATGCTCTGTGAAAATATCTTTCACAAAAAGAAGCAAAATGAGGACATTTTTGACAAAAAAAAGCTGAAAGAATTTGTTTCACTGGAAGAAAATTGTTTTAAAGAAAGTCTTTCAGGCAGAAAGAAAATGATACTGGAGGAAACTTTGGGGCTGCACAAAGGAATAAAGAGCGTCAGAAATGATAAACAGCAGGTAAATACAAAAGGAATCTTTCTTGTATTTAAATCTCTTTAAAAGGTTAGTGATTAGCGTGATAATAATTACAATTTATCTTGGGGTTTGTAGCATACACAGAAGTAAAATGTAGGACAACAATAACCGAAAGGCTAGCAGAGGGCATGACAACTTCACTAAATGAGAAGTGACATAAAATCATTGAAAATCAGTAAGTTAAAGTCATGCTGAAAGCCACAGAAAACAACCACCAGAAAAGAAAAAAAAAGTACAGCTATTAAGTCAATAATGGAGATAAAATGGAATGACACCCAATGTTTAATCCAAAAGAAGACAGAGAAAGAGAACGAACAGAATCCTTAGAACATGGGTTAAGTCCTCCAACCTTCTCATTTGGGGTAATGAGGACTGGCTAGGGTCACAGGGGAGTGACAGGAGAATCCCAGCTCCCCCAGATCCTCTTGGTTGAATATTACCTTAAAGTATGCAACAAGGGACCCCTAGGGGCTTCCTTTGTCACCTGGAAGTCCACCAACTTGGTGTGTCAGGCAAATACCAGCAACAAGTATCGCTTGCATTGAGGGCAGAGCTGGCATGCCAGGCCTGGGCAGGAGGAGGACAACTGCACCAAGGTTTACCCACTGGCAGTATCTCTGCTCCTTATGGCCACCAGAATGGGGCTCCCCTCTAAAATTGTACTTGGGGCAGAGGGAAGCAATCCCAAGAGCAGCTTAGCGTGGAGTGGTTGGTTCGATTGGCCTGACTCCGCCTAAGAACCCTTCATTCCAGTAGAAGGATGAATAAAGGGTGTGTTTGGGGCACATTTGAGGTGAAGCCAGGGACAGCAGTCAGAGAGGATGGATCCAGAAAGGGAACTGTGTTCCGAATCCAGCTGTGCAGTTTCAGTTTTGTCCTTGGGGCCGATCATGCCGAGTCTCTCATGGGGCACAGTGAGGTGACACTTAGTCTCCTTTGACACTGGAGCCATGGCTTGGACTACTCAAATGTTATGTGATCTACCTGAAAAAATTACAAGACCAAAACGAGAGCAAAGTCAGCAGAAATTTCACCTGTAACCGTTGCCAGGAGACAGTAAGTTCTCAGGGACAGCATCCTCCATAACCATAGCGAGAGCACGAGTACTTGGCTCTGACATATCGCCCTGCAGAAGCGCCTGTGCGCAGACCCTGACCCCATTTCTCCCATGTTCCTGACAGCAAGTTCTCAGGTGCTTCGGTTAGCACAGAGGCTTTCGCTTTGCTGGGGGAGGCATGCTAGCTCCATGATGCGCTTTTGCTTCCTCTTTCTAGAAGACAGTTTGCATCCCTCTTGGTACCCACGGCGCTGCCCACCTGACTCAGCAGCCCGACACACACTGAATTTCAGGTGGTGCCAGAAAGATCTCTACACATTAACCGAGATTCATCAGGGCTTGCCAGCCCCGCAGCCGGGGCACCCTGAGATGGTGACTGAGACTGGGCGTGGGGGCACGCATCTGTAATCCCAGCGCTTGGGAGGCTGAAAACAGGAGGATCGCTACGAGTCCAATCTCTGTAGTGAGACCCTGTAGACCCTGTACCAAATACATAAAACACATTTAAAAAAAAGATTCACCAGTGCCCTGTGGGAGGACCCACAGGAGCAAAAAGTGGGACAGGAACAGGATTACAGCCCTAGTAAATTCCGCTTGATTCCACCAAAGCTGAATCCCTGCCACACTCCAGGCCTAGGCCCTGAGCCCAGGTGGGCCACCCAGGTGGGCTTCTGTCCCTAGCAGAGGCTCTTTGGCCATTCACAGTGAGGCTGGGCTAGGGCAGGACCAACTAAAAGGGAGGAAACTGTACGTCACAGACGTGTGTTCTCTCCTTCCCTTTGGGAAGAGGTTTTTGGTTGCTTCCTTGCCAGGAAGTTGGTCACTTCCTGCCCAAATGATGAGGTTTCCAAAAGACGTAAATAGCTTCTCCTGCTGCATGGAGTTGACTGGAGAGGCTCCCACATCCCCCAGGGCAGGCCCCAGAAGGGCTCCTGCCAGCACCAGGAAGGCTAGCGCGTCGGGAGCCTGCACACAGAGGCCCCCGGGCCAGGGTCAGAGGCAGAAGGACCCGGAACAGCAGCTGGAGAAACTGGCAGAAATGTGCTGAGACTGCACATAAGTGATGGGCAAGAAGAGCAAAAGCTCCACACTCACCTGCGGCTGTGTCTGGGACGCAGCTGTCATGATCAGTGCTGCCAGAGCGTAAGACACAGCTATCTCTCTGAAGCCGTGACTGTTTCTCCTGGATACGTACCCGGAAATGAGCAGCTGGGTCTCACGGCAGCTCCGTTTCTAAGTTTTTGCACAGCTTTCCTGCTCTTTTCCATTCTGCCCACGGTGGGGGAGGGTTTCCTTTTCGCCAAAGTTGGTTATCCGTGGTCTTTTTGGTGAGAACCATCGTGGCAGGAGTGGGGTGCTAGTTCATCGTGGCTCTACCTAGGTTTCTCTACAGAGCACTGATGTGGAGGAGCTTGCCATGCCGTTTGGGCCATTCGGATGTCTTTTTTTTTAAAGGTTTATTTGGATTTTGTTTTCGCTCATTCTGTTCCTTTGCTCAGTCTTGCTGTGTACTCTAAAAAATCTATCCATGAAGAGCTCCCTGAATTTTGTAAATAAATAAATAAATGGACATAAAAAAAAAATCTCTCGTGCAAAAGGATTTCAAATAATTGTTGTAAATACTCTAACTGTAAGGAGGGGAGCAGGCTGCACATAATAACTTCTTTCTAAAGAGTATGTTGTGGACCACGGAGAGAGGGTACAAAATACACCTCAGCCAGGCGACAGAGGCCGACATCAACATCAGCCACGACAGATCCCACTGATACTATGTACTCTTGCCACTGCGCTGTGAGGACAACTGGCCTCGGTGGCCCTCCTCCTTACCACCTGTAATCCCAGTTTAACCATGAGAAAAAGATCAGAAACATCTCACTGGAGAGATGTTCTGCAAAGTGCCTGACCTGTACTCCTCAGAACTGTCAAGGTTGCCAGCAATAGGAGAAGTTTAAACAACTGACACATCATGAGGGACCGAATGTGATGTGGTGTCCTTCCTGGGGCCCTAGAATGACAAAAGGATATTAAGTAAAAGTATGGAAACCTAAATCAATCATACGTATTGTAATCATAGGTATCAGTTAACAGTAACATAACAATATTCATTCATTAGAAGTAACAGAGACCCCATACTAATGTGACACATTAATAAGAGGAGAAGCTAAATCTGGATACATGGGAGCTCTGCACTATCTGTTATGGTTTATATTTTGATGTCGCACAAAGCCTTGTGCACCCATAAGTGGGGCTTTAGGTGGCGAGTGGATCATGGGTGCATGATGCTCCTCCGTGGATTAGTCCACTGATGAGTTTGTAGCTAAATATGATACTGGGAGGTGAAGCCTGGCTGGAGGAGGGGGGTCGCTGGGGGTCGGCCTACAAGGGTCTATCTCCTTCTTCCTGGGCCTCTGTCTGCTTCTTGGTGCCATGCTGTGGACTGTTTCTTCTCTGCCGTGCCCCTCTGCATACTGCTGTGCCTTGGAGCCAGCCAGCCAAGGACTCTGTTATAGTCGAGGTTTGCAAGAAAAACAGTATGATACAATACAGGACATATAATCTATAGGATTATTTTATAATAGTCATCCAAAGATCCAAGTTCAAATGAGTGAGGCAAATCTGTCCACACACTAATGAACCAAAGAATCCAGCTGAGGGCCTGGGTATCATGGCAACAACCTAGATGAGTCCAGCTGAAGACCCAGAGCCCATACCACTGCACCCCACGAGTCCAAGAGAAGGCCTAGAGCCCACCACAATGTCTCATGTCGGGCTTTTTCATGGATTTGTGCTGGGAAGGCCCAAAGGTCAGTGATGGAAGCTAGACAGTCTGTGCCAGTGGGACGAAGGTTCTGTGACAGAAGGCTGAGAGATCTGAACTGAAACCATTGCTCAGAGTAAGCACCAGAGCTCCCCTGAACAGCACCACAGCCATCCTCAGTGACAGTGAGGTCCCAAGCTCCTCCAAGGATGAGAACAGCCAAGTCCATATCAGGACAAGCTTCTCCAGGACATTGACCAGTGCACCATCAGGACCAGAGCTCCCCCAACATGAACCACAGCCATTCTCAATGAGGTCCTGAACTCCTTCAACGAGGAGAACAGCTGAGCTGATCAGGAAAGCCAGCGCGACAAGCTCCTCCAGGAGAACCAATGGCTCCCAAGAGCTTCTCTTCTTTTTCTCCAGTTCTCCTTTTACACTGTTGGCAACAACCCTCAGGTGGGCCCTCCACACCCAGCACCATGCCGGTTCAGCTCAGCTGGGTGTCACAAGTTGACTACCAGCTGTCAATCCACTCAAACTACTACAAATTGTGAGCCCAAACCTTTACTTCTTAGAGCGGTAGGTATCAGATATCATACCTCAACACTGAGAAAGTAAGACACTATCTTTGCAATTTTTCTGTAAACCTAAAACCATTACAAGAATTATTTTTATTTTTAAAAAAACCATTGAACACACTTACATGGTTTCTACCCTGGTGTCCTTTAGAAATTGTGTGTCTATGCCAATGTGGTGGCCTGCACATAGTGGGACCTTTAACAAAGGGGACAACACCAATTAGTGATGGTCACGCATGAGACATGGTGTTAGATGATTTCAAGATATATTTATACATTGGTTGACATTTACAAGCCTATTCCCTGAAATTCTGTGGTTGGCAGAAGGTAGGTTTGGTGCAGTGCTGTTTTAGTTCACTTGGAATGCTACAGGTTTGGTGACATAAATGAATGCTATGTATTTTCTAGGGCTGGGGCAATCTGAGATTGAACACAGCAAGGGACAGAAAGCTGTGTACTTTTCTCCTGGCTTTTAGGCAGCTGCCACTGTCCTGTGTGCTCATAGTAAGTGGGCTGGGGTGGGGACAACCCTCAGGGTCTTTCCTCTTAGCAGAGCATTCTGAGATCTTCTAATCCCATCCAAGATCCTCCCCCCTCAATGCCTTCATCTAATGCTAAGTACCTTCCCAAGGGCCCAGCTCCAAATCCCATCATGGTTGAGATAAGACTTCAAACTAGGAATGTGGGGGCAGGAATACCAATACTTAATTCATTAACAGTGGTGAAGGCCTGGGCTGTGGAATCATACTACCTTGATTCAGAGGCAGAGTGTTACTAGCTCTGTGACCCTGAGGAGCTTGCTCTGGGCCTCTCTGGGTTACGTTTCCTCATCTGCAACACAGTGGATATAAACAATGCCTGCCTTGCAACTTTCTCTGGTGCCATGAGGAAAGTGCTCAGGAGCACACGGCATGTGCCGTGATGTCATGTGTCTTCCAGAGGTCAACAGTGGAAATTTAATTCCCCAAACACTGTGTTCACAGGGCCCAGAGGTGGGGTCCTTGGCAGGTAGTGAGGATTAGATGAGGTCCTGAGGGTGGCACCCCTATGATGACCTTAGTGGCTGTGAGAAGAGAGACCTGAACTAACAGGCTTGCTCTGTCACATCCTATAGTGTGTGCTACTACTAGGCAGCAAGAAGACCCCAAGCAGAAGCCAAGCTCATGGTCTTGGACTTCCCCATCTCTAGAGCCATGAGCTAAATAAACTTCTGTTATTCATATATTTCCATTCCCAAGTATTTTGTTATAGCATAAGGAAACAGATATACATAGCTTGTAAGTATCAGTGAATGCTGACTGTTGCTATTATAATGATGTGGTTCATAAACTCCTACAGGTATCTTCCTCAATGCATTATATATAAACAGTGATCTGAAGTGTGATATGTTTTTAAAGTGCTGCAACAAGTAATGGGGAAGATTTTCCAAAGAGTTTGAGCAGGGAGGAAATGCCTCCAGGGCTTGACTTTCTCTGCAAATGCGCCCCTCAGAGAGACAGCCGAAGTTAGCCATTTCCTTCCTTTGTTCCTTACCTCACCTGCCTGGCTGGAGTTTTATGTCTTTGGAACATTCTGACTTTTAACTTAGGGAATAAAGGGTGAAGTTTTATGTTCAACTATGTAATATTTCAGAGGCAGAGGATATATAACTAAAAGCAGACATGTAGTAAATATAGCATTCAGTTATACATTCAATTCTATTTGAATTCCAAGTGCAATTTAAAATTCTTCACAAATGCCTACTTTTAGTCTATGGTTAGTTTTTTTTTTTTCCTTTCTTTTTTTTCTTGGTGTCTTTTATTTTTTATTTTAAGGAAAAAATATAAATAACCAAACAGTTTCAAAATAGGCTATTAGAAGAGTAACAATAATTAATACTTTGTGTACTGTTGTTAGTCATTGTACAAGATACAATATACATAAAATATTGTCCAAACAATGTTGACACAAACCTTTCTTTTCAATGAACTAAGAGAAACTAGCTAAATAACTACTGTAATTATTATACCTGTTCTTCCTTTCCCTTTTCCCCATCACAATTTATCTTTTATTGAATGGTTTCTTCCCTATTCGTAGTATCTATTCCACATTTTGGATCTTTTTTTTTCATAATTTTATTGAGAAACAAATAGCAATGAGACAGTTTCAAATCAAATTGGTAGGAAAGTTTCAATAATTAACACATTGCATACATTCTTCCTAGTGGTTAATTGCTCTACAAGATGCAGACATGATATCCTATTTACAAACACCATTAGAACAAATCCCTCTATTCATTAAGGGAATGTTACTATATATCTATCCTAACCACTTTGACTACACAGATACAAAATGGACATTCATCTGTATCCCCTTTTTTTGTTAAGTTCAATTATTTGAATATTATACGTGTGTAAGCTCAGCAAAATATTCTAAAAGAGTCCAGTATCCCATAATAGTATTGGGTCTTCTGCTTGACTGGCAATGTCAGAAATTATTGACCTGAGTCCCCTACAGGTCAACATCACAGCATGGCTTTACTTCTTATATTTTGTTTTTATACTTTTCTGCTGGATGGTTAAGAACAAGGTAAAGCAGGACCTATGCAACAAGAGTTGTAGCTTGGGGTCTGAGAAGGTCAGTGAAATCCCCTCAGGATTTATCCTGAGATCCTATACCTCAGATTGTAGAACCTTTATCAGTGTCACCCATGTAGATGAGTCATGGCCATTGCTTGGCCAATGTGCTCTCTGTGAAAGCCTGAAAGAATGTTTTCTCTCCATGGGACTCTCCTTAGGCACACTCTACATCATCGATCACTTTCCTCTTTGGCCCCATAATCTCTTTGATCAGAAAATTTGGGACACTACCAAGTTACATGATGTAACAGTACAAGTTCTCATATGTCCTGAGTCTTAATTGACCTTGGAAGGCTAGGGCCAAAAAGTTGACTTTCCTTGCAGCACTCCTTTTTCTCTAATTATGGTCTGCAAACTTAGGTTGTTAACCCTCCAGAAGAGACGCTTATTGTTATTACCATACAACTTAGGCTGTTAAGCTTAACCTCACTATCTGTCTGCATATCAAACATTTTAGGCATAACATGGAACAGGTATTTTTCATCAAGTATTGATATGTTGAACTTTAAGTCCTTACAGAATATAATAAAAAAATTTAAAAATTAGAATATATTTTTAAATAGGCATTAAGAATTATATACTTCTTATGTTTACACATAAGTCCAAAAAACTAACCATATACAACCTTGAAACAGGAGAGTCCCACGATATATGGTTAGTTTTAATAACCATTTTATTCCTTATCTAAGGCAACACAGCATAGTTATTGATTTCATTTATCGTTCAGTTAAACAAAGACAGCTTAGCCCATTTTCCACCATAAGCTTGTGCCTACATTTCCCATTTGCAATTTGCTGTCTCATTTTTTTATTTGTTCTGATTTCTTTTTGATTTTGGTATCAGAAGTCAAACTCACAACCTCACGTTTGCCAGGCAGGCACTGTACCACTGAGCTATATCTCCAGCCCTTGCTACCCTTATTTTAATGCTTGGTCTCTCTGTTTTAAATTTTTAGTTATAGTAATGTATATTTACCATAAACTATATGGTAAATATATTTAGTGTTAAGCTCAGAACAGATTGTGTTTTTACCTTTAATTCCTCTCATGTGGACCCATCTGCCTTTCTCTAGTTTGTGGACTATATAAATGCAATATATGCATATCTACTATACATTTTAAAGATAAAAGTCCTTAGAAATCTGGTACCTGTACCAAGATTATTCTTCTCTAATGATTCAGCTCTGTTTACCAGTAGTTCTTTTGCAAGGAAAATCCTAATAATCTGGATAATGGTGATTATTGTTATAAACACTCCCCCCCCACACACATATGGCTAATAATGAATCATTTCTCTTATCTTTGGTAAAGAGGGCTGTTCTCTCAGCCCTTTGGTAAGGAAAGAAGCCATGAAGACCAGTACTATTCTCATATGGTCAAGGAGGGAGTCAGGCAAGGATTCAGTGAGTAGAGAATCCAGGGCATGCTGGGAAGGGGAAGCAGAGAGACCCAGGGTATACTGGGAAAGGGAAACAGAGAACCCCAGGGCATGCTGGGAAGGGGAAACAGACTTAGGGCTGTGGCTGCCAGAGCGGCTGCTCTCCTGGTGGTTTTCTTTCTTTTTAATTTTTTTTTCTTTTTTCCTTTCTTTTAAAAGCTATGCTCAGCTCAGCAAACCTGTCATACACTGCTCTGCTTGAGCAGTGCCTACAGCCTAGTCAGGAAGGTAAGATATACATATATGGATATGTTAAAAGGTAGCTGAAGGCCATATTTAAGTATGTCAGCAAATGAAACAGATGATAAAAGCAGACACCCTATGGGTTAAAGGATTAGAGAAAGCTTCACAGAAGAAGTCAGATTCCTGACAAAACTTGAAAAATGGACAAAATTGGAGAAATCAAGATTGCACTGCTAAAGGTAAAGTATATATGCGTATTGAGGAAGCCTGTGTCTCCCGAATTGTTTCACTATCTTTTATAGTCTCTTGACCTTCAGCTGGTTGAACTGTTACCATTTTGCCAGCTTTCCCCAATTCCTTAAAGCAAATCACAGCATTTACCTTCGCAGACATCTATGCATGACACACAGTTCTGTCTTTTCTCCTTTTTGGACAGGGACTTCCTAGTTGTAGAGGTGGTATTGTGATGTGGCATGTTTGTGGGGGAAATGTAGAGGGTTACTCCTTTCACCCCGGGTTAGATTTCTGTAGAGCGAAACATATTTGGGAGCAAGGCAGGAGTCTAGGGCCTGGCAAAGGTGTCTGGGGAAGTAGGTGTGACTTGTTAATTACAAACCCCCAGGCCCCACGCACAGAACATTTCCCACAGCCCCACATGTGGAGTTCATGTGAGAACTCGAGCAGGTTTCTGATAGGAGGGCCAAGACCTGACTTCAGCATGGGGAGAGGGTGATACAAAAGGACAACTGCCACTGAGCTCTGGTCGCTGTGTTCTTTCACAGTAGTCCAACCTCACGCTGTAGAGTGTACTTCTTTTCCTACCTTTACTTGACCTAAATTTGCTCTGCAGAGATTTTCCTTTTCTTCTATGTTTAATAAATGTAAAACCTTGCTACTGTTTGTTCTTGGCTTGACCAATGCTTTGCTCAGGATAGAAAGAACTGAGAATCCTCCTCTAGAAGGGAACTCCAGCACCTCAAAACGGGTAACAGGAGGAGCGCTCAGTAGTGATGGCATCTTTAGATAGCCCTGGCATCCCTGTGACTAGCTCATTTCAGTGGAGTCTCACTTGCACTGATTCTGAATTTCTCCAGAAAGAGACCTCAGAGAGGTTTTCACGGCCGGATTTTTGTAATAACAACACTGGGTGGTGTGGCCTCTGAGACAGGACTGGCTCAAGCCGCCCCCTGAAGGCCTTCCTCAACTGTGTGCTCTCCCTTATAAGCCTCTGGGGTCTCCAGTATTCATCTTGTTACTCAACTTATCCGGCCCTCTGGTTTAGCCAAGAAGAAAGTGCTTCTGGGCGGAATGCCACTAGGAAGATTGGCCCCAGGAAACAACACACCCCTTTATTTAAGGTCTTTCCCTTTTCCCCCATCAAATCAGATTTTGCTTTCTCTCCCTACTGAGGTGAAAGAGACAAAGACTTGTGCTTAATATGCAAAAGCAGTAGCTCACATCCAAATTGCTATTATCCCTGCAAAAAGACTTCTTTCAGTGCTTTAAAATTCTTTAGCTATTTGCTTTCATTGCGTGGGTTACATCTACCTATTTTTTGTTGCAAGTTTATGTAGCCTAATCACAAGTTGAGGGGAAAAGTTCCATACTACTGTTTTCTTTCTCCAAGCAGTCATCCCATTGAATTTTTATTTAAGAAAATTCTACCTGGATATGAAAAAAAGGAATTAATGGATAGGAACTGCATGTAAAAGATACGGATAAAGAATAATTCTAATTTTTTCAAGAAACATTTAATTTGCATTTTATTGAATGTGAAGGTAAATGTTCCTCCATCCAGGGAAACACAAGTGAGTACTTACAACTTATCAAATAACATAACTGCAAGGTAGAACTATGCATGATGTTACGTGAACAGTGAAGACAGTCATTAACTTTCACTTGAGACCGAAGAGAAGCCTTCTTGGGGCAGGTATGCTATGTGATTCTTTTTCATTTTCACTTTTATTAGTATGCGTTGGCAGAACATAGCAAGTACCTTCATGATGGGGAACTGGGGTGTACGTGTGTAATACAGCTAAATATTTTTATATCTCCTTCCTTTCCTCTTCTTCCATTTTATCTTATTTTACAGGATAGAAAATAAAAATCAGGGAGAGCTTTTGGCTACCCTACTCCTGCAGGACCTGTCTAGTCCAAACCCAGGCGCAGGGTGAGTAAGACTTTCTTCCATGCCCTTGGTATCCCCACCACCACTCCACAGCCCCCCATCCCGGTCGAGTGAGTAAGAACTTCTGCTGCATTCTCGGGACCCCCAGATCCAGCCCCAGCCCAGGCCCAGTGAGTGTGTGGAAGAGCTTCCTCTCTCCCCTACTCCTCCTTGTCCCCTCCAGACTCAGCTCAGGCCTAGCATACAGGTCTGGGGTGAAACTCTGCAGCTGCAGTCCCTGCAGAGAGAGCAGGGGGTAGAACCACCCAGCTAGTCCAGGAGCAGAACATCTTGCCAGAGGGGCACAACAGGTTCACTCCCAAGGGCAGCAGCAGGAAGGAGCTGAGCACAGCAGCCAGACCCAAGCCAGGCACAGCTGGATAAATTCATACTTTGTAGATCTGCACCTGAACTTCAGTAGGTGCTAAGGTTATAACTGCACCAAAGCTCTACAACAAAGATCAGAAGACAGTGCTACACAAAGTGACGAGAAGGAGCAAAATGCAATCTCAGAACCCAAGCCCACCCATAACAAGTGCAGAGGACACTAACACAGAACAAATTGGGACTCACACAGCTGAAATCAATGAATCAACGGCTTCTGAAATAAAGAAACAGCTGCAGAAAGGTATAGAGGACCTCAGATTGGAAATAGAAAATAAAAATCAGTGACGAACTATGCAAGCATAAAAGCACTATCCTACCCTCAATTTCTTCATTTGTAAAATGAAAGATTTGCCCTGAATCGATTATTTTTAAATTTTCTTCTAGTTTACTATTCTGTGGTTCTATGGGAAGATGCAGTACTGTTTTTGCTGGAAATCCAAGATAGTAATATCATATAAAGGGATAGGGAGATAGCTCAGTAGAATAAGCACTTGACAGGCCCTGAGTTCAATCCTCAGTACGGAAGGAAAAAAAAAAAAAAGTAACATCATATAAAAAGAGGACTAGAAGGAAGAAAAACAAAATTTATATATTGGAGACCACCACTGAGGCCCCTTCTTGTACTGCTACTAAGCATGGCCAGCATGCATCTAGACAGTTTAAAATTTGTAGCCAGGAGAGCTGGGGAGATAGCTCAGTAGAATAAGTGCTTTCCAGGCAAGCGCAGGGTCCTGAGTTCAATCCCTGGTACCAGAAAAAAAAAAAAAAAAAATTGTAGCCAGAAGTTGCAAACTCAGATATCTCTAGGAACGCGAGGCTGGTTATGGAAGCCATGAAGTGGTAGGATGCAAGCCCAAGGGCAGGAGCCATGGTCCATAGACCATATGATTTTTTTTTTTTAACCAGAGATTAAACTCAGGACTTGGTGCTTGCCAGGCAGGCACTTAAGCCACTGAGCTCTCTCCCTGGCCCTACCATGGTCCATAGAAAAGCACACATTCCCTCCTTATACAGATGCAAAAAGTAGCAATAAACTCTTGTTTCCTGTTAGACAAATGCGTAGCTGTATTTGGCCCTCAAAATGCTAATTTCCCTACCTCAAGTTCTAACCCAGCCTACCTCTTCCTTCCTACACGAGGATTCTGAGGGCCAGAGAGGGCAGTCATTTGTCCAGAGTCACACAGCTGTTCAGTGATACAGCAAGTCTGAAAAACCAGGTTCTTAGCCCCCGAGTCAGTGTTCTCCAGTCTCATCATCCCCAGCGGAGTCTGCACCAGCTACACAAGCCTGCTGGTTGCCCAAACACTGCGTGGGCTGTGGTCCTGCTGGCCTAACCTGAGAATCGGAACAGTGCTTGCTTCATTGGATGGCTCTGTTCGACTGTGTCCTCCAGAAACACACAGGTGGGGCTGGGCTTAGAGCTCAGCGGCACAGCGCCTGCCTGGCAAGTGCGAGGTCCTAAGTTTGATTCCTGGTGCGAAAGCAAAACCCCAGAATCCACACGTTGGGAATTTGATGTCAATGCAGGAGTGTTGGGAGGTGGGCCTAACGGAAGAGGTTTAGGTCAGGAGGGATTTGCTTTCGTGTGAGACTGAATGTCCTTGGAGAGGAAGCTCTGGGAAGTAGACTCCTCTCTCGCCGCCACTCCCTCCCTTGCCCTCCGCCTCCACCATGCAGGGCAGGGTTCTCATCTGTGCAGGACACAGCCGCTGGGTCCGCACCAGGCACCGACCCTTGGGCCTTGGGCTTTGCAGGCTCTGGAACTGAGTGTAAACTTCTCTCTTTATAAATTACCCAGCCGCAAGGATTCTGTTACAGAAATACAAACTGGACTAAGACATACACGTAGATTCAAGTCACTTTCAAAATGTATGGAATCATTAAGCTTTATTAAATTGTGATTACAGGAGCAGTGTCTCCAAGAGCCCTAGAGTTATTTTAAGTGGCCAAATAGCTATTTTTATTAAAAGTAAAATCAATATATCGAGGGCTGTGCATATAGCTCAGCAGCATAAGCGCCTGCCTGGCAAGCATAAGGTCCTGAGTTTGATGCCTGGTACAAAACAAACAAACAAAATCAATATATCAAAAAGTATTTGTACTTATAATAAATATAAAAATCACTGAGTTATTTTTATTTATAAATCTTCAAATACGGTGAATATTTTATACTTAGAGCACATCTTAATTTGGACAGCCGCATTCCAAGTGCTCCATAGCCACACGTGGCCGGCGGCTACCATCTTGGAAAGTGCAGCCCTAGTTTCTTGTTCCATTCTTGCTCTGCCAACAGCCAACCCGGGAGGGGAGAAAGTCCCTAGAGGCTTGTCTCTCCCAAGCCTCCTATTGCTGGTTAATTAAATCTCTAAGCAACGGCTGAGTCACTTGCAACTCGGAAGACAATTTAAGAAATCTGTTTCAAAGCCAAGAACACAGCTCCCCACGTACAAGAAGGGAGGCAAATCCTTTGGGCCAGGTGCCTTGAAGGAGCAAAGACTGCACTGAATCAAGTGCCCTTGTGTGGGCGGGAAGGAGGTAAGTCACAGCCGCAGGGACAGAGGGGAGCAGGGGAAGTAATGCTGCCCTGGGGGCCCCCTGCCCCTCCAGAGCCACCGTGAAGTAGGATCAACAATGCTGCTTCCACTCGGGCCTCCCAGTCCGGACATGGGCAGGTCCTGTGCCATTTTCACTTTACAGAGGAAAAAACCAAGGCCGAGGGGCCGTGAACTCGTCTGAGGTCATTTAGTAATCAGCGGAGCTGGTGCTTAGCGCTCTAGCCTGCTGGAATGTTAACACCTAATTTTTAACCAGATACATACTAGGACATTCTCATGTCATCTCCAAACACCTGAGTGTGCCGGACTTTTGCACAAATGTGCACGGATGTTCGATGTTTACATATAGTGTCTTAATTACCTGCATGACTGAATCATCTATTTTTAGGCAAATTTAAAGATCTAAAACAATAGCACTGCCCGATAAAGTGTCTTGTTTCTTGATCTTTCTCTTTGCCCTGCCTTTTCACCCACCCACTATTTCTGGTGAGCGCCTAAGAAAAGTCCTGTAGGACACTGAGAGAACCAAGAGACTCAGCAGAAACGCAGATGGTGAATGCCGGGAACCAGCAGGGCTGGCAGGCTACATGGGACTCGGGGTGACTGCGGCCTCTGATTTGGGACGGGAGAGGAGGAAAACAGCCAAAAATTTGTGTCTCAAAATAGCCTACTAACTTTAGTCTTGGTTAGTGAGCTATTCCCACTGAGTGATTCGTTTTACCAGAGGGAAGACATGTTGTCCAATTCAGCAGGGCTCAGCTGAAGGCCGGGAGTCGCAGCAGTTCGGGCTGCACTCTGGGGCGCCATACTGGCTGTACTGACACCCTGGCCTGCCATTTTCCAGCTGTGGCGTGCTGGCCAGTCATGATGAAATTTCTTTGTTTTAGACTCTTCATTTTAAAACTGGATATAAAAATAATTTTACTTGACAGGGTTTTCAGAAGGATCAAAGACAACACGGAACATCAAGTGCCCAGAAGAGAGTCCGCACTCACGAGTTCAGCGGTGTACAGAGTTGAGGCCTAGTTCAGTGGCCCTGCACCAGGGCCTCACTTCAGAATCACTGGGAAAGTTTGTTAAAGTCAAGGGTCCAAGCCTTGCGCTCCATGGGAAACGCTGGGGGACAAAACAGACTTATTTTCCCAAGAGGGGGAGGGGTTACAAACAAGTCCCAATTGTCACCCTCCTTGGCTGGCAATGTGTACCAGAATATTAAGTCCTTATCCATTTTGTGCCAAAAGTACTAAGAGGCCAAGAGGTGTGGTGGGAAAGGCATGGGCTCTGGAGTCAGACAGTCCCGTGAGGACACTCTGGCCCTATCATTGCTGGCTGTGTGACCATGAGGAGGCACTTCATCTCTCCGAGCCTCAGTTTACCCAGAGGTGTAGAAGAAAGCATTACAGTTTTCTCTGAGCTTGGGATGAGGATTAATAAAGCTCAGCAGTGCCTAGGTTCAAGCAGTGTGGTCAAGATGGAACCCTCAACCCCAAGGCCCTCTGAGGTGGTGGGAATACAGCACCTGAGAGAGTCTCTGGCTGTGGTGAGGCTGTCCACCGTGCACCTGGCAGTGGGCGGAACTGAATTCTGCAGGTGGAACAGCTGCAGGCCCTTGGTGGGCAGACCCCTGGGGACTGTGGCTGACTCAGAGGTGCCAACAGAGGTGAAGCTAGGTGACAGTGGGGAGGGCTCCACGGGCTTCTTCTTCACTGGAAAACAAGCTGCTGTTCTTTTCAGATAGCTTCTTTCCTTGTCAGAGGGACAAAAATGAGGGACCCAGGTTCACCCCTCTTGAAGAGGGAGCTAGGGTTCCCAGAAAGATTATGCGAGTAATCTACGTGAATCATGAGGAGCAGCACCTGGCCTACCATGGGGGATGGTAGTGGTGGCCGCAGTGTTCCCTCCCACGCTTCCAGGGTGGGCCATCGCTCTCCACTCTCCACGTCCTTCTGATATGCAGTCTTGTGACGGAATGACCTGTTCGCAGCCCTTCGTGCCAGATTAGCACACAGTGTGAAGCAAAACCAAAACTCACTGCCATGCCAGGCCTCACTGGCAGAGACGACAGATACGGTGATCCTCCCGACCTGTTTGTCATGTCCCACCCAGCAGACGCTCCTCGCTGTCAGGGGGGCAGGAAGCCCTCAGAAGGGAATCTCCCCCACTGCACGAGGCACCCCCTCCCTCAGGACATGGCCAGGTGTCACCAAGGTCTTTCTAGCCCAGGACATTCTAGTGGCATGTTGGGAGTGGGAACAGAGCACGAGAGCTCAGTAGACAGACAGCCTGCTCCACAGTCGTCCCTGCAGCACACCATGGCTTCTGTTTTGGCGTTCTCCTCGGCATCTGGCCTGTCTTCTGGACTTTGCTGCTTCGATTCCCTGGAAGCAGGGCCTCTCCTCTCTCAGGTGTACTAGAGGGCAGCTCCTCCCCTGACTTACTTCTCTTTACAACCCAGTTCTTAGCATGGTATCAAGACCAGTATGTCCCTCAACCATGACCGGTGACAGCATGCAGTGGCATGTCACAGCCCTGGTGCTGGGATGAGCTTAGAGATGAGGGCTGTGGTAGTTTCCTGAAAGCTGGCTTTGTCCATCTCCAGCCTGACTGGACAGAGGGCAAACAAAAGATGGTGCAACTTCCTAGTCCCTCTCTCTGACCAGGGGAACTCCTGGCTTTGGAACCTGAAACCTAAATTCAAGGGTTAGATCTTTTGCTTACCAAGGGGACCTACCTGGGCCATTTACCCAATCTTCTTGGAACTCTATTTATTTATTTGTTTCCTGGAAATCATAGTAAGATTGTTACAGTCCAAAATTTATGAAAATGCTCTTTAAAGAAGCACAAGTATAGGAATAACAGGTATTATTTTCATTGACTAGTTTTCTGGTGGGTTCTGATTGTTGCATTTTAAATGCATAAAACACCTACTATGTGCTGGTGGTTTCAAGAAGTATATGCCACAGAACAAATAAAATTGGAAAGATACAGTACATACTGTGAAAGGGAAAAAAAACTGCTCAAAGGGAAAGAACAACTGGGATGAGGAAAAGGAGAAGGGAAAGAAGGAAGAAAAGGAAAAAATTATACATACAAGATAGCTAAAAGTTCTACTAATTTCTATTGTTTCATAGAAAGAACAAGTGTTCAATTTGCATGCTTATGTCTGATAATCTGAACAACTGCTTAGAAGATAATATGCAACATAACAACCATTGTTGACTTTCTATCATCATGTTTTGAAATTCTGTATCATTTTTATCTCTTTTCTTTTTTATTCTCTTTAAAATAAAAAAAGTGAAAAAAGAAAAAAAAGAGGCACATGCCGCAGGTATGAAGAGTGTTGCAGGCCATGCAAAGAAGGGAACCTGCGTGTTTCACAGACAGCCTGGTGTGTCCTTGGTGCTTTGCTCTGGGAAATGTGCATAGCCCTTCTTAGAGTTGAAACTGTAACATGAGAAATCATCCCTTTTGGCTGCACGGAGCCTTTGTTCCCACCCCATAGTGCTGGCCACCGACTCCAGATAAAAAGAGAAATGATCGAGTATAACCTGGGTTGGAGCTACACAAGGATCCTGAAGATTGTGGTCTTAAGAATCAGTGTTCATTCTAAAAGCTGGGACACACGAGGAAGAATGCTAGTGTTAGCTGAAACCTGCCCTTGCCATTAAGCTTGGTGCTGTTCCCCAGGGATTTACGTATATTACTCCTTGAACACATCTAAGAACGTTTCCAGGGAGCCTGTGTTATTCTCACTTTTATAGATGCTGACCCTGAAGCCCTGGAATTATACCTGACTTGCCCCTGGCCACTCCTGTTTGATCAGAGCAGCAAGGACTGAACCTGGCCAGGCTGCCAAGCCAGGGGCAGCGCCCAGATGCCCATGGAGACTGCCCGGGAGGAGGGGCAGCACTTTCTAAATGACAATGTGAGTGACCTCTGAGTGGCCTCTCCTTGGTCACTGCCTCTTCCTCAGTTTGGTCCTCAGAGATACAAAAATTTAGGGCTCACTTAGGCATTAAGAGAAAGAAAGCTTTTCATGAGTCAGTCTTTCATTGTACTTCTTGTTAAAGGACAACCTTAAAAGGTCATGATCGCCTACAGATATAGAGTGAGCATGAGTTAAGTAAGGATTTTCATTATGAGATGACTAGGCATATGTTGTCAGAAGAAAAACTTTAGGCAAATTACACTGAACAGAGTTTAATTGAACAAAGAAGGATGAATTGGGCAGAGGTACAGTTCAAAGAACTCTGTCTGCAACGCGGTCAGCCAACATTTTGTGGTCAGAAGTTTGATTGGTTACAGCTCAGCCTTGGCTTATTCACATATGGTCTGAGCAGTTTGCAGCCTGTGATTGGCTGAAGCTCCGCTGCTGTGATTGGCTGAAACTCAGGTATTCATTACAAAGTCTACTCTTGAGGCTGGGGGTATAGCTTAGTGTAGAGCGCTTGCTTAGTATGCACAAAGCCTTGGTTTCAAGAAGAAGCACCAAAATATAATGATAATAATAATTAACTGTATGCCTAAATGAGACTTTTAGTTTGCATACTCAGGTGGAGTTCATAAGGACTCAAGTATGGAGGCTTCCTTAGGCCAAAATTAGTTTAACAATGTTGCAGCTGTTTCAAAGGAATCCAAAGGACAGACACCATTATAGATCAGAAAGATTTTTTTTTTTTTCGTGGTACCGAGGATTGAACTCAGGACCTTGTGCTTGCCAGGCAAGTGCTTACTCTACTGAGCTATCTCCCCAGCTAGATCAGAAATATTGAAATGAACGCAAAACTGGCTTTTCTAGGGTGGAGAAAGGCCGTATGGGCAAAACTTATTTGCATCTTTAGACAAGAATTACTTTTCATTCTTTTACTGAGTGTCTGTTCTCACTCGTTAGTGTGGTAAAATAGATGGAAGCCAATAAAAGTCTAGAATCGGTTAGTCTTAACGAGTGTGCTCCACAGTCTTCTATTGGAGTGATCCAGAAATTCTTTTAGCTTGTTTAAAATTTGTTTACTTCAGCACTGCTAGAATCTTTACATGTATCTCAGCAGCAGGAGACCTGCCAGCCTGGGCTACAAGTTTAAGACCAGCCTGAATGACATAGTAAGATCCTGTCTCAAAAAAACAACAACAAGGGCTGGTGAGATGGCTCAGTGGTCTAAAGCACCTACTTAGAACAAGCTTAGCAAAGCACAGGGACCACGGTTCAATCCCCCAGCACCACATGCCAGCCAGCCCCGCCCCCTGGTGGGCTGAGCTGGCCACACACACACAAATAAATAAAATTAAAAAAAAAAATTGAATTTAAAAAAAAAAAAAAAACAACAACAACAACAACAAAAAACCCCACACACTCGACGCTGCCTTCATTTTTATATCTTTTCCTTGTTGCTGTAACCTCTGTTTCCTCACTTCATCCACACTAAATGTGTTTAATTTGTGTTCTGATGGGATTGGCTACCGGATGACAGGTAGCCAAGGCAGCCATGATCCGGTGCTTCTATTTGTTGTGTCTTTGGGTTCTCACTCATGGTGCTTTGTTTCCTTAGAAGTTTTGTCATTTTTTAAACATTGAGTTTATATTGTGGAAACCATGAAGAGCTCCCAAGGTGACATTGAGATTATTTTAAACTGAAGAAATGTAAACTCCAGAAGATCCACAGATTCAAGAAAAGCTTTTTTGCTCCATCTGTACTGGGAATTGATCCCAGAGCCTTTGCACTGACTTTCTTTCTTTCTTTTTCTTTTTTTGGGGGGGTGGTACTAGGGTTTGAACTTAGGACTTTGAACTTGCCAGGCAAGCACTTATTCTACTGAGTTATCTCCGCAGCCCCACACTGACTTACATCCTCATCCCTTTTTTATGCTTTATTTTGAGACAGGACCTTGCTAAACCTCTAAATTGCTTAGCCTGGAATTGAACTAGCAATCTTCCTGTCTCAGCCTGGAATTACAGGTGTACACTACCACACCCAGCTGAAACAAGATTTTTTATAGTGTTCTTTGTCCTACTATATGGAACAACTTCTGGAAATATGCCTGCTATAAGTTCCTCTTCAAGACCGATCTCCTCCCAGAAAGGAGAATCAACCCTGCCCCAGATCATTTCTCCAGGGAAGTTTATAGCCCTGAGTATCAAAATGGAGTCACTGGTGTCACACCCTAACAGATGAAGCCAGAAACTGAGCACAAGCGTTCACACCCGTAATGTCAGCTACTCAGTAGGCTGAGGCAGGAGAGTCTCATGTTTGCTAATGGTCTTCCTTTCAGAACAGCTCACGTGAACTTCTTTTCATCTTTGCAATTTCCTCCTTTACTCTGCATCCTCCGATATGGCTGTGACCACCCTCCTCATAGCACGTCTAACCCAGTTGCAGTCCTCTACTAGCCCCACGTCATCTCCTTGCTTTGATGACTAGTTTCTATTGCTCATTTTAGGTTGGGAAGAGAGAAGGGCCACACAGAACTACAGATTTAAAGGTTATCAACATGTAGGCCCCAGGTGTAGCCGCCCCTTTGGGTTGCTCGTCACGGAGCCCTACCACGTGTGTATGTGTCGCACCCAGGAGTATGTTCTGTTGTTTTCTGCTGTTGGTCTGGCCTTTGCTGTTCTAATTGTTGGCCATAGCTACTGAATAAGAGAGTTAGAGGGAAGGATTTTCCTCCCCTGCAGTATTTGTTAGGAATTTAACAGCTAGAATATCTTCAGGCTTGCTGAGGGGCCTGTGCTTACCTAGAGGGATTTACATTTGCCTTTTCTAGGTACTCAGCATGACGTACAGAGCCCGCCAGAAAAGGATACACACTTCAGGAAATGAAAGACTTGTATAAATATTTTAATACTACATTTATTGAGACATCATGCACTTAATACAGGTCACCTTTCGGCTCTACCACTATAGGAAGTCCTCACAGCGGTGGTCATTCCCTTCCCAACTGCTGCTTGGGTGACCTTGGTTACTGAGATTGCTACATGTATTTTAATTTCTTCTCCAAGGATTGGTAGTGCAGTGGATTTTCTGTGATATACGACAACATCCAGGTATATGAGATAACACCCTCCATTGAAAAATGTCATACTTTTTTTTATTTTCCTAAGGTGTGTATACATATTATTTGTGTGTGTGTGTGTGTGTGTGTGTGTGTGTGTGTGTGTGTGTGTATTGCACTCTGCCCAGACCAACTTAAGTAAAATCCTTAACTTGGGGTTTTTCAGAATATGCAAATATAGTGACTTTAGACCCAAACCCAAATGGAGTTTGGCCTACAGACACACATACCTCAGGGAAACTTTATTTTGCCTCTTAAACTGGGAGCCAAGCCAGGCAATTCACTTGTATGTCCCTTGTGGGGACTCTACTCCCCCTGGCTTTCAGCCTTTAGAAATCCCAACTCTGGGCTGAGGTCTCGGGTCCTATCCATCAGCTTCTCTGGGCCCTGCGGTCTCTAGAAATTGATAGATTTCCCTGAGGATTCTCCTGGCCTTAGTACTGACCTCTCTAAATTTGTGTTATTGCTTTTGTTAGTTTGTCTGTTAAATTTGTATGTGTGTGTGTGTGCACATGTGTGCATGTGTGTATGAAATCCCACCACTTCAGACGAAGGCCACCTCCCACCTGCACTCTGAGCCACAGATTGTGTCCCTGGTGCACCCAGCATCCCCAGAACCTAACACCCTCCAGAAGCACCTCCTCTGTGTACAGGGCTATTTTTGGCAGACATTTCGGATCTCAACAACAACATTCCATCCATAGACCCCCAAAAAACTTAGGCACATCACTTTTTGAAAAATACATTCAGACTACCTCTAAGAATTTCCGGTCTTGTCAATTTCAGCATTACTGAAAAGTGCCAATCTAAATTTTTCTCTGAGACTCAAGGCACACGTGAAGTTATGAGTTCCTGTGAAAAATCAAGTGAAAGTTAAGCACTGTTGACATACAGTATCATGAGATGAACATTTACATTCCAAAAAGGTGGAAGGGGCACTAGAAAGAAATCAGGCCAAAGCAAGATGGAAGCCCAATAGGCAGGCATCAGAGGCCATAGCTCCACATCCAGTGCTCTAGGAGGATGAAGCTGCCCCAGTGTGAGGGCACTGGTGGTTGTAGCTCTCCTGGCCTCTCTTGGGCTGGCTCTGTTCACTGCCTGTGGCTTTCCTCAGATGTGTCATGCTCCTGGCTTCTCTGATTTTCTGTGGTATCTGCTACACTTTCAGCTTCACCCTCATAGCATCCCACACTGACCCCTCAGGGGCTCACTGCCTGCTTTCCAGGCCTGACGCCCAACAGAATGCTCGGGCGCAAGCTCACCAGTGGATGACCCACCCGTGAGGACAGCACTCCCGGATCCAACCCCCTCCAAGGTTCTGCCTCTGAGTGCGTGAGATTTCTGGGGACAGTCCAGATTCCAGCCACAACAGCTTGTGCACACCAGCTCAACAACCCATCTTAAAAGTGTTTTCAAGTATTTTGGGGATTTGGTAGGGACAGAATTTTTCAGAATATCTAGAATTAATAGTCATAGTAGTAGTATATGTCTCAAGTAGTAGTATGAGGCAATAAACCTAGAGTTTGAGCTAATTCATCCAAAGTAGCTAGCATGGGGCAGTGTCTATGCTAGACCATGGGAAACAAGATTCTGTCCCTTCCCTCGGGGGAAGCGGCCTGGTTCCGGCTCCTTCCTGAAGACAGAACTGAACTGAATTTTCACTCTGCTGCTTATCAACTGTATTAATACAAATGTATTTCTTAACCTAGAAGGAGGAGGTAGATACTGCATGAAGAGTGAACTAAGCTCTGAATGTCACAGAATGACTTCTGATGCAAGCCACAGAGCCCCCAACTTAACACAGCGTAAGCAATTAAAAAATCATCACCTCACATATGAGCGCAGAGGTGGCAGAGAAAAGCCCAGCTCCAGGTCCCCTGGGTCTGCCTTACTGTGGGTGACAATATTCATGCTCACGCTGACAAGATGACTGCGGTAATTTTGGCAATCTCTTCTAGACACAGATTCCCAGAGAAAAAGGCCACCCCTTCTTTTGTCTCCCACAACCTCTGCCAACCTCCTCTTACAGGACCTTTCTTTATGCTTCATTGGCCGGAGCTGTGTACACGACCTTTTTGGAACTAGTCCTTGGCAAGGGGAATGGATATGTCGTGGTTGGCTTAGACGAACCAGTCTTTACCTTTGGAATTGCAGACAGGGTCATCATCTGCAAGCCTCAAAAAGAAAGAATAGATGCAGAGTGTTGGAGTTTCTGCCCAAAACGGCAAGGAAGAAAGCAGCAACAGAAGCCACGTAGGGCTTCAGCAAGTTGCACTACAGCCAGCAAATGCCTACTACAGGCGACTAGCAACAGGTAGACATAGGTCCAAGGAGTACTGGTCACTGGTCCTCTCAACCGCACTTAAACCTCACTACCACCAACTGATTTGAGAGCAACATCTTCATGTAACTCTTCACTTAGAAATCAAGCCATTTAACAGGCGTTATGAGAATATTTTCAAAACCCCCAAAGTGACACTCTGCAGAAGTAGACACTGTCCTTTCACAACTTGCTTTATGTCACAGTGCACAGCACATGGCCAAATGGGTGTTGGGGGGTTGGTTACTGTCCCCCGGTTCTGTAGCAACAAGAAGCCCTTGGTGGTGTTCTCCTCTGAGTAGTGCACCCTTCGAGTGTCTAGAGAGCCTTCTTGACAAAGAAAATCTCCTCTAGGGCAGAGCCTATAGGTACCTAGGAAGCGAGGACTCCCAGCCCCTTCCCTTCATTCAAATATCATAAATAAGAAAGTAAAACAGAGACAGACAAAAAGCAGACTGAGAAGGACAGAACTGGCAAAATATAATTTCACAAAAACAAGAAGAATAAAAGCAGGCAAAGGAAGGAACATCCCTCTGTGCCCTGGAATTTTAAGGAATCAATATATTGTAAATTCCTTTAAACGTAAACATTTCTTATTTTTCCTCCACTTCCTATAGCCCACTTTTCAGCAGTTCCTTTACTCATCTGGAGGCAGAAGATGGACAAAGGGTCACCTCCTGAAGAAACAGCCCTCCTTCCTCTTCTCCCCTCCCCTAGGAATCCATGGCTGCAGGAAGCACATTCAGATAAAACAATTCTAGTTACTGGAAAGCCTTAAGGTTTTCATCTGTGGGTTTACAACAGTACGACCTTTGACCTCCCAATAAAAGAGATTTACTAAGCAACATAACACCTTTTATGTAACATCAACATTAGCCAAGTCACTTCAACTGTCCCAAGTGAGATTTCTCAACCACACAAGACTAAAGGCTGGAAGGAAGCGCACAGTGTTCAAAGTTGTGCATGTAGCTATGCATGCATTCAAGACAGAACATCATTTCAGACAGTGACGTTAGTGGAGTTCTAGCACAAAAGCAAGCAAAAACAGAGGAGCTTTGACTGGAGGAAGGGTGTGAGGAGTGACAGGAGGAGGATGCTATGGTTTCAAAGTCCACTTTCAAACTTGTACTGAAATCCAGTTGCCCTGGTAGCAGTATTAAGGGGTGCGGCCTTGAAGAGCTGATTTGGTGCCCTCACGAATGGGTGCATGTTGTTACAGGAGTGGGTTTTTATGGAGAAAGTGGGTTTGTTATGAGTTGGTTCCCCTCTGCTTGCTTTCCCTTCACCCCCCCACATTACTGTGTAACAAGAAAGTTATTGCCAGAGATGACCCCTGGTCTCTGGACTTCCCAGCTTCCAGAACTGCAAATGGAATAAACTTTATTATTTATAATGTATCCAGTTGGTGGTACTCTGTTATGGCAGCAGCACTTGGATTAAGAGGAGCTCCCAAAGTCCCTGCCTTGTTCTCAGCAGTCCCTTGAAGCACTGGCCCAAGCACAGTTTCCCAGGATAGCTGGACAAACATGGCCCAGAATATCTGCAAGATCCCTTTCAGCACTAAAACACTAAGGCCCTCAAAAAGGAAGACTCTCCAAGCCATCAGAAATTAAAAGGGTGAAATCACAACGGAGCTTTCGGAAATCCAGAAGATCATCTATACCTACTTTGAAAACTTGTAGCTGGAAGATATAAGATGGAAAATGTAGAAGAAATGAACAGATTGCTAAGTGCATACGAATTACCAAAGCCGAATCAAGAAGATATAAAAATCCTAAATAAATCAGTATCAATCAATGAAATTGAAGATGTAAATAAAAATCTACCAATGAAGAAAATTCCAGGCCCTGGTGGATTTACTGCTGATTTTTACTAGAAATTTAGAGAAGACCTAACACTGCTACTTCTCAAATTCTTTAATGAAGTTAAAAGGGAAGCAGTACTCCCAAATTCATTCCTGGAAGCAAGCATTACCTGATACCCAATCTGGAGAAGGATCCAACTAAGAAAGAGAAGCTTAGGTCAATTCCCTAGTGAACATGGATGAAAAAATCCTCAACAAGATACTGGCAAACAGAACGCAGCAAATTATCAAGAAGATTACACACCAGGGCCAACTGCAAGTCATCTCGGGGTGCAAAATTTTTCTATCCAAAAAATTAAATGCCTAGGAACCAATCTAACAAAGAATGTAAAAGACATGTACATTGAAAACTATAGTACTCTGAAAAAGGAGATTGAAGAAGATATCAGAAAATGCAAAGATATCTTTTGTTCTTGGGTAGGAAGAACCAATAGTGACAATGGCCATACTTCTAATGTACTGGTGTGCAGATTTAATGCATTTCCAATCAAAGTTCCAACAGCATATCTCACAGAATTACAGAAAGCAATGCTAACACTCCTTTGGAACCAAGAAGGATCTAGAATAGCAAAGACAGTTCTGGACAACAAATACAAGACAAGGAGCACCACAATCCCAGACTTAAAGTTGTGCTACAAAGCCAATGTGGTACAAACAGCATGATACTGGCAAAAAGCAAAGAAAAAAACAGACCCGAAGACCAATGGAACAGATTAGCAGATGCAGAAACAACTACAGACATACTCAGCCACCTTATCTTTGTTTTTGTTCATTTGTTTGTTTGTTTGTTTATTTGTTTTTAGCTGGCTCTGGCTGCCTTAAGGTGGGTCTGGTAAGGCAGGTGGAGCTGGGGATTGAACTGCAGTATCCTGTGCCTGACTGCATTTTCATGAGCAGGTGCTTAAACAACTGAACTAACCGGCAGGCACCCCCTTATCTTTGACAAAGGTACTGAACATATAAACTGTAAGAAAGATAGACTCTTTAATAACTGGTGCTGGAAAAACTGGCTGAGCACATGGCAAAGATTAAAATTGAACCATATCTTTCACCATGCACTAAGATAGATTCAAAGTGGATCAAAGATCTAAATATTAAAACAAAAACATTAAATCTGTTGGAAGAGAGAATAGGCAAAGAAGATATTGGTATAGGCAAAAACTTTATGAATGAAACCCCACCCAAACAGGAACTATCACAAAGAATCAACAACTGGGATCTCATCTTATTAAAAAGCTTCTGCACGGCAAGAGAAACCACCAGAAGAGTGAAGAGACAACCCACAGTGTGGGGAAAAAATGTTTGCTAGCTGCTCTACAGACAAAAATTACTATCAACAGCTCAAAATTAATTTAAAGATGCAATTTAAAGATCAAATAAAAAATGGACATCCAAGATAATACATGCTTCTCTGATGAAATGCAAATAGCAAATAAATATGTGAAGAAATATCCAAAATAACTGTTCATTCAAGAGATGCAATTTAAAACAACACTGAGATTCCATCTCACCTTGGAAAAAAATAGCCATTGTCAAGAAATAAACCAAAAACAATGGTTGGAGGGGCTGTGGGGAAAAAGGAATCCCTCAAAGGTGGTGGGCACGTAGACTGGTGCAGCCACTATGGAAGTCAGAGTGGAGATTCCTCTGAAAACTAAGATTGGAGGTCCCATTATACGGAGCTACTCCCCTTCTTGGTATCTTCCCAGAAGAATTAAAAACATCACACCACAGTAATATATATGCACCCATGTTTATAGAGGCACAATCTGTAATAGATATATCTTGGTAAATAACCCAAATGTCCATCAACCAAGGAAGGGATAGAAAAGATACTATCTTTTTTATACAGTGGAGTACTACTCAAACATAAAGAAGGATAAACTTGAGACTCTTATAGGTAAATGGATACAACTTGAGGCCTTACTCATAAATGAAATAAACCAGAAGCACATTGTCTCCCTGCTATGAGAAACTGAAAGTACAAATATATATTGTACATTTGAACCGAAATGTACAATATATATTGTTAAATGAGAAGAAACTGTTCAAATAGAAAGAGAAACAGATGGAGAAAGGAAAAAAGGAAAGGAAAAAAAAAATATATATACACATAGTTAAGGTAGTTATACTGCTAATTTCTCTTAGTCAATTGAAAAGAAAAGTTCGTGCTAATATTGTTTGGATGATTAAATGCCGATATTTTACTCTGCATAACTAAAGATAACACTATTCATTAAATACCTAAGATGGCTGTTAATTTGCATACATGTTAAAAATAAAAACTTACATCTCTTTAAAAATATAACACCATTCAATTTTATTCAATATATTAGCCATTTTACCCTCTTATTGTCCTGTTTTGAAATTTTGTTTCATTTTTTCTCTTTAAAATAAAATAAATACATAAAAATGAAAAGAAAACTTCATTCTTCCCTTCTAGAGTTATACAGCAGCCCAACACACCTTCCACAGACATGAAGAAAAAAGGGAAACAAATCTCTGTTCTAACTTATTTCTCCTCTTTCATAATTTTGGGTAAATTTATTTATTTATTTATTTATTTGTATTTTAGGGAAGGGTCTACAGGGTGTTCAGGGTCTCACTACTAGATAGGACTCATAGTGATCAACCTGTTTACAGCCTCCCAAGAGCTGAGATTACAGGTGTGCACCACTATGCCCAGTCTCAATAGCTGTCTCAGCGCACCCCAGGGGCAGGGCTGTCACAGCAGGCCCGGGGATCAATCCCCCAGCCCCTGCACCTGCCTGCAGGCACTTTAATCCACTGAGCTATTTGGCTGGCCCTAATTTTGGAAAATTTTTAAAAATATATTTAACAGGGCACAGTACAGGTAATAATAGAACTAATTCCTACCACTCCTAATCAGAAAATTACAACTTGACATATTTGTCACAGATAAGTTTTTAAACTAAAGGTATAAAACCTGGCAGCTGACACTGTCTTAGTTCATCTCCCCAATTATTTTCCTCCTATTTTCCTTTTCATGACTAAGTAATTCCTCACCCAAAGATGTCTGTGCCTTAATTGTTGGACCCTGTAAATACATTGCCTCACATTTCTGTATGTGATTAAGGATTCTGAGATGGGGAGATTATTCTGGATCAGCCAGTGGCAGGAGGGCCAGAGTCAGGGAGCAGACGCGGCAATGTTGCAGGAGGTTGCTGACAGTGAAGCTGAGGCCGTAGGGTGCTGCTGTCTGAGTCCATTTTGAGCAGTTATAACTGAATACCTGAGCCTGGGAACTGTATAAAGAACAGAGGTTTCTTCCTTACTGTTTGGTTGCTGAGAAGTCTTCGGCCGAGGGGCGCATGTGGCAAGGGACTTCTCAACGCATCTTCACGCTGTAGAGGGCACTGCATGGGGAGGGCTCGTTCTTTGTCAGGGATGCACTCTCGTGGTACTCCTGGGAAAACAGATTAGCCCATTTCCAAGGGCCATACACTCCTGATCCTATGGCCTCCTAAAGATTCCACTTGGGCACCATTGCCCTGGGATCCAGTTTCTGGCATTCCATCTTGGAGCTGCACATTCAAACCACAGCAGAAGCCGGGAGCCAATAGATTCAGGCAGTCTCTGAAAGCAGAAAAGGCAAATGGATTCTCTCCTAGAGCCTCCAGAAGGAGCCCAGCTCTGCTGATCCGCTGTAGACTTCTGATCTCAAGAATATACAATACACATGTGTTGCGTCTAACCACTAACTTTGGGCTAATTTGGTACAGTACCAACAGGAAACAAGTACATGTGCTGGGTGTGTTTCCCTCTGGTCTTTATTTTTATACTTGGGCTCTCCACAAGCATTGAAAAAATAATTTGGTCTCAAGTTTTTGCTTTACATATTTTCTACACTCAATGTTTCTGGGAGTATCCATCAGACGCACAAATCCCTAGTTCACTCAGTCTAACGATTTGTAGTGTTTTGTAATCTGATTGTAGCACAGTTTATTTATATAGGTCTCTAAAGTGAGCACTAAAATATTTCCAGGTTTTCAAGACAATGACAACGCTTGCACATATTTCCATTCATATTCATGAATATATATATACAACAATATATCTCTAGAGCTTTCAGAGTCTGGTTTTGCTCTAACCTGTAGATTACAGCACGAAGCTCACGTCCTTAGCGTGTGTCCAGACTGGCAGGCAGCGTCTCTGGAGGGAGCTTGGCTGAGGGGCGCAAGGGAAGGAGTGCATTCCTGTCCGCCTTAATTCTCTGCTGTTGCTTGAGTTTTTTACAGGCATAGTGCCATAATTAAAAGCCTTTATCCAAGCAATCCTCTAATGTAGATCAAAACCCAGCAATCCCTGGACTGAATAGAATATGCTTTTTTGACCCATGCAAAGTTTGCAAAATATGGAAATATTCAATTCCATTAAATAACTAGGAGACTTCATGGTAAAATCCAACATTCCAGCTTCTCCTGGAAAATGGGAAACACTGCACCTGCACTTCCACTGGTGACAATGGCAGGAGAAAGTTGGGCTGCTCCCTGTAGGTAGAGCAAGTGTGCTCTCGCCCTGCAGTGCTCCCTGTCTCTTTCTGTGGCCTTACACCCTGCCCACATGACTCACTTATTTTATCTCTTGGCCTCCTGTAACCATTCGAGTTTGGCACTCCTGCTAGAGTTGCCAGATTGAAAACAAAACACAACACAACACAACAGGATTTGCAGGGCTGGGGATATTGCTCAGTGACAGAGCATTTGTCTAACATGTCTGATGACCTGGGTTCAATCCAAGCGCCACAAAAAAAAAAGAAAAGAAAAATGAATGACTTATGGCTAGGAGGCAGATAATGAGGGTGTGCAGAGAGAAAATGATGTCTGTTTTCTTTCAGAGAAAACCACCCGCAGAACTTCTCAAATCAAAATAACTAGTCATCCAAGGTTGTTGTAACAAAACACCGCAGGTGCAGTGGCTTAAACAACACTTCTTGCCCGCAGTTCCTCAAGCTTCGTTGTCTCCGCTCAAGGTGCCGGCAAATTTGATGTCTGCTGAGGGCTTTCTGCCTCCCAAATGTGTCTTCACACAAAGGGCAAATGAGCTCCCCTGACCTGATTTATAGGGACACTAATCCAATTCATGAGGGCTTCGCTCTCATAACTTCCTCTAATCCAATTAACTCCTGAAGCCCTCACCTCCTAATATGACCAAATTAGGAGGTAGAGTTTCAACCTATGAATTTTGGAAGGACTCAAGCATTCAGTCCATAGCAATCCAAACACTCATTAGAGCTCATGAATCTGCGGGTAGGGTGGGTGGTTCTTCTAGCCCGGACTAGTTTGGTGGGTTAGGGTAGGTGTTTAGGGTGCGCTCTCTCCTCAGCTGGGGCCTTACACTGAAGCCTTGGGTCCAGTAGGAGCATCTCGCAGAACCTGCTTTCCTCAAGCTGGTGGGGCCATCCTTGCTCCCATGGTGGCGAAAGGGTCTTCTCACCTCTATGAACCTCTGCTTGTGTCACATTTGCATCTTCCTGTTAGCCAGAGAAGATCATGTAGCCAAGCCCAGATTCAGTGCATAGAAAACTAGGCTGTGCTTCTGTCATCAGGAAGAGGGACAGAATCACGTTGCAAAGGAGCATGGGTACAGAGAGACCAGAGCAGATCAGAGGCTGTGCCCACCACAGTCTAATACAGACGATGAGGGGGAGCCAGCTGCTAGTGGGCTAAGCCACTTCAAAACCCATCTTCATTCACAAAGACTACACTTTTTTTCAACCATGGTCTCTACGTGCCAATAAGAGCACACTCCTCTTAGGGGGGACAGAGTCCTTGTCCCAGAGACCTTGCCCATGCTCTGCCTGGAATGCTCCTCCCATCTCCTTGTCTTGCTATTTGTCACATTTCCTTTAAGCCCCTTCCTAAAGTCACTTCCTTCTTCCTGCGGGAGCCATTCCTGGCTCTCCAGACCAGGCCGGGTCTCCCAGGCCACACACTGCATCTGCATGGGGGCTACACTCGCGGCGTTCCCCACTGCTGTCCAGAATTACTTTGTTGTGCAATTATTTGTTTAATAGCATCTCTGTCTCTTACTGAAAGAGCTCCAGGGTACAGTCTGAGACTATGTTGTTCTCTACTGAATTCCCAGCACCTGGCACAGGGCTTGGGATGCAGTGGGTGCTTGCTTGTGGAGAAATAAATGAGTGACCGTAGGAATGTGGGGCTTCCACAGGTTTAGCACAGAGCAGGCCTGCCTGTTAGAAGACAGGGAAATTCACCTCTGGGAACTGGAGATTAGGTGGCATAAGATGACTCAGGAACAACCCCAGGTCAAATGGAACAAAACGCCAGGTGCCAATCCATAAAGGACAGGGAGAGACCAAGGTCCACTGCATATGGGGTCAGCACTTGTGCTGGGTCCAGAAGAGGAACAGAATTTGGATGCCATGAAAGTGGGGCAGGAGATTAGTAGGTCAGGGTCATGGGTCTGATCTTGTGTACTTCTTGTTATACTCACATCCCCATAAGCTATTGATCCCAAGAGACACTGGACAGGAGAGTTGGTGGCAATGATTTGGTGAAACCACTCCCAGCATCCCCGAAATAGCTAAGAAGACTTGAGTGAAAAGAGGCTGCAAAAGTGAGCAAAATAGCTCAGAGCCCTAACATCTGCTTCTACTCTTCTGGAAACACTGTGGTCTGGAAGTTCTCACTCTCACACTTGTCATCTCTTTCACTTTTAACTGTTTATTATGAAAACTCCCAAGCATACACAAAGAAGAGAGTACAAGAAATCCCACCGCAACTTCAGCAAACACCAATCTTTTACCATATTTGTCTTATTGTCTCTCTCCCCAGGACTATCTCACTATCTTTTTTTATGAAAGTGTTTTAGAGCAAATCTCAAATAGTAGGCTGTAACGCCCCAAATCCTTCAATATGCATCTCTGAAAGAAAGAAGGGCCACTTTCTTATATAATCACAATATCTTTTTCACATCCAACAAAATAAAGCATAATTCTGCAATATCATTTCATACTCAGTCAATGGTCTGCTTGAATCAAGACCTAAACAAGATCCACACATGTGTCTCTTAAATCTTTGTCACTCTAGACCACAGATGTTCTCTGACTTGGGACTTCTCTTTGTTAACAGCCAGCCTCAGCTTTCGTGGCCTTAATCTAGACCCTGGCCTAGCAGGAGCCGAGAGATTGGTACTGACGTTGATTTGGAAGGAGGGTGAGAGGGCTGTAGTGAGTGTCAGAGTCTTCAGATCTTAGGAAAAGAAATTCCTAATCTGCTTCAGGATAAACAGATTAGCGTTAAGAGACTCTTCAGAACTGGGGTTGACCAGCACGCTCTCTTAACACCTAAAAATGACAAGAATTTCCTGACATTGTAAGAGGCAGATTCCTGTGGGCAAGAGAGGGAGGCCAGAGAAAGAAATTCAGGTGGAATCTGACAGACAACACAAAAGCACAGGCAGGGCTAAGTACCTCCTATTCAAGTCCAGTGCAAAAGAAAAAGCCCAGAGTCCTTGTTCAAAAATTATTGTCACATTCAAGATGGCAAGAGTAATTAATGCATTAAACCAACCTGGGGTCCTGAAACTCTCACCCTTTCCCCTTGCCACTCATGAAGCTGGTGGCCTGTGCCACCCTGTACATACGTGGCCATGTCCAGGAGGCCCCAGGGAGTTGTCCTATAAGGCAACGCTTGATGCCATGTACCACAGTTGTGCATCTCTGGGGTGCTGAATGGCTTACAGAGGGTCACAGACAAGTGGACATAGTTTCCAGCCATGATTAGTGTGGGTCAGAATCCTACAGCTTCTACACTAGACTGTGTTAACGTGGACCCTAATGCCTGAAAGCCTGGCTTCATTTCAAGCCCTATTACTCACCGGCTGCTGTGTAGCATAGTCTGTGTTTGCTTCCTCAACTATTAAGCAGGGTTGATCAAAGTACTGACCTTAAAGGTGTTTTTGCTGTTGTCATTCGGTTTGGTTTGGTCTTGTGATACTGAGGATAGAACCCAGGGCTTTTGATACTAAGCAGGTGCTCCACCTTTGAGCTACACCCGAGCCCTTCAAAGGGTCATCTGAGAACTAAATGAGTTCACATTTGCTGGGATGTGTCAAGCATTGTAGATTTATCAGAACAAAACTAACCTGCAGGCTGAGCTCTGTAGGTTCTGTCTTAAGCTATTTTCTGTTGCTAGAATGGAATACTCAAGACTGGATAATTCTAAAGGAAAATAATTATTTTGGTCCATGGTTTGGGAGGCTGAGAAGACCCTGAGCAAGACACCAGCATCTTCTGTGCTCCTCAAGGAGGGGCCCAACTCCCATGGTCATCACCCCATTCCCATGAGAAGGACATGAATTCATCAGAAGCCCTTCCCCCGTGACCAAATGCTTCCGAAAGGGCCCACTTCTGACACTGTCCAGTACTGGGGAAGCGGGACACACATGGACCATGGGGGCACACTCAAACCACAACAATCATGGAGGGATGCCCAATAATGGTAGTAACCACAGGGCCACGACCAAATCTGCCCTTCCCGGGGGAAAGGGCTGTGCCTGGCATCCTGATCTTGTCCCCCACAACTTATACAATGGTCATTCATGCTATAAGTGCTTCGTGAGCACCTACTATATGCCATCACCTCGCTAAAGAGAAAGTAAGCTAGGGATACTTACTCCCTGTCTTTATGGTGCTTGTCACCTAGCAACTGCAAAGTCAGTCCTACCCAGATCAGGGACCAGGCCTGCTCCCAGGAAAGGAGCAGACATGCTTAACGTGTAGCCCACTGGTGCAGCCACTTGTCAGCCCACAACATGATTTGACTGCAGAATCCTGCTTCCCTATTGCAAATCTGCTTTGTAATACTGCTTGGACTAAACCTGTGCCTTGAATGATTCAATGTTCCCCGTCTAAGATCCACCAGAGATACCTCCACCTGCCTTCCCGTCCTTGCTGTTGAAGCGCCCAAGATGCTGTTAGCTGCCCGACTGCCCCGCCTCTGACTGCAAGGGCCTCTTGGGGTCTTGGACTTGGTTGAGTCATCCTGCATCAACAATGATCAAGTCACATTGTCATTCCCATGTGTGTCCATCTCCCCAGCGACAGTCTCTGGTCTTGCCCTCATGTGCTGAATACTTGCCACCTTTCCACTCTGCACAGCTGCATGGATTTAGATTCCTGTCCCACCAACACCAAGGCAGGGATCCGAAAGAGACAAGCCTGGAGGCTCTGGGAGTCCTTACCAATGTCATTCTGATACAGAAACCAACTCTTCCTTCCACTGACAAAATTCATGGCCCCCACCAAGGCCTTGGAGGGGTGGTTTGTAGCAGGGTGGCCATAGGAAGGTAGGGCAGGGTCTTTGAGGTGGAGGGAGAGTGATGGGGAAGACAGCTACTTTGCTCTTGACCCTCTCCAACCCCAAGGCCATTCTGAATGCCACTCCACTGGCTGCCTGGGGATGCTGTCTCACACTCCACCATCTTAAAAGAGTCCGTGCACCTGGACTCTTCAGGCAGCTGGTGGCAAAAAGTGGCAGATGGAAAGCTGAGGAAGAGTTTTTACACATCCTTCTTCTTTTCCAGTTCTGCATTTTTGAATCTTTGAAATGGTGGCACTAGGGGAAAGAAAACGTTTGTCCAACGTTGCTCACAAGAAGCCATGGATACTCATTTCCCCCTCAGGGCCGCTGAGTCATGGTAACTTGGGGGGCTGATAGTCCTGCCGATGAAATATTACTGGAACAGCAGCGAGCCAGACCCTACATGGGTTACAGCAAGTAAGCCAGAGAGAACTTTGGTGTATAGACCTGGGCTTGCCTCTAAGTCCTTTGGCCCTGGGACAGGAGAGCAGAGCCTGGCCTGGGAAGACGCCAGGCGGGAGGACAGACAATGGGGATGGTGGCCAGGGCATGATGCCAGGCTTTTTATCCTGTTGGGCCATCATGTCTGGCAACTTCCAAATATACAACATCCATCCTATAGAGACTCTCGGCTCCTGAGGTGGGGACAAATGGAGTCAGCCTTTAGGCTAAAATTTTTGTATAAACGAGGAGATCTCAAAACAATAGATGTTGACATCTTAAAGGACAAGCCAACAAATGAATTAATTTACAATATTTCTTTTAAGAAGTCAAAGGCCGGGGACTCAGGTCAATAATTTCTGACATTGCCAGTTAAACAGAAGACCCAATGCTATTATGGGCTACTGGACTCTTTTGGAATATTTTGCTGAGTTTACACACCTATAATATTCAATAACGGAACTTAGAAAAAATGGGGTATGCAGATGAATGTCCATTTTGTATCTGTGTATTCAAAGTGGTTGGGATATATAGTTACATTCTGTTAATGAATAGAATGATTTGTTCTAATGGTGTTTGTAAATAGGATCACAAGTCCGCATCTTGTACAGCAATTAACCACTAAGAAGAATATATGCAGTGTATTATTTGTTGAAAAATAAAAAAATAAAAAAATAGATAATATATCAAAAAAAAACAAAGAACAAGCTTTTAGTTTCATTAATTTTATATATGACTTTCCATAATCTATTTTGTTATCTTGTATTCTTTTAAACTTGTTCTTTTGGGTATGGGTAGATAGCTCAGTAGAATAAGTGCTTGCCTGGCATGCGCAAGGGCCTGAGTCCAAACCCCAGTTCTGCCAAAATAAATAAATAAAAATAAACATGTTCTTTTGTTTAAAAAAAAAAAAAAGAAGTCAAAGGCCAGTAGAGGGGAGGGACAAAGTAAAAAATATTCACATCCTAAAGCATCTTATAGTATAGTAGAACAATATTTTAAATCCTAGGAGGGAAAAAAAATCAGGGAGAGAGAAGAAATCATTTACAGACAATAGAGGATACATTGTTCTGAGGCGACTCCATTTTTCCTGTCAAGAGCTGAGGAAGACTTGGAAAAGGTAGACTCTGAGGTGAGCCTGGTTGGTTGGAGGATATTGACTATGGAAGAACTCCACACTCCGTGTGTGTGTGTGTGTGTGTGTGTGTGTGCGTGTGTGTATGTATGTATGTATGTATGTGTGTGTGTAGATAGAGTCCTGGATGGATTCCACTTAGGATATAGCATTTGTAGTGAATCGCAAAGCCTCAGTTCTCTGTGGACTTGGAGGAAGAACATTCTATACTACAGGAACAGGAAATACAAAGGCTGAAAGACAGGGTGAGAATTCAGTGATATCGGTGTGACAGGGACGAAGGATGTGTGTGGGTGTGGCAATAGGAAGTCTGTACCAAGTGGGGAGGACGAAGATCACTAGGGCCTGTGGGCCACATAAAGTGTGTGCACTTTATCCTGAGGGGACTGAGAACCAGCCACAATTTAGAAGGCAGGAATAAAATGGGTTGGTGCTGTCCCTCCAGAAGAGCTACTTATGGGGAGAAGGGGTCGCATTGCGCAGAAGAGCCAACCGAAGCAAGAACAGTTGTGGGTGGTGACTTAGCTGGCGGTGAGAGCAGAGGCTTTTAAGCTGGGAAGTTGGAGCAGCCCATGGACACTCACAGGCGAGGGTGCTTTAGAGGTAACAGTACTATTTCAAGATAGGGAGACCTTTAGGAGAAAATGTCCTGTGAAACCTGTTTACGTTTAAAAATGCTTGTCCACTGCTCTATTCTCCCCTCTCAGAAGCGCTTCTCATTTTGGGACTGTTAAAATGGCTGTCATTTTTATAACTTTCTGAATGTAGGGGAACAGTTTCCTTTTCCTCTCAGTCAAAATGGATTTGGCCTCATGGGACTCATCAGGATTGACGGCAACTTTCTGTCTTCCTGTCCTCTGAGACCAGCTGCAGATTGTGTTGTCCCCAGTATCGAGAGGGAAAGTCTGTGATTGTCAAAACACTGTGAATTTTCTGTAAATATTTGAGATCAGTTGGCACAATTGTGTTTATCTTTTAAAAAAAATTTCAGGGCAGTTGGCTCCCTGTGTGAAAGGGGACACTTTGGCCGGCATAATGGCTGATCATGACCTACTCAGATCTCCCCTCTAAATGAAGGTTTTATAAGTAGCTCTGCTTCCCAAAAAAGCTAGGCTTTTCTTACAGGAAAAAAAAAAAGGACCCTAGAGGAAATGACTTTTGTTCTAATGCCCAATCCCTGGAGACTGGCACTACCAATACATGCATCCTCTTGACATTTTATATGACTCCTCCAATTCTTATGCTTCACGCACCAAGACTGACGCCCAGCCCAACCTGGGATGATTACACAGAGGGTCTTCCAGGCTGGCTGTGTGGCTTAGATCTTGCCACTCGCTCAGGTGCCAAAGGTCTCACCTGGAATTCCTATGAAGACCAGTTGGCTGGGCACACCCTGCCTTCTGTTCTCCCTGGCTTTGGTCAGAAAAGGAACTGGGTAAGAGAGTAGGGACGGCTCTCAGTCTGGCCCCACTCTCCTAAATTGTGTTCCAGCGTCAGCAGTGGGGACTTCAGAGGCAGCAAGACCTTGGTCAAGCAGGAAAGACAACACCATTAAACTTTTCAGCTATGATTTCTCGGCAGCCATCGTTAGCGAGGTGGAGCTACAATTGTAGCAGCTTTTCTACCAAACAGGAAACATTTTGTCTGCTGCTCCAATCAAAATTATCTGCCTTGGGCTGGGGGTGTAGCTCAGTGGTAAAAAAGTTTGTTTAGCATGAGTGAGGCCCTGGGTTCGACTGCCTCCCTCCTCAAAAGCTACCTTATGGCTTCAGTTTGCACCCCCCAAAATTTTAGGCCCATAAGACGAGGCCACATTTTCCTTCTCCACTTCCTGTTTCAAGTAAAACATTGCGTTTCAAGGCTTTCCCTAGAGGCCCTAAGTGGAGGGTGGCAGTTAAGAGTGGTGTATTGCTCAGCTTTTTGTCACTGTGATAAAATACCTGAGTAAATCACCTTGGAGAAGACATTTATTGGGGTGAGAGTGTCAGAGGGTTCAGTCCATGGTGTATTGGCTGAGGTGAGGCAGAACATCACAGCAGAAGGCAGCGCAGCCAAAAGATACTCGCCTCATGGTGGCCAGGAGGCAGTGAGAAGAAGGTGAGCCAGAGAGAAAGAGACAGGACGAGATACTCCCCACAAACACCCAGCCCTGTGGCCCACTCCCTTCAACTAGACCCCACCTTTGAAGTTTCATCACCTCCCTATAATGCCATCAAATTATAATCTATTGGTGGCTGAATCTACCAGAGAGGCCACAGTCCTCATGACCCAGTCACCTTCCAAAAGCCCCACCTCTGACACTGCCTAGTTAGGGATCAGCACTTCTACATGGGAGCATTTGGGGGATAGGCCAGACCCAAATCCTAACAAATAGGTAGTCTAGGACCAGATCAAAGCAGGCTGGGGCCTGGACTTCGCCTTGCCAAGCCTCGGTTTCCCTCTCTGTAAAGTTCATAAGGAGGACAGTGATGCTGTGAGGGCTGAGGAGAAAATGCGCCGTAGTCCCAGCATTAGCTGCCACATTAGCATATGGACACACACGTACTCTAGTGGCCTTCATACCTCGGCTCACAAGTACACCAGGTTGTCAGTATTTTATTATGAAAAATTTCAGCCAAGGTAGAAAAGTTGAAAGCATAGTTGGCTCACCAGTAGAGTCTCTAGATTGCACAATTGTTTACACATACATATCCTAGATGTGGAGAAACTTTGAGGAATGACTCCAGCCTTCACAGATGCCTCCTGGGGAGGCCGCACTAATAAGCACAGGTACTGTGATAAGGTTGCATCATTTGGTTTGTTAACTAGCTTTGCTACTTAATCACTTGAGGTTAGGGACACTGTTTTTATCTATTTCTCCTGACACACGGGTGATCCGTAAATTGGCCAGAAGAAAAGGCTGCAGGGAAGGAAGGAGGAAACGGGACTCTCTTAGGCGGCCACGTGTGCCTCCTTCACAGTGCCTTCTGCGCTTCCCACCGTCTCTGCCTGCACACTGTCACAGGGCCCCTCAGACTCAGCTGACTTTGATCTCCTCCCCTTATTCCAGAGAAAAGATTGCCATTTGACATGATTAAAAAATCTAACCTAACAGGGCATGGAGACAAATACACGTGATCTCAGCACTCTGGGAGGCTGAGGGAGGGGGATGGCAAGTTAGAGACCAGCCTCAGCAACTTAGTGACATACTGAGACTGTGTCTCAGAATTTAAAGGAGAATGGGGATGTAACACAATGCAAAGTCCCTGGGTTCAAACCCCAGTCTTTCTCTCTCTCTCTCTCTCTCTCTCTCTCTCTCTCTCTCTCTCTCACACACACACACACACACACACTCATGCATGCACGCATGCATGCAGTAATCTATAACAGATTGTGTTTTCCCAAGAATCCACTCATTCTCCTGATATTGGAGAAAATAGCTCTCATGTGACTTCTATATCCAGTGATGTAATTCCTAACCACAAAATGCATCTGGGGTCATGTGCTCTTTGCAGAGGGGCTGCATGGCGTCTACAGGGCACCATCTTCTAAAGGGAAGGGGCCCTCGGGGGTGAGTCCCAAAGCCTGGGGAGCTACCCTTCAAATACAGCCAGCCAAGAATGCTTCAGGCTTCAGGGTCATACTCTCGCTTCTGTTCCACACAGAGAACAATGGCTGAACTGCCCGGAACACAGCTTTGCGATGGACTTTCTCTCTGCTTCCTCTCGAAGCCATCCCTAACACTTTGAGTTAAAAAAAAAAAAAAAAGCTGACTCACACAGCGAGTTAAAACCTTTGAGAAGACATGGAGAATTAATGCAAGGACCTCTCGCTTATCTGCACAGTGTGGAAGGCTCGTTTTCATTCCAGGCTGACCTCGCCAGTAGCTTGTCTGTCACTTCTCCTTGCTGAGCTCTTGGCTTCTGTTCAAAATACACAAGGCCATTTAATTATTAAGCTGAGCAAAACATTACTCGGGAAGTCACGCTGCTGCGCTCAGATGTGTGTGGGCACACGTGGACGCGTTCTTGATCATCTGCTTGTGTCGCTTTGCTGTTTGTTTTTCTGGGCTCCTGCTCCTCTGCACTGGTGGAGGTATCTGTAAGGTGCTCGTTCCCAGGGAACTCGCGCATCCTCTGGGGCACAGCCCCCTCCTTGGGGTTTGTGGAGGTGTCTGGCAGCCGTGCAGGGCTCATGCACGCAAGAAGTCCCTGACCTTGGCCGTGCAGCGCAGCTGGTATCTGTGACCAGGAAAAGGCTGAGTGTTTGTGTTTCTGGATGGTTTTATGTTCAGCTGTCAGCAGAGAATACTTTACAGAACTTATGGATGGCCCAGGGCTCCAGGAACTATCACAATTATTTAGCCAACAATTTTAATGAGTCCAAATAAACTCATTCTATTTTTATATTAATAACAGGGAGAGGGAAGTTGGGAGATTACACAGAGGGTGGTTGGCAAGTGCAAGGTCCTGAATTCAATCCCTGGTACTGCAAAATACATACATACATACATACATACATACATACATACATACATACAGAGGGTAGATTTAGCTTCACTGCCCAGTGCCACTGGGAATTCTGCTGAATTAGGTCCAGCCTGTTATTATTCCCTTCTTCCTAAGGCTGTTATTCTTCCCTCATTCTTCTTTCCTCCTTTCTTTCTTAGCTTCTTACTTCTGGTCTTCCTCTTACTCTGTTCCTTCCCACCTTATCCCCTTCCTTTCCTTCTTCCAGTATGGTGCTCATTACGCAGCACCAGGCACAGCCCTAAATTGTTGGGACACAGAGGAACACATGGCCTGGGCCCTCCTGGGTGGCAGAGGGAGATATGTCATTGCCATACAATGGGTAATGCCAGAGGTCATCACAGGGTGCAGGTGAGCCGAGGAGGAAGGGTCGAGGAGGAGGGGCCCCTTACACAGACTGGCTTGGGAGAGGAGGTGGGAAGCTTCCAGAAGGGATAATTGGGTGGCTGACTGTAGTGGAGCTGCAGGATGAGAAGGACTCAGATACTTTGCCCAACCAGCCAACTTACCTGAGTGGTATAAGAGCGCTGGACCAAGGGAATGACTAGGCAGGCTTGGGGAATGGGGTCTTCATAGGTGGATGACCACAGACCTTGATGCTACTCTGTGTAGTTAGGGCTAATAGGAGCAGAGGGAGTTGATGGTGTCTACACTGAGAAAGAACCAGAGATACACCTTTGAAATTCTGGGCACCTTCCAAAGTGTCTGTGTAGATGGCTGACTCCGGGGAATATTGGCTGAAATGAAGGAGAGATCACTCTGGATGGCCAATACATGATAAGTATGATGGTTAACTTTGGTGGCCCACTTGATTGGATTGCAGGATGCCTGGGAGTGAAGCACACTCCCAGGAGTGTCTGTGAAGGTATTCCAGAGAAGAATGGCATGTGGGTCTGTGGACTGAGTAGGGAAGATGTATCTGAACATGGGTGACACTGTCTGGGGGTCTAGAGACCTGGATAGTACAGGAAGTAGCAGATGAGGGATGCTTACACGTGCATGCTTGGTCCTTCTTGAGCAGGCACGTCTCTTGCTAGACAGCACTCCATGGGCTGCTAGACAGATTGTGGCTTTTCTCCAGTGACTCTCCGGGGCACTTCCACACGTTCAGCCCGGGCTGAGGCTGGATCACGTACCCCTCTTGTGCTAAGGCTTCCAGCATCTTGGACTGGATAGTTGCTCGTCTCCCCAGCACTGCAGCCTGCGCATGCTGTGAGCACGGCTCCTCTGCACAGCGTGTGCGTGCCCAGCGGTCAAGAGCTGTGAAAGGAGAAGTGGGTGGCTGGTGACCACCGAATGTGAGCCAAGAGCCGTGCTCCCCAGGGTGGGACAATGGTTGGGAGGACTCCTGCTCTCCTACAAAACGAGGCTTAACGTGTGCTTCAAGTTTTACCAGCAGCTCGAGACTCTGGAGTTCTCTGGGCCAGCAGACATGCAAGTGACCACATGAGTTCTTAAACGCTCTAAGAGCAGATCACTGACACAGGCTGCTCGGCGAAATACTTAATGCAGAACTTTACCCTCTCAGGAAGACGGGAGAGTCTGTCGAGAGAAGCACTGGTCCTGTCTGGAGGCAGTCTCAGCCCTACAGTACAAAGAGCACAGTTAGAAAGACATGAGTACTGTGTCCAACAGTTTTTGGTGTTCATTTAAAAAGAAAAGAACAGACCAAAAAAAACCCTCAATAATATAGTTTCAAAACAAAAGAATAGATTAACAATGGTTACTATATTGTATATTGTTATCTTCAAAGTAGCTGCTCAGATTACAAGATATAGGAATGAAAGATTAATCAAACAATATAAGCCCAAACCATTCTTTTTTTTTTTTTTTTTTTTTTTTTTTTTGGCAGAACTGGGGATTGAACTCAGATCCTTATGCTTGCCAGGGAAGCACTTATTCCACTGAGCCATCTCCCCGGCTCCCAAACCATTCTTTTTAATGAACTAATAGAAATTAGTAGTATATTTTCCTTAGCTATCTTGTGAGATATATATATATATATATATAATTTTTTTTCTTTTCCCTTCCTTTTTTCTCCTATCCCCCTCCCAGTTGTTCTCTATTTTGAGCAGCTACTTCCTTTTCACAATATCTATTGTACATTTTGAATCTTTTTTACTCTTTCAGATTTTTAAATACTAGGGAGACAATATGATGTTTACGCCTGCGGCTCCAAGATGTTAGTAGCTACCGTGTAGGCACTCAGTGCCTGCCCCATGGTAGGGCTGTCCATGTATTATTTACTTTAACCCTCACAACGACTACATGAGGACACCTTAGATGCTAGGTCCAGCAATTCTTTCCACTTCATAGATGGAAAAATCAAAGTTTGGAAAAGCCATAGGCCTGTAGGAAGGTGAGGAGGCAGAGACTGAGACCAAGACCGAGACCAAGAGACAGAGCTGGTCTCTACCTGTTACCTGGTTACCTCCCAATGGCCTTCCAAATAACCTGGAGCCACATTTGAACCCAGCTCATCCTAACTCTAAGACCCTTGGTCCTAAGAGCTCTCTTTCCTGTGAACACTTACTGAAGCTCCTCTTTGACCTGACTTTAGGACCCCAGCCCCTCAGAGGTGGTGGCTTCCAGAGGCCCTAGAGGGTGATGAACTGCCTTTCTATAGCACTATTAGTTATGCAGATGCAGAATTAGAATGTTTTCATTCCTAGAAAGCATAAGTTTAGTGCACTCGAACAGTATTAGCCAAGAACATAAAACCCGGGAGGGAAAACTACGGATCAAGGGACAGATTCTTTGAAGTCTGTTACTTTTGTATTTGTTAGGGACTGAATACTGTGTGTCCCCAAAACTTCTAAGTTCACATCCTGATCCCGAACATGATGTTATTAGGAAGGCCTTCGGGAGGAAACTAGGTTTAGACGGGATCCTGAGGTAGAGCCCGGGTGAGAGGATTAGTGTCCTTTTAGCAGAGACAGAGAGGCCAGATCACTCTGTGTGTTTCTCTGTCTCTGTTGTGTGTGTGTGTGTGTGTGTGCGTGTGTGTGTCTGTATGTCTGTCTCTGTCTCCCTCTGTACAGTACACACTGAGAGCAGATTATGTGAAGACATGGCTGAGTTGCTTTCTATGATTCTTTGGCATATGAAAGATCTTCCAGGCTCTCTGTGGCCACAGATGAATGAGCAGCAGATACAGGTGGCCCTCCCAGCTGGGAAGAGAGCATGGATCTGTGCCGACTGACCCCTGGCCTGCCCACCCCCAGCCCTGTGAGTCACCCCCAGGTCCGAAGCAGGCACAGACGATCTCCAACGCATCGTGTGACCACCCAGGAACATGCCACATGGAGAACATGCACACTCTAATTCTGCATCTGCATAACTAATAGTGCTATAGAAAGGCACTATTAGTTTGTGTGTTTGGGGGCCACAGCCATGGTTCCCTTGAGCTGGAGGAGGCCCATGTGCTGGCAGCATCGACCTGCACGGCCCCAGCCTTCGAGGAGACTAATGCCACAGGCAGGGACCATGCTCTGAACAGGGAGGGCTTCTGTGCTCCTCTGTGCAGCCTGGGTCTCAGTAGCCAATCTAGTCAAATAAGCACCCCAGCTGCAGAAAAGGCCACCTCCTGTTTGGCAGCTTTCTTACCTTTTAGAAATTCTTACTTAGCAGGCCCAGATCCCTTCAGGGTTGAGGCTGTTTGGTCAAGTTCTGCTCTGGATGGAGAGATAACTTCCCTTGGATATTTAAAGGCTAAGAAGTGAGACCTTTATTTTATTTTGTTGTAGGACAGGGTCTACAGGGTCTCACTATGTAGATCCGACTCGTAGTGATTCTCCTGTTTTCAGCGTCCCAAGTGCTAGGATTACAGGTGCGCCCCACCACACCCAATCTCCATCACCACCTCAGTGTGTGTGTGTGTGTGTCTGTGTGTGTGTGTGTGTGTGTGGCACAGCAGGCTGGGGATCGAACCCTGGCTGCTGCTTCTGCCTAAGCAGGTGCTTTAATCTGCTCAGCTATTTGGCCAGCCCATGAGACCTGTTTTGAAAAGCATGCTTGCTCTCTGTTCTTCTGTCTGTGTTATGCAATTTGTTCAGGAGGGGGAAACTATGGGTGCACTTGGGCTGTGGAACCAGGGGACGGGACACCCTGAGCCTGCCCCTCACTAGACTATCCTCCACCCCCAGATATGAGCACTCTGCACTCTCTGGATGAGAGCTGATGGCACAAGCAGAATCCGAGGAGCGAATGAATGACTGAGCGACAGAACTGGACTAGCATCACCTACAGGTACGAGGCCTACTTTGAGGCTTCCCTTTCCTCCTGGCGTAGGCAGACAGGAGAACCTGAGAAGCCCTGTATATGAACGTGAGCCCAAGGTTGTACTCTCAGTACCCAGGCTTCTGGAATGGGTGTCGAGCCAGTCCCCCCTGCTTTATTCCCCAAACTCTGCTTTTTTTTTCCTGTACCAGCTCTTCACACCTTTGTGTGACTTTAAATCAATGTGTTTCCTCTCCTGGGGGGCACTTGTATTTCCAAGCCTTTCTCTCTGGGGAAGTTCATAGCGTTGGCAGGTGGACCAGCCCAGAGATCTGCTTTGCCTGGACTCTTTCCTCCGCACAGCTCTCTCTTCCACTTTAGAAGGTAAAATGAAGCAGCTATTGCATGGGACCTGCTGGTGACTTCTGTTTTGTCCTGACAGTGGCGTGAAGTATGACTCACAGTCTTGGTCATGACTCTGGGCCCAGGATTCCCAAATGTCCAACATGAGCCACCTGTGTGTACCCCACAGAGCACCGGACACTTCCCACTCAACACCCTCAATAAGGGCTTCCAGGTAGGACCTCAGCATGGCTCTGGATCCTTGCATTCTACAGACCTGAATTACAACCTTGTGTCTGCTGTAATTTGGCAAAATGACCAACACAAAGGGCAAGAGGAAGGAAACCAGTATATGCTCTCTAAGCCTTTTAGAGAAGATAGAGTTGTTCCTTTGGCCACATACATGCCAATCTACAAAAAGGGTGGGATTGTAGACATCAAGGGAATGGGTACTGTGCAAAAAGGAAGGCCTCACAAATGTTACCATGGCAAAACAGGAAGAGTCTACACTACTACAGCATGCTGTTGGCATTGTTGTAAACAAGCAATTCAAGGGCAAGATACTTGTCAAGAGGATTAATGTGCATATTGAGCATATTAAACACTCAAAAAGTCATGATAGTTTCCTGAAACATATTGAAGAAAATGATGAGAAAAAGAAGGAAGCCAAAGAGAAAGGTACCTGGGTTCAACTGAAGCGCCAGCCTGTCCTGCCCAGAGAAGCGCACTTTGTGAGAATCAACAGGAAGGAGCCTGAGTTGTTGGAACCTATTCCCTATAAATTCATGGCATAAACTAGGGATATTGCTTTACCATTCAGCATCTAATTGGCAGCTTAAGTGTCCTAGGTCCTATGTAAAAATAAAAAAAATCATCTGTGCTATAAGGGTGGGTTTTTTAGTTGAACAGGTATGTGGTGGCTTCTTACCTCAGAAATATTTGCAGCAGATTTTCACTGTACCTAGTAATTGTGCCCAGTCTTTACTCTTCAGTGTTTTTCTTGCTGAAAGATATTGCTGAGGCATTGTACAGGTATATACCCAAATATCTAAATATTTATAAAATATTTATATTGGCTTGAAGAGCCTGTAAATCACCATGGGGATAAGATATATCAAAGTAAATGGAAGTCACTTTGGTTAAACAAATGGACATCCATTTCAGTTAAATAAATTGTTTAAATCATATATATATATATATATATATATATATATATCAATGAGATAAACACAAGGAAAAAGGAAAGGTTAAAGAGCTGCTGAATGTTGCAGCTTTTCTAGGTCGTCCACAATACATTTTCCTCTCTGGGTCTGTCTTAGTTACTCTTCTCTTGTTGCTGGGACAAATACCTGACACTCAAAATGAAGGAAAGAAAGGTTTATTTAGCTCACAGTTACTGGAGGTTTCAGTCCATACTCAGCTGGCTCCAAGACAGAGTGGCACACGGCAGAGGGTAACCTTCATGTCGGTGGCAAAAAGCAAGAGCTAAGAGAGAGGTAGCAGCAGCTAGCTTCTCTTCCCACCTTACATTGTAATGCAAATCACCTGCCCCAGGGCAAGTGCAGCATCCACACCCACAATAATCAATCACAAACTCCAGAAGCTGCCCCAAGACTGCATAAGGCTTTGGAGGGACACCTAGATACAAACCATAACAGGGTCCATGTTTATGTTTCTCTATAGAGAGCCCTTCCCAGTCTTGTTGTGGCCCATGAAACTTACATTTGTAATCCCATAAAAAGTTATTGGAATTCTAGAAGGTTAATTCCAATTTACCACTTTCAGTGCAACCTATGGCAAGAATAAAGATGCTAAGGCATATTTGTAGTTATGGGGAGCCAAGGGACTCCAAGTCCAGCCATGACAATCACTGCCCAGAATTAGGGCCTCAACCCAGGAATGAACCCAGGTTTTATTCATTTTTGAAGAAAGGAGTGGCTTGAGGATGAGTGACTGTGAAAATGGCACAAGTAGGTGAGTACTGTGAGCAGGGCCAGGTGGGAGGCCTGCATTCCCCTCTGCAATATGCAGAGAGAAGGATATGCAGGAAGAGTAATCTGCATGGCATAATTTAGATGGTATCTAATGTTTTGGGGTCGGTGCTTCAACTCTGATGTGTAATCTCATAATCCCTGGGAATCATAGCCTGTATCTCAATCCCATGCCTGTCTTCAAAGACTATCATCAGCATTTTGGCTGGACCAATATGCGTTGCTTAAGGCTAACTTAAGGATAGAGAAAAGTCCTAGCTAGCTCTGTACATATGGAAATAAGGCCAGATTCAGCCAAGATGGAGACGATGGCTCCTCCTTCAAAGACAGTCACCTAGGTGGTCCTCCATATTTCTCTGGAGGAGAATACATCCCTCTTTGTTTCACCATTAGTACCTGTGCATTCACCCACTAAAGATTGGGGGTGCTGCTGGGGCTGGAACCAAAGACCTTATCCTCAGAGGGAAGTGCTCTACCTCCAAGTTGCCCCCTAGCCAAGACCTTTTACTGGACCCCTTCCTTGTGCTTAACACTGGGCGACGCCCAGGAGAAGGCAGTCTGTTCTTCCCTGGAGCTCACCACTTAGTGGAGAGCTCGGGGTCAGTGACTGAGTTTCTTGATCTGTGAGATGGAGCAAACATTCCTGACTCATGGGGTAATGGATATATGGCACTCCTCAGGGCACCTGACCCTTGGTAGACATCTAATTAATGTTCCCAGCTGGCTTCTCTGGAGAAACAACTAGTGTGGATCTAAGGCAATCACTGTCCTGAGGTACCTTCTGGGGCCACAGCTTTGTCCTGTGGGCTTAGAGCCCCACTGCTGCCACATCTGGGGGCTTAGGCACAGTGGCGACAGGACTCAGTCACTCAACCTTCAGGAAGTTGGACCATTACTTAGTGAATGAAGAGGATTGTAAAGATGGACCCAAGGCATAGTTCAATTTTATAGTCATCATTCATTTCCTCGTTAGGGTGGGGAGTGACCCAGGCAGCTGCACAGTGATGTACAGCCTTGGAATGTCAAGGTGTGTCACTGGTTGTAGTCCAGGAGAAAGTCAGATAGCAAAACCTGCGCAGCCTGCCTTTAGTGGAAAGACCATGCTGCTGCCCTGGCCCGCAGCTTCCCAGGCCGCTGTTCCTTGCCAGGGTCTCCTCCTTGGGGAGGTTTCTGGTCCTCCCAAGGTGCTGGTAGTTTCTGCTTCAGGTGTTCATGTGAAACTGTGCAGTATCTGTCTTCCCCATCTCATGATATTGTCCTTAGCTGCGTGTGAGCTCTTAAAAGACCCTGTTCATTTCTTACTCATGGCAACCTTCCCAAGAGCTCCTTCAGGTTTGGGAAAATGGAGCAGACCCTCTGGTCTTTCCCAGTGAGAAGCTGGGTTGATTTGGTGGCAGTAGAAGCCAGGGGACAGGGCCATCTTTAAGTGGCCTTAAAGTGGACAACGGCCTCAGGATCCTCATAGTTCTTCCCAGATCTATGATAGATGGAGCCCAACAACCTGGAACTGAAGATAGCTGAAAAACTCCCAGAGGAAGAGGACAACAACAACAAAAAGTATGAGATGGCTTAGAAAGGGCAGAGGGAAGGTGCCAGGAGCCTTAAAATGTGTCCAGTGAACACTTGGCTATGTCTGAGTCCTTTTTTTGAGTACTGGATGCTTCACCTCTCTAAGAGGCCCTGAGAAATCTGTCACTGTCAGATCTAAAGCAGCCGGCCAGTGTGGCTAGTCCACGTGGCTTGGAAGCAGCAACACTGCCGACAGGTGACCCGAGCTTTGGCTCCTGAGCCTCTGCCTGCCCTCTGCCGCCCCTGGGTGCTCCCTCCAGCAGACTCTACTTGCTCAATCCCAGCTCCCGCAGTCTTGCTGTTGCCCCCTTTGCTAACTCCACTGGGCTTTCTCTCTCACTGTACAACACCTTCTCTCCACAGCAGGGTAGGTGGCGCCAGCCAGGTCTGGCATACATCCACCACCTGTGTGCTGTGCAGCCTCAACGTATTTAACCTTTCTGGGCTTTGACTTTTTTCACCTCTAAAATGAGACTAGATTCACCCAGCTTTTAGAGTTATTCTGAGAGTTAAACATATGCCTGTATGCACGCTCCTTTAGAACTTTAATTGAAAATGTTTGAGTAGGAATAAGGTGTATAACTGAGGGTACCGTTAAGTTACTTTGACCTCTTGAACAAGCTACTCTGCCTCAGTTCCCTTGACTGTAAAATGGAGAGAATATAACTACCTACTTCAAAGTTCTTTTTCATAATGATGAAATGAGTCAATATGTGTAAGGTGCTCAGCATAGCAATCAGCAGGCAGTATGCACTGTGTCCTAGCTGTTAATGTTATTGCTCAATAGAATGCCTGGTGGCAAGTAATGCTACAGAAAAAGGAAAATTATATCCTTGTCCCCTGGCACCTTGAGTTCCATCTTTGCTACAAGTCTCCAGGACCCTAGAGGGACTCCTTCCTGTCTCCTTGCCTGGTCTCCTAGATCTCCCTCCAGCAAACATGAAATGGGGGCACGGGTAGCTGCTGGGCAATCTGGGCCAAATCTGGTGGCCCCAGTGGTCAATAAGTGGCCAGAAGAGACCAAAGGGGTGAGAAGGACCAACAATGCTCACAAGCTTCATTCCCTTATTTCTCTTGGAGTTCTAGGCTTAGCGACATCAAAGAGGGAAGCCAGAGTGGGCAGCTGGGACCATCTTGGGATGCAGACAGGCATCCTACCTTCCTGGGAGGAGGTGACCCCCAAACACAGTACGCCTCTACATTTGTCGCCTCCAAAGGGGCTGCTTTTCTAAGTCTGTCAACTGAAGAAGGTGACAGCAACATTCAGCCCCCAGGATTTGGCTGTGTACACAATGCTCGCTTGCTGCTGAGGCTGCTGGTGCTTTTTCCTCCAGGGAGAGTGGCTTAGGGAAGCCTGCCAGGAGGAAGCAGAGCCAGGCTGCGGGCCCAGCTACCCACTGCACCAGGCCAGACTGGCTGCACTGGGTGTGCAGTGGAAAGACACTTGTGAGTGAAGAATCCATCACAGATGGAGTACTTAGACTGTGCAAGGCACAGTGGAGGACATGATGGGGTGTAAGGCAGCCCAGGCATTGCAGGGGTGCACGAGTCTGCAGTAAGAAGCAGCAGTGCTGACACAGCAAACTAATAATAGGATCTCTGAGGTCATCAGTGTGTCCTTGTAAATATCATTGACCCCTTGACCCAGGGGACTCAGAACTCCTGAGATTGTGGGTGGAACCTGCTTCCTGGCGCAGGCACAGCCATACCTCCTGTAGGCTAAGCCATCCTCTAAAGCCTTGCACTTATTTGTCACTTATTTTGCATCTTTTGTATTAGGTATCAATAATCTCATTTGCAGATGGGGAGACTCAGTAGCAGGAAGATGGGGACCAAGCCGAAGATCACACAGGTACGAGATGCTGGAGCCAGAGCTGGGCTCCACAAGGCCACTCCTTCATCCACCAGAGCAAACAAGCTGGTCCAGGGAGGGGGCTCTGGGAATCACACTGGAGGTGAGTCCTTCCTCTCTTAGATTTGCGGGGTTCACAAGTGACCTCGGTAGGCAGTGCTTAACTCATGGCCTGGCTACCGTGCCTTCTCCCACACTTGGTGGTGGCGTTTGCTGCCCTGGGGGCACCTGTTCAGCCTGCCTGTTGCCCTCCAGCACAGGAAATTCTTTTAGGCGTAGGTCGCCTGCCAAGCCCCTCACAGGCTTTGCCTGGCTTCCTGCTGGCTGCCTTTCGGGGAGAAGAGGATGCCAGCGCAATCAGCAGTGACTGCAGAGGGAGGGGCTTGCGCAAGAGAAGAGCCAAATGGCTTCCTGCAACCCTGAAGAGCTTCTGAGTCCACAGCAAAGGGGCCTGTCAGCTTCACCCGCTGATCAGCTGAATTGCTACTCACTGCTCACCTGGAAGCCTTAAAAAAAATACAACTGTTTGTATGACGTGTGTTTATAAAGTTACTAATACTACTGAGAAGTAAGTGTAGCCGACTATCCAGCCATAGGAAATTGGTTCCAGAAATTCAGGTGCACTGGAATATGAGATTACCATATAGCTATTAAAGTCAATGCTGTATGTGTACTATACCATAAAAATGTTTTTAGGTATCTATTTTTTAACATAAAAAGACACTAAATGTGAAGATCATCTTGAAAAACAGAATGGATAGAAAAAATAGAATCCTGACACAATCCTACCTCAGCCTCCCAACTGCTGGAATTACAGGTGTGTGTCACCACACCCAGCTTCTATCTCTTCTTATAAAGCCTCTAAATACATTGTGGGGGACCCACCCTTAGGATCTCATCCAATGCTAATTTTTTCTCAGAGGCCCTGCCTCCAAATGTATTTAATATTTAATTAAATATTATATATAATATTTAAGTGTCTAATGCATGAAATTTGAGGAACACATTCAAATCATAACATGATATAGAAACATATTGTAATTTATATACAAAAAATTCACAGAAGTCATCTTTTTAAAACAATTTTATGTATTTATCTGGACTCACAGTGATTCTCCTGTCTCAGCCTGCCCAGTACGGGCATCACAGGAGTACGCTCCCACTCCTGGTTCTGGGGCCAGCACAACATGCAATACTTAGGCTCAAACCCAGGTCTTTGTGCTTGCCGTGCAGGTGCTTAGACCACCAAGCTGTCTCTCCAGCCCTAGGAGTCATCATTGATAGGAAAGATTGTAGGTTCTAGAAGTTATTTTCTTTTTGCTTACTTATGTTTACATTTTCTGCAGAAAATTTTCATTTCTTATATAAAAAGTCTACGTTTTTAGCTCCAATGACAGGTGAGAAATATCCTTTATTTTCTAAAACAGGCCAGCTCACCTTAAATGGGAAGAAAAAAGAGGGTTTCTTGATCCTTTCCCTCTTTTTCCCTTGTTTTTTTGGTGGAAAGTAAATGCTACTTATGGAGAACGATTCTTGCTCAGCAGTTTACCTCTGTGTCAGGAGACAGAGTCAGAAGGGATTTGCAAGACTTGGTAGCCCGATCCTCTAAGTAACAGATGAGGAAGCTGGATCCAGGGTTCAGATAGTTCTGGGCTTTGCGTTGGCCTTGCTGACACCAGACAGGACAGGGATACTTCGTGTGAAGCATCCACGCAGCACAGGGAAGGTAGGTGGGTGGTTGGTCACTGGTTTGTTTTCTTTTTTAAAAATGTATTTAGTATAGCATCTACAGGATCTCACTACACAGATTGGACTTGTAGTGATCCTCCTGATTTTCAGCCTCCCAAGTGCTGGGAATACAGGCATGCGCCACCACGCCCAGTCTCAATCACCATCTCAGCCCACCCCTGGGATGGGGCCAGTACAGCAGGCCAGGGATCACACCCCTGGCCACTGTGGGTCACTGTTCTATAGCTCTGCCAAGTGAGAAACACGGGGCTGAACTCACTGCCATCCAACAGTGAGAGTTCAGATGCTGCAACAGGAGATGGGAGGTGATCGCCGTGGGCTCTTCCAGAGATTTGCTATAGGGAATGCTTGGCTGTGACTCTCTGTGAAGACAGAGGCCAGACCACAAGCCTTCCCTCTTCTTCTCTTCTGCAGCTACTGGGTCCTAAGGACTACTTAGGATGTTCTCCTCACCTTCTGGAGAGCAGAGTTGCGAGCCCTTAACCCTTGCAGAACCAGCTGAGATGCTGGGCTGATCATGTCACCTGTCCGACCGTCCTGCAGAACCTTGGCACAAGTAGTGTTAGTCAAGAGTTCTCTTGCTCACATCAGAAGCCACACTTGACTTAGTGTTGGCAAGACAGCAATCATTAACTAGTTCATGAAACCCAGGGGAAAATTGAACCCCAGAGGCAGGCACTTCAACAAGCTTCTACCCCTTGTCTCTGGTAGAAGAGACAGAACAATTTGATGGTAAGTAAGAATTATTAAGAAATCAAAATAAAGATTCTGGCCAGGGACCTTCTTCTCCTTCTTTCCCTCCAGTGTTTCCCCATCCGTGGGAAAGGGACGCAGTGAATCGTTCCTTGCCTGGGTCCTTCAAGTGTCACACCTGGATATTTTAGGAGCCAAGGCAAGTCTGAAGCACTGTGTTCTGTCTTCCCAGCCCTCTCTCCAGAGCGTTAAGCCATGAGGTTAACAATCCTGTAATTTCAACTGTATTTATAAATCCCTGATCCTTTATGCAGCGCTTTGTTTCCCCTGCTCTGCGCTCAGCCTGAACATTGCTATTTTCACAGTGGAAATCAGAGGAAAGAGGCTATAATTACAGGTCAAACATCAGCTCTGGAAGCAGCAAAAGCAGCAGAAAGTCCGGGCTCCCTGGCCTCTTGCAGGTACACCTGGGGCATCTCCCCCCTCCCCGTGAGCCTAGGTCAGCTCTCTGCCTCTATCCCTGTATCTTTGCTCTTTCCTTTGCCTGTCCAGCATAGCAGAAGACAAAGAGGGCAAGTTCAAATTGAAAGCCAAGGAGTTAAGGCTCAGGATGCTGGGGGAGGCCTGCCTCTTGGAGATAATTCAAATGGAAAAGAAAAGAAAAAAATTTCAGGTCATTGGCCTTTTTAAACAGACCGCCAGCAATATTTACTCCTCCTGAAATAGCACAGTCACATGAAATCAAACCGTGTTCGCTAAAGCCTGCAAAACAAAAGAACGATTTAGAGGCTGGCCCACGCTCTGAGAGCCCTCTGTTTGGCCGGTGGGTCAGGGCTTCTGCTTCCGGGCTCCCTGGCCACCTTCTCTACCCAAGGCCGGCAGGAAGGCTGTGGATCAAGGTCAGATTGCCTTGGAGTTGCTGCCGGCTTTTCTCTTGTAAAAGTGTGGAAAGATAGCCTGGGAGTGGAGAAGAAGTTGGGGTGCGAATGTGGCGGATGTGGCATCTACCATGGAATCAATGCCTGAGTCCATGTTGTGGATGTTCCAGGAACAGGTCCAATAGCATCCCTCACTCTCCAGGATGGCCACCTCTGGTTCCCTCATTTCTTCTCTCTCATCTACTTCTACTTCTTTATCATTGTCTTTGTCTCTCTCTGTCTCTGTCTCTGTCTCTGTCTCTCTCTCTGTCTGTCTGTCTGTCTGTCTCTCTCTCTCTCTCTCACACACACACACACACACACACACACCCCTTCCCCTTCCTTTCCCTTTCTCAAATTCCCCCTTGGTTGTCTCTCCCGACCACTTGGTTCTGCTAAGGTTCTTCACGGACCTGTACTGGTTAATCGCACTGAGGCCCGGGCGTCGGCAGCATCCACTAACAACAGGGTCAGTGAAGCGCAGTCACAGCCCAGGCTGGCTGTCCCAGTGAAGTCCCACCATAACTCAGACTTCACTGAGGACACAGGAAGAGTTCTTGATCTCACTCCTTCTTCTTCTTCTTCTTCTTCTTCTTCTTCTTCTTCTTCTTCTTCTTCTTCTTCTTCTTCTTCTTCTTCTTCTTCTTCTTC